>NC_083692.1:94256875-94905000 GCF_033118175.1 Dama dama
ATTTGTGGTTTGTGATTTTGTCTTTTCATTCCTAACATCAAGTAGAGTTTTCTGTTCCTTCCAAGTGAATTTCTCCCCATGTTTCTGGATACCATGTTTTCAACATACTGAAAGGGAATGAAATTTAGAGGCCAGAAGACCAGGGTTTTTCTTGGTCTCTCGCTTGGAATGACTTGATCTTGCCAAGTCATTTCAATGTCTCTACATCTATTTTTCTCTTCTATAAAATAATGTGAAATCACCTACACTGCAGAGTTGTTTGGAGAAGAGTGAGATAATGTATGAACAATGCTTTGGACTCTATAGCACTGTGCAAATGTAAGGAACAATTTGGTCAACCACAGATACGGGCCCACAAACTGTCTTTTGAGTGCTGAAGGTATGAGGCTGAGTAAGACACATCACGACAAACAACACACATTTCGGGGCTGTGAGTCAAACGGTAAGTCACTCGGTTTATCTGGGCTTTAGCCTACAGGATATGTCTGGTAAGGGAGGAAACTAGAGAGAGGCAGAGGCAGTTCATGGAAAACTTTGCTCTGTGAAGTAGTTTGATCTCTTTCCCAGCAGAGGGGCAGAGCCTTCTTGAGCATTATTGTTTTACATATCTAAGAAAAATCAGTGGGACTTGGTTCCTGATTTGGATATAGAATAAGTCAAGCATTATTGATGTTTTTACTTGTATATAATTCTCATGCTAATATCAGAAATAGTGACAGTTATGTCAGAAATATGGAAGTGATGGTGCCTCAGCTGCCCAGCAGTCTCTGCCGTGATTGTAAATGAATGGGGAAGCATTCAGAGCTGGAGAATCGGAGTAGCGGTAAGAGTCTCCTACAGTGGTCTCTTTTCTGCTGATCAAGTATTCCATTCATACCTAATGCCTTGAATGTGCATGCTAAGTCACTTCAGTCGTGTCCGACTCTTTGCGACCCTGTGGACTGTAGCCACAGGGCTCCTCTGTCCATGGGATTCTCCAGGCAAGAATACTGTTGAGTGGGTTGCCATGCCCTCCTCCAGGGGATCTTCCCGACCCAGGGTCGAACCCAGGTCTCCTGCGTCTCCTGCATTGCAGGTGGGTTCTTTACCACTAGTGCCACCTAGGAAACAGTGCCTATCTAAAGCTAAGTGTTTCAACAGTACCTGTATCTCTAGGACTTGAGTCCACATTCCTGGACTTAACTCTGGTAGTTGGATTATGTAACTACTATGACATTGCTGTTGTATTGTTCTAGCAACTCTACTAATAAGCTAGACTAGCTTATCAGCCCAACTGACTCATATATATACATGAGGAGAGAGTAAATAAAAGCATTTTCTGGAATATATAGGCCTTGAACAGTGAAAAAAAAGTGAAAGTGTTAGTCGCTCAATCGTGTCCAACTCTTTGTGACCCATGGGGTATAGCCAGTCAGGCTCCTCTGTCCACAGAATTCTCCAGGCAGGAATACTGGAGTAGTTTGCCATTCCCTTCTCCAGGGGATCTTCCTGACCCAGGGACCGAATCAGGTCTTGTGCATTGTAGGCAGATTCTTTACCATCTGATCCATCAGGGAAGCCCAGATAAGGCCTTAGAAGCCAGCAAATCCAAGCTTTTTCCAGTAGTCATGTATGGATGTGAGAGTTGGACTATAAAGAAGGCTGAGTGCCGAAGAATTGATGCTTTCAAACTGGTGCTGGAGAAGACAATCTTGAGAGTCCTTTAGACAACAAGGAGATCAAGCCAGTCAACCCTAAAGGAAATCAACCCTGAATATTCATTGGAAGGACTGATGCTGAAGCTGAAGCTCCAATACTTTGGCCAGCTGATGCAAAGAGCCAGCTCACTGGAAAAGATCCTGATGCAGTGAAAGATTGAGGGCAGGAGAAGGGGACAACAGAGGATGAGATGGTTGGCATCACCATCTCAATGGACATGAGTTTGGGCAAACTCCAGGAGATGAAGGACAGGGAAGGCTGGCATGCAGATGGGAAGTCTATGGGGTTGCAGAGTTGGCAGTGTTGACTTAGTGACTGAACAACAAAGCTGAGGCAAACACGAAGCCAAGGAACCAAGGGTTCACAGCTAGTTAGTGGCAGAGCCACGGGTGGAATTGCCAGCCCCCTCAACACTGCTGTCCTCTTCCTACTGAAGCTTGTATTTTCCCCTTTGGAATAAGTCCTAATTACAACAGTTTATTGTGTCAGTCATTGGACAATAATAGAGGACCTTAAAACTTAAGGTACTGTACTAAGTTAGAGGGAAAGATATGGTTCCTGTCTTCAAGAGACCTTGGTATGGGGGGAAATGTGGGCAAGATTTACCACTGAAATATGGAAAACAAAAAATCTCAACTTTTATTTGCACATATTTTTATCATTTTAGTTTTGTTTTCTCTAATGGAGTAGAGTGCTCCAGTTTGTTCAAGGTTTGGATTCTACTGGCCTGGGTAGGCACTGTCCTGAAAGCGACTTAAAGATGGACCTTTCCTCAATAGCTTTTCCATTTAAAATTCTAATTATCCAGGCTGTACCAGCAATCAGCTTCAAGCTTTGGCTACTTACCAAGGGTTGTGCAGTATTGGTGAGAGAATCCAGATTTGCTGACGGAGCCATGGCCAGAGGTGAGTGGGCTGCTCATACAGACCAGACTTGACTTTCCTACTAAGAGCAGTCAAGGTTTCAGAATGAGGTAGGTTGTTCACAGGTCATACCCTAGATCAGAAGAGCCTAAGGCTACAGCCCCTGTCCCCGTGGTGAAATGGGCGGGGAGGTGGGGCACCGGTGTTGATCTCCTTTGTGACCCCCCCCCCCCCCCAGGCTAGGAGACAGCTGGGGAGAATGGTCCTGCCATCGCGCATCATTTAGGGCTAACAGTCCTCCGGATTTGCTTTACAGTGCCCGTTTCTCACATACAATCCCAGCTGATTTTACAGTGGTGACTGAGACAGACTTGCTCCCTTCCCTGTCCCTCCTCCCACCTCATCCACTAAGCCCTGTTTTCCGTTTCAAGTGAAGTGAAAGTCGCTCAGTCCTGTCCGACTCTTTGCGACCCCATGGACTATACAATCCATGGAATTCTCCAGGCCAGAATACTGGCGTGGGGAGCCTTTCCCTTCTCCAGGGTACCTTCCCAACCCAGGGATTGAACCCAGGTCTCGCGCACTGCAGGCAGATTCTTTACCAACGTGAGCTATCAGGGAAGCCCAGTTTCAAGTGACAGGAAAGCAAGGGAGGCAACACAGCTGGTGCCTGAAGCCTCCTCTTGGACGCCCGTCCTGATGCTTGCCCGCCAAGTGTCCGCGACAACACACACAGGTGCCTGTGTGCTTTATGTCCGCAGTTGGCACAGGGCCCTCCCACCCTTAGGCGCATGGCCCTCTGGCTTCAGAATTAACCAGTTGAATGGTTGGTGGGACGATCAGCTCCTTGCCTCTGAGTAATCTTACTCCAGACCCACCACACTTGGAAGTTCAAGTGCTAGGCAGTCGGAGCTAGAGTGCGGGAGGGGAAAGAGTGAGTGAGGAGTGCTATCTGTGCAAACCTCTTCAGAGGTGGACCTTTTTTCCCCCTTTGGCCTTCTACTGTCTTATTTGGCCCTTTGGGAGAGAGAGCAGAGACCAAGGGGAAGGAAAGTGAGGGGGGCTAAAAATGTCTCTTTCTGGGACAGTCATACCATCCTTTGAAAATGTGGAGAACTCGGGTGATTTGGGGGGGCAGGGAGGGATCACAGGTGGGAGACACAAACCCAAATACCATACTAGTTTCTAGTTGGTTATATCTTCAAGATTAATCTTTTTTAACTGTCTTTAATATTAAGCAGCACTTGGCCTCTCCATGGGAGTCTGCTGACTGTGTGCTTCCGGATAGACACACGTTTCTCATGCAACATGTTCACAACCATCCCGTGCCCCTCAGACTGAAATCCAGGACTGTTAGAGCAGCAGCCGCACCAGTAGAAAGATCTGCCAGAGTCCTGGCCCCACGCCAGACCAGGGGTCGGTCAGCTTGGAGGCACCTACTGTGTAACCACCTGATCCCACCCCAACCCCAGCTGGAGGCGCGGGGCTTCCCCCGGCCTTAGAGAACAACCATCTGAAAGGGCCGCACAGCCTGAGGGCCCACACCTGTCTCAGCAGCTTCCCAACTTGCTCAGGAGGAAAAGGACAAAAAGCATGTGTGTGTGTAATGAGGCAGGGCTCCACACACATCGTAATGAGAAGGGACTCTGCTGAAATAGAAACTAAATCACTTGCTATCTTCTTCTGGCTTACAGTATAGAAGTTTTCTATTATTTTTTTGCTAACTGGGCAAAATTCTTTCTTAGCAAACTCAAGTCATGTCCGAATAGAGAGGACAGCTTGAGAAACTTGGGTCTTAAGAATTCCTGTAAGTGAATTTACTGCTTTCACTTCAGTCTTCTGTACCCAGCGGATTTGTATTGAGGTTTTGCTGTTCTGTGGCCTCTCATTTTAGCTCAGACCCTTCAATGTGAGAGGTTCTCTTTGGATTTAATTCGCCAGCCTCTGAGATGACGAAAACCTGTGCTGCCCCGTGCATCCTCCTGCTCATCCATCAGCCAGGCAGTTAAGGAGATGAAATTCCTTCCCTGTCTCCTGCCCAGCCTGCTCCTCTCTCGAGGGGGCCAACTGGACAAGTGATCACCTGTCACCTTGGGAGAAAAATCCAAAATGATTTTCAAATATCTGGGCTTGGTTCTTAGGGGTTCATACACATCTGTGTAACTGGCAGTTAGGTCAGAGATCGTGAGTGAACGGGATCAGCGTCTGAGGAGGCCTGCCTCAGCTGCGTAACACTGACTCAGCGGGGCAGCGCGTGTGTGTGTGTGTGTGTGTGTGTGTGTGTGTGTGTGTGAAGTCAGAGATCGTGAGTGAACAGGATCAGCGTCTGAGGAGGCCCGCCTCAGCTGCGTTACGCTGACTCAGCGGGGCAGCTTGTGTGCGCTGCGATGGCTGTTTGGTTTCGGCTGTCCAGTCTTCATGGTTTCTCCCTCTCAGCTAACCGTCACACCCTTCATATCCAAAAGTAGTCCAGCTGAGAGGATAAATCTGAACAATTCAAAGTATAAGGAAGATAGGCTTAATGCACGTATTAAACTGTAATACGCTCCTGTAAAGTTGGAGAAGATTATGGAGAATGATGAATGGTCTTGGGACACCAATTCACATTAGAGGTACCACACTGACCAGAAGGCTTCTAAATCCCAGACAGGCCTATAGTTAATCCAAACAAAAAAATAGTTACTGCTTACACTTATCAGTATTAACTTCCTTTTCATAATTTACTGGAACTGGGGGGGAAAAAGTATAACAAAGTGTATACAATTTAGTAATTGTACAAAACATCAGTTTAGCAAGATGATATGGGTTACAGTCACCAAAATGAGGACCCAAAATATTTTTCATTGCCACTTCCATAAAAAATTCAGATAAAGAAGTCACTGGCTGAAAAGTCACAACAGAAACAATTTAAACTTTTACGTACAACAGAAAATGTCAGTCTTCCCAACAATAAAGCAGACACCACCAGTCCGGCTCCCCATGCTGCCATGGCATGACGGGAATGGTTCTCAAAGTCCATCTTCCGCATGAGCCTCCAGCTTTCCAAGACCAACACTTGAAGCATTTGATGTAATACAAAATAAGGAATTCTTTATTATTTATACAAAAGTTATACATTAAAAAAAAAGATTCGACAACTCTGCTGACCCCCTGAGGAAGCTTTTGTAGGTCCATCAAAGAGCCCCATGTGAACCTTTCAGCCACCAACCTCCTGGCCACTCCCTCCAAGGCCATTCACGCGGTGCCTTCACTGGCTCTGAAAGAGGACTGTCCCCTTCATTAGGCTCAACAAGCAAGCCAGGGTTTCCTGGACAACATTAAAGAATACTGTCTGCTCTGGCCCAAGCTTAGAGTATTTTACCAGAATATCCGTTGATTTTTATTTATTTCTTGAACACTTTCAATAAACTCCTAGCACAAGAAACTTTATTACAACATATACAGATTTGGTACAGTTCTTTACAAAAAACTACCTAGATTTTTCAGCTAAATAAATTTGTGTCTCAAGAAATTTTTAAGTTGGCTTCAAGAAGTAGTAAATTTTCTTCCAAACCTGTCCTTTTCCACCCTCTGAGTTCTGAGAGAGGTCACAGACTTGTATGTCATTTATAAATAGTCACCTTTGTCTAAGCAATATTAAGAGCTCTTGTATCTTTAATAAAGAGCACAAAACTCTGCTTCTTAAAGCCTTATATACTGAAAGATGTTATAATCAATCTAGACAAACATTTATATTTAGACAAGAGTCCTCTCTGAACAAATAGCCTGCAGAAATAAATGCAGTAATTTGTTTTCTTGAAAGAGAACTGTTTAGCACTGCTTAGCACATTATTCTGTAATCTGGGAATAAGAGTAATTCTTCCTTTGAAGAAAGCAGGTCCCCTTCTGAAGAATTATGTTGGCTATCCCCCAAAATCAAAACAGACCAGCACCAAATGAAGTATTAGTTTACAAAAAATAAACTTAGCTCTTATTTCTTAAAGGTCTACAACCCGGACTTAATAAATTAACTATGAAATCAGGAGTTTTGTCAGCTACAATATAATTTAAAAATCCATTTTCAACCCAGGGTTGGGGCTGGGCGGGTGTGGACAAGAGGAGGGTTCAATCTCACACTGTTCTCCATGAGTTCCATGAAGAGAAAACAGTTGTTGTTTTTTTTTTCCCAGCTGTATTCTCCTTCAGAAGTGTGCTGTAGATTACCATCTGTGATGCTATAAAGGCATAATATCCATGTTGAGATCTTGGCAGAGGACACAGCATGTAAAGCATGTAAACTGTTTTCAGATCTGAGAACTCTGTATGGAAAGAACAACCTCAATCATTCTGAAAGAGCCAAAAACCAAGCAGTCGTCTCACTGATCATGTCTATTCATTCTCAACACGACACTGCATTGAGTTTTTTAATTCACAGATTTTATGTTAGTCCTTTAGAACCCAACGCCCGTTTTTTAGTTCTGAACGGTCAGGCTGTTCAAGCTGCCTTCTTACTGCAAGTTCCTTGGAGGTCTTGCAAATTTATCTTTGACCTACGGCAGAAAAGGAGATATGCAAAATATCAGGAATGCAAAATGATAAGCTGGGACTTGTTATTTGACAGGTAGGTTTTTTATACTGCATATTTTAAGCACAGGGAAAATATATCAAACGAATCTGTAAGTCTTACCTGTTGTGAATCATGTGACTTCTGACCAGATGACCTGCTGCCAGTGCTGCCATCAGAGACAGCTCCCCAGCCATCACCGTGCCGCACACGATTCGGGCAAGCTGCCGGGCATTTTCCCCGGGGTTGTCTCTGCACGCTCCTTGGACGCCTAGCATCTGCAGCCAGGGACAGACACAGCAGGACTCAACCTCCCAGTCAACCTCAACTCAACAACTTCCTACTCAACCAACTAAAACGAGGGCAACTAGGTCACCAACTCAGTGGACATGAGTTTGAGCAAGCTCTGGGAGATAGAGGAGGACAGGGAAGCCTGGCGTGCTGCAGTCCGTGGGGCCGCAGAGTCAGACTCGCCCGAGCAACCCAGCAACAACAGCAGCGTTAGAACAGAACCAGGCTCCACAGGGTGTGCTACGTTTTCAAAATCTGACAGCCAGTATACGGTGGGTACACTACAGCGACCCTAACACCCGTGGCCTGGCTAGCGGCGCACTTATCCACACTGGATTAGACTGGTGGGAAACGAATGGAAACACCGCTGAAATGAGAGGGGAGTGATATGTGGTATCAGGCAGCAACACAGAGGACCTCAACGAGTCAGAACCGGGCTCGGGGCGACTGTAGGCGGCACCCCCACATGTCTCACCTGCAGGCAGGCCTGCTGAGGGAGCAAGTTGGTCCCCCCACCCACGGTTCCTATTTCTATAGATGGCATGGTGCAGCTGATATACAGGTCTTCATTCGTGGGACCGCTTGCTTCCATTAAAGTAATACAGTTCGAACTACCAACATTCTGTGCTGCATCCTGAAAAAGAAAAAAGAAAGTAAAAATATAAAATTTCTCTTTCTTTAGAACGACAAAAGACAAGAAAGGTGGAGGCTGGAGCCCTCACCTGTCCACAGGCAATGTAGATGGCAGTTACGATGTTTGCTGCGTGGGCATTGTAGCCGCCGATGCTCCCAGCCATGGCAGAGCCCACCAGGTTTTTATTAATGTTGACCTCAATCATAGCCTCTGTTGTAGTCTTTAATACCTAGGACACAGAGTTGTGCACATCTTACGTCTTCCCCCGAAGATGAGGAATGGGTTACCAGATCTACTTGCAGTGCCTCCAGAAAACAAGGGAGTGTAGATGCGGCCCCATGTAAGCCCTGACCTCAAGAGAAAGTAGCAGTAACGTTTGGTCTGTGAATGAAGCCGTCATCTTGAACATAAAACATACACCTATATGTTCAAGTTTACTTAGAATGTGACTATTTCTCTTCCCAATTCTGTAATCCAGTGAAAGATTAACAAAATAAACTCGTCATCCACTCACTTCTCTGACAACCTTGGCTGGAATAACAGCTTCACAGACCACAGACTTTCCTCGCCCCTCTATCCAGTTGATAGCCGCAGGTTTCTTGTCCGTACAGTAGTTACCACTAACTGCCAGGATCTGCATTTCGGGGAAATACTCCTGAAGTTTGCAAAGTGCTTTCTCTGTACCCTATTAGCCAAAGAAAGAAAACAAAAGAAAAACTACATTAAAACACACAAAATTATTTATGAATTGGAGGCTTTCTTTGTATCTAATAATACTAACACTTCTAAATACAATAACTATAATAATAATCTTTTCCTAATCTTTTTGATATGAAAATGAAGTTCTTTGTAGTCACTGATGAATTGTATGATGAGGATATAATGAGAATATAATACTATATTCGTGTCACTGGGGGTGAGGACCCCAATCCATGACCAATGTGTCATAAATCCCCTTTTCTAGTTATTTAATGGTTACCTACAAGCCCAAGTTACCAAAGCCAGCAAGGAGAACTCAAACATTAAACTAAGTCTTGTAAATGGAATGTGGATTTACACAGAATATAACAAGCCTTCCAAGGACTTCTAATCAACTTAATTAACTCATACTTTAAAAACCCAATTAAAAAAACTTTTTTTACCTGTGGTAAAATACACAGTACAGAATTTGCCGTCTTGACTATTTTCTAGTGTATAGTTCAGTATTGATAAGAACCTTCGCATTGCTGTGTCAGCAATCTCCACAAACTATGCGCGTTAAACACCTCCTCACTCCCCGCACCCACTGGCAACCAGCCTTCTTTCTGCTCCTATGGATTTAACTAGCCGAGCTAACTCTTCAGGCGGAATCATGTAGTACTTCTCTTTATGTGACCAGACTCTTTCGTTTAGTACGTGACCCTCCAGGCTCATGCACATTTAGCATGTGGCATGCTTTCTTTTTGGGATTCCCTGGTGGCTCAGACGGTAAAGCATCTGCCTGCAATGTGGGAGACCCAGGTTAGATCCCTGGGTCGGGATGATCCACCAGAGAAGGAAATGGCAACCCATTCCAGTATTCTCGCCTGGAGAATTCCACGGATGAAGGAGCCGGGCAGGCTACAGTCCACGGGGTCGCAAAGAGTCAAACACGACTGAGCGACTTCTCTTTCTTTTCTTTCTTTCTGCTTTCTTTTTAGGAATTAATAACATTCCACTGTATGTGCCTCCCACACTTTATCTGTGGGTGGACATCTGGGCTTCTTTAGCAACAGTGAACACTGCTATGAACGTGGCTATACCAACATCTTCTTGAGACTCTGCTTTCAATTCTTTTGGGTGTCTTACCCAGAAGTGGAACTGCTGGGTCAAAGTAATTCTATTTGTAATTTTTTCTTCAGGAACTGCTATTTACTGGAAATTTTTAAAGCTTATGTATTTAGTCACTATATTCTCTTTCTGAGTAGTGTTTATAACTGGGAAAGCACAATTAGCCTGACTACTTGACTTTAAAACTTTACATTTCTATCTGATAAATAACAAATATTAGTAGAAAAAAGATGAGCTATACACAATCTTCTTATAAGGAGATAATTAAAGGAACTACACACACATGAACTTGGCTTTTTAAACGTATGTTTTGAAGTCTCTAGAATAAGTCATCTTTCAGTTTACAGGACAAAGTTTTGAAGCACTAATCCCCAGATTCCTCCTGGCCCTTCAGTGTAGACAGAATATGCACAATGCTGTCCAGATTAAATATCTCAAATATGAACAGTACCAACCAACAAATGCCTGATTTATATAACATGACCTACATGTATCAATACTGACCTTTCAATACAAATCTTTCAATCAATTAACTCCTTGAGTAAGTAGTATGTGCACAGGGTATAAAATTCAAAAATATAGTAGGGGATAAAGAGTGAGTCTGCTGCCCTCTTCAGGGATAATCACTCCAGCAAAGTCTGTTACAGTGCGTCCGTGCTCACCTTTGAAATCATGTTCATCCCCATGGCGTCACCTGACCTGGACTGGAAGCGGATGTACAGGTTGCGGCCGGCCACACTCATGTGTAGTTTCTGCAGACGTGCAAACCTTTAAACAAAAGCAGCAAAGACTTTTTTTTACTTTTTGAAGAAAATGGATGTTATCCTAAAGTCTAGCTTAGTTGGTTCATTTTATACTTAAGAGAAAACTCATGGAGACTACATATTAAAAGTCTTTTCTTCTTTAATTAAACATTCTATTAGAATACTGCTTCAGCTGTATCTCATTCTTACATGTTACAAGAAGGAAGGGGTGCAGAAAGTCATTTCATGACAAATAAACTTTAAAAGTTCATAATAAAAACAAGCATAAAAGCTTGAACTATACTTGGGGTTATCATTTATATTGACTATCCTTACCAATTTAAGGATAGTCAAAGTAAATCTACTACACTAATTTATTTACCTCTATCCTGCTTGGAAAATCTTTTTCTCAGGCAATCCTGCCCTAGGGCAATTTTAGATCAAAACTCTTCTAGGGCAAAGTAACAGCCTAATCAAAATGAGCCTTGTAAATCCAACATACAAACTTACTAGCTCCCACTATTTTTTCTAATTAACCTCTATGTAGATATTTACTGAAATCAATATTCTGCTCTGCCCACCCCACCCCACCCCACCCACTCCATCCCAACCAAGAATTAAAATTAACATCACTATTCTGAAAGCATGGATTTAAAATTGATGTTTCGTTGCATCATCTTAAGAAGGCAATATGTTCACAGTTATATTTAGCCATCCTGAGTATGGCACTGGTTCTGAAATAAATGTGAATGCACATAGAAGCCCCCTCGCCCCGCAACCCCCACACACCTGCTGGTGCTGTCGAATGCTTCCTTCATCACTGTGAACCCTTCTGGTGTCTCAAGCCAGCCCTTCACTTCGGCAGAGTCACAAGCACGGGGAAAACGCACCACTGGGCCACGAGTCATCCCATCTGCAAGGACTCGGCTGCTGGCACCTCCACCAAGCTATCAAGAGGGTGTGACAAGAGCAGACATTAATACTGAAAACAATTCTGCTTGTCCCAAAAGGTCTCCTTGACTGTCCCCAAATCTCATCTCACTGTCTAGAGAGTATCTTGAGAGGCAGATACATAAATGCCTACTTACGCCTATTGCTCTGCAGCCTCTGTTAGTGCTGGCCACAAGACAGCCTTCTGTCGTTGCCATTGGAACCTGAAATTCTTTTCCATCCAAGCACAGAGGTCCTGCCACTCCAACAGGGATGGGCATGTATCCAATAACATTCTCACAGCAAGCTCCCATCACCTAAAAGGTAAAGTCAGGCAACAAGTAAAAATCTATATTCCAAATACCCAGTCCCTGTCATTAGTAACTTCCTTCAGACTTAATCCTTTAGTGTATTTTTCAATCAGTTTTTTTATTTACTCTTTAAAAAGTTTTGAAAACACTAAACTCTTGAGTAATGACTGTAAATAACAGGGAAAGTATTTTTGAATTTTGATGATCCATACCATAAGTAGAATACAAAATTACAGTAAAATGAATTCAAAAGGAAAATGTTTTATAAAACTATGAAAGTTTAAAAGACGAATCAAGAAGAAGACTAAAAGACTAAAGCTATAAAGTAAAGCTGCTCAAATAAAGAAAATAACATACCAAGGAGTAATTATAGTCCCTGTAAGGGAGATACTGGAGAGAAGAAGGCTCTGGAAGTTTTTTGGAAAGTAGCTGTCGGCGAATAGATACACCTCGTTCATGGGTCTCCATCAGAGTTTCCAATTTGTAAGCTGGGATATGCTTTGCATTGACCAACTGGATGATCTCAGCATCACTAAGGAATTTTGCACCTTTCTAAAGAAATGGGAAAAAAAAAGGAAGGGGGTTGATAGAGGGAAATGAAAATAGACTTGAAGAATCATACTTCATACTATTCATAATAGACTATTTTATACAAATAGTGCTCTCTGCAGAACTAAAATACAAGTACTTTGAGAACCCAAAGGAATTTGAAGTTCTAAAGGAGATGATTTGAGTAGAAATGAGAACATCAAAATAAAAATTCTCTATAAAAATGCGAAAGCTAAACAAAATGTTAAGCCAAAACACTAAATTTTGCAAGTGACATACATAGGGGGAAAAAATTTCGTAATTAAGATTCTGACACCCACCCTATAAGTTTTGTATGTAGCATGGCAGTTGAGATACTGGTACACATATTAAAAAGAATGAGGGAAAGTGATAAACAAAATCTACTCTCACTCACATGCACATAAATTCAGAATGAATCAGAGTAAGCAGATAGGAATGGAACGTAACAGTCATGCTAAACCCCTAAGTCAAACAGGGATTGTCAGCAGGACACCCTCTTCAAACATTACAAAGAAAACAAGCATCCTCAGGAGCATCAAGCTTACTTTAAAAACGCAAAAACAAACAAAAAGCCCCTCAAACCTCTCTTCTTTGTCTGAAATTCATTTCTGTGTTGAAGCTTTCCTAGGCCTTAACACACATATAGAATACAGCAGTTGCTCCTCTCTTTATTAAATGATAGTAGAAAGAGCACTGAGTCTTCAGTCAGTAAATCTTGGACTCTTGATCCCAGCTTTACCGTTTTTGGTTTTACTTTGGGACATACTTAATTAACCCTCCTAGAGTCAACATTATCTCATCTGAAAAATGGAGAAAACTATACTTATCTTACAAGGTTGCAGGGAATAAATAATGAGACCACGACCTGTAAACCATGTAACACTGTGCTGAGAACTTACAGGTACTCAGAGGCTGTAACGTCCTTCCTTCCTTTAATAAAAAACTCCTTAAGAAACAAGCTTGAGTCTATTTTCTCACCTCTGCATTCTCAAGAATCTGTAGACATTCTTCATTAGGCCGAGGCTCCGTGGGAAGTTCAACTTCAGGTTCCTGTGTCTCTAGTTCCAGTGGAGTATCGAGTAAGGAGGAGTTACCCACCACAAATGTAGCTCTGTTTGAGGTGTCATTTTCTGCCACTAAGGGTTTTATAACCTCAACTGTTCAAGAGATCAAAAGAAATCTCAGACGCTGAAATTGTGCTTTTAAAAAGACTCAACTTCTTGACAAATCAACACTGGAAGAACGGAAAATGAAGAGAGTAAGAAATCACCTTTTCTTTCTCTGTTTTTCCTGGCCTCCTCCTCCATTGCATGGAATTTCTGGTCATTTCTGACCAACACAGGGTCACGTCTACAACAATCGTCTGTGACTTTTTTTTGGGTTACTACAGGAGATGTGATAGGATTTTTTAACGAGAGTGTAGATTCTGTCTCTGCTTGTTCAAAGAAGATATACTTGACAGCCAGAAGGAGAGCTAAACTTAGGGTAATGACTTGTTCAATATCCATGCTGATCATTCTAAATAAAAGAAAGCAAATTAAAATGTTATTACTCAGAAATAAAAAAGGCATAACCTAAACTGTCAGAAGCATAGAGTGCGGTGACTCAAAGTAGGGCTCAGGAACTTACTTAGAGAGATAAAACTGCCAGAGGGAAACACTTGGTTTGATTCTCTTGGACACATTTTCATCCAATCCTAAAGAAACCTTAGAATTGTCCGCTGTGCTGTTTTGAGGAGAAGGATCAGCTATCCAGCGACTGTGAGCGTGAACAAGAACCAAGCCTAGAGACTGAAATAAAAATTTAAAAACCATGTACCCTCTACATGTCAATGGAGCCTAAACTCACATTCTGCAAGTGGATAACCAAACACTGTCTTCCTCCCGTGCCCTCCCTCACCAGGTAAAGAAAGCCCCAGGTTTGCTACGTGACTGAGCAAAGGGGTGACCCAGGGGGAGGCCGAGAACATTCCCCCAAAAGAACAGGGTTTAATGAAAGAGAAAGCAGAAGGATTTGAAAAATCCATTTAAAGCAGAGAGAAGACCAGCGATCTCATAAGGAATGAGGAAAAAGATAAGAGGGGGAAAAAAAAAAAGGAAGAGGAATATCAGTGAAAGAGCCAAAAACTGTAGAAAGACAAGAAGGGCAAAAAAAAACCCTGAAAAGCAGAATATGATATTGGAACCAAAGATAATGAGAGGAGAGGAAATCTATGTAATTACCATAATCATCTTAACCCTCTGAGTAACAGGATTTGGCTTATTTTCTTCTTCTTCTAAGACTCGGGCAAAATGGCTGAGCTGCCAGATTGGACGGCCCTCGCGGCTTTCCCGAGAAAGCTACAAAGGAAGTCAGTGTTATGTTAGAAGTTGCCGACTGTGTGATGGGAAATCCTCTTTTATAGTGCCATAAGGAAGAACAGTTCTTACCTCTAGAACCAAGGACACACAAGCTGGGAAGAAAGTCATGAACACAAAGTAGTTGGCGAGAACCGACATGCAGCCGAAGCAGCACATGATTTCGAGCTGACGCACCCCTGGTTAGAGAAAAAGGAAAGCGTGAGCGAGGGAGCAGGTAGGACTCTATTTCTGGGGCTGCCGGCATCACAAGGCTCCTCCTACAGGTAGACAAACGCGTGAGATACTGGCCTAGGACGCTCCTTGCCACCTACTGGAAAAGGTGGTCAGGAGCTCGGGCGTGCTGGGAAGCCCCAGGGCACAGGGGCGGCCGCCCTGAGGGCAGGGACCCGTCCCCTCCCACGCCCCCGAAGGCACAGCGCCGGCACACGGCAGTGCTTAATGCCACCCGGTCACCCGTTTTACCAGATGGCCATACTGTTTTGAGATAGGATGGATATCAGGGACAGAACTCTAATGGGGCAAACACCTTGCACCCCGTTATCCTGCTAGTCCAGTCCCATTCATCACCACAGAACCAATTCACCTGAGGACCAAGGACTTCTTGTAAAACACACTGCCTGTTATATCATTCTTGATACAGTATCATAATCAATATTTTATGTGCACTACGCAACTGTCATTTCAGTACAACCTCTGTGGTATCTACTGACAGTCTTAAAATTTCAGTTCATTGATCTCTTTGAAAAATGATGTAACACAGAAAGGCAATCCAACATCCAAAATTAACAAATGTTTCAGGTGTCATTTGGTAATCTTCTCAAATAGAAGGGAACAGAGCTAGGAAAAGATTAGATTATCAAATCGTACTTCCTCGCTTTACAAATAAACTTGTATATAAAACATAAAACATATTTCTGATGCTATTCATATTAAAAATAAAATGGTTTTGAAAACATAAAAATTGATCCCCTTCTCCCATAAAAAGTGCTAATTAGAGTAATACAAAACTTAAAAAAATTCAACATTGGGTTTTATTTTCTGAATTGTATTAGATCATTGGACTAAATGAAAGAAAAAAGCATATACTATATTTCCTAAAAATTCTATAGCTATTACTCTCAAGGCAGAAATTCAAGAGAATGCAAAATTACAATGACAAAAGCATTATGAACAACCTACATTTAAGTAGTAGCCAAACAGAACTTTCTTTGCAAACCTGAGACTATCAAAACCATACTTGCCCAGTGCTCTAACCCCCGGCTGTCCACTCTTTCCCTCTGTACAGCAGTAGCCACGGGTGTCGCCAGGTTCTGCAGGCATCCTTCCTCACTCTGGCCCAGGGCCACGTGCCACTGTGTTACGCGTGGACAGCACTATATTCTTCCAAGAAGTAGACTTGTTTCTTTTTCACTGACTTTCCCAAGGGTTACTTCCTTGTTAATAGGTATTAAATCTGTCCTTTTATTCTACTCTGAGCCAGATCACTTATTTCCCATCTCTATATGGCTGTAAAGGCCTCCTTGCTGGCTTTTCCAACATCAAATTGAATCACTTCCTTCATCCATATGCCTTATCCTGACCAAAGTCATCGCCCTACTTCCCATATCAGTTTCCACTGCTTTCCACATCGTTTTCAAATGAATAATCCCTGGTTTCACAGCCCACTACCAGTTCCTCTCATCTTCTTATATACTGTTCTGCTCGAATAAAATCACATAGTTATATTTTCACCTGGTCAAAAATGTTTTCTTGACTGTGGTGGCAGTTACATGACTACATCTTTGTCAAAACTTAAAACTATACCCCAAAAAAGTAAATTTTAAGAAATATACATTTTAAAACTTTTTAAAAACATATTGCTGAGTAAGTTTTGTTTTGAATGATAGATTAAATAAATGAATAAATAATAAATTTACCCTCCAAAAGTTAGAAGAAACATTATATATACTTATACACAATCTAGTGAACAGATCTCAGCTAATAATGACAACTAACTACTCTCTTAAAAGTTGATTTACTTCTGAAAAAAAAAAAAAGAAAAAAAAAGTTGATTTACTTCTGAAAGAATAAAGTCCCTTATTGAGGACACCAAGGCACTGGGAAATACAGTACAAGAGCAGTTAGCCAAGTGTGGCCCTCATGAGAAAGCCATAAAGTATAGTCTCAATGATTAGGAAACCTTGACAACAGCATGATATATTCTTTCTGGCAAATTTCCACGAGGCCATAATTTCTGTCTTATATAATGGAGTCCTATGTTTGATGTTTAACATCTAGTTCTCTACTATCCAATTAAGGATGAATAAACATATATTTTAGGGTCAGTGCTGGCTCAGTGCTAAGATGTACTGCATATTGCTTAAATCTTCCTAACTGCTCTGTTAGGTGGACCCAACTTAGATCTGTCCAACTCCCAACTTTTGCATTGTCTCCTACATGACAGTTAAAACAAAAGGAACCGAGTCATTAAGTCAGTCCAGATGACATCAGGGGCTGGAAGATGGCTTTCTAAATGAGCCTAGAACACAATCTTGGTTAAAAACCAAACAAAAACATCTTAAAGTCATCAAAAAAGTGGAGCACCAGAAAAGATGCTGAGATAGTAAGAGCGAAAATAAATCAGTAACTGCTCAGTTTTCACTAAAGCAGACACACAAAAGGTCAGATCAGATATACCTACATATTCATACAGTTAAATAGTTTTTAATTTTTGTAATGTCAGACTTTTAAAAGTCAGACTTTAAGAATAACTAACACAATATAATGTGTTCCTCTCTCTTCTACAAATTAATTTTAAAGTATATTAAAAATTGTTTACAAACCTGACATGGTACCAACTCCAATCACAAGACATTCTACAAGAGCATCCAGGGTGAAGGTGGGACCTAAAACTGCCATCCCACGAGCAATGTTCTCCCTCACTTCATCCTAAAACAGACAAACACAGCAAATGAGGAGAAGGTAGGAGATAACTTTAAAAACTTTTAGAGCATCCGCGGGCTTTTACTAAATCAAATTTACTATATTAAGAAAAAAATACACAATATGATAAGACTAACAGGCATTCCAGATATAAAGGATAATAATAATATAAAGGTCTAAAAAAAGAATATGTACACTGCTCTGCATCCCCCATCCACTGAATTAGTTATTTCTTAGGAAGATTCCTTTGAGGTAGTATATTAGTCCTGCCATTTATATCCCACATAAATTCCTACATCATTTTATATTTTGGCTACCACTCACTGACACACGTTCTTAGTTTAAAATTTTTTGAGATCATGTAAGTATTATGAAACTTAAATATCCTTGTCAAACTGCTCGAATGATCATAAATATTCATAAAATACATACTCAGGGTAGAAGTACATGATCTTTTATACTCAATATTACTAAAAATGTTAACATTCTTTAAAGTGACTAATGAACACCAAGATGAAACTTTCGATGAAATAATGCTAGTGTTAACTCAAGGGGTTCAGAAATCAATCTACCCTGAGATTCTTCCCTTAGATCCTGTCTGTTCTCTAATACGTTTCAATAGGTAGATACTCTAATTTATCCAAAAGACATAATACCTTACGTTCTGACACCTTCAAAAAGGAAAATGGAGAAAATTCCAAATTTTAGAAGCTGTGGAATTACAATTGAGTTGGCAAATAAATGGGACAGTTCCTAGGGTACCTAAGAAGACCCGTCTTAAGACTGGACAAAATTATATGCAACTCCTGAATCATGGACTGCGAAAAAGTCCGAGATTTTTCTAATCATCTTTCCTATTAATGTAAACAGCCTGAGAGAAAAGAATACCGCCTGCATTCATGTCTCATCAACAATACCTGTGAGTTAGAACTGAGAGCAAACTTGGCCAGCGCACTTGCTCTGGAAAGGTCGATCAGCAGCAGGAAAAAGGGCAAAGCTTCACTAGGGGGAGAAAAACAATGTGATCAGGTATATTTAACAGAAGAAAAAATATCACTAAAAATCCTTTCCTAAAACAAAACTTTCCCCTGGTGTACCTTTTGCAGACCAAGAGGTATACCCTATACTCCTCTGACAACCTCAAAGCTAAATTTATGAGTCAAACTATTTAAGAAGATTTTTAATGTTAAAAATGTAAATACGCTTACACAGAAACACCTTTTGATAATTTTATAGCAAAACAGCATCATCAGTAAAAGAAAAGAAATGCATTCTTGTGAATTAGTATGGGGGAAAACAGTGGAATACAGGTACCCCCCACTTGTCAAAAGTTCACTTTACTCCACTTCACTTTTATGAAAGACCTACATAGTACTCATTTTTGCTAACCAAAAGAAATCCAAAGAGGGTTTTCACTCTTACAAAAACAAGGGGAGAAGTGAAAAGAGCATGCAGGGTCTGCTTTGCAGGGAGCCGCACAGAGGCCATGGCACCGGAGCAGAGTGGCACTGCCCAGGATCTGTGCTCGGCATCGCAGCGCCAAGCTCACAGCCCTGAAGCGCATCTGTGCTGCATCGCGACTTGCTGCACGCATCCAGAGCTTCCCCATGGCTCAGCGGGGAAGAATGCACCTGCCTCGCAGGAGACACAAGAGACCTGCGTTCAATCCCTGGGTGGGGAAGATCCCCTGCAGGAAGAAATGGAAACCCACTCCAGTATTCTTGCCTGGGAATTCCTATGCACAGAGGAGCCTGGAGGGCTACAGTCCACAGGGTCACAAAGAGTCGAACAGGACTGAGTTCAAAGACACACACTGTGCGCATCCATTAGGAAGATGTGTTCTAAGGTAATTGCTTCTTCACTTACAAAAGGTTTCATAGGAGAGCTGTATTTTCAGGTAGTAGGGAAAACCAGTATACTGTATGTAATTCTTTTCTCATTAATTATAATACTGTCTATGGAAGGATAAACTAAACAAATTTTCTGGAGCGTTAAGTTGGCAATAATGACCCTTAAAAAGTCCTAAAGACCTACACAGCCACTGTTTCACTCCTACGGATGTATCCTAGGAAAATAAGAACAAAAATTTGCTACAAAGACATTTATCACAGTATTGTTATTAATGGGAGAAATTAAATAACCTAAAAATCCAACTCAGAGGATTAAGTAAATAAACTACAATACATTCATATAGGAAAATACTCAACAGCTAGCTGTTAAGGACAAGCAAAGATATTTATAACTTTTCATAAGCATAAAAGTTATAAAGCAGTATATAGAGTATGATCTCAGAAGTTTTCTTCAAGCATAAAAAAATGGGAAATGAAACACAGCAAAACATTATCAGGTATTAGCTAACTGATTTAATGAAAAAATTTCCTCTATTTTCCATAAACTTTCACTAATTTAAATATTACAATGCTTTATAACATGGAGAAGAAAAGTTCTTAACAATATATTTTGGAAGAAAGTATATTTATGCTTTAAATACTTACTTCAAACCTGTCAATTCTTTATCTAAGAAATGAATGACAACTGTACTGAATACGAAACTGGAGAAAATTGTGAAGAGTCCAGCAATACCTATAATGACAAAATCCAACAAGCTGAAAAAATTTCACCCTTATTACACACAAATAACATACAGTCCTACAACATTCTGCAGGAAATATTATTTTCTCCAGATTATTAAGGTCTCAAATAGCAGAATGTCTAATTTGAATGAAAAGAAATGAAACTACTGAATACATGCAGCACACATTAAGCAACACACACATTTCCACCCATGTGATCTAAGCAGGTAAATTTCCACAGGGAATAAAACATTTGATAGCACACAAAAAGGTTCATATGTAAATTATTACCCAAAATATATTTTGATCCAAGTTGGCGTAAATTCTGGAACTGGAAGTAAATATACAATATTGCTATGCATCGTGTAATTGTAAGAATTATGATATCGCTGCTCAAAACATCCTATTGGGAGAAATAGAAAAGTCCAAATCAAAAATAAGAATTTTTATTTTCTATGGCATCATTAGTTTATGTATCATCATGATAATGCAGGCACAAGTAAAATAAAATATTAAAATGCAAATAAAATATTAACTCCCAATTTTTAAACATCCAATGTTTAAGTCAATCATTTTTTACTGTTAAGTTACTTAGGAAAGCTAGATTTCTCAGGTAAAGTCAATTACACTCATTTCTATATCAAAAGCAAAAGGAAAGTATCTGTAGAAGTAAATACAAGTAAATATCGGTAAATGAAAATTTGAGATAAATTATGAATACTGAAATAAAAATTTTACTCATAAGTTTTTTTGATTATATGGTCTCTAAAAGGAGAAATTTAAAATGTAATTGAGTCAACAATCAGATTAATCTCACAAACCTCTTCAAACTTCGGACATTCATAATTCCAGCCACAGATCTTACTGTTGCCAGTGAACATGTTCATGGACATCATGCAGATGGTCAGCGTCACTGTCCCCACTATAACTTCCCAGGGATGGGAGGCCACAAAGAGGCCATGCATTCGGAAAAGTCTTGACAACATCGTAGCTACAGAATCCTTGGATCCTGGAAGGAGTACCAAGTATGAACACTTAATATACAGCTCACTGTATTTTCAGGAAAAGCTTTAAAACCCTGCTTTTGTATGCGGTGTCTTGTACCTTAAGGATAATACTATTTGACAGTGTTTCTCGTAATTCCGGGAAATAATTGCAAAATTCAAATGAGAGGACTCATTACTCCTTTATTCACAATACTTAAATCCTCTATTATTCACTAGCAAACAGCTTAAAAGCAGCTATTTCTTACCACTTGTATGAATTTGAGCATTTAAGATCAAACCAAATAAATATCTCAGCTCCTGATTATTATCTAAGCCAAGCAGGAGAGCAGTAAAGCAGAAAACGGAAGTGGGAAACAACCACGCACATTTACTTTCTGATTACCCTGCCACAAAACGGGTGTGAGCACCCTCCTCACTCTCTACATTCTAGTTATGCAAAGGGTAAATACCGAACCATGTCCTCGTCAGTGTCCTCCTATCAATCACTATCTTAGTTTATAAAGCTCCTCGAGGGCAGGAGTCCACTAGACCTGTCCATTCCACACAACACGTGCCATACTGTCACTAGAAAATGTTTAATAAACCTTCCTAATGCTGCTGTCACTAGAGGTCTTTCCCCAGACTTTAAGTTAATAAAAGTGCTGGACCAGTACAAGAATAGGGCTGGCTGGCCAAGGCAGACACATATGGCATTCAAAAATTTCCAACAGAACTTGGGTTATTTTGATCTACTGACTACCATAACTAAGCTTCTCCATGTTTGTTGACTAAATAATAATAATTTTGATATTCTGATTTTTTTTAAATCTAATATAGTTATTGATCTCTAATATAGGAACTTGCGAGCCTTCTTACACTAAAATTAATGCTTATGATATAGCATATTAACCGCCCATTAAAATCAATTAAAATTAAGATTAAATTTTAAGCCCACTGACTGACAATCAAGAATTCAAATGAATCTTTCATTTAGGGTAATTAAGCAAGCGATCTGTTTATGGAAGAAGAAAATTAAAAAAGCATCAAACTAAGGAAAATAAAGGATTAATCTATTTAAAGGATTAGGGAAAAGAAAATCAGAGACACTTAGGAACCAGAACAATTACCAAGTGTCACCTCTCACACCTCAGCCACACCAGACCATACAGATACCTGGTTTTCAAACTGCAGGTCATAATCCCTTCACTGCATCAATGAGATCATGAAAACAAGTTTCTGAGTCAGAAGAAACATTTTAAAATAAAAGAAAAAAATAGCTGTGGGTTAGACATATGGTATGGGTAGGTATTATTTCCTGAAACACTATGTTTCATGAAATTATAGATATGAGTGTATGTCCTGGCTTCTGACATAACATGTATTTCTTAATGTGGGTCTCAGTTTTAAAAGGCTGGCAGGCACTGAGATAGGTAAATGTGGCATGCATCTGCCTGTGTCTCTTCAGGATTTTTCAACCGTCCTCCCTGAGTTCTATTCCTCGTTTCATCCTCCAGTGCCTTGCACTCATATATCTTAAAAGCACTTGCTCAAGAAATACTTGCTACTTAGAAATAAATTCTTAAGCTACAGTAGCATGCATGTTATTGACACATCTTGAACCTGACCTAAAAAGATGACTTTTTTAAAGGGCCCTAGGGTATGGATATAATTCCCCCCTCTTCAAGGGCCCCAGTTGTCTGCATTCAGAGAATATATTAAGGAGGAGGAGGGGGTGGGGAAGAAAAGTTATATTTTCTATACTATCCTGGAAAATGAATAACAAAAATATCTTTTGTTAAATTAGCAAGGACTTGAAATACTGGAGAATGTGAATCGCATCTTAGGTTTGAACTCTACTTCATTTCAACTAAAAACTTCATGAGAGCCGAGATTTTCATGCTGGCCTTCTATCACATAACTTCTTCATATTTAAAAACAAAGACCAAAACCCTGTAAACTAGTCTAATAGCATCAATGTTCCAGAAGACAAATTAACTGAAAATACATTTCAAAACTAGGTCAAAATTTTTAATACTCCTTTCTCCCCAAGCCTTCTCAATTTAAGAGTATTCTCTTATCAAGTCAATATATTTTTCACTATCAGAAAGTGAACTCAGCAGAATTAAAATCCGAGCTGCTAGCAAGAAGGCACCCCAATTTGATCACAAATAGGTTGAACATTATTAAATATTATTAGGAACATTATGTTTTCCCTCAAAAGCTTCATGGTAACACTGTCAATTCTGGGACATTTCTTTCCTAGGTGTAAAGTCATCTTTGCAACATTCAGGTAAAGATTGACACAGAATCCCATGAACCATTCCCAAACACAGAGAAGCTCGCCTATTTGGAAACACAAAATGAGTAACCAAATGTACAAAGGTGTGTCAAAAGTCACCATAATTGCACACACATCTCATTTCCCACTAGCAACCTCCCTATATCCCTGTGATTATGCAAAGCATTTAAATGGCATGGAATCCAATCCTCCAACTTCATCAGCAGTTGCAAACGGCACTAGCAGGCAATAGGGATGCCTCATGCAAATTCAAAGTGTTTAGGCCATGCTGCAATAAAAATAAATTTTGGTTAAAAAAAAATCAAGTTAAAAAAAATAATAATAAAAAATTAAAAAATCAAGTTAGGCAATGTGTGCCTTGTCCATACAGACAGAAGTATGCTGCAAACATTTCATAGATTACTCAAAAGAATGTATAATTTAAATTAAATTGAATCCCCAAACTCTAATCCAATGTGCTACAAAAACCACCTACTGTGGCAAACTGCAGAAAAGGATGCTTTGGCCTCCTACCCTAATTCTTTCCTCCCACTCAGTGCTCTTCCTATGCTATATATTCCAGTATTTGGTTCTATACTATCCTACACTGTTCTTAAATTAATTACTGTGTATGTTTTGTCTCTTTGAGGGCGGGAACCATGTCTTGTACTGAGTCATTTTTAATTCCAAAAGGATTAGCATTCTGCTGCTCAACCCAGTGTCTTAGTGGGGGGCCGGGGGGAGTCCTTGCACTGGAATCGGGAAACCTGGACTCTACACTCAATTCTATGGCATGACGCCTCTTTGTAAATCACATATCTTTTTATTCACTTATAAAGCTAGAGCTCCAAAGTTCTTTAACAAAGGCAAGTATCAAGCGAACCATATGAAACTGCTATTTTTTGTATGGGGAAAAATGGTCAAATTTCAAATATCAACAATTTCATATGGTCAACCTAAACAGCTACTGATACAGATGTGGTTACCTATTCATAGTCTAGAAACTAGATCATACAAGAATAAAAAGAGAACATGAAATATTAGCGCACACACTTCATCTTGAAATGTTCATGCCACATACACGAAGTTTTCACATGTTACTGTTTCACATGTTAATGTTAATCTTTGCATATTTTTAGCCTTGATATTACTCTCAGTGTCTTTACTGCCAAGTTTTATCACAAATTGGAAAGACACAACCACCAAGAAGGCCCTCAAAATCCAGTCCATCCCCAAAGCACACTTTGAGTCTTTGCTACATCACCTCTAAATCATAAACTGTTTCTCACTGCATGAAGAGAAAAACCAATCCACAAGCAAACAACAACAACAAAAATACATTCTTTACATTGTGTGATGCTGAGGAGGCAAGTCTTCAATCCCTGAACAATTTCAAACGACCATTTAAGACGGAGTACATCAACTTCCTCCTACCGCAAAAATTGACTGTTCTATTTGTGAATCTCCAAGGTACGTTTCTTCCAGCCAAAATACCAAAACCAAATAATTCCGAAAAACCTACAGGATTTAGACTAAAGGACATCAGCAATCAACATCACATCAAGGAGAAGACGCCTCTCCAAAGAAGACTCGTTTAAGTCTTTGGGCAAGTCTCTACCTTGGGCTCTCGCATCCTCTCAACTCGTTTCTCCAGGAAATAACCGGAGGCATCTATGCAGATCCACAGCTCTGAACTAGTCAGCAGCATTTATGGAGATCTCATCCGTCACTTTACAGAAAGGTGCTGACGAACAGCAGCGCCAGGGCGTAAACCCAGTAAGAACAGCAAGCATGGGCGTGAACCATGGCACCATATAGACTTTCTCGCATCCTCTCCTCGAGCTGCGGGCCGGGCTGCCCCACAGTCTCCCCAGAATTTATCGAATCAAGGGGACTCCGAGGTCACCCCGCCTGGCACCCTTGTCGCCCCAACGATCATGACTGCGCAGCCAGCACCGCCGGCTTCGGACGGGGCCAGGGAACGCGGCGATGCCCCGCCGGCCCATCGACAGCGACCGCAGCCCCGAAGAGGCGGGCCCCCCGTCCGACCCGTAGGCCTAGCCTGTCCCGCGGCTCGCCGGCATGGATGCGGGCCGCCGCTCGGCCAGCTGCGCCTCAAGGACGTCTCTTCGCAGTCCCCGCCGGACCGAGGCGCCACCCGGGGCAAAACCTCCCGCTCAGCTCCCCTCCAGATCAGCCGGAGGTGCCGGTGGCCCCTTCCCGGCAGGGTCGGGCGGAGCTGGAGAACCTCCACCTACACGACCCCAACCCGCTCCCACCCACCACCCTCCTCACCTCCGGATCTCACTAGAGGCCACAGTTCCCGGGAGCCGGCGCTCCGCCCGTCTCCAGTCAACGGAGACGCGGAGCGGAAGGAACCTTCGCTCTACGCACGCTCGGCACCGGACGACCCCGCGGCCAATAAGGAAGGATCGTCCGATCGTCTAGCCAATCATCTGGGGCTGGCTCGGCCTGACGGCCCTACGTCACGAACGGTCGCCTTAACAACCGCCCACAGCTCTCGCTGGTGCTGAGAACCTGCACCGCACCATCTCTCACCATGGCTCCGCCAACCAATAGCGAGTCGAATCCCAGCACTGGGGCCTGCCTATTGGTCATAGAGCCGTGGAGGCGCACGCATGGAAGCTGCCTAGGCGAAGACGATAGGGGATCTGGCGGGTGGAGTGTCCTCCAGTCCAGGATCTGACCTGGGGTCATTCTGGCTGGGTGAGCACTATGGGGAACAGAATAATTGGAGCCTGAAGATCAGCGCAGGGTCCGGTCGAGAAGAGAAAGCACAATGTCTTAGTGGATAGAGGAGGAGGGAAGTGGAGGTGGCCCTGAAAACCTGGATATAAAAAAGGGAAGGTGGCAGAAAGGAGAAACTCAGACCTCAAGCTGACCCATTTCCGAAACCTAAACCCACACTTCCCTGTGACTTACCCCTTTCTGTAAATAGTGTCAATGGCTTCAGTCACGGGGTCTCTCTCCCCAAACCACTCGCCCCCTCTCGTCTCCCACTCCCCTTCTCTCCCTCCAGCGCATGGCACTAGTCACAGACCCTCCATTCTCTGAAATGTGCCTGCTTTGTTCTGTCCAGTTGCCTCTGACCATTCCCTGCTGCAGGCCTTTATTAGCTCTTCGCTGAAATAATGCAATAACCTCTCCTAGCCTGTCTCTCCACTTAGGTGTTTCCACCTTCAAATCCTATGATTCCATTGGTCTGCCCCCAAACATCAAGAGTTGCTCCCTGTCTACTGGATTAAAGAAACTGGCAACCTCAGTATGGCCCTACTCCACATTTCTTGCTTGTGTCTCACTTCTTACCTCAGCCTTATGTTCAGTCAAAAGAATAACTGACATCTCAGTACTATTTCACCTTCCCGTTTATGAGCTCTGTGTTCCATCTGGATATACCTGCCCATTTTAACTGGTGAAATCCTAACTCTCCTTCAAGGACCATTTCATATATCACCTTGTTTCCTAATTCCCTTAAATATATGTCATCTCTTCCTACTTTGAACACCCAAACAGGTCCATATTATATGACCTGTGTTACTATTTTATTATGTGGAAATGTCTTAACACAAATTGCAACCCACTCAATTTTTAAAGCCCTGTATTTTGAAATGCAGTCCCTGATACATACTGTACACTCTGGAGAAGTTTTAGTAAACTGTTCTCTTGCTAAATTCTCATAACCCTTATGAAATAGATATTATTTACATTTACAAGGAAAATGAGTTTGTTAAACAACTTACTTTAGATCAAACAGGTAATAATTAGGAAAACTGGGATTTGAACCTAGAGCTAAAACTTAGACTGCTTCTTTAGTGTAGGATCTTTATTTGTATTTCTTTACCAAATACTTTTTGAACACCTATTATATGCAATGCACCTTGGTTGGCACTGGGGTTATAGTGGCAACATGCCAGACATTCATAAAACTGCCTTTTATGAATCTTATACTTCTTTGTAGAATTAGATGATTGTTAATTATTTGTTGAATTAATTATAATGGAAGGAAAGAGTTTTCACAGTGAAGAAGGCCAAAGGGAACTAATCAAAAACTGAAGTATCCTATTATGAGTTTTATCAAAAGGAAGAAGAAAGATTTGTATAAGAGGTAGAAACTTTGTCATACTTTTAGTGTCCCTATAAGTCAAAAGGACCAGATATCTCAGAATTATTAGTTACAGTTTATACAAATGCTTACTAATGTAAATTCAAATAAGGATTATGAAGGTTTTTCCAAAAAAGGCTTTAGACCAAGATCTGGAAACTGTATTCCCAAATTCTGCTTAATTATGTACTCCAATAAAATTATGAGTTCGAAAGCAATAGTTTTATGTTCTTAAAATGACTTATATATGACTCCCAAAATTTATTTGAAAGAATCTTTACTGCTCTTAAAAATTTGTACTTGATGAGGGATCACAAAATTTGGCAAAGACACAGCGTTGAAGGGGAAAATGGGATGTAGGGTGGTCAGGAAATCTAGGTGTCTTCTTGTGTGGGTTTACCCTCACAGCAAAGTACACTTACAAAAGTAGTTTTTGTTTTTGTTTTTTATATTTACTTGTTTTTGGCCGTGCTGGGACCTCACTGCCCTGTGCGGGCTTTCTCTCCTTGAGGGGAGCGGGGTCTCCTCCTCATCGCAGTGCAGGGGCTTCTCACCGTGGGGCGCAGAGCTCTAGGGTGCGGGGCCT
Organism: Dama dama; assembly: GCF_033118175.1. Lineage (NCBI taxonomy): Eukaryota > Metazoa > Chordata > Mammalia > Artiodactyla > Cervidae > Dama > Dama dama. The sequence goes on from NC_083692.1 coordinate 94,285,096, forward strand.
TCAGCAGTTTCTGCGCGTGCGTCAGTCCCTGCGGCTCGCGGGCTCCAGAGCACAGGCTCAGGGACTTAGTTGCCCCACAGCATGGGATCCTCCCTGACCAGGGACCGAACCGGTGTCCTATGCATTGCAAGATGGACTCCCAATCACTGGACCACCAGGGAACCCTATAAAAGCACAGTTTTAAGAGACACTTTCAAAGTAGCAAGTGGCCCGCATTGCCATCTTTAACATAGCTCTTAGTATTAATATGTATTTGCATAAGTATGTTAGCCCTCCAACCACCACTTTTCCTTCTTCTTGTTGTCATGGGCCATGTTTAGGATGAGGAATTATAACAGGAACATTAGTAATAATAGTAAAATCTTATATAGCTCTTTCTATGCACTAGCCACTTAAAGTGTTTTATATATATTAACTCCTTTAATTCTCATAACATTAGGAAAGCATTAGTAAAATCTGCATTTGACAAATGATGAATCTACAGAAACAAAGAAGTTAAGTAATTGGCTTAGGTTTACACATTTGGAATATGAACTTTGAAATCCATTTGCTAAGCACATGCTCTAAATCCCTCCACTGCTCTATCTTTGGTATTAGCACATATCATGATTGTTGAAGTTTCTGATGATCCATTGTGAAAGAACTTTCATAAGATCTAATTTTACTTACCTATTTATTTCTCATTCACAATTCCCAGATGTGTTCAAATTTACATCTTCTCACTTTGGATAATTTTCTCTCTCTCTTTGTCTTGCATACACACACACACACACACACACACTTAATTTCAATGATTTTTTTTTTTAAACTAGTTAATTGCAAGTGATAACTGGTCACTTAGTTTTTCACAGGTACTGTGATTATCACTCCTACTCAAGGTCAGGAAATAGTCAAGGAGGAGCTACTCTGCTAAGCCAGGGGCCAACACTCAAGTTTCAGTTTGTTTTTGTTTTTTAACATATTAGCCACACTTTGCTGCATGTGGGATTTTAGCTCTCCAACCAGGAATAGAACCTGTGCTGCCTGCCATGGAAGTGCAGAGTCTTAACCGCTGGACCACCAGGGAAAGTCCCTCAAGGTCAAATTTAAGTAAGAAAACATACACAAACGGGTCCTTCCAGATAACATGGTAAGGGTTTAGTGTGAGGTATACAAAGGGCTCCCTGAGAAAACAGATAGGGCCCAGAGTTGGGGTGCAGGGTGTTTTGAGTAAAGGGAGGCAGTGGTTTGAAGGAAGACTGTTGGAAGCACTAGACTCCAGACTGTGAGCATGAGAACGGAGGAGCGTAGATGCAGGAGCAGGACATTTAACTGGGCAACAATTGTGAAGTACTGCAGGATATGAGATATGTCAAAGGTGAGGAAGTCAGAAACAGATTGGTGGATCTCAGATTTCTACTGGTGGCATCTCATGTAAGCTAAAGTTTTCGATGTTGTTTCTATTTTACTTCAGTAGCAAAACTTAGAATTCTGCTTCTTGTTTCTAACACTTTGTAGACAGAAATCAATAGCTGGAGACTCTCTTGAAGTTGGGAGCAAAGGTCTCTGCAGGAGAGGGTGCCACAATTAAAGACTTCTATCCACCAAAACTGCTTGCACTGTTTAATGGCAATTTTGTTTGTTTTATTGACGGTTTCCCCATTCTTCTCTTTAGGCCTTTCCCGAGCTTTGTAGAATCAGTTGAGGAGTAAGTATGCATGCGTACATGCTAAGTCACTTCAGTTGTGGCCAACTCTTTGTGACCCTATGGACTGCAGCCTGCCAGGCTCCTCTGTCCATGGGATTCTCCAGGCAAGAATACTAGAGTGGGTTGCCATGCCCTCCTCCAGGGGTTCTTCCCAACCCGGGGATCGAACCTGGGTCTTCTGCTTGGCAGGCGGATTCTTTACCACTAGCGCCACCTGGGAAGCCCAGATAAGTATGAGATATATTCAAATACGTATTTTTTTCTTTTAAAGGAATTTACTTGTATCTCAGGGGGAAAAGATTGCTCAGACAACAGAGAAACAGCTTATCTATAATGAGGAGTAAGCATACATTCCTGAGATTCTTGGCTAGGGTGACTGGTTCCCAAAAAGTCAGTTAAAGACCAAAAAAGAAAAAAAAAATAAATAAATAAAACAAGGAGGAAAGAAAAAGAACACATTTTGACCCAAGTAGGAGCACTACTTTTTCTCCTTCAATAACAAAACTAGGCCTGGTCTTAGGTGATAAGAGCAGAGGGAGCCATTTACTATGAAAGTTGTATCCAGCTGAGTTGTCAAGCCTCCAATATCTTTCTTCTGTTCACCTTCACTCTCCCAGTCCCAGCCTGTCCCTTCAGCTTTGTATTTCCTCCCAATTGAGGGAGGAATTAGTAATGGTGGGGGAAAAAACAAGGCAAATGCAAAAGACAATAAAGAAGGAGAGTAACCCAGGAGAGCTCTGCTCAGCTTTCCTGAGCAACTCCACTGAAAGAGAAGCCAAAGGACAATTGCCCAGACCTGCAAAGATAGGCAACCTTTTAACACAAAATTGCTGTGGCTTGTAGGTAACAGTGGCCCCCAAAATGTATACCACCCTTACTATAGCTGCTACAAATTGCAACAAATTTGTAACAAGTAACAAAGCCTAAACTAGGAGTAGCTTCAACAAGATGAACATTTCTTTTTTTTTAACCCCTTGGGTAAAGGAAACTGGAAATAGGTTGTCTAGGATTAGCAGGGAAGCACAGGATACTTTCAGGGACCCTTCTGTCTCTCTGCTTCACCATCCTCAGCATGTGTTTTCCATCCTCAGGGTCACCTTCCGGGCCAAGATGGCAACTGGAGCTCCACTCTTCATATCTGTATTTCAGTCCTTCTGGGAGAAGCAGAATAAAAATAAAAGGGCAAAAAAAGGACCCATCCCAGTTTAGTCAACTCCTTTTCACTGCTTATGTCTTAATGGCCAAAAGTGCAAGGCCATGTCTAGGAACAAGTGAATTGGGGAATGTAATCTTTGTTTGCAGCATTAATGTGCCCAATTCAAGACTGAAGAAAGGCCCCTGCCTCTGAATCTTCCATATTGTTCCCATTCTGGGTGAGTACCCAATCCAGTTGCTAATCACTTAACACAAAAACAGGGGACAATTTTACTATCAAGATTTTAAGGGCATAAGAAGAGACACAAACCTAAAATCAAAGATCTGTTGTTTTTAAACATTACCTTGAAACGTCCATGGAATTCTCATTAACACCTAGACTTAACTTTCAGCTAAATCTACCAAAAATATATAATGTTATGAAAGGTTGAACATAAAAAAGCAATCTGGGAAACTAGCAAAGAGGGCTCTCTTTTCAGAATAAAGGATCTCAAGAATTCCCTGGTGGTCCAGTGGTTAGGAATCTGTGCTTTCACTGCCAAGAGTGCAGGTTCAGTCCCTGGTTGGGGAACTGAGGTCCCACAAGCCAAGCAGCGTGGCAAAACATAAGTGAAAAATAAAAAAAGAATAAAGGGCCTCCCTAACTTTGTTCATTGCTCTGTTCCCAACACCTGTAACAATGAATGAATAGTTAACAGCAACTTTCAGTCTGTTGTTTTGATTTCCCTGCTTTTTCTTCTGCATTGTTTAATACCTAATAATCCTAACAGTGATCTCCAGGCTTTTTTTTTACCACAGTGGCTGCATCTTACTCTGAAATTTCTTAGGCCTGTGAGTCCTGCCTCCCTTAGAAAATTTCCAGTTCTTTCCACATTTGTTTCAGCTGGACTGAACTGAAGGTGTAGTTGCTGATGCTCGGTGCAGGGGCAGGGGGCAGGGATCAATGAGCACCAACAGGTCCTCTAACCTTGTCTCATTCCCCTTTCTTGTCTCATTCCATCTTACTGCTTTCCTTCAAACTTGCGTTTTTCCAGGCTTTGAATAATTTGTGCTTCTTGAATGACAGTATGTTATGAGATGTTCTTGATAAAACCTCCCCAGGTGGGTCCAAACATCCCTAAAGCTAATTTTTTCCTTCTCCTGGAGAATGAGTGGAGTTAGCAAATTAACCTCTGTTCTTAAGAAAGGTATTGCCAAGTTCTCTCTGCTTCTTCTAGAAAGATGGGCAGTTTATCTTCCCCAAGGGAGAACAAAAAACATAAAACAGGTGGGATCACTCTGCTCAGTGACTCTATTCACAACTCCCACTTGCCTGTTCTTTGAAATACATGTTTAGGAAGAAATTTGACCCGTGTATACCAAGGAAGGGGCTTCCCTGGTGGTTCAGAGGGTAAAGCATCTGTCTGCAATGCAGGAGATCCGGGTTCCATCCCTGGGTTGGGAAGATCCCCTGGAGGAGGAAATGGCAACCCATTCTGGTACTCTTGCCTGGAAAATCCCATGATGGAGAAGCCTGGTAGACTACAGTCCATGCAGTCGCAAAGAGTCGAACATGACTGAGCTACTTCACTTTTTCACACCAAGGAAAATTAAGATCATTATAGTCGATGTCACCAATGGGCTAATAATTTTTGCCCTTGAGAAGGTAATGAAAGCAGTTGGAATGGACCCTTGCCCAATCCTTGATTGAAATAGAAACAGTTGCCCTGGAAGTCCTTCAGGAGCTTGGTTACAGGTTGTGGACAAAGCCTTATGTCTCTACTTTATTCCTCAAATGGGGAGACATCTTTATTTTGTAATCTAGGACGGGTTGGACCTCCAGATAATCTCAAATTTGGTAAAAAGCTCAAAGCTCAACTTGTAATTATCTGGCCATTGCATGATATTGGATTTAACAGAGAATCAAGTAATAGTGAAACTGTTTGGTCTCTGTCTTTAGGTACCCTTCTCATTTCATTTCAGTAAAAAGAAAAAGTGTAGTCAGGTACAGAGAAGGGAGGCCTTAGATATAACAGAAGCATATCTTTCCACTCTCCTCTGCATCAGCATGAGACGGCCACTGCTCTCTGATATCCTGTTCTTTTCAAGCAGGTCTGACTGAGTGTAAAAACTTCAACCTGCTTTTTTCAGTTGATCCTATTCTTCCTTCATGTAGAGTAGGACCATCTTGATTTGGGTTCCCCCAAAGGCAAAGACTGGGTCAAAAACTTTAGAGCAATACCTTATTGGGGGATGACTCTAGGAGGTCAGAATAAGTTTGCAAAGAATAACAGGGAAGAGGGAAAGGCCGGTATCCAGCTAGCCACCACGGTGGGCAGTGGGACTCAGTGCTGTGGGGGACCCCCTGGAGAAGGCGCTTCCAAAGGATGGCGATTCAGGGGAGGTGGGGAGGGGGGATCACTTATCCCTCCCTGTTTGGTTGAAAAATGCCCTCTGGGGCACACCAGCTGCATGTATGCAAGACACATCCTGAGGCTTTGGACAAAGTCTTGAGGCAAACAAGTTGAAAGACTGGATAGTACATGTTTAAAGGAGGAAGCCTTCAGTCTGCCAGGAGCTGCCGCTGATGATGACACAGGAGCAGGAGATGTGGCAAGAGGTGTGTGTGCTGTGAGCTCAGTCATGTCCGACTCTTTGCGACTCCATGGACTGTAGCCCACCAGGCTCCTCTGTCCACGGGGTTCTCCAGGCAAGAATGGGTTGTAAGAGGTATCTTCGTCTGCTTCGAGGACTGCATCATGGGTGGCCATTCCAGCCTTTTCATTCCTTTTATATTCCTACTGAGCCTCTTTTGACTACAGGTCCTGAATTCTTTCAGAAGCTAGTCCTGTTCCCCCGAAACTGTTATAATTCCTTCCCAATGCCTGGCCCATGGTATTCCATTCACAAACCACATTCTGAAGGCCTCTTATTGCCTCGCTTGGCTTGTCCTTGGCCTCTGAGTAGACCTGCTCCCTGCAACTGGTGGATGTCCACATTTTGAAACTTGCAAGTACTCTAGTGGAAAAGTGATCAATATGTATTTATTGACAATTCTAAAAAATAGTGAAACTCTGACTTTGGTAATAAGTACCGCTAAGCAGGAACTTACCCTGTCAAGTGAAATCAGCAGACATTTCCTGCCCTTGGTATTTCATAGAAAGGACAAGAGGGCTGATGGACAGTTAAGGAGGAATTCAAGAAGCTTCTACATCCCACTGGATGTACATCCAATATGTAAAATCTTGTCTTTGCTGGAGAGAAGAAGCATATTATTTGTGGGAGTTATTTTCTGAAATCAGTGCAAAACCAGAACTCCTGCAGAATCTTAAGGCTTTTTCATTTTTTAAAAACCACGTGAGGTGGGGGAAATGTCAGAGTCAAAAGTATCTTTGAAATCTCCTTGTATTTCTTAAAACATAGGGTGCATATTTTGTTTTTACAGATTTGACAGAAATTCTTCTGCACACTAGATTGGAAATAGTCTGTTGAAATAGTCTGTCTGTAAACAGGTAAGCATTTCAAACTTTCACCAGTAAAATTTGACTATGAAGTCCTAAAATGCATGGGATCTAGTGAGTGAATGGTGATCTACTCCTGTTTGTTTAGAGAGGCTGTACTCCATGTCTGCGTTACCCTTCTGGTTGCCGTTAGATTTGAGATGTGCAGCTTGTAATGAGCATTAGATCATTATTTGTGATATATTTTGCAAATGTTTTCTTACAGTTTGTCTTTTGACTTTGCTTATAGTCATTTTTGCCATGCAGAAGTTTTGGGTTTTGTTTTTGTTCATATTAATGTAGTCTTTTATTGTATCTAGATTTTGAATTATAATTCAAAAACTTTCACCTACACCCAGGTCATAAGGAATCCATCTGTGTTTTCTGTTAGTGCTTGTTGGGTTTTGCTCTTTACATTAAGATCTCTGATCCCTTTGGAGTCTATTCTTGTGTGTGGTGTGAGGTGTAGATCCAGTTTTGTCTTTGACCAAGGGGCTGTATATTGGTTTTCTTATCACCGAACACTGTATTCTCTGCCATCACATCTATAACTCCCTCTTAGGTTGAGTCACTTCTGCCTCCATTGAATCACTCTGGGGTTTTTTGTTTGGTTCCAAAGGGTACTGTTTTCTGAAATTGTTTGCAGATTCTGGAGTGTACCTTATCTGGAACCCTAGTTGCTTCATGAAAAGAATATTGTGTTTACAAAGCACTTTTCTGATGGCCCAGCCCTGCTCAGGGATTGTGAAAATTTTAAATAAGGTAGATGACATGGTTCCCATGATTAAGGAGTACATGTGGAGTGATTAGAAAACAATTAAAGGTTTCCTAGAACTAGTAAAATTACATTTTGGCTTACTGCCTCAATACTAGGAAGTACTTTCTCTGCACCAGGGTGAGTTAAAAAAAACATTGAGATGTAGCTGATTTATAACCTTCTCTTAGTTTCAATATAGTGATTCACAATTTATAAAGATGATACTTCATTTATAGTTATTATGAAATATTGGCTATATTCCCTGTGCTGTACAGAACACTCTTCTACCTTACTTACTTTTAACATGGTAGTTTTTCCCTCTTAATCCCCAACCCCTGTCTTGTCCCTCCCAACTTCCCTCTCCCCACCGGTAACCACTAGTTTGTTTTCTACATCTGTGAGTCTGTTTCTTTTTTGTTATATTCATTAGTTTTATCTTTCTAGACTCCACATATAAGTGATAACATACAGAATTGGTCTTTCTCTGACTTATTTCACTAAGCATGATACCCTCCATGCTGTTGTTTCAGCTCCATCCATGTTCTTGCAAGTGGCAAAATTTCATTCTTCTTACAGCTGAGTAATGTTCCATTGTGTATATATATACACATGTATATATATATGTCACATCTTTATCCATTCATCTGTTGATGGACACTTCGGTTGCTCGTGGCTTGGTTATTGTAAATAATACTGCTTTGAACTTCAGGGTGCGTGTATCTTTTCAAATTAGTGTTTTTATTTTCTGTGGAGATATATATATATATATATATATATATATATATATATATATATATAGGGTAATTAGTCTTTTTGGATGAGTTGCTTTTGAATTATGCATTTCACTTGCAGGTAATGGGGAACCTAACTCACAGAGGTTTAAACATTTCCCCCCACCCTCACATCAAGAAATGTGAAGGTAGGTGGTTACTAGCATTGGTCCCGTAACTTAACACTGCCAGGGACAGCACCTCTACAATTCTGTTGGTCTTTGACACGTGGTTTGAAGATGACTGCTGAAGCTCCAGGTATTACGTCTGAGTTCTGAAGAGTAGTAGAAAGTGTCATCCCCGAAGACGCCACTTTGGCATAAGGATAATTTTGAGCTAGAGGTACTTGAAAATAGCAGATGCAGGAAAGGTGCTGTGACCTCCCTTTTTCTTCCTGAAAGTACATTTTCTTTCATGTGGAAGATGGCCTCTCTACACCAGGAAGAAAGCATTCTTATCACCAGAGATCGGGAGCTGAGTCTAAGGGAAACCTGTACAAACAGGTCTTATTAAATTAACTCTTATTTTCCTTTAACCTTCCTGTATATTTTAGTTAATTTTCCACAATTAGTACTCTCTGTTCAACCTGGTATATAAGCGCTTGGGTGTAACCGCTTTGGGGGTCTTCATTTTTATGTGAAGTCCCCCACGTAGGGATAAAAAATAAAATTTGTACACTTTTCTCTTGTTAACCTGTCTTATGTCAACTTAATTCTCAGGTCCAGCCAGAGACTCTGACAGAGTCGAGGAAAAGTTTTGCCTCCCAGAATTCAAAGCAGAAGTAAGGTGAAGGGGCATACTGAAGCTGTCTTTTTCATCAGAAAAACAATTTCCCCAAAGTTTTTCAGAAGACTTCTGTTTGTATTTGTTTGGCTAGAACTCTATCACATGGACACCCTTAAATGCAAGAGATGTGAGGAAATAGAATATTTGAGTCTTGTAATCTCTTTGGTGGCGGCAGTGGATGGGGGCGTGGGGGGACAGCAAGGGAAAGGAGACTGGGAATGACTACTCAAACAACCAATGGATTGACCACATTGAAATAGCTCATTTCTGCTTGCTGAAAGAGTGCCTGGTGTGATATAGGTCTGATACTGAACATGCAATATCAGATCTTACACAAGCTAAGAAAAATTTAAACAAGCAGACAGTAGGAAATTCAGGAGCGTGAACCGAGGGATCTTCTGCTCAGAGCTCTGCCCTTGATGCCGTGCAGCTCCCAGCTCTGGGTGTCTATGACCCACAGTTCAAGTTCAGATGGAAGAGGCTGGCTGGGCCAGGTTGGGTTGGCAGCTCACTCCTACTGAGATCACCAGCGGGTCACCTTTGGAATGTGCAGAATAATAAGAGTGTCTTTTGTATGCTGATTAGATGACTGGTGGTTGGGGTCCCTGGATAGGGTCAGGGTGAGGGCTGGTCACCAGAAAGACCCAGGCAAGATGAGAGGGTTGGAATTTTCACCTCAACACCTTTCCCCAGGCCCCGTCCTCCTTGCCTCAGGGGAAGAAAAGGGGCGAGACAGTGAGTTAATCACCAAGGACCAGAGATTTAATTAAGCATATCTATGTAATGAAACCTCCATAAAAAAAAAAAAAAAATCCCTCAATGATGGGGCTCAGAGAGCTTCTGGGCTGCTGAACACATCAAGGTGCTGGGAGGGTGGTACACCCAGGGAGGGCCTGGAAGTTCCATGCCTTCACCTACCCCCAAACCCTGCCCTATGCATCGCCTCCATGTGGCTCTTTCCTGAGTTAAATCCTTTATAATAAACCAATAAATTTGTTTTCCTGCATTCTGTGAGTCTTTCTAGCAAATTTTCGAAACTGAGGGAGAGTCTATGGGACCCCCTCCCCCGAATTTATAACCAGTTGATCAGAAGCATCTGTGACACCCTGGGGCTGAAGACTGGCGTTTGAAGTGGGGCAGTGGTGTGGGATTAAGTCCTTAACTCATGGGCTCTGATTCGAATTCCACGTGGTGGTTGTTGTTCAGATGCCAAGTCATGTCCAGCTCTTTGCGACCCCACGGACTGCAGCACGCCAGGCCTCCCTGTCCCTCACCACCTCCCAGAATTTGCCCAAGTTCATGTCCATTGAATTGGTGATGCCATCCAACCATCTCATCCTCTGTCGCCCTCTTCTCCTTCTGCCTTCAATCTTGCCCAGCATCAGGATCTTTTCCAATAAGTTAGATATTCACATCAAGTGGCCAAAGTATTGGAGCTTCAGCTTCAATTCCAGGTAGGTAGTGTCAGAATTCAATTCAATTTCAGGGCAGCCAGCTGGCGTAGCAGAGTTAGAGAAGGGGTGTTGGAAAACACCCAACACCTTTGTTGTCAGAAGTGTTGGGAGTAAAAGTAGCTCAGAGACACCAATAGAGCAAAAAATGGAGAGGATGAGTTAGAATGATTCTGAAGGCTTTCCACTGTGACCAAGGAGGGCCAGCTTACTCCACCAGAGGGTGGCAGCCTAGACCTGGAAGGGTAAGTCCACAGGACTTACAGTTAAAAACAACAAAGAACTTTGAGAAAGACAGAGACAATGATTCTGAGAGATCAAGGATGATAACTACAGATGAAAAGGAGTTTAGAAGGCCTAAGGTCAGTCAGGCAAGTTGATTGATGGCCCTGCGTTGGCTGGCTTTGACCAGGTTTGAGCTGAGATCAGAGACCTGGGGAGCAGACTAGGATAAGGAACAGTTTGTCAATGCCAGAGCCTGGAATGGGCGACTTGCTCAGGGCCAGAGTGGGTGGTAAGGGACCAGTGTTTGGGAGGAAACTGGGCTCTAGGTCGTGTCCCTGAAAATTATTTCATCAAAAGCCAATTTGCCAACTAATAATTTGCTGAAAGCTGCCAAACAGCTTAGGATTCCCAGGTGGTTCATTGGTAAAGAATCCACCTGTCAATGCAGGAGACACAAGAGACACGGATTTGATCCCTGGGTCAGAAAAATTTCCTAGAGCAGGACATGGCAACATACTCCAGTTTTTTTGCCTGGAGAATCTCATGGACAGAGGAGCCTGGCAGGCTACAGTCCACAGGGTTGCAAAGAGTCAGATACGACTGAGCATGCATGCAAGCCAAACACTTGACACGAGTCTGCAACAGAGTCAGGTTTCAAACTTTTAGAAACCAAAGGAAACTCCAGGGATGATGAGGGAGTGACTATCTGGTTTGGTCACGTCTCCTCAGCCTATCCTGAGTGGGTTAGCCACTGGTTGAATTCCAAGAAACAAATAATTGAAAAATTATTTTCCTACCAATTTTATGGTGGCTGATATAGCTATGGAATTAATCAGTTGAAAGAATTCACAGAATTTCTTGACGTTTTCAGGGTCTTCCCGGAGCGTCAGTGTTTGGGAGGCCAGCCACTTGGGGAGAAAAAGGGCTGACCATTTCCTGCCTCCTTATCTGCTGCTTTCTTGGCCCACAGTCAGAAATGGCTCCCACCTGCTTTTGGCCAGCTTTGTGATCTCTCATGAACTGTAGCTGTGGAAGCTAAACCAGCAAGCCAAGGGCAGATAGAGACAGCACTTGTGGAGTCAACCCTCTCCTGGCTTTGAAAAATGGGTATTTATGTCCAGCTGCTAGCTCTTTATTGACTACTACTGCTAAGTCACTTCAGTCGTGTCCAACTCTGTGTGACCCCATAGACGGCAGCCCACCAGGCTCCCCCGTCCCTGGGATTCTCCAGGCAAGAACACTGGAGTGGGTTGCCATTTCCTTCTCCAATGCATGAAAGTGAAAAATGAAAGTGAAGTCACTCAGTCATGTCCGACTCTTAGCGACCTCATGGACTGCAGCCCACCAGGCTCCTCCGTCCATGGGATTTTCCAGGCAAGAGTACTGGAGTGGGGTGCCATTGCCTTCTCCAATTACTATGCCTTATTGACTTACATGCCTTATGTTTTTTAAGGTTAAAAATTCCTTAATTTTTTATTCCTGGTACCACTACCACAATTTACAGGGCAATATACCTGATGTAATGAAAAGAAAAAGAAAAAGACAAAGCTACAACAGATAAAAGACCTCAGGAATGTACATCTAATTGACACTACATTGCATTAATCAATAGCTGCACTTTTTGCAAACTGAGGCTATGACAGTCCTGAACAAGAAGGGTTTCCTGTTTAAGCTGCAGTAACTTTTCTGACTATGGATCATCGTTCCCTCTGTGGCAGATTTTTACAGTTCCTCTAACGCATTAGGGACGACTGTCTCAAAGTAACCTGCAGCTTTCCTGACAACTCCTCGCTCTCTCTCCTGCTAAGAACTGTAGCCCTTTTCTTCTGAGTTTTTAGAACCTTCTGCTAGCATATCCACAACTTCCACCACCAGATCCATAACCACCACCACAGGGACTGCCCGAGCTTCTTCCACCAAAACTACCCCCTTTCATGGGTCCATAATTTGATTGCTGTTGTCCACTGTAATTTCCAAAATCATTATAGTTTCCACCACCACCACAGTTACCTCCAAAACCTCCTCCTTCATTGTAACCATCATATCCTCCACCACCGCCACCATATCCACCACCCTGGTTTCCATATCCTGGCCCACCACCACCGTAACCTCATCTACTACTATAACCAGGACCACCGCCATAGTTGCCACCATCACCTCCAAATCCACTGTATCCACCGTCACCTCCTCCTCCTCCCTCGGCTGCCACCACCTCCACCACCATAGCCTCCTCTTCCACCAAAGTTTCCACCACGGCCAGAGTTACCTCCACCACCTCCAAAGTTTCCTCCACGACCCATAAAGTTGCCAGATCCACCTCCACGACCTCTTTGTGATCCAGCAGATTGCATCTCTTGTTTAGAAAGGGCCTTTTTCATTTCACAATTATGCCCATTAATAGTGTGGTGTTTCTGAACAACAATTTAATCAACTGTATCATGATCATCAAAAGTTACAAAAGCAAATCCTCACTGCCTGTCTTCCATAACTTCTATGGTTTCAATCTTGCCATACTTTTCAAAGTAGTCTCTCAAATTATATTCTTCTGTATCTTCTTTAATACCACCAACGAAAATTTTCTTCACTGTTAGATGGGCACCAGGCTTTACAGAATCCTCTCTAGAAACAGCTCTCTTTGGTTCCACTACACGCCCATCAACCTTATGTGGTCGAGCACATATCGCTGCATCCACTTCTTCAACACAAGAGTAAGTCAGAAAACCAAAGCCCCTGGAACGTTTAGCTTGGGGGTCTCTCATCACCACACAATCTGTGAGTGTGCCCCGTTTCTCAAAATGTTCTCTTAAGCTATCATCTGTAGTTTCAACGCTCAGACCACCAATAAATAGCTTTCTCAACTGCTCTGGTTCCTTGGGATCATGACCCTCCTCCCCCCCGGCAGCAGTGGTGACGGCCGGAGTCGGGCTGGGGGCGACCGGGCGGTGGTTTTACCTCCACTTTGAGACCGGACTCGCCTCTTCCAACTCGAGTTCAATATGGGACCAAGAGCAACTTATATGCCTTATTGACTAGAATCTAGCAAATCGGAAGACATTCCAAACGCAGCACATACAGGGAGTGTAGTGTTTTTGTGGCCAAAAATCCTGCCAGGGTGTTGACTGGGCTGTCTGTGGAGATGCCTCTTTGCTCAGCTTTTCCCCTGGGCATTGCACAGATGAGAAGACTGTGTCTGTTGGCAGATGGTGCCCTACATGCCGCCTTTCTCAGGGAATAGCTGTTGGTGAAGGTAAACGTTGGAAGGGACAGAGCTCTCGCCCGTGGTCAGAACACAGTCAGCACAGCTGTGCGCCAGGCCTGTCTGAGAGCAGAAAGACTGGACTCAGGTTCAGAGGTTTGTGGATTCGCCCATCCGAGTGCTAATCAGACCTGACCCTACTGAGCTTCCAAGGTCGGATGAGATTGGGCATGTTCTGGGTGGTATGGCCATAGACTGTCAATTCTTCCATGTGTTTTGAAAACTATATTTGACAAGTGAGTATATTGATTTGTGGCTTCCTGGGTGGCCTGGTTTCATAGCCACCCAAGATCAATAATAAAGTAATATTAGCATAATAAAATATTGAGTCAGGGGGTATCTTAATACCTATTGGTAGAGTAGGAAAATTGGAGGGAAAGAAAACAGACTGAACACAAAAATCTCCTGTTCTTACTACCTGATAAAGTCTTCATAAGACAGAAAGAAAGAGAGAGAAGTTTTCACCAATAGCAATATAGCAAGGAAAGGAGTACAACTTTAGGTCAAAACTTTCAAAAGTAAGTAGTAGCCAAGCAATAGAGAGATTTTTACCACTGACCCTCTCTTCATCTTATCCCAGCCCAATTGAGCAAGGCAAAAGAGTTAGGTTATTTGACCCAATCTTAATAAGTTCCAATGGTTTCCCAGGTGGCACTAGTGGTAAAGAACCTACCTGACGATGTGGGAGACCTAAGAGACACAGATTTGATCCCTGGGCTGGGAAGATCCCCTGGAGAAGGAAATGGCAACCCACTCCAGTATTTTTGCCTAGAAAATTCCCTAGGCAGAGGAGCCTGGTGGACTGTAGTCCATGGGGTCACAAAAAGTTGGGCACGACTGAGCTCACCCAAACACACGCAGGAGAGAAATGGACTGAGGTGGTCAGCAGATAGACCAGGGAAAAGTCACAGATCCCTGAAGAGAAGCCTCTGTCACCACAGGATGGCAACGGAGGCAGGAGGGGACTTCCCTGGAGCCAGGGGCCCAGTGGTTAAGAACCTGCCCTTCCACTGCAGGGGGCACAGGTCTGATCCTTGCTCCGGGATCCTGCATGCCATGCAGTGCAGCCAAAAGAAACCCCGCAAAAACAGGCGTCGGAAGTACTGTGCGATCTCACCATCTTCTTGGTTTCATGCTGGGTTAGGATCATGATCGGAAGCCATAGAAACAGATACTCCTCCACCCAGGGAGAGGCTTCCTGATGGTAAGAAATCTCAGAAAATAGAGCAAAGCCCAGGTACCGTAATAACAGGTGCACACAGCTCCCGAAGGACTCTTCCCTTCTCTCCTCCAGTTATACAGAGAAACGAGGAGAGACCAGTATTGAGCTTGTAAGTTCTTCTTTTTAAAGGAAGAGAAATATGGAAGAATAACAAGGACAGCGGCTTCATGTCATAGATCAGACATCAGATGATCAGAAGGCCTTAGAGCAGGGCTTCTCAACTTGAGCACTTAACGTTTTCGGCCAGATAATTCTTGATTGTGGGGGAGTGGAGTACCTTGTGCATTATAGAATGTTTAGCAGTATCCCTGACCTCTACCTGTTAAAGGTCAGTAGCAAACACCCCTCTACTCTTAATCCAATTGTGACAACCAAAACTAGCCCCATGACTTCTGGGTTACAAAATCACCCTGAGTTGAAAACCACTGCCCTAGAGTCTAGACATGGCAGCCCACTTCAGACATGAGCAAGAAGAAAACAAATGGCATGGTAATTAGAGAAACATACCATAATTCATTTAAACCATAAATGAATTAAATTAAGGAAGTGAGCAAGTGAAGAGAGACAATGAATCTACTCTAGAAGAAAATATAACTCAAGGAAAAGAAGAAATGTCTCTCACTCTTTCTCATTTCAGAACAATGAATGATTTAGAGAAATTAATAATAGTATTAACAATGTAAATTCACTAAAGTGAAAGTTCAAAGACTATGTGGTAAAATGACAGAGAAAGGAGATTTCAATGCTATGGAAATGAATTGAGCCTTAATATCATTACAGAACTAACAAGTTACAACTATCAGGGAACTGATTAGTGAGGATTTCAAATAGAATTGGTGACAAAGAGAAAAGCTTGAGATATCAAAGAAAATGCAGTGAGAAAACAAATCAGCTAAAGCAACTAGAAAACAGAATAGAAATATGTAGGCCATAAAAAGATCAGCTAACATGATAAGTTTCTGTCCTTAAAGTAAAGAACTCTGCAAATGAAACAAAGCAAATATTCAGAAAGAAGATGGTGGGATATTAATAAATGATGGTTTGAGGCTCAAGTTCCAAGAGTCTCTAAGAATCAGTGATTATTGTGAAAGTGAATTTATAAAGCATACACCTGCTGGGACTCCTTGGACTGTAGTGATAGGAAAATTAGTGCAAACTGGCTTGCCCCCCAAAGGGAATTAATTGGCTCAATTACTAAAAAGTCCAGGAGTTAGATCTGACTTCTATTACATTAGATTCAGGCCTCCAAAGATATTCTCAGGGTTTGTTTTCCCCTAGTTCTCTGTTCTGCCTTCTGCCAAGCTGGCTTCTTTTTCTGGCTCCAAGTGCAGCCCTGGTGTCTCCAGGCTGTTCCTCATTCATGGCATCAAGATACCTACGGGTACTCTTGCTTCAGAAGCTCTCAGGTTCAAGTATAGTGAGAAGAGAGGAGTAACGCCCAATAGCTTCTATTCAAGTCTTGAGAGTCATGCTAGTCAGCCAAGCTCAAGTCATACTTCCATGGAGGATGCAGGGCTTTGTTCACCAGGCCTGATTTGGAAGGTAATATGGGATGCTGTCTAGAAAAATAATCTTATGGACAGTAAGTATCAGAGAGATGGAGTCAGGACTTGAGTGGGGAGTATAAGTGAAAGGTAATGGATTGTGCTGATTCTGAGAGGGGAATGAATTTAAAGGATGGCCTTAAAATAGGGTCTGACTTCAAAAGGTGAAGCTCATTTTAAAAGAAAAAGAAGGGACTGCTCTAAACTAAAAGAAACTAAGAGACAATTAACTGCAATGTGTGATTCTTTGATTGAATCCTTATTCAAAAGAAAAAAGCAACAAAGCATATTCTTGGAACAACTAGAAACATCTCAATATACAGTGGATACTAGATGGTGGTGTGAAACTACTGTTACTAGTTTAAGTAATGACCTGCATGCAGTTATCTAGGAGAATGTCTTCTTCATAGGAGATGCATGCTGAAGTCTCTGGGGGTAAAGTGCCTTGATGTCTGCTTCTTACTTTCAAACGGTTCAAAAGAAAAGATGTATATGTAGATGATTGATGGAAATAAAGCAAAATTTTAGGGTGTTAACAATTATTCAGTCTAGGTAGTAGGCATTCAGGTTTTCATTTCATTACTCTTTCAACTTTTTCATAGTTGAAACTTTTTTGTTGAACTTTTTCATATTTTTCATAGTGTTTGAAAATGTTCATAATGTTTAGAAAGATTTATTTACTTATTTTTGTCTGTGCCACGTCTTCCTTTCTGTGTGTGGGCTTTCTCTAGTTGTGGTTACAGGGGGCTACTCTTCGTTGCTGTGCGTGGGCTTACGGCGGTAGCTTCTCTTCTTGCGGAGCACAGGCTCTAGGGTCATGGGCTTCAGGAGTTATAGCTCAAGGCTCTACACCACGCAGGCTCAGAGGCTTAGTTGCTTCGTGGCATGTGGGGTCTTTCCTGATCAGAGTCCAAACTTGTGTTCCCTGCATTGGCAGGTGGACTCTTAACCACTAGACCTCCAAGGAAGCCCTCATAATTTTTTTTTTTTTTAGTTGAGGAGAAAACATGGTCTGAAAAAGAGGAAATTATTCTGCCTATTCTAGAACTTAATTTCCTTTTCAAGTTCTAAAAGTTTTCATCCTCCAATCTGGTTGTTTGGGTAAGTTGAGAGTTCTCAGACCCCGAAGGTATACAGGAAGGACAAGTGGGAGGAAAAAGTGGAAAGTCACTATAGAGACTCAAAAGAGGCTAAGAGGAAACTGTCAAACTGTGGTCAGTGGCTGTCTTGGGTAGTTAGTTCATCACTGTTTCTTCTTCCTCTTTTTTTTTAATCTGCTTCCTTTGTATTTGTATAGTGATTTGTGATTTGTATAGTGATTGGTGACTATTTTTTGATGAGACAAAAGAAAAGAAGTCTAATTAAATGGAACAGAGGTAAAAGTGGAAGTGACTTTGCTTACACAAAATGTTTTAAATTGATTGGCGTTTGGACAAACCTACACTTTGGGACAAAGGTGGTAGCTGACATTTGCTTACTTTCTTAGAAGTAGAAAATGCATTTAGAGTGAAAAGTATTTTGCCTAGAAGAGGGAAAGGTTATAGTCTCAGAAAAACTGAAGAGTGTAGAACTTTAGACACAATAGGGTAGAAGAGAATTTAGAGGCTAGATGAGAAAGGAGGGTTTCCTTTTTAAGATGTCTCTTTGACTTTGAAGAGTTTAGAGCTTCAGAGGGCAGGTTCTAGGTGCAAGGGAAATGGTGAAGGAGATTTTCAGGTTTCCTTCCAAACTACCTGATCCAAGTTAGAAAGAAGACAGGAGTCTAGAATACCCTTTGAAAGTAAATATGAATGTTGAGTGGTATCTAAACTGTGAATGGTAAAGGGCAGTTTTGAAGTGAGAATTGTTCGTAGAGATTTTCTACCTCAATTCTTCTATGAGAGATTAAGTGACTCACCCAAAGTCAGTCAGATTAATGACAGAAGAAGCCAGTTTGAAAAAAAAATCTCATGTAAGGATCCAGCTATGAAATAATTAGTGTGTATGTATGCACTACATGGGACTTCCCTATACCTCAGATGGTAAAGAATCTGCCTGCAATGCAGGAGACCTGGGTTTGACCCTTGGGTGGGGAAGACTCCCCCAGAGGAGGGCATGGCTACCCGCTCCAGGATTCTTGCCTGGAGGATCCCATGGACAGAGGAGCCTGGCAGGCTACGGTCCATAATGTTGCAAAGAGTCGGATGCGTCTGAAGCAACTGAGCATGCATGCACACACTCTATAGAAAATGAATATTTTAGGCCTCCAAAAATGTACAGTAACGTAACATATGTGAATCTGTAAGTTCATCTATATAGTGTAACTGATTGGTAGCAATCTAGAATGATTAGTGACTATAATTAAAGTCAAACATAATTATGTAACTTTAACCTGTTCTAGTTTAATGTCATTCAGATTAGATCACTAAATTGAGATTATGAAGATTAATAGACTTGAAAATAAAAATAAACACGAATAAAGCCTCCAAATGACTCAGTTTGTCATATTCCAACCTTGAACTTTCCCGACACAACTTTTAACCAATGAAAACTTTATCTAGCCTTCAAGATCACCACATAGACCATTATTAGGAAAACTTGAATGTCCTTGGAAAAATAGAGAGAGAAGATGTGTGTTTTTACAGTTCTAGGCTACAAGATCCTGTGGTTTGGCCTCAGCCCTGCCCTAACAAGTTGTGTGTGTCTTAAACAAATCACTTAAACACCAAAGACCTCAGATTCTTGTCACTTACTTTTGACAGGGAATATTTCAAGCTGCCTACTGAGAACTGACATAAGCCAATTCGTTCAACAGTTATCAGGTACAAATAAATACTCTGGTGATTAAATAGGTGGAGGGTGCCTCTGTTTCACAACCTTGCTTCCAAGTTATAAGCTACAATGAAAGCAAACGTTCAAACAAATTCTGCCTAATCACATTTGTAAGCAAACAAACACAAAAGTCATCTTATAACCAACACTCAGAGCAGATCTCAATCTCTGGCTTCAGGCACTCTGACTTGTATCTGAGGTTGGCGGTTCACTCTTAGTGGATTCGGCAGCAACTCACCCTGTAGTTATCAGAAATCTTTTCTGAAGTGACAGCTTCTGGGTAAAGCAAAGCTCTCGACCTCAGATGCTCCACCAAGGGTAATAACTTGTGGGATTTCTTGGATTCTAACACCCTATTCATGAATTGAACACCACTCATTTCATCAATAAAGTGCAGTGAAAGTGTTAGTCGCTAAGTTCTATCCTATTCTTTGCGACCCCATGGACTGTAACCTGCCAGGCTCCTCTGTCCATGGAATTCTTCAGGCAAGAATACTGGAGTGGGGTTCATTTTCTTCTCCAGGGGATCTTCCTGATCCAGGGATTAAACACAGATATCCTGCGTGGCAGGCGAATTCTTTACCATCTGAGCCACCAAGAAGGCCCAGTGTTTGAATCTTGAACACCACTCATTTCACCAATAAAAGTTATACCTAATGTCCCTCAGCTAATTAGCAAACCCTTGGGTAGGTTTCAATAAGTTATTTGGAATGCTTGTGTATCTATCTCAGGAGTACAGATTCTTGGTTGGAGTATTTTAAATATAAACTAAATACCTCTATGGTATGGAGATGAAAATTAACTTATTCATGTACACAAGTCTTTATGCTGTTGGACACCATAACATCTCTCAGCATCCAATAATTGGGACATGGTTAAGTAGACAATGATTTAAGACCATGGAATTTCATGAAAATATCTACTATGTGGCTACATCAATATTTGGAAGTCTGTGTACAAAAGAATGTTAAATGGAAAAAAGCAAAATATGTAAAGAAATGTATATTAAGGTATTTTTTAAATTCAGATTATGTACATTATCAATATGTATTGAAAGATCTCAAAAGATGTAATGTCTTTCCTGCTAATATTTTTCAAGTACAAAATAGGAAGAAAATACCATGATACTATGATCTTTCAACTTATTCTGAAACATTCTTAATATTCAGATTCCAAGCCACAACCATTCATTCAAATCAATAGTTATTAAGCATTTACTCTGTGTTAGCCAGGGCTTCCCAGGTGGCTCAGTGGTAAAGAATCCACCTACCAACGCAGGAGCTGCATGAGACTTGGGTTTGATCCTTGGGTCAGGAAGATCCCCTGGAGGAGGAAATGGTAACCCACTCCAGTATTCTCGCCAAGATGATCCATGGACAGAGAAGCCTGGCGGGCTACCGTCCAAGGGGTCGCCAGGAGTGGGACTTGACTGAGCAGTCGCTCATCATCCATGTCAGGCTCTCAGGGCACAAAGATAAATAAGACCAATACTGGGCTTCATGGAGCTAGCAATCTGGTGTTCTGAAACAAGTACATTGATAATTCTAGTGAGGTAAGTATTATAGAAGAGACACGAGAAATGCTGCCCAAACTTCCAAAACTCTAGGGCCCAGAGCTTCCCTCAGCCTGTAGGACATGTGGGTGGGAATAGACTACAGGCAGCTAATGAAACAAAAGCCACGTTGTCACTCCCCACCCACCCCACTTTCTCAGGCTCTTCCTTCCGCGTCGTGGTACCAGACAAGCCCATGTGGCTATGTCCACAGGCCCCTTCCACGTCTGGTATCGAACTTTCTGCCCCAAAGATCTTGCTCACTGTGGAAGTCCTAGGTGTTTCCGTAATCCATAGACGTAGCCCTATGATTATTAAATCTCCTGATAGGAAAACTCTATTTTAACGGGGACAATGTTTGGTGACGCTGATTCTCCTCCTAGGAAATTTGAACTGTAGGTCTGAAGAAGGAGTTAAGGAGTTGGTGGCAGGAACAATTTCCAAAAGACTCAGAGTAGGGCACACGGAAGCTATGAGTAAGCAGAAACTGTGAGTAAGTAGGAGACATGAGACGGAGGGTCAGGTGGTTGGTTGGTAGTAAGACAGAGAGAAGCTGTCAGCATAAACACAAGGGCCCATCAAACTGCTACAAGAACAAGGATGATTTGTTTGAGTTTTGGAGTCTTAGGCAACCTACTGCCTTCATTAGACTTCTCCTTAATCCTTTTCTTCCCAACTATCAGCTCTTCTTCTCCTTCAGCTTCTCTCTGTAGGCTGCCTGTGTTACTTGCTCATGAACACTGCCTTCAGTTTGAAAAGGGGCGCCATATTGAGAAGAATAGCCAGCCACAATCATCCAGCTTCCTTCAGTTCCGGATTATACACGGAAAAGAAAAGCAGGTTTGGCAGCGTGGATTTTCTTTCTGAATTTCCTTCGGGTGCCTGATCGCTAACAAAGAAAACATTTTCTTCTATGTAACAGTAAAGCCATCAAACAGTCCACTTGTCACCTTCCAAAAAAAAAAAAAAAGATCTTGCCGAAACAGATAAATATTAAAAACAAAACAAAATAAATCCCCCTACCACAGTATCCACTGCTACTGGGCATTCCCGGTGGCTCACAGGTAAAGAATCTGCCAATCAATGCAGGAGACGTGGGTTTGATCCCCGGGTTGAGAAGACCCCCTGGAAAAGGAAATGGCAACCCACTCCAGTATTCTTGCCTGGGAAATCCCGTGGACAAGGGAGCCTGGTGGGCTACAGTCCATGGGGTCACAGAGTCGGAAGCAACTGAGTGACTTAACAGCCACCACCATCATACCTACAGACCTTACTGTCGCTGCTGTGAAGCTGTTTGGAAATCTAGTAGAACGTAGTGTCCCCTCCCCTCTACTCTATACAACTAGACATGGTTGCCCCATTGTACCATTATCAGTAACATAGTTTTTTTGCAATGCTGTGTAGCTGTTCCCTCTAACATGGCAGGAAAAATAATTACCTTGATGAATGTTTATAAAATGCTCAATAACAACAACTTTACACTGTTAGCCCACAGAAAATAGCAAAATTCTGCAA
This sequence comes from Dama dama, assembly GCF_033118175.1. Classification (NCBI taxonomy): domain Eukaryota; kingdom Metazoa; phylum Chordata; class Mammalia; order Artiodactyla; family Cervidae; genus Dama; species Dama dama. Next base: position 94,307,306 of record NC_083692.1, read on the forward strand.
AGCCACTATGCTTCAATAAAAACAAATAAATTAAAAAAAAATTAAAAAGGGGGAAAAAAAGCTCTGCCAAAGAATCTTGTATTTTCCTTTAAATGTTGGCAGATGAGGAAATACACCTGGGAGGAATTAGAGTTATGTAAGACGATTGGTATTCCTATGCAGGAGACTCTGGTTTGATTCCTGGGTGGGAAAGATCTCCTAGAGAAGGACCAGGTACCCACTCCAGTATTCTTGGGCTTCCCTGATGGTTCAGATGGTAAAGAATCAGCCTGCAATGCAAGAGACCTGAGTTTGATCCCTGGGTTGGGAAGATCCCCTGGAGGAGGGCATGACAACCCACTCCAGTATTCTTGCCTGGAGAATCCCCATGGACAGAGGAGCCTGGCGGGCTACAGTCCATGGGGTCGCAAAGAGTCGGACACAACTGAGCAACTAAACCCACAGCACACAAGAAGATATGGTATCATTCCATGTAGAATAAAAGATAGATGTCATGTAGCTGAAAGTTCTCTGTTCTTTGGGGGTATTGTTTATCTTCATTTTACTACTGTATCTTTTAAAATCCCCATTAATCTGCATTTAATTAACATCCTGGTTTTGAAATTGCTATTGTTTAAACTTGTACAGCTAAAAGGAAATCTTGAGTTGCCCAACCATCAGTTATTAGTTGAGTAATAAAAGCTATTGAATGGAGTCTTGCTGACAAGCCTGGGCACACGGTGTTCCCTCTCTTCTGTTATGAACTCTATACATAATTGATATTTAATGTAAAATAAACAGTTTCCTCAGTTGCTCAACAGTAAAGAATCTGCCTGCCAATGCAGGAGATGAAAGAGATGGAAGTTCAACCCCTGGGTCCGGAAGATCCACTGGAGGAGGAAAAGGCAACCCACATGTAGCAGTATTGCCAGGAAAGTCCCATGGGCAGAGGAGCCTCACTGGCTGAGGTCCATGGGGTTGCAAAGAGTCAAACACAGCTGAGTGAGCACTCACTCAAACGAAGATGGGGCACACAGCAGCTTTCCTCTTGGTCTCAGTTCCCAGTTTTTTGTCCCTGTCTGAGTTGGACAAGCAACAGACAAGTAAAACAATGATTGCAATGCAGTGTGTTCAGTGGGAGGCATTTAACTCAGACTGCTGTCGGGGGCATGAGGTGGAAACTATTAAGAAATACTTTCATATTTATGGTTTGGAATAGGTTAGATAAATAAATGACATCAAAGTCTTAAACAACTAATATTTTTTCTCAATATCTAACCCTTGCTCCCCAATTGTTTCTCGGATAATCCATTTCTTCCCAATTAAATTATAATATATAAAATAGCTATTATATTATGATGTTTATGAAATATACGGGAATTTCCTTTTCTGTTTCATTCATTTTTGTCTTCTTTTGCTGTATCTAAACCTTTACTTATCGTGGCTTTATAATGTTTTGAAAGCTGGGGAGCCTAGTCCCCCTAAATGTTCTTCTCTGTAAAATTTTCCTTGCCATTCTTACAAGTTCTTTCACATGAATTTTAGGATTATTTCATCAAGCACTCTTCTCCCCCAATAACTCCTGGTGGCGATTTGATAAATCCACATATTAATATGGGCTGAACGGACATGTTTATACTCTTTAATCTTCTCTACCAAGGACATCAATAGGATGTGTCTACAAGGAACAAAAATTTATACATATTTTCTTACAAAATTAGCAGTTTATCATGAGAAAAAGTAATGAAGACATTTATTTGTATTTGTATATTTCTGAAGTTTGCTATTTTTCTCTTCATGTCACATTTCTTTTTTTTTTTTTTTTTAACTTGCCTATGATGGTTTAGGTATTTTCTTTGCCATCATGAACAGATTACTTTTCCCTTCTATTTCCTTATAAAGGAAAGCTATTTTTAAAAATGTTTTATTATATCCAGCCACTTTACCAAGTCTTGCTCTTTTTAACAGTTTTTCTGTGGATTGTCTTAGGACTTCTATGTAAAAAATCATTTTCAAACAATGAGTATTTAGTCTCCTTTCATAAACTTGCTTATTAAACCAATCACTTGGAGGTAGAATGAAAAATGAGAAAGTGGGACTGAAGGTCTGGAAATTGGATGAGAAACTATGGTGTTTTAAGAACCAAAGCAGAGTAATAAGGGTTGAATGAAAAAGATGTATTAAGAGAAATTCAAAAGGTAGAAGAATGTGAAGGACTCAGTGATTTGGGAAAAGGGATTAGGAGAAATAAAGGATGATTTATTTTTAATTAATTAATTTTTTATTGAAGTATAGTTGATTTACAATGTTGTGTTAGGGGTAGATTCTGGTGTACAGCAAAGGATATTTATATGTTAATATACATATACATTCTTTTTCCATTATAGTTTATTACAAGATACTGAATGTCTCGTGCTATACAGTAGGACCTTATCTCTTTTATATAGAGTAGTTTGTGTCTGCTAATCTTAATCTCCTAATTTATCCCCTCTGCCACCGCCTGTTCCCTTTGTGAGTCTGTTTCTGCTTTTTAAATGAGTTCATTTGTATAGGATGACATTTTTAAATAATTTTACTCATTTACTTTTGGCTGTGCTGGATCTTCCCGCCGCGTGGGCTTTCCTCTGGCTGCGGTGAGCGGGGCCTCCTTTCTAGTGGCCTGTCTTGGTGCAGACCACAGGCTCTGCAGCGGCGGGTTTTGGTAGATGTGGCTTGTGGTTGCAGCAGCTGCAGCTCCCCGGCCCTAGAGCGCAAGCTCAATACTTGTGGCTCAGGGTCTTAGGTGTTCCTCGGCATGTGGGCAGACAGATTCTTCACCACTGAGCAACCAGGGATGTGCAGGATAACTTTTAGGCTTTAGTTTTGGGTGACTTTGTAGAAAGAGAATTCAGTAGACAATATTTCTGATAAAGAATAGAGTTATTCAGTTTACAGTTAGGAGATACACAGTTTGTGTGTTCATGAGTAAAAATAAAGTTTTTTTTTTAATACTGATTCTTTGGGATTGGCAATGGCACCCCACTCCAGCACTCTTGCCTGGAGAATCCCATGGACGGAGGAGCCCGGTAGGCTGCAGTCCATGGGGTCGTGAAGAGTCGGACATGACTGAGCGACTTCACTTTCACTTTTCACTTCTATGCATTGGAGAAGGAAATGGCAACCCACTCCAGTGTTCTTGCCTGGAGAATCCCAGGGATGGGGTCGCACAGAGTCGGACACGACTGAAGTGACTTAGCAGCAGCAGCAGTATAAGATCATATTATCAGCAAGCAAAGACAATTTTGTTTCTTCCTTTCTGTTTTAGATGCCTTTTATTTCTTTATCTTGCCTAATTGTTCCAGCTAGGACTTCCAGTACTACAGTGAATAGGAGTGGTGAGAGTGGGTATCCTTTCCTTGTGTCTGATCTTAGAGCAAGCACTTAAAATTTCTCTCCATTGAGTGTCATGTTGGCTATGAGTTTGTCCTACACACCTTTTATGACATTGAGGTATATTCCTACTATACCCACTCTGTTAAGTATTTCTACCATGAAAAGAATTTTGTCAAATACTCTTTCTGCGTCTATTGAAATGATCATGTGATTTTTATTGTTCATTTCATTGATATGATGGTGGTGGTGGTGGTGGTGGTTTAGTTGCTTCAGTTATGTCTGACTCTTTGCAACACTACGGACTGTAGCATGCCAGGCTCCTCCATCCATGGGATTCTCCAGGTGAGAATACTGGTGTAGGTTGCCTTGCCCTCCTCCAAGGGATCTTCCCAATCCAGGGATTGAATCTGAGTCTCTTATATCTCCTGCATTAGCAGGCGAATTCTTTACCACTAGTGCCACTTGGAAAGCCCATTGTTGTGATATGTTACATTTATTGATTTGCATATATTGAATCATCCTTATGTCATCCCAGGGATAAATTCCACTTGGTCATGGTATATAATCTTCATGTGTTCTTAAATTAAGGTTGCTAGTATTTTGTTGAGAATTTTGGCATCCATATTAATCAAGGATATTGGTCTATGGTTTTCGTTTCTTGTGATGCCCTTATCTGATTTGGGTATCAAAGTAATGCTAACGTTGTACAGGATGAATTTCTAAGAGTTCCCTCCCCCTCAATATTTTGGAAGAGTTTGAGGAAGATTGGTGTTAATCCTTTAAATGTTCGATAGGGTTCTCTGGTGAAGTCATCTAGCTTTGGAGATTTCTGTGTTGAGGGTGTTTTGATTGCTGATTCAATCTCTGCTTTTATTGTTATGTTCAGATTTTCTGTTTCTTCCTTATTCTGTCTTGGTGGATTGTGTGTTTCTACAACTATATCCATTCCTTTTACATAATTTGTTGCCATATGACTGTTCATAGTAGTCTCTTATGATTCAATGTATTTCTGTAATATCATTTCTATTTCTATTTAGTTGAATATTCTCTCCTTTTGTCTTAGTTTAGCTGAAAGTTTGTCAATTTTTTTTTTATCTTTTTGAAGAACCAGCTTTTAGTTTTATTGACCTTTTGTTTTTCTGGTCTCCATTTCAATTAATTTTGTTCTGGTTCTTATTATTTCCTTTCTTTTGCTAACTTGAGGCTGAGTGTGTTCTTTTTCTAGTTCCTTGTGTAAAGTAAGGTTGTTTATTTGAGACCTTTCTGATTTTTTAACATGAGCATTTATTATTAGGTTGGTGCAAAAGTAATTATGATTTTGGACCCTGAATTTTAAATCATAACTAGGCTCAGGCACAGCTTTATTAATCAAAATAGGAACCATTACAATCAATACATTTTTGCCAATGATAAATAATTTTGTTTATTCCTGTAGCATAAATATTCATGCTTTGGGATTGGATGAACTCTTAGAAAGCATTTTCTGCCTCCTGCTGGTTGTGGAAGAATTTTCCCTGCAAGAAATTGTCAAAATGCTTGACAGTTGGCGAGAGGTCAGGTGAATATGGCAGATGAGGTAAAACGTTGTAGCCCAATTAGTTCAACTTTTGAAGCTTTGGTTGTGCACCGTGCAGGCAGGTATTGCCTCGGAGAAGAATTAGGCCCTTTCTGTTGACCAATGCTGGCAGCAGGCGTTGCAGTTTTCGGTGCATCTCATCGATCTCCTGAGCACACTTGATGTAGTGGTTTCACCTGGATTCAGAAAGCTGTGGTGGATCAGACAGCCTGCAGACCATCACACAGTGACCATGACCCTTTTCAGGTGCAAGTTTGGCTTTGGGAAGTGCTTTGGAGCCTCTTCTCGGTCCAGCCACTGAGCTGGTCTTTGCCTGTTGTCTTATAATATCCACTTTTCGCCTCATGTTGCAATCCAGTTGAGCAATGGCTCGTTGTTGCTGTGTAGAATAACAGAAGACAACACTTCAAAGTGACGATTTTTTTTTGGTTTGCGGTCAGCTCATGAGGCAGCCACTTATTGAGCTTTTTCATCTTGCCAGTTTGCTTCAAATGCCAAATGACTGTAGAATGGCTGACACTGAGTTCTCGGGCAGCTTCTTGTTAGAGGATAGGCTTCAGTGATGCTCTCAATTGGTCATTGTCAACTTCCAATGGCTGGCCACTGCATTCCTCATCTTCAAGGTTCTAGTACTGAAGTTTCAAACAATGATTGTATTGTTGTCTATTTGTCCCTTACTATCTGTTATCAATTGCTTAATATATTTCACTGCTTTACATACACAGCTGTTATATCTGCTGAGAAATCTGCTGATAGCCTAATGGGGGTAACTCTTTAGGCTACTGTCTTTTTCCCTGGCTGCCTTTAAAATCCTTTCTTTATGGTTGTCTCTTGACAGTTTTGATACAATAAGTCTTGGAGAAGGTCTTTTTGGTTGAGATAATAAGGTGTCCTATTAGCATTGTGGACTCAAATATCTAGTTCCTACTCCAGGTTTGAGATGTTCTCAACTATTGTTTCTTTAAATACACTCTGCTCCCTTCTCACTCTCTGCAGCTGCTGGGACAGTCATTACACTCATTATTCTTATATTGACCTTTTTTTTTTTTTGGCCATACCACTTGGCTTGTAGGATGTTAGTTCCCTGACCAGGGATCGAACCTTAGTCCCAGGAGTGAACGCATGGAGTCCTAACCACTGGACCACCAGGGAGTTTCTTTCTGTTGGCTCTGCTAATGGAGTCAGGTTTTCTTCACTTTCTACAAACCTGAGTGCTCTCTCCTTTTCCACCCCAATCACTTCTATATTCCTGCCTTCAAGCTCGCTCACTCTCTCTTCCACATGACCCGTTCTATTTCCATTGCATTCTCATTCACTCTTCATCTTATTGGGTTCTTCACCTGCAGAATTTTTATTTGCTTATTTTTTTTATAATTCCATCTACTTTGGTAAAGTACTCCTTCTGTTCATTAATTTTATTTTGGGATTCATTGAATTGCCTTTCTGAGCTTTCTTGTAGCTCATGGATTTTTTTCATAACAGCTGTTTAAATTCTTTATGGATTACATCTCTATATTCCAAGTCTGCGGGTTTGGCTGTTGAAGAACTGTCATTTTACTTTTGTGATACTGTATCACTGTGACTTTTTATGATGTTTGATGAAAACTGCCTCTGCTGCTGCATTTGAAATAATGCACACCCTTTTTTTCAGGCAAGGCTTTGTTTACCTAACAGGTTGGTAGTTAGGAACTTTCCTTTTGTTTCCAGAAGGTGGTGCTACAGCATAAGTTTTAGGTTTCTTGCTCTGGAACTGACCCCTGGTGCATTAAAAAAAAAAAAAAAAAAAAGTAAATGTGGTGTCAGCATAAGTGCCTATTTCAGGGTGTAGGAAGTGGGGAATGTGTGTACTTAGCACTTGAAAATGCCTATGGCCCAGTAGAGGGGCTTCCCTAGTGGCTCAAAGAATCTGCCTACAATGGAAGAGACCTGGGTTCAATCCCTGAGTTGGGAAGATCCCCTGGAGAAGGGAATGGCTACCCACTCCACTATTCTTGCCTGGAGAATTCCATAGACCATGGGGTCACAGAGAGTCAGACACAACTGAGTGACTAACACACAGCCCAGTAGGGGATGGTGTCAAAGGTCCATGAGCCACCTCCTTGCCTCCCAAGGCACGCAGCAAGAGACGTGAAAGCGTCTCTTTCCTTTCTGTCACCACTAGTCACTGTGGTCTCTCCTTAGAGAGAACAATTGGTCCCTCCACCTGCAGCATGCGTGGCCAGGCACACTCCCATTTACCACCTTCACCCTCCACCTCCTCTGCCGGAAAAGTCGTGCTGGCTTGCTGCTGGACCAGCCACGCCTTTGCTGCCATTGGCTCTGCCATCTTCTCTGTGGTCCAGTCCCCCTGGTTTCCGATGCATAGATGGATTGATCTTCCAGGTGTCCTGGAGGGCTCTGCAGGGGCTTTTTTGTTTTTTTTTTAAATTATGGGTGTTCACTTAACTGAAATCAAAGGGGAGAGAACGACTCACACCACCGTAATGCAGACATCCAGCATCCTGTCTGTAGATTTGCCTTTATCAGATTGTTCCTTTAAGATGGATGCTTTTCACTACATTTACATTTTGTCTCAATAACAAAAATTTTGTTTTTTAAAAAGCGCTTTGCTTTCAAAAGTTTGGTAAAGCTGAGTTCTTTTTAATGGAAATGAAGACATATTAAATCCTTCCTCAAGGCTTTGAAAAAATATAGACTGAATACTAGGAAAATGAGCATATAAGAAGGAAGAAAATGCAGTCTAAAAAAGGAAGCCAGAAGACAGAGTTATAACAATAAAAGCAAAGCTTACAATTTCTGCCTTTGTATCAATTTTGGAGTAATATATCAATTTTTATCAGAGAATCATTTAAGATATAGGAGATATATATGTGGTGAGAAAGACTAAAATGTATTAAACTGTAAAAATAAGACACGATCTCTTCCCTCAAAGCATTTACATAGTAATATGTGTACCTGTCTTTGAAGTTTCTGCTTCAAAACATGTTTACGTGTATGTTCTCATATATTGGCTTCCCTGGTGGCTCAGACAGTAAAGAATCTGCCTGCAATGCAGGAGACCTGGGTTAGGTCCCTGAGCTGGGAAAATCCCCTGGAGAAGGGAATGGCTACCCACTCTTCTTTGGAGAACCCCATAGACAGAGGAGCCTGGTGGGGTCCTAAAGGGATCATAAAGAGTTGGACATGACTGATTGACTAACACTCCTCACGTATTGAGACCATTATTTTAGCTAAGAAAGTATTTTCATTTTCACATTTTACTCAAGAAATACTAAGGCAAAACCTAAAATATGATGCTACTTCATAAATGAAACACTATGACATGGGATGTTCTATCATGTCACCTTAGCCTCTGACTTGATGTGACCTTCAACTGATAATGTGACCCTTTGAAATAATGGACCTTGACATTTGTCAAAAAGAAAAACACCAACAACCCAGAAAAAATGGGCAAAAGATGTGAATGAAGAGATCATGGGAAAGGAAATGCAAAGGGTTCTTAACTATCCTAAAACAGTCTCAATATCACTCACAGCAAGATAATGCATATTAAAACTATCATTAGACACCATTTTACCCATCAGTCTGGCAAAGGTAAACACATTTTGATAATATTCTGCACATGAAGACATAGGCCTGACATCTTGCTGCCAGTTGGAGTACAAATTGGTACCACCAGTGTGAAAATAATTTGGGGAGTATTTATAAAAATTAGAAATGCATATACAGGGACTTCCTTGGTGTCCCAGTAGTTAAGAATTCACCTTGCAATGCAGAGGACGTGGGCTCAATCCCTGGTTGGGAAACTAAGGTCCCACATTCCACGAGCAACGAAGCCCTTGAGCCACAATTAGAGAGTCCACGCACCGCAAGGAAAGATCCCACCTGACGCAACGAAGATCCGAACCAGCCAAATAATTTTTTTTTTTCATGTGTATACAGAGATTCCCATTTTTGGCCAAAAGGAGTCACTGATACCAAATTTACCTTCATATTAATATTTAAAAACTGTAAATTCAGACCAAATATATGAAATCATGACTTTCAAAATATTGGCCACCAGGCAGCCAAGAAGAGTGACCTGAGAGAGTGGGGACACAAGCAAGGTGAATGCTTTCAGTGTCCAAGATCACTGCCTGCAGAGAGGTTCCAATCCTGACAACGCAAGGGAGGCTCAGGGGGTCTCCAGTGTGGGGAATAGAGTTTAGACCATGGGGAAGCCAGGGCTTGTGATGGAAGTAAAGTCTGATGCTGAAAAGGGCAATACTGCATAGGAATCTGGAATGTCAGGTCTATGAATCAAGGTGAATTGGAAGTGGTCAAACAGGAGATGGCAAGAGCAAACATTGACATTCTAGGAATCAGTGAACTAAAATGGACTGGAATGGGTGAATTTAACTCAGATGACCATTATATCTACTACTGTGGGCAGGAATCACTCAGAAGAAATGGAGTAGCCATCATGGTCAACAAAAGAGGCTGAAATGTAGTACTTGGGTGCAATCTCAAAAATGACAGAATGATCTCTGTTCATTTCCAAGGCAAACCATTCAGTATCACGGTAATCCAAGTCTATGCTCCAACCAGTAACACTGAAGAAGCTGAAGTTGAACGGTTCTATGAAGACCTACAAGACCTTTTAGAACTAACACCCCAAAAAGATGCCCTTTTCATAATAAGGGACTGGAATGCAAGGAAGTCAAGAAGATACCTGGAGTAACAGGAAAATTTGGCCTTGGAGTACAAAATGAAGCAGGGCAAAGGCTAACAATTTTGCCAAGAGAACGCACTGGTCATAGCAAATACCCTATTCCAACAACACAAGAGAAGACTCTATGCACGGACATCACCAGATGGCCAACACCAAAATCAGATTGATTATATTCTTTGCAACCAAAGATGGAGAAGCTCTATACAGTCAGCAAAAACAAGACCAGGAGCTGACTGTGGCTCAGATCATGAACTCCAAGTTCAAGTTCAGACTTAAATTTAAGAAAGTAGGGAAAACCACTAGACCATTCAGGTATGACCTAAATCAAATCCCTTATAATTATACAGTGGAAGTGACAAATAGATTCAAGGGATTAGATTTGATAGAGTGCCTGAAAAACTATGGATGGAGGTTAGTGACAGTGATCAAGACCATCTCCAAGAAAAGAAATACAAAAAGGCACAATGGTTGTCTGAGGAGGCCTTACAAATAGCTGAGAAAAGAAGAGAAACTAAAGGCAAAGGAGAAAAGGAAGGATATACCCATCTGAATGCAGAGTTCCAAAGAATAGCAAGGAGAGGTAAGAAAGTCTTCCTCAGTGATCAGAGCAAAGAAATAGAGTAAAACAATAGAATGAGAAAGTCTAGCAATCTCTTCAAGAAAATTAGAGATACCAAGGGAACATTTCATGCAAAGATGGGCACAATAAAGGACAGAAATGGTATGGGCCTAACAGAAGCAGAAGGTATTAAGAAGAGGTGGCAAAAATACACAGAAGTATTCAAAAAAGATCTTGATGACCCAGATAACCATGGTGGTGTGATCACTCACCTAGAGCCAGACATCCTGAAATGCAAAGTCAAGTAGGCCTTAGGAAGCATCATTATGAACAAAGCTAGTGGAGGTGATGGAATTTCAGTTGAGCTGTTTCAAATCCTAAAAGATGATGCTGTGAAAGTGCTGCACAAAATATGTCAGCAAATTTGGAAACCTCAGCAGTGGCTACACGACTGGAAAAGGTCAGTTTTCATTCCAATACCAAAGAAAGGCAATGCCAAAGAATGTTCAAACTGTCGCATAATTGCACTCATCTCACGTGCTAGCAAAGTAATGGTCAAAATTCTCCAAATCAGGCTTCAATAGTACATGAATCGTGAACTTCCAGATGTTCAAGCTGAATTTAGAAAAGGCAGAGGAACCAGAAATCAAATTGCCAACATCTGTTGGATCCTAGAAAAAGAAAGGGAGTTCCAGAATAACATCTACTTCAGCTTCATTGACTACACCAAAGCCTTTGACTGTGTGGATCATAAAAACTGTGGAAAATTCTTCAAGAGATGGGAATACCAGACTACCTTACTTGCCTCCTGAGATATCTGTATGCAGGTCAAGAAGCAACAGTCAGAAGTGGACATGGAACAACAGACTGGTTCCAAATTGGGAAAGGAGTACGTCAGGGCTGTATATTGTTACCCTGCTTATTTAACTTATATGCAGAATACATCATGCAAAATGCCAGGCTGGATAAAGCACAAGGTGGAATCAAGATTGCCAGGAGAAATATCAATAACCTCAGATACGTAGATGACACCATCCTTATGGCAGAAAGTGAAGAAGAACTAAAGAGCCTCTTGATTAAAGTGAAAGAGGAGAGTGGAAAAAGTTGGCTTAAAACTCAACATTCAGAAAACGAAGATCATGGCATCTGGTCCCATCACTTCATGGGAAATAGAAGGGGGAATAATGGAAACAGTGCCAGACTTTCTTTTCTTGGGCTCCAAAATCACAGTGAAATTAAAAGATGTTTGCTCTTTGGAAGAAAAGTTATGACCAACCTAGACAGCATATTAAAAAGCAGAGACATTACTTTGCCAATAAAGGTCCATCTAGTCATGGCTGTGGTTTTTCCAGTAGTCATGTATGGATATGAGAGTTGGACTATAAAGAAAGCTGAGCACTGAAGAATTGATGCTTTTGAGCTGTGGTGTTGGAGAAGACTCTTGAGAGTCCCTTGGCCTGCAAGAAGATCCAACCAATCCATCCTAAAGGAAATCAGTCCTGAATATTCATTGGAAGAACTGATGCTGAAGCAGAAACTTCAATACTTTGGCCAGCTAAGGGAAGAACTGATTCATTAGAAAAGACCCTGATGCTGGAAAAGATTGAAGGCGGGAGGAGAAGGGGATGACAGAGGGTGAGATAGTTGGATGACATCACTGACTTGATGGACATGAGCTGGCTTCAGGAGTTGGTGATGGACAGGGAAGCTTGGTGTGCTGCAGTCCATGGGGTTGCAAAGAGTCCGACACAAGTGAGCAACTGAACTGAACTTAGGCCAGGGCAGATGGCATTTATGAATAGAGCTCCAGAGAGGAGGACACACAGGGAGAGTGCCCAGAGATCTTTAGACATTTAAGGAATCCACGGAGCTGGGGAAAGAACCTCTGGATACCTCTGGGCCACTTTGAGAAAACTACTCTCCTGATACAGACTTACCGGGGCATGCAATATGGTCGACAAGTTGTTCACTGCTTGAATGCCTTTGGTCAAGGGGCTGAAATCCAGTCTATTTTCTTTTCTAGTTGTGCATGCCGGCCTTGGAGCAGGGATGAGAAAAGCCTAGAGAAAGAAGTCTTTTTCACATTAACACAGAGATGCTATCTACTCATCAAGCAAGGAGAATGCAGAATTGGCTCTGCTTAGATAGAGTGTCTTTTTTTTCTGAATTTCACAAAGGCAAATATAACTGATGTTTCTATATTCCCACCACATACCCCAGCTGGCTTGCTGTGGACAGTTTTATGGTTTCTCAGACTCATCTCAGCTGACAGTAACCTTTAGTGAGCTTTTTGTAGGGGAAATTCGGCTTGGCACTGAGGGAGACCTAATGCAAACTTTGTCTAGTGGGGCATGGGAGGTGGTGGATAAATGCTCCAGCCTTTTGTCTCCATGCAAACAATTCTGGGGGTGCTCTGCACATATCTCAGGGGTCCTGGCAACTTCTGAGACACACTTTAATATTGGCATTTCCTCCCCCTCAACTTCCTCTCCCTACGCCCTTTCTGCTGTTTCCTGGAATTACTTTTCAATAAACTAATTGCACCCAAGCCCTTTTCTCAGCCTCTGTGGAGTGGAGAGTGAGGTGGGGATTAACTGAGAAAGTGGTCATGGACAGCAGGGGCTGTGCTCTCATGGGCAGCATCATTCATGGTAGTGAAAGATGTTTATCACATTCTAATTAAATAAATTTGGTGCATATGTACAATGGAATGCCATGCAACTTGAAAAAAAATGAGTAAGTCATCTATGTGTTAGTAGAAAAAAAAAATTCCAAGATATACATGAAAAAAGAAAATTGCAGAAAACTCTGTATAGCACACTATATTTTGTGTAAAAAGAACCCAACAGGCACCTGATACCCCTTGGCAGCACTGGATCTCATTGACTGTCTCCATCTTCAGCCACATCTTTCACCATTTGAAAACTGCCAACATTGTGGCCCAGTCCCACTATTTTCTTCCTTCTTCCACTCTTCCTTATCTTCAAATATTCTATTATTTCCACCTAAAACAGTGTTCCCACACCTCCCAGCCCCACCATCTCTTTATCATATGGCAAAGTCTAACATACTTCAGTTCAGATCAGTTCAGTCGCTCAGTTGTGTGCAACTCTTTGCAACCCCATGAACCACAGGACGCCAGGCCTCCCTGTCCATCACCAACTCCCAGAGTTTACCCAAACTCATGTCCATTGAGTTGGTGATGCCATCCAACCATCTCATTCTCTATCATCCCCTTCTCCTCCTGCCCTCAATCTTTCCTAGCATCAGGGTCTTTTCCGATGAGTCAGCTCTTTGCATCAGGTGGCCAAAGTATTGGAGTTTCAGCTTCAGCAGCAGTCCTTCCAATGAACACCCAGGACTGATCTCCTTTAAGATGGACTGGTTGGATCTCCTGCAGTCCAAGGGAGTCTCAAGAGTCTTCTCCAACACCACAGTTCAAAAGCATCAATTCTTCGGCGCTCAGCTTTCTTTATAGTCCATCTCTCACATCCATACATGACTACTGGAAAAACCACAGCCATGACTAGACGGACCTTTGTTGACAAAGTAATGTCTCTGCTTTTTAATATGCTGTCTAGGTTGGTCATAACTTTCCTTCCAAGGAATAAGCATCTTTTAATTTCATGACTTCAATCACCATCTGCAGTGATTTTGGAGCCCAGAAAAATAAAGTCAGCCACTGTTTCCACTGTTCCCCCATCTATTTGCCATGAAGTGATGGGACCGGATGCTATGATCTTTGTTTTGTGAATGTTGAGCTTTAAGCCAACTTTTTCACTCTCCTCTTTCACTTTCATGAAGAGGCTCTTTAGTTCCTCTTCACTTTCTGGCATAAGGGTGGTGTCATCTGCATATCTGAGGTTATTGATATTTCTTCTGGCAATCTTGATTCCAGCTTGTGCTTCTTCCAGCCCAGCGTTTCTCATGATGTACTCTACATATAAGTTAAATAAGCGGGGTGACAATATGCAGCCTTAATGTACTCCTTTTCCTATTTGGAACCAGTCTGTTGTTCCATGTCCAGTTCTAACTGTTGCTTCCTGACCTGCAAACATCCTTCAGATGTCTGGTTTTTTAATAGACATTTTTAAAAATCAGCCATTTTATTTGTTTATTTGTTTATTTTTGACTGCTCCACATGGCTTCTGGGATCTTAGTTCCCTGACCAGGGATTGAACCTGGGCCTTTGGCAATGAGAGTGCGGAGTCCTCACCACTGAACCACCAGGGAATTCCCCTGGTGTCCATTTAGATATCACCTCCACGGGGTTTCCTCCTCTTCCCCTGAATTAACCCCTGTATCCTTGGACCTCCTTTATTATAGCTTTTCACACAGTAGTATGATTACTTGTCTGATTTCCTGCCTCTGCTACTAAAGTTCACATTCCTTGAGGAAAGAGACCTCATCTGCTTTGTCTACCATTCACATTCCTCTTCACTCCAGAAGACTTGGTAGTTTTCCCCACAGTCTAAGATTTCCAAAACTGTGTGTTGGATGCATGAATGAGCCAAGCATATCTCACTCTAGAATTTCCCAAAGATCTTGGTAAAGTCAGATAGGTGGTGCAGAATACTGAATAACTCATGAAGTGGCATCTACACAGAGGCCCACAGAGAATCTTATGGTCTTGAGACACGTCCTCTCATTCTTATGGTTTCTCATTTAAGAAGAATTTCACTAGACATAAAGTCCCATGGTGTAGTTGACAAATGTGATGGAAGACCCCACGATGTCTAAGACCTCCTGATGTCGAGTTGTCCTTTTACTGTCTCCTGAGGAGCAAATGAATCAACATTGTCTGTTGTTCTTTAGCAAAAAGTGTCAAAGTCTATGTTGATTTTCACAAGTTATAATGCCCACAAATCCCCTGCTATAACCCCCTTTGTTGAAAAGTCATACCTTGTCCTTTCTTTCTTGCTACAAAGATTAGGCGGGACGTTGACTCTTAGTGCCCTGAATCACGTAAAAGAGGATGTTTGGGTGCCACCTGGGCCCACAGTTTATGCCTGGAGTGAAACTTTGTAATTGAGTATTTATTACTCTTGCATGGGGTTACGCAACATCATACTTTTTGCCTCTCCACCACACTGCCTCAATAATTCCTCGTAATGCTTCTATTTCCCTTTCCAGTAAGCCAAATTAGAAAAAAAACAATGGTCCCAGTTTGCAGAACGAGATTTCCTAACTCATGTGGAACTCGGCCCAGCCCCACATGTTGACAGCCAGGAGTAGGTATTTGCTTCCTAGTTGTGTACAGGAATGCTAACATTACCATCCAAACTTCATGGATTTTCCCTGAGTAAAAGCATTTTCAGAAATAATAGTTGAGGATCATGGAGAAATGTCTATGAAAAGAAACAGGGACCAAATTAATCCCTAATTTGCAGCTAGAGAAGTTAAGGCACAGAGAGATTAAAGAGTTTCTAAGGTAACTTTCCCCCCTGACTTATCAGTTACCGCCTATCACCTACGTAGGTCCTCAACTTTTAGTGAAAGGGTGATGGGAGAGGTAATGCGTCAAGTCAAAGGGAAACATGGCAAGGATCTTCAGGGGACTGGGTACCTCACACGGGCTCAGGGCTTAAGAGACACTGACCTTTTGGTTGAGAACAGTGACTGGACTGCAGTTATGCTAGGATAAATGTGAGTTCTGTAAACTTACCAGTTCCCATGATTCTGCTTCACTTTTCTCTTCTTCCTTGGCTTCCTCCCTATCCCCTCCCTCCCGCTCTCCTCTCTGTTACTCCGTGCTTATATTCCTGGGCACTTCTATTCCTTATACGTGCATTCTATACAGGCGCTTCCTTTTCGCTTTTGAAGGATTTTACATTGCTCTGGTATTCTTGCTTAGGAACCTCTCATATGGTTCTACATGATAATGCCCGTTATATAATATAGTAACAAATGCTTAAATTCCAGCAGGTTAGAGGAGGAAATGTCAGCTACATTTTATCTTAAATGTTTACCTACACACCCATACATGTAAAATTATTTAATCACAAGAGAGATCCCATTTGTCTTGAGGATTTAAGATTCTTTTTTTTTTTGCTAAGTCACATTTGCTATCAAAACAGTTGCTCTTTATGTAGGAAACTGTTGTATCACAAAAAATAATAATAATAATAATAAAGAAAGAAAAAAAGAAAAAAAAAAAAAAAGAAACTGGCTGTCTTGTCCTGTTTTTAAATACCCATTAGATGTCGCTAAAGGGCTGTGGGAAAATGAGTCTTTAGGTTTATCCAAAGCTTCTGAATTACTGAACTCGAGCTTGAAGGAAACTTAGAGCTATGGGAAATAGGAAGGATAAAAGCCTAAACACAGAACCAGGAAGCATATCTTCAAAAGACAGGAAGAAAGTAAAACTAAGGGCTGAATATTTAAAGACAGTGTTGGCGTAGCTGAAACGTGTTCATTAGCATTTTGACATCTGTCAGCTAAACACAATGTTAAATCTTTAGAGATTATCCCTCCTAGGGCATGTGAAAAGAAATTTGACTGAAGTTTCTAATCCGGTTTCAAAAAACAGTACAAATGTTCTGGACATTCTAAAAATTACTTAATATTGTAAAAATTGCCATTTTCTGATTATAAAAGTATTACACTGCCATTTAAGCAATTGGGAAAATAATAGGAAATTATAGTGGAGAAAATAATTACCCAGAACTCAGAGATATTCACTCAGGGTGATAATCACTTTAGCACATTTCTTCCCTTCCAGGTTTTTTCCTGTACTTTTTTAACTATAAAATATTGTATAGATATTATATATGTGTATACATATACTTTTTGTTTAATTATATATGTTGTGTATTTAGACATACATATATACTTTTTTGTTTGATGATAAAGTACATATATGGTACATGATGTGTGTACATGTACATACAATATACACACATACACGCATCCTGTAGAAGCTATGAAACATAATAACAAAACAGATTCTGTGATGAAATGCATGTGTGAAGACATAGGACGTTGCCAGTGGTTTTTAGTTATGACGTCTTTCCCGTACTGCCCATCTCCCTCTCCCAGAGAGGTAATCTCGATCCTGAATTATTTTTTGGACCTATCCCTTTATTTTGAGTCTCACCACATATGAATGGACCCTAATATACTGTTTAGTTTTGTTTCTAAACTTTGTGAGAGCGGTGTCTGAAAGTCATCTGTGCTGCTAAACTCATTCCTTTTCTCAGCCGTAAGATAGCCCTTCTTACCGTACACCGTGATTCGTCCATCCTCCTCCTTCGGAACATTTAGTTCTGTTCTCCTGAGAAGGGAAAGTGGGCTGGTTATATTTTGAGGTTGTTATGAGTAATGTGCATGTGTCCTGGTCCTGATGGGCAAAGATTTCTCCAGGAACAGGATTCCTGGATTAAGGGATGCTTGTCCCGTGGTTTACCTCACATTATTTCCCGTGTATGCATTGAGACAAAGGACAAGGTTTATTTTTTTCCATATGGTTTTCCAGTTGTCCCGGCAGCACCTTGTGTTAATGATTAACCTTTCTTCATTTCATGACTTGGCACCTCCACTTACTTTGATCACAACCATGATATGTTCCCTGATATACGAAGCCTGCCAAAGTTAAATATTGATAAAATATGCATGCTTAGTTGCTCAGTTGTGTCCAATTCTTTGTGACTCCATGGACTATGGCCTGCCAGGGTCCTCTGTCCATGGAATTTTCCAGGCCAGAATACTGGAGTGGGTTGACATTTCCTACCCCAGGGGATTTTGCTGACCCAAGGATCAAACACATGTCTCCTGTGTCTCCTGCATTGCAGGCTGATTCTTTACCCACTGAGCCATCAGGAAAGCCCTGATAAAGTATAATGAGACTATAAGGTAGGTGTTGCTCTCTTCTCCCGTCATATATAGTATGAAAAAAAGTGAATATGTTTGCTTTAGTTTAAAATATCACACTGTGGACTTCCCTGGAAGTCCACTGGTTGACTCCATGCTTCCAGTGTAGGGAGTGCAGGTTCAGTCCCCTGTTAGGGAAATGAAATCCTGTATATTATGTGGTGCAGCCAAAAATAATAAAATAAAACAAAATATCACACTGTGGACAATGATTATGAAAGAGGAGGCTCAGGAGAGGGAAGCATTTAATGAGATGAGGAAGGGTTGAAAGAAAAATAGTTCTCTAGAGAAAGACTGGCATCTGATTTACACCCGAGGAAACTAATGAGTAAGAAACTCTTCGGCTCTGATGGTAGAGCAAAGGGGATAGTCAATGTGCACAACCAGAGTTTGTTTCTCATGAGCTAGAAAGGGGAGATGCTCATTATATCCTGCCCAAAGAGTAGTCTAGAGGGAGAACAGTTCTCAGCAGAAAAGATGGAGATGGACCTCTGTATTCCATATCCAAGGCTGGAATAAGGGATCATTAAAACAGAGAACTCCTCCCAGATCAAGATAACTGAAGTGGCGGGTCAGGTCTCCAAAAGTATTACAAAGTCCCTTAGGAGAGAGTTGTGTTTTACTAAGTCGCTTCAGTCGTGTCTGACTCTTGGTGACTCTGTGGACCCTGCCAGGCTCCTCTGTCCGTGGGATTCTCTAGGCAAGAACACTAGAGTGGGTTGCCATGCCCTCCTCCAGGGGACCTTCCTGACCCAGTCATCAAACCCATGTCTTGCACTGGTAGGTGGGTTTTTTACCACTAGCGCCACCTGGAAGCCCAAGGGTTGGCCTGTTACAAATCTCAGACCGAGAGAGTACAAAACTACCTTAGAAAAATATCACTCAGTGCTGTGCTGGTAAATGCTTAGTGGCTAGCCCTATGAAATGTGGGAGCAGGGCAGGTAGAGGGGAGAAGGGGACTCTGTAGAATTTGCAGATTTCTGTGGTGCAAATACTGCAAAACTTATTCTATACATTATTAGTTCTTCTTTCTTGGTTCTCTTCCTCTGCTCAGTAAAACACAAAATTTGGCCCCATAGTAAAATATAACAAAGGAATCG
Source organism: Dama dama (assembly GCF_033118175.1). Lineage (NCBI taxonomy): Eukaryota > Metazoa > Chordata > Mammalia > Artiodactyla > Cervidae > Dama > Dama dama. Next base: position 94,326,472 of record NC_083692.1, read on the forward strand.
GGAAGCGATGAGTTTCGGGGATTTATTGCCTTTATTTTTAATATAATTTGTTCAATTATGCTCATATACTTTAATTTTTAATAGTGATTGTATTTCCCATGTTTCCTGTGTAGCTCAGTCAGGAAAGCATCTGCCAGCAATGGGGAAGACCTGGGTTCAATTCCTGGGTTGGGCAGTTCCCTGGAGAAGGAAATGGCAACCCACTCCAGTATTCTTGCCTGGAGAATCCCATGGACAGAGGAGCCTGGAAGGCTACGGTTCATGGGATCGCAAGAGTCAGACACGACTTAGTGCTATCTTTTTTCCCTTTCCTTAGTGACTATATTTAATAACTGACTTGCAAATTCCTGAAAATTTAACGATCAGATCTTACAAACTAGTCAAAGCTGGATCCAACACACCTTTGACGCCACTCTAGAAAGGACTCCCTGCCTCCCTCCCCTGTCTCTCTATCTTCCCCATAGTCCAGTCCTGAAAGGATCCGCCTTTGAGTTTAGTTAAGGGGAGGAAGAGAAACAAAAAAGAAAAAGCAATAATAATGTAGAGTAAGTTTTGGAAGTCTCAAATCTCTGAGTCCTACTTGGCGGGGAAAGTGAGTTAATTCTTCAACAGTATAGACATTATAGTAGGAAAACCAAATATGAGGTGGAAAACTAAAGGGGGAGAGTAAAGAAAGAAAAATCAGTGAACCAGTGAAGTTGCTCAGTTGTGTCCGACTCTGCGATCCCATGGACTATAGCCTACAGTCTCCTCCATCCATGGAATTTTCCAGGCAAGAGTACTGGAGTGGGTCGCCATTTCCTTCCCCAGGGTATCTTCCCAACACGTTGCGACCCCGTGGATTACACAGTCCACGGAATTCTCCAGGACACGATACTGGAGTGGGTTGCCATGCCCTCTTCCAGGGGATCTTCCCAACTCAGGGACTGAACCCAGGTCTCCCGCAGTGCAGGCGGATTCTTTACCAGCTGAGCCACCAGGGAAGCCCAAAGAAAGAAATGCAAAAGGTAAAATGATTGTTGAAGGAGAAAGGTGACAGAAAGAAATAACGACCACTCGGCTGAGGCTGGTTAACTGTGATCCCTTTGCCCGTGAATAATCTTCGTTAACTGAGGCTCACCGACAGTGACTATTTCTTTCAGCATGTAACTGGCTTGTAAAATGATTAACTAGAACTCAACTTTGAACTGCCACAAAGAAATCATGTTATAAAGAGCCAGTTCTTGATTTACGGCCTTCTGTCCTGAGTTGTGAGGTTCGGTCTTTCTACCTGGAATGTCCTTTTTTTCCTTCTGAGTCTGGAAAACAGTTCAACCTCCCCTCATCTCATTTAACACTTTCCTCTACTGAACCTCTCCTTTCATAATCATTGCCCATAGTGTGAAAATTTAAGCTAAAGGACACACAATCATATTTTTTCACTCTACAGATGATGCAAGAAGAAACCAACATTCACCTATGGTCTAATTATGCTTTATCAGTATTTAACTCTGGTAGTTATCATATAGGAAAGATGTCATGACTGTAATAAAAATAAGTGGAAGTGCCAAGTCATAAAATGAAGAAAGGCTAACCTTATAACACAAGGTGCTGAAACAACAGGACATGCATATGGAAAAAAAGAAAAAGAAAAGAATCTTGTCCCCAACCTCAATACATACACAAAAAATAATTTGAGATAAAACATAGAATGAAATGTAGGGTTAGAACCATAGTGTTTCCAGAAGAAAACAAGGGAAAGTATGTTCATGAATTTGGTTTAAGCAAAGATTTTTAGCGTAAGACAAAACAGCACTGTGTTGGGTTGTTCAGTGTCCTCTCCCACAAACTCATATCCTCCTAGGAACCTCAGAATGTGACCTCATTAGGAAATCGGGTTGTTTTGTTGTAGTTGTATAACTTAAGCTGAGGTCAAGTGGAATAGGGTAGGCTCTACTCTAATCTGATTAGCGTTGTTATAAGAAGAGAAGAAACCCAGAGAAAGAGGTGTACTGGGAGAACACCGCTGGATGATGGAGTAGAGATTGGAATCAAGACAGTGAATGACCAGAACTGTCAGGAACAACAGAAGCTAAGAGAAAGGCCTGGAACAGATTCTCATCTGGACCCTTTAGAGAGAACCTGTCCTGGCCAACACCTTCATTTAGACTTCTGGCTTCAGAATTGTGAGATAATGAATTTCTGTTATTTTAAGTCATCCTGTATGTGGTCATTTATTATGGCAGCCTTAGGAAACTAATGCAAGCACTAACCATACAAAAAAAAAAAAAAAAATCGATACACCAAACATCATCCAAATTAAAACCTCTCAACTGATAAAAAAGACATTAGTAATAAAATGAATAGGCAAGCCAGAGACAGATTAAAAAGAATTTGTTATAGATATATCTGACAAAAACCTTACATTCAGAATGTGTAAAGGAACCAACAATTAAAATACAAATAGCCCAATTGGGAAGTGGGCAAAAAAATTTGAACAGACACTTCACAAAAAGTACAGCCAAAAAGCATACAGAAGGTGCTTAGTATCCTTAGCCATGCTGTTACTGCTAAGTCACTTCAGTCGTGTCCGACTCTGTGTGACCCCATCCCTGGGATTCTCCAGGCAAGAACACTGGAGTGGGTTGCCATTTCCTTCTCCAATGCATAAAAGTGAAAAGTGAAAATGAAGTCGCTCAGTCATGTCTGACTCTTCACGACCCCATGGACTACAGCCTACCAGGCTCCTCCATCCATGGGATTTTCCAGGCAAGAGTACCGGAGTGGGGTGCCATTGCCTTCTCCTTAGCCATGAGGGAAATGCAAATTGAAACCACAGTGAGGACTTCCCCCGTGGTGCAGTAGGTTAAGTATTCGCCTGCCAATACAGAGGACACACGAGTTCGATCCCTGGCCCGGGAGGATCCCACATGCTGCAGAGCAGCCGAGCCTGTGCACCACAGCTCCTGAGCCCATTCTCTGAGCCCAAGGGCGCGACTGCCAAGTCCATGTAGGGGTCCACGAGCAAGTACTTCAGCCTGCCCACCTGCAGCCCGTGCTCAGCAGCAAGCAAAACCATACCACGAGAGGACTGCATGTTGCAACCAAGAGTAGCCACCACCCTCCATAACAAAGCAAGTCTGCACAAAGCACTGAAGACCCAGGGGGGCCAAAAATAAATACATAACTATAATCGTTTTACAAAAGCACAATAAGATACTGTTTCACGCTCACCAGAATGGGTATACGTAGAAGACGGACAATATCAACTGTTGGTGAAGATATGGAGCAAACGGAGCTTTCATATGTGGCTGGTAGGAGTACAAAAAAGCAGTTGCTTATAAACATATACCCACCATATGCCTCAGCAGTTGTACTCTAGGTATTTACCTAAGAGAAATGAAAACATATATCCACAAAATGACTTCAGTGAGAATATGAATAGCAACCTCTTTATAATAGCCTCCAAAATGGAAATAAATGTTTGTCCACAAGTGAATGGACTAAATAAATTTGGTATATTTACACAATGTAATAGTACTCAGCAAAAAAAAGGAATTAATATAAACCACATCAGTAAATCTTAAAAGCATCAAACTTACTAAAAGAAGCCAATTTAAAGAAACATACATATTATATGATTCCATTTGTATGAAAGACTACTCTGTGGTGATAGAGAAACTACTCTCCATTATGGAAATCAGAAAATGTTTGTCTGGGGGTAGGTATCAAGGAAAGGGCAGAAGCAATGGAAATATTCTTTATCCTGTTTTAAGCAGTGATTTCCTGAGTGTAAATATATTGTCAAAATTATTGAATTGCATCATTATCTACAGCAAAATTCTGATTAACCTTTTGTGGCTAAGATTTTTGTGTCTTTCGAAAAAGCTGGCTTAAAACTCAACTTTAAAAAAACTAAGATCATGGCATCCGGTCCCATCACTTCATGGCAAATAGGTGGGGAAACAAAACTTTATTTTCTTGGGTTCCAAAATCACTGCAGATGGTAACTGCAGCCATGAAATTAAAAGACACTTGCTCCTTGGAATAAAAGCTATGACAAACTAGACAGCTGTTAGGAAAAACGCCGCGGGAGGAAAAAAAAGCCGCCTCTAAGGACCGGTGGTAAAGGCCTTTTATTAAGCGTCGCTCTCGGGCAGAACTCCCGGGGCTGGTGAGTGAGGAGACAAAGGGAGTCTGCAAGGTATGAGGGGTGGGGAGGGGTTTTATAGTCCGGGCAGGCATCCAGGCCAGGTCTTTTCATATAAGGAAGAAAGCGCGGGCTACAGCGGTGGTCAGTGTCCGAGGGCTTTATGTTGGTACCTGATTGGGCCAGGCTGCAGGGGGCCAGCCCCTGGAAGTTTAGCCAGCCTCCGGAATTTGCCTTGCAGCACTTTCCCGGGGCATGCTCCGACCTTTCAACAGCTTATTAAAAAAGTGGAGACATTACTTTGCCAACAAAGGTCTGTCTAGTCAAAGCTATGGTTTTTCCAGTAGTCATGTATGAATGTGAGAGTTGGACTATAAAGAAAGTTGAGTGCCGAAGAATTGATGCTTTTGAACTGTGGTGTTGGAGAAGACTCTTGAGACTCCCTTGGCCTGCAAGGAGATCAAATCAGTCCATCCTAGAGGAAATCAGTCCTGAATATTCATTGGAAGGACTGCTGCTGAAGCTGAAGCTCCAATACTTTGGCCACCTGATGTGAAGAACTGACTCATTGGAAAAGACCTTGATGCTGGGAAAGACTGAAGGCGAGAGGAGAAGGGGAGATAGAGATTGAGATGGTTGGATGGCATCACCGACTTGATGGTCATGAGTTTGAGCAAGCTCTGGGAGTTGGTGATAGATGGGGAAGCCTGATGTGCTGCAGTCCATGGGGTCACCAAGAGGCAGACACAACTGAGCAACTGAACTGAAACTTGTTTACGTGACTGTTTCAATTATATACAAAATATACCCCACTACCATGTGTAAGTTTGCAATTTCATGAGTCCTAAAATAAATTAAAATCTATATATTTATTATATATCAACTATGTATGTAAATTATACTTTTAGGATTTGAGTTATTATCATTTTTATACCTACAACTCCTATTTTCCTCCTATAGGTTGTGTATGTTTTTTTAAGAAATACAGAAACTACAATAGTTAAAAAAGATCCACCACATACTGAGCTGAACTCTAAGTTATGTAATGTCACTATATGTAAATTATCCCTTAATGAAGGAAAGATATTAAAAAAAAACAGATTATACAGTTCTTCAGTAGCAAGGTCAGGCGGTAGCTAGGTATGACTGATACCCTCTTATTTCCTCAATCCCCCTCAGTTCAGTTCAGTTGCTCAGTTGTGTAAGTGGTCTGGTATTCCCATCTCTTGAAGAATTTTCCACAGTTGGTTGTGATGCACACAGTCAAAGGCTTTGACGTAGTCAATGAAGCATAAATAGATGTTTTTCTGGAACTCTCTTGCTTTTTCGATGATCCAATGGATGTTGGCAATTTGACCTATTGTTGGGGTCCTTTAATGGACCGGAACCTGGTGGTCCAGACTCGACGATAAGAAAGTCAAAGAAGGAAAGAGGCTAATATCCCCTGGGTTACGCTGCAGGCCTCCACGCTCCAGGGAATCAGCCAGAAAGAGAGATAGAGAGAGAGAGAGAGAAAGACATGGGGACCCAAGTCTCTGGTGGAACAAGGGTGCTTTATTGAATTCTGTGTGAATATATAGACTGTAATATAAGGTAGCTTCTTCAGATAAAGATCAAAAGACCAGACTTTACAAGTTACCAAGGAAACAAGGAGCAATAGAGGCCATCAGGCCAAAAGACGATCCATATCAAAAGAGGGTTGTAAATAATCTCTTTCACCAAATGGAAAAGCTAATGAAGGAAATCGTGTGCAAGCATCCCATCTCTCTGATCTCAGTCCTGGGGGTGGCTTGCCGCTCCTCTCGCCTGAAGACCGGAACTGATAAGGAGCAGAGGGCTCTGGAGAGATAGGAGATAGCACACAGGAATCCTGCTGTTAAACATTCCCTGACAGCCTATTGTTCCTCTGCTTTTCTAAATCCAGGTTGAACATCTGGAAGTTCTTGGTTCATGTACTGTTGGAGCCTGGCTTGAAGAATTTTCACCATTATTTTGCTATCGTGTGAGATGAGTGCAATTGTGCGGTAGTTTGAATGTTCTTTAGCATTGCCTTTCTTTGAGATTGGAATGAAAACTGACCTTTCTCAGTCCTGAGGAAAAGGAGTTTTCCAAATTCACTGGCATATTGAGTGCAGCACTTTCACAGCATCATCTTTGAGGATTTGAAACAGCTCAACTGGAATTCCATCACCTCCACTAGCTTTGTTTGTAGTGATGCTTCCTAAGGCCCACTTGACTTTGCACTTCAGGATGTCTGACTCTAGGTGAGTGATCACACCATGATGGTTATCTGGGTCCTGAAGATCTTTTTTGTATACTTCTTCTGTGTCTTCTTGCCACCTCTTCTTAATATCTTCTGCTTCTATTAAGTCCATACCATTTCTGTCCTTTATTGTGCCCATCTTTGCATGAAATGTTCCCTTGGTATCTCTAATTTTCTTGAAGAGATCTCTAGACTTTCCCATTCTGTTGTTTTCCTCTATTTCTTTGCGCTGATCGCTGAGGAAGGCTTTCTTATCTCTCCTTGCTATTCTTTGGAACTCTGCATTCAAATGGGAATATCTTTCCTTTTGTCCTTTGCCTTTCGCTTCCCTTCTTTACACAGCTATTTGTAAGGCCTCCTCAGATAACCATTTTGCCCTTTTTGCATTTCTTTTTCTTGGGGATGGTCTTGATCACTGCCTCCTGTACAATGTCACAAATCTCTGTCCCTAGTTCTTCAGGCACTCTATCAGATTTAAACCCTTGAATCTATTTGTCACTTCCACTGTATAATCACAAGGGCCTGATTTAGGTCATGCCTGAATGCTCTAACGGTTTTCCTTTCTTTCTTCCATTTAAGTCTAAATTTTGCAATAAGGAGTTCATGATCTGAGCCACAGTCAGCTCCTGGTCTTGTTTTTGCTGACTGTATAGAGCTTCTCCATCTTTGGCTGCGAAGAATATAATCAATCTGACTTTGGTATTGACCATCTGGTGATTATATTATAGGGGAAAATAATCTTAAGAATCCTTACAAAACCCTTATAATCATGTTACAATATTCTTGCTTTTTCATGTCATCATAAAAGATAAAATGTTGTAGTTCTATTTCTGAGACAGATGATCAGTGTATAACTGTTGCCCCTAACTGGGACACTTTGCATTTTCCCTTCTAAAAAAAATGTATTATTCATGGTCCAAGAGAGCTAAATGATGAATAACTATAATAGTAAAGATCACACAGAATAGCAACATCTTGCAGGCATCCTGGGGCAGTGGGTCAGGGAGGGTTGTTATAATTTACTACTAGGCATGTCTAATCCTCTCTTTCTCATTTTTGAAATGCTGAATGTTTTTGCAGTCATCCTTTGCTGATTTTATGGACTTCACTACATTTTTTTTGTCTATTATCAGAATAAGAGATGCTATTAGTTATTTTTCAGATTTTTAAAAAATGAAATATTAATTGCATATTAGGCTACTATCTTACGACTTCCCAGGTGGCGCTAGTGGTAAAGATCCTGCCTGCCAATGCAGGAGACATAAGACACTCAGGTTCGATCCCTGGGTCAGGAAGATCTCCTGGGGAAGGAAATGGAAACTCACTCCAGTATTCTTGCCTAGAAAATTCCATGGACAGAGGAGCCTGGCAGGCTGCAGTCCATACGGTGGCAAAGAGTCGGAAAGGATTGAAGCGACTTAGCGTGCACACATGCAGGCTACTATCTTAAATTTCATAGTACTTCTAACTTTCTGAAATATTTTCATATCTATTCTATGTATGCTATTTTAAAGTAAAATTGAACTTTTGTATTAAATTCTGCACTAAGAAGGATATAGCCTGTAGGAGTTGTGGGTGGCAAATTTCTGCAGTGAATCAACTATAATGTGACTGCAAAACAAATTTAGGTACTGAAACAGCATCTAATCCTGTACAAACTTGTCTCTTTGTTTTCCCACATTTTGCAGTTTTTGAGAAAGGGTCTCACATATCCTGATTTTTCTGATTGCATAATATTCTCATTTTCAATTCACAAAACAGTTCTGATTTGTGCTAAACACCGTATGAATTGTTTGGGCTGATGAACAATAATATTTTTTTTTTTAAAAATCCAAATCATTGAGAAAATGAGTGTTCTTTTAGGAAAATGTATTTTAAAATACTTACCATGAAGTAGTCAGTGAAATACTTTATCTACCTTTATTGTGGGAGGTGGCAAATAAAGTAATAAACTGAAAAGAAAAAAAAAATAAAGTAATAAAGTGAAATGTGGGTTTACTTTCTTAAAGTTGTATTATATTTATGATTAATTAAACCTTCCATAAAAGTCTCAAATCTTATAGTTCTGGGATCCAAAGTAACTGGGATGGTTAGGGAGTTTGGGATGGACATGCCATAAAATGGATGACTGATGAGACCTACTGTATAGCTTACGGAACTCTGCTGACTGTTACGTGGCAGCGTGGATGGGGGAGGAGTCTGGGGGAGAATGGATATGTGTAAATATATGGCTGGGTCTCTCCATTGTTCACCTGAAACTATCACCACATTGTTAATCAGCTCAACCTCAATACAAAATAAAAGGTTAAAAAAAAATAAAGTATCCTGGAAAGAATGGAGATGATATGAAGCTATAGGCAAAAGAATTTTCAGTATATAAGGCACATATATTGTGTAGCTACAAAATCCTGAGACCTGTTTTTCAAAATCCACATTTCCAAGCAATTCTCATCACATCACATGTTGTACATGCTCCACTTCCTGCTTTGTGCCTGAGCCTTGTCCCACGCTGCTCTCCCCCGCCTCCCCAGCTCCAGGCGCAGAAGCCTCCTGGAATGTCTCAAAGCCTTTGCACTTGTGTTCATGTTGTAGGTCTTAGGTCAAATGTCACCTCAGAGAAAGGGTCTCTGACCGGGGTGTCTCATCAGCAGCCTCTTTCTTTCAGGCACAGACCACTCTCTGAGTTATCTCATTTACTCATGTACTTGTTTATCGTCTGCCTCATCCATTAAGACGAGAGGGCAGTAAAGGAAGGGCCCTGATTCCCAACCCTCCTCCAGGGCATTGATCCTCAGGAACATTAGTGGCGAAGCATATATGCTATTAGTCAGCTGCTGGTGGCTCAGACAGCAAAGCATCTGCCTGCAATGCAGGAGACCCAGGTTCGATCCCTGGGTCAGGAAGATCCCCTGGAGAAGGAAATAGTGACCCACCCCAATACTCTTGCCTGGAAAATTCCATGGATGGAGAAGCTTGGTAGGCTACAGTCCATGGGGTCGCAAAGAGTTGGACACAACTGAGTGACTTCACTTTCACTTTCATATATGCTATTGGATATTCAAAACAAATTTAGGTCCTGAAATTTGAAATTTTCAGTGCCTAATGGAAATCTGAGGTGGTCAAGCTGGCACCCTACTTTTAATTCACCTTTAAAATAAGAATTCCCTAGTAGAACTTTTTCTTGAAAGTCTTATAGCTTAAATGAAAATTTAATTGAAGTCCTGAAGGATTATTTGATTTCATTTTATGAATTTACTACACATTATTATTTCTCAAAGATTCAAATTGTGATGTAGTTTAATTATACTCTTTAATTTTTTACAATATTTGTTGGTTTAAAAAGAATACATGTCTCAAGTTTTTCTGGCTAATATACTATGTGTTAATATTTATATTAACAAGCAGTAAATTTCCCTTCTTTAACCACTTGAATGTTTTCCCTATTTTTAGCGATGCCTTAAATCTAATAAGAGTTTCCTTTCCCTCTTTTTTATCCCATGTTATGAAATTTCTGAAATAAACCAAGTCATTTGGCCTACATTTCTCACATTCTAGATTTGGTTAATTTTATCTTGCTGGGGTTAACACATTTTTCTGCTGTTCCACCCTCCAGCCTCATATAACTGATAGTTAGATCTAGAGACTTGATTAGATTCAGGCTTTAAACTTTTATAGGGGCTTAGACTAGTTCATAGGTAGTGCTATTTATTCCTATTGTATCATGCCAGGAGGAACATATTTGGCTGTCTCACTGTTAATGGTGCGTTCAGATTATCAGTGAATGTAAATGTAGTCAGCCTGATCTATGTGTTATAAAATTCCCCATCAGCCTTTTACCTGGGAATTTAGGACTGTTTAATAATGGAGGATGTAGGTGGAGAGGTGTTAAAAACACAAAGAGGTCTAGTTTTTTGCGTATTTATTACTATTCTGCCTGGCTTACGGGGTTGAGGTGAGGAATATTCAAATATGTTTTTTTTGTATATTAACTATAGGTAATTTTAGTTTATTTTTATTGAAGAACAGTTGATTTACAATATGGTGTTTCAGGTGTACAGCAAAGTAATTGAGATCTTTTCTCAGATTCTTTCCCATTATAGGTCATTGTAAGATATTGAATATAGTTCCTTGTGTTATACAATAAATCTTTGTTGTTTTTATATATCATCGTATCTGTTAATCTCATACTCTTAACTTATCCCTCCCCATCTCCCACTTTCCCCTCTGGTAACCATAAGTTTGTTTCGATGTCTGTGAGTCTGTTTTTGCTTTGTAAATAAATTAATTTGTATTATTTTTCCCACATATAAGCGATATCATATAATATTTATCTTTCTCTGCTTTACTTCACTTAGTGTTTTTTTAGGCCCATCCATGTAGCTGCAAATGACAATATTTCACTCTTTATGACTGAGTACTGTTACTGTGTGTGTGTGTCTTTCTTATCCATTCATCTATCCATGCATATCTGGGTTGCTTCCATGTCTTGGCTACTGTAAATAGTGCTGCCTTTAACATTGGGGTAAATGTATCTTTTTGAATTAGAGTTTTTGTCTTTTCCAGATATATGCCTATAAGCATGATTACTAGCTTTAGTTTTTAAAGGAATCTCCATACTGTTTTTCATAGCGGCTGTACCAATTTACATTCCCACCAACAGTGTAGGATTCCCCTTTCTCCACACTTTCTCCAGCATCGAATAGGTTTAAAAGACAACCACTGTTTTAGCTAGCAGTGGCTTTTTTTTTTTTTTTGTATTCATCACTTTATTTGCCATTTCTTATATCTTTCTATTAAAAGCATATATTTTACTTTTCTATAGCAACCATGAAATGTCTTGTATGTTAGCATTTTATAGACCGTTGAACATATTTCTCAAATCATATTATATTATATATATATCCATTCCTATATAAATATATATTTATATTCATTAACAGCTCAAAATCTCTTCAGCTCTTCTGCAAGAAAAACCCCTTTTAAGAGTAAGCCAATGTTCAGCAATTTTAATGCTTCAAAATCCTACTTCATTTGGAAATGACCCAGCCATTCAACAAACTTCTACTACTTAGTTCAGCACAACTCCAGAAACCTAAGTCACTCTAGTCCCAAGAGACCACTCCAGATTATAGATAATATATCATTTTACCAAAAATACAATTATTTTTAATAGAGCTTATCTAAAAGTTTTCATCTCAAGCAGTGGCTTAAATAAGATCTAAACAGTAAAATAATAGTATGACAAAGCCACTGCATGTCCTGAAAAGTGAAGTAAATTGAGGAGTCAGAAAATCCTATTTCCTAACATTTACATGATAAACCTTTCAAGACCCAATATGTGCTTAGACCCTGAAGATTCCAGAGTGGGTACTAAACACTTGCCATGCAGAAGCAGCCTGTCATACTGGAATCTTCCTCTCACTTGGCAGGTGGGGCCCACTTGGCTTTGTTTTAAATGAGTTTGAAGTTAAAACTTTTTAACAGGCTGAAATCAAATATATAAAAATCTAGTCATTTCATGTAAAAAATAATAATTGGTAATTTTTTGGATGTTGCTAGGCACCCATATTTGGAGAAGGAAATTGCAACCCACTCCAATATTCTTGCCTGGAGAATTCCATGGACAGGGGAGTCTGGTGGGCTCCAGTCCATGGGGTCGCAAAGAGCGACCATCACTCACTCACTCAGGCAACCATATTATTATAAAAATTAATAAAGGGAAAAAATAAAGCATTTAACCTGCCTTTCCTACACAATCTGTATTCCAGGGTAACCAAAGAGTTGATGAGGGGGGAAAAAAATGCAAAATACATCAGTTATTAATAGATCAGTTGGTGATTTTAAAACTTCTAATATTTTTGTTTTTGCCTACTTAAGGCGACTGTGGGGGAAGGGGGTGTAAAAAAGGCAGCACTTGGTGGACTCAAAAGCACTCTTGGGGCTAAGATCACATTCTGGCTTCAGAAAAGTCTGTCAGAGGCGGCAGTTCCTTCCGTGGTCTGCGGCTCATAAGCCTGGAGACGGCGCTGCACGGGGACCTGACCCAGCTCTCCCTCTCGGCCGGCAGCGTTAGGCGGGCTCGGCCCGCGGTCTGTCTGAGGCAACGCTTCCTGTCTGATCCCCGCGGCCGCAGGTCCAGTCCCTTGACCGCTAGACCCCAAAAGAGAGGTGCGGAAAGAGGGTGCGGTAGCAAGCCACTTCCTAGATCGCCGAGAAACCCTGGGCCCTCTGGCGCTAGCTCGGCTAACTTCCGGCCGCTACCGGGGCGTGGCGTGGCGTGGCGGGGCGTGGCGTGGCGTGGCGGGGCGGGGCGGGGTGTGGCGGGGCGTGGCGTGGCGTGGCGTGGCGTGGCGGGGCGTGGCGTGGCGTGGCGGGGCGTGGCGGGGCGTGGCGGGGCGTGGCGGGGCGTGGCGTGGCGGGGCGTGGCGGGGCGGGGCGGGGCGGGGCGAGGCGAGGCTCCCCCTGCCGGCCGCGTGCGGTCACACCGCGGCGCTGGCCTGCTTCCCTCACGACGCACTCGCGGCCTGAGGCGCTGCGCTCGCAGAACAGGCGGGTCTCCCGCCAAGAATGTTATTAACTCATAATTTCTCCTGGCCCTCAGGACAATCTTTCTTTGTGGTTTTTACTTTTTTTAATTAAAAAACAATTTTTTTTTTTTTTTTTTGGTTTTGCGGAAATGGAGGCGTTGGAGAAGGAGGATAAGAAAGACTCCGAGTGCGACGTGGAGATGGAGGAAGGCTCCCAGGCCGCGGACTGCGGCAGCGATGGAACGGTGGTAGAGGGGTCCGTGACGGAGAGCGACCCCGAGGAAGAGGCGCTGCCCTGGAGAAGGTGACCGCCCTTGGGCCGGGGCCCTGGCGGCGGGTGGCCCTCGGAGATTTGAGGGGGAGGTGTTCCCCGCCAGACTGCGTGCAGGCGGGAGTAGGCCTGTGAGGCGCCCGGGCCTGAGCTAAAAACTTTGTAGATAAAGACCCCAAAACCCTCCCCATACCCCTCACCTAGGGCCGAATGAACTTTATAGTTAGGTGGCGTTATGGCATTTTTAAAAAGCCTGCTTTCTTAGCCTGGGGCTTTTTGCACAGGCACAAAAGTGTTGGGTCTAAACCCTTCATGCGTTAGGCTTCAAGCGACTCCTAACTCAGGTGTAAGGGGCGGTTCCTGATCTTTCAAGAAACGGTCGTGCAATGGGGGAACTGGTTACTGCCAAACTGGAAACGGATAGCTTTATAAGAATCAAGAGAAGATGATAGTTCCTTTCATAAAAACATAGCTAGTTCTCTGTGCTGGACACGGAGAAGATAAAAGAGAAGAGGCCACAGCCTTTGAGAAACCTACAGGCCAGGAAATCCATAAAGAGATGGTTTCAATATTGTGTGGGAAGTTCAGGGTTGGAGGTAGGCGCAGGCAGGTTTAGGAGCCCGGAGCGGGGTTGACTTCTGTAATTTATTTATTGATGTTTGGTTCCCTTGAGTTGCTGCACGTATGCTTTCTCCAGTTGCAGTCATTGGGGAGCTACTGTTTGTTGGGGTGCACGGGCTTCCTCATTGTGGTGGCTTCTCTTGTTGAGCATAGGCTGCTGGCACACCAGCTCTGGCTCAGTAGTTGTGGCACAGGGGGCTAACTGCCCCTCGGCATGTGAAATCTTCTCAGACCAGGGATCAAACCCGTGTCCCCTGCACTGACAGGTGGATGCCCATCTGCTATACAGGGTTGGCTTCTGAGTAGAGGCTTGAAGGTGAATAGGAATTAAGTCAGAGGAAGAGGTTTTCAGGCCAAGGGAACTGCCTGCGTAAAGGTGTCGTGGTGGGACATAGCACTGTGTTAATGTGTGCTGGAACATGCAAACAGTTAAGTATTACTGATGTGTTAAATATTGTGATAGGTGTGGTGAAAGATGAACCTGGAGAGAAAGGTAGGATAAGGTCATATGAGGCTTTTTATAGCTTGTATGTGTCCTGGTAGGGAGTCTGTAAGATCTTAAGTGAGGGAGTAGCATAATCAGATTTTCATTCACTCATGTATGCCCTGGATTGGGGCTTTGTAAATTCCAAGTTTTATATTTATTTAAATATATATAAAGTTTTATAAATATAAATATAAAATATATAAAATTTATATAAATATAAAGTTTTATATTTATTTAAATCACATCAGAATCCTGTTAAAAGGTGGACTCCAGTTCAGGAGTTCTAGAGTGGGGTTTGAGATTCTGCATTTCTGACAAGTGTCTGAGTTAAAGTTGATTCTGTTAGAGCATGGGTTACCTTTTGCAAAGCGTGGCTATGCAGGTTAGCTTTGGGATCAAAGTAGTAACAGACTGGGATGATGAGAACTCGGCTAGGGAGAAACAGTGGGAACAGAGGGAAAAGGACAAATCTGAGAAATCTTTAGAAAGTAAATTTGGTAGGCAGTGGTGATTGACGTGATATGGAGGATGAGAGCTGGGCAGCAGTATAGGATGGTATTCAGATTTCTGGCTCTTTTATATATACAGACAGTAACATTTGCTCTTAATGGTATGTGGGGACCATTTTGACTAGTACATGAAGTCATAATAATCACTACACTCAAGATCCAGCACAGTTCTGTTACTAAAAAAAACCAAACCCTCCTTTGTGCTCACTGTCCCTTGTAGTTGAGCACCTCCTTCCCCATTTAAATCACATTTTCCATCTGTGTACTATAGCATCTTTTAAAATCTGTCTGCTTCCATTCCTTCCATCTTTGGTTTTTAGCAGTTTGATTATGACATGTCTGGTAATGATTTTCTCTGTGTTCTTCCTGTTTGGTGGGGTTCACTGAGTTTCTTGAATCTGTAAACTTATGTCTTTCACCAAACTTGGAAAGTTTTCTGTCATGATTTCTTCATATATTTTTTTATGTACCAGTCTTTTTCTTCTCTCTTTCTGGGATTTAAATGATGTGAATGCTAGATCTTCTGATAGTCTCCCAGATCCTTGAGGCTCTATTAACTGTTTCTGTTTTTTTTCTCTCTCAGTTCTTCTGACTGTATAATTTCTATTGCTTTGTGTTCAGATTCACTTAGCCTTTCCTATGTTATATCCATTCTGTTGTTGAGACCATCCAGTGAATTTTTAATTTCAAGTATTATATAATCAGTTCAGTTCAGTCACTCAGTTGTGTCTAACTCTGTGACCCCATGGACCGCAGCAAGCTGGGCTTCCCTCTCTGTCACTAACTCCTGGAGCCTGCTCAAACTCATGTCCATTGAGTTGGTGATGCCATCCAACCGTCTCATCGTCTGTCGACCCCTTCTCCTCCTGCCTTTAGTCTTTCCCAGCATCAGGGTCTTTTCCAATGAGTCAGTTCTTTGCATCAGGTGGCCAGAGTATTGGAACTTCAGCTTCAGCATCGGTCCTTCCAATGAATATTTAGGATTGACTGGTTGGATCTCCTTGCAGTCCAAGGGACTCTCAAGAGTCTTCCCCAACACCACAGTTCAAAAGCATCAATTCTTTGGCACTCAGCTTTCTTTATCGTCCAACTCTCACTTTCATAGATGACTATTGGGAAAACCATAGCTTCGATTAGACGGACCTTTGTTGGCAACTATATTTCTTAAAATTTTCATTGGATTCTCTTTTTTAGTTTTTATTTCTATGCTGAGAACTTCATTGTCACCCATTTGATAAATGTTTACCTTTATCTCATAGAGAATTATTTAAATAAGTGTTTTAAAATCTTTGTCTTATAATTCCAGCATCTGTACTGGACAGGCTGGAGCATTCAAATCGGTTATCTTTTCTTTCAAGTATTAGTCAGATTTTCCTTTTCTTTGCATGTTGAGTAATTCTGCATAATATCCTGTGTATTTTGAATGTTATATTTTGTACTCTTGTTCCTGTTAAAATCCGCTAGAGGGTGTTAATTTTTGTTTGTTAGAAGAGACAGTCAGTCTGATTAGATCTGACTGCCCATTCTGCTTTGCCTTCTGTGGGTGGTGGTTACATCAGTCCAATTTCCAAAGCCTTTACTATGCTGTTTGAGTCTGTCTGACTCATGTACCATTCAGGGGTTAATCTGGAATTTCGGAAGTAGTTAATATCATAGTTCAATTCTCTAAGCCCTTATTAGGCTTTTTTGAATCTGTTCTGCAAGTGGACAGCTCAGAGTTGAGCGTAAGACTTGTTCAGTTGCTGAGTCATGTCTTGACTCTTTGAAGCCCTATGGACTGTAGCACACCAGGCTCCAAACTATCTTCTAGAGTTTGCTCAAATTCATGTCCATTAAGTCGGTGATGCCACCTAGCCATCTCATCCTCTTTCGTCCCCTTCTCCTCCTTCCCTCAATCTTTCCCAGCCTCAGGGTCTTTTCCAGTGAGTCAGCTCTTCACATCAGGGGGCCAAAGTGTTGAAAGCTTCAGTTTTAGCATCAGTCCTTCTGATGGATATTCAGAGTTGTTTTCCTTTAGGACTGACTGGTTTGATCTCCTTGCAGTCTAAGGCAATCTTCTCCAGCACCACAATTCAAAAGCATTACTTCTTCAGCATTCAGCCTTCTTTATGGTCCAGCTTTCACATCCATGCATGACTATTGGAAAAATCATAGCTTTGAATATATGGGCCTTTGTTGGCAAAGTGATGTTTCTGCTTTTTAATATACTGTCTAGGTTTGTCATAGCTTTCCTTCCAGGAGCAAGCATCTTTTAATTTCATGGTTGCAGTCACCACCTGCAATGATTTTAGAGCCCAAGAAAATAAAATTTGTCACTGCTTCCACTTTTCCTGTTCTATTTGCCATAAAATGATGGGACTGGATGCCATGATCTTTGTTTTCTTAATGTTGAGTTTCAAGCCAGCTTTTTCACTCTCCTCTTTCACCCTCTCCACGAGGCTGTTTAGTCCCTCTTCACTTTGTGCCATTAGAGTGGTATCTTCTGCCTCTCTAGGGCTGTTGATATTTCTCCTGGCCATCTTGATTCCAGCTTGTGCTTCATCCAGCTCGGCATTTCTTGTGATGTACTCTGCATATAAGATAAATAAGCAAGGTGACAATATAAAGCCTTGTTGTACTCCTTTCCCAATTTTGAACCAGTCCACTGTTACATGTAAGCTTTAACTTTTGCTGTTTGATCCTCATACAGGTTTCTCTTGAGAAAAGTAAGGTATGATGGTCTGGTACTCCTATCTCTTTATGGGTTTTCCACAATTTATTGTGATCCACAGAGTCAGAGCCTTTAGCCTAGTCAGTGAAGCAGAAGCAGATGTTTTTCTTGAGTTCCCTTGCTTTCTCTGTGATCCAGTGAATGATGACAATTTGATCTCTGGTTCCTCTGCCTTTTCTAAACCCAGCTTGTACATCTGGAAGTTCTTGGTTCATGTATTATTGAAGCCTAACTTGAAGGATTTTGAGCATTATTTTGCTAGCGTATGAAATGAGTGCAATTGTTTGGTAGTTTGAACATTCTTTGGCATTGCCCATCTTTGGGATAGAAATTAAAACCGACCCTTTCCCATCCTTCAGCCACTGCTGAGTTTGCCAAATTTGCTGGCATTTTGAGTGCAGTATTTTAACAGTGTCATCTTTTAGGATTTGAAATAACTCATCTGGAATTCCATTATTTCACTAGCTTTGTTCATAATAATGCTTCCTAAGGCCTACTTGACTTCACACGCCAGGGTGTCCGGCTTTAGGTGAATGACCACACCTTCATGATTACCCAGATCTTTAAGACCTTTCTTGTATCATTCTGTGTATTCTTGCTACCTCTTCTTAATCTCTTCTGCTTTTGTTAGGTCCTTAGCATTTCTGTACATTATTGTGCCCATTTTTGTATGAAATGTTCCCTTGATATCTCCAATTTTCTTGAAGAGATGTCTAGTCTTTCCCATTGTATTGTTTTCCTCTATCTCTTTGCATCGTTCCTTTAAGAACGCCTCACACTTAAACGTTGGATCACATACAGAATTAGATGGTCCCCCTCCCTGCTTTCTTTTCTCCAGGATTTTCATGCACCATCTCCTCCCTGTACCCCCACATGTGGGTTTATATGACGAGGAAGATGGATTTCTTTCAGTGTCAGCCTTTCATTATAGAGTAGTTCCCTGCAGCTGGGGCCATCTTCAGGGCAAAGTGTTAAAAAAAAAAATAGAGAGATTCTTTTCATACTTTTGGGAGTATGGTTCCTCTAGGAGGAGAGAAACAGGTTTTCTCTTGAGTTTTAAGTGTCCAAGCTACCATAGTTGGTAGCAGTATTGCTCTGAAGTTAAAAAGAGAAAACAGCAAAACTCAAGGACTTCCCTCACACCTTCTGGTGTTCAGGGGTCCCTTTCTCTAATTTTCTCGATAAAGCTAGGAAGGGTTTCTCCTGAAGTTTTTGGTATCTGTGCCCACTGTGCAGTTCCAGGTTTAGTAAGTAAGTAAGTAAGTAAGTAAGTGTTAGTCGCTCAGTCGTGCCCAACTCTTTGTGACCCCATGGACTGCAGCCCATCAGGCTCCTCTGTCCATGAGATTTTCTAGGCAAGGATACTGGAGTGGGTTGCTGTTTCCTTTTCCAGGGGATCTTCCCAACCCAGGGATCAAACCCCGGTCTTCTGCACTGCAGACAGATTCTTTACCAACTGAGCTACAAGGGAAGCCCCCACTAGGTTTAGGCTTAGGGTCAAAGCTGGAAACAAAAAAAAAAATAAGAGCAAAAAACTGAACCAAAAAATCCAAGCAAACCATGAGACTCACTTACTACAAGGTTGTTATTTAGATTTTAGTTTCAGTCCCCAGTTTAACTGCTATTGTTTACTTTTCAAATTACTCAGGTAGCTTTTAAAAAATATTCTACTAGAGTTTTTAGTTGTGATGAGTGGAGAACCAGGCTATAGATGGTTCACTGTGTCATGGCTAACCAATCTTTTTTTCCCCCTCTAATTCACTTTGAAATGATTCTCTGTAGTGCCATATAAACATCATTCTTTCAGACCTCATAGCTCAGGGTTAAAAATTAGTGTTCTTTTGATTGGTATAGAAATACATTAAAGTCTAAGCATTGCTGGAGCTGAATGCCATTGCTTTTTTTCCTCCCTGCATCTTTTTTGCTTACTTGTATGCAATTTATTCTGTTTTTCATGCCCAAGCTTCCAACTTTGACAGACAAGAGAAGAATAGGTCTTAGAAGAGCTGAGAACAGGCAAAACATACAGTTTCACATAGTTAAATAATCCTTAAATGTTGCAGCTATTAAGGTGCTTTTGCTAAAGTCTGAGAAAGGATTTGACGACCAGTGGAATTACATAAAGCAAGGCCTTCAAAGAATGAGGATGCCATAACTGTGTCTGAAAAGTACTCTGAGAGCCTGGACTTGGTCCTAACCGTTATGAAACTGGAAAATGCATCCAGTTTCTTTTATGTCTTGGTAGGTGTTGCTACTAATCTGTAAGAATTTAAAGCACTGACTAATAAGATTTTGTTTGCTTGTTTTTTGTTTACTTAGAGGCAGGATTCATTCTCTATCTCGTCCTCTGTCCTCTGTTCTTGACAGAGGATGAGATGGTTGGAGGGGATCACTGACTCAATCGACATGAATTTGAGCAAGCTCTGGGAGACGGTGAAGGACAGGGAAGCCTGGCGTGCTGCTCCATGGGGTTGCAAAGAGTCAGACACGACTGAGTGACTGAACAACAACAAGGATTCATTTTTCTTATATGTGCACTGAGAACCCTTTATCAATCCTTAATTTCTGTCTCAGCCTCTGGTAAATATTAACGGCTCAACAACATTTAAATAATGCATCTCAAACTAATCCTGTTCAATAAATTTAAACAGAACCACTTTCTAAGATAGTTCATTATTACATAGATTTAGGTATATGTTCAGGTCAAATCATATTCTCTGAACATTATAAGTGCATATAAAGGCTAACTGATTAAAATACCCTGCAAAATGAGTGTTCATTCTGTCCTTTAAGATAGGCTAGCACTGTCCTCGTGAATTGTCTAGATAAGAAATACTTGTTATAAAGGGTACAGTTGCAGAAGGGAAAAATATAAAGCAAGATACAATGAGACAATGAATAATTGGACTAAAATAGCTAAAGAAAGCAACATTTTGGGTCAGGATCTATGTCAAAATAATGACTTCTCCAGTGATTAAAACAGAATGGTGCCAAGTACTATTCTTAAAGCTGTTAACTCTGAGAGAAGAGAGAGAGCAAAATTAGCTTCAGTAGTGGGCATCAGTCCGCCATGGCCAGCAGTCACTCTCTGCAGCTGATGCAGGGTCAGTGGCTTGCACACTCCCCTCTGGTGCCACCGAACGAAGGACTTCGTCCTCTCCCCACAGAGGACACGTGGAGTAGTGGGGTTGGCCAACTACCATATGACATACACTTTTAAACAGAACAGAGGAGTCCACCCTGAGGCTAAACAGGGAAGTGTATTCCCATACAAGGTGGTAAGTCCAGTACAGGCTGGGAGGACTCTGTCTTTTAGTAGGAAAATGTTCCAGACCCAAGGCCTAGCAGGGGTGAAAGATGGCATGCGCACGACTGCCTTTCTCAACACATTCTTTGTTATCTCCTGTAGAAAGTACACATATTGCCTCCTCAATTGAATCAGATCAAACCTCTTGATCTAATAACTGGTTTACAGGGAATAGATAGGACAGAGGAGCATGTGAAATGGCATGCAGTCGTCAAATTCCAAATGTGGGAAACCCTCTGGGAAAAACAACCCAGTTTCTTCAACAAATAAATTGTAAGGGGCATAACTTACAGATTTTAAAAGAGACTTAAGAAACATACAACCAAACATACAACCAAATGCAATGTGTGTATCTTGTTTGGATCCCTATATGAACAAAACCATTGTAAAAAGACAGGGAAATCTGACTGTCATGTTTGTTAGTTTACATTGCTGTATAACAGCTTACTCCAAAATGTATTAACTTCTTAAAGCAGTAAACATATTGTGTAGTTTCTGTGGTTCAGGAGTCTAGGAGTGGCTTAACTCCTTAACTCAGAAGGAGTTAAACATTCATCTCAAGGTTTCATGAGAAGGAGCCACTACCTAAATGGTAGTTGTGAAATTCAGTTCCTTTTCTGGCTTTTGACTTTAGTCTTTGGCTCCTCTCTGTTGATAGGGGGCCTCCCTTAGTTTCCTGCTATGTAGGTTTCTGCAAAGGACATTCACAACATGGCACGCTGGCTTCCACAAGAGAGAAACAGAAAGAGGATGAGAGAATAAGATGGAAGCCAGTGTCTTTTTGTAACCTAACCTCAGAGGTCACATCCCAACCTGTTTGCTGTATTTTGTTTACGAGAAGAGTCTCTGGATCCAGTCCATACTCAAGGATAAATACCATATACAAGGGTATAAATACTGAGAGCCATTAAAGAGGTTGCTTACTGTAGACTATATAAGTTTAATAATATCAAGTAATTATTAACTGTTTTAAGTATGAAATTTTGGCTGCTTTTTTAAAGGTGTGATTATTATGGTTATGTTAAAAGAGTCCTTATCTTTTAGAGTTGAATACTGAAATATTTCCAGATGAAATGGAATAAGATGTTCAGGATTTGCTTTAAAAATAATCTAGTAAGAGACTCACAGTGGGTGGAGAGGATGGCAAGGGTTATAGAGGAAGCAGTAATGGCTGTGTACCGATAATTACTGCACTCGGATGGTGAGTGTACTATTGTCTGTAGTTTTCCATAAAAAGGTAAAATGAGTAAGTAA
Organism: Dama dama; assembly: GCF_033118175.1. Classification (NCBI taxonomy): domain Eukaryota; kingdom Metazoa; phylum Chordata; class Mammalia; order Artiodactyla; family Cervidae; genus Dama; species Dama dama. Next base: position 94,348,550 of record NC_083692.1, read on the forward strand.
AAAAAAAAAACAAAAAAAAAACCCTCTTTCCAAATCATATATTTATGCCTTAGTACATGGTTACATTCTTGGATTCTGGGAACATTTTAAAACTTTTTTTTTTAATTGTGGTGAGATATATATATATATAGAATATAGAATAGCATTTTAACCATTTTCAAGTGTATAATTCAGTGGCATTAAATACATTCACATTGTTGTGCAGCCATCACTACTAGTTATCTCTAGAATTTTTTCATCTTCCCAAATTGACGCTTTGTGTATAATAACCCTATTCTTCCCTGCCTTCAGGCGTTGGCAACCACCATCCTCCTTTCTGTTTCTATAAATCTGATTACTCTCTGTACCTCATGTAAGTGAAATTATACCATTTTTGTTCCTTTGTGTCTGGTTTTTTTCACTTAATATGATGTCTTTAAGGTCTATCCATGATGTAGCATGTATTAGTATTTTCTTCCTTTTTAAGGCTGAAAAATATTCCACTGTATGTAGGTTCCACATTGTTTATTTACTCATCCGTCAATGGACACTTGTCAATGTCCACCTTTTAGCTGTTGTGAATAGTGTTTCTGTGAACATAAGTGTACAAATTCAGGTCTCTGCTTTCAGTTGTTTTGTGTACACACACAGAAATTGAATTACTAGATCAAATTGTAAATCTGTGTCTAATTTTTTGAGGACCCACCATACTGTTTTCCACAGTGGCTGTACCAATATACATTCCCAGTAGCAATATACAGGAGTTCCAGTTTTTCCATATACTTGCCACACTTGTTATCTTTGTTTTTTGTTTGTTTATTTGTTTTTGGTTGGTGTGAAGTGGTACCTCATTATGGTTTCCCTAATACTTAGTATTGTTGAGCATTTTTCATGTTGCTAAGAGAAATTTCAGTAACCTCAGATATGCAGATGACACCACCCTTATGGCAGAAAGCAAAGAGGAACTAAAGAGCCTCTTGATAAAGGTGAAAGAGGAGAGTGAAAAAGCTGGCTTAAAGCTCAACATTCAGAAAACTAAGATCATGGCATCCAGTCCCATCAATTCATGGCAAATAGATGGGGAAACAGTGATTAGACTTTCTTTTCTTGGGCTCCAAAATCACTGCAGATGGTGGTGCCTGCAGCCATGAAATTAAAAGACGCTTGCTCCTTGGAAGAAAAACTATGACAGACCTAGGCAGCATATTAAAAAGCAGACATACTACTTTGCCAACAGAGGTCCATCTAGTGAAAGTTATGGTTTTTCCAGTAGTCATGTGTGGATGTGAGAGTTGGACCGTAATGAAAGCTGAGTGCCGAAGAATTGATCCTTTTAAGCTGTGTTGTTAGAGAAGACTCTCAAGAGTCCCCTGGACTGCGAGGAGATCAAACCAGTCAATCCTAAAGGAAATCAGTCATGAATGCTCGTTGGAAGGACTGATGCTGAAGCTGCAGCTCCAGTACTCTGGCCACCTGTTGCAAAGGGCTGACTCATTGGAAAAGACCCTGATGCTGGCAAAGATTGAAGGCAGGAGGAGAAGGGGACGACAGAGGATGAGATGGTTGGATGGCATCACTGACTCGATGGGGATGAGTTTGAGCATGCTCTGGGAGTGGGTGATGGACAGGGAAGCCTAGCGTGCTGCAGTCCATGGGGTCGCAAAGAGTCACACATGACTGAGCGACTGAACTGAACTGATTTGTATATCCTCTTTGGAGAAGTGTCTATTCAAATCCTTTGCCCATTTTTTTCATTCTTTAAAGATTTTTTAAACAGGAGAAATTCTTAGTAGCATACTTAGAGTGATATATAGTAGCATACTTAGAATGCTCTGCTTAGTAGCATACTCACCATGATATATCTTGGCTGTTTTTATCCCTCACCAGATCTGAAGCTTCTTGAGAACAAGGACCATCTTTTTTATTTACCTTGGTGCTGCCTAGAACATATTAAGATGTGAATCCAAAACTTAAATTTCTGTAATTTATGTTCTGAAAATATATACTTGAATTTAACCCTGGGATCTTAAATTCTCTGTGATGTAGAGAAAGGTGAATGAAGAAAACCCACCAGCACTGGTTCCTTCATATCTCCTCATTTCACTTCTGTTCAAAAACTGTATTGCTGTTTTCCCCTTACTCCAAAATATCCAAAATTAGCAGAGTATTTATTTAAAAAGAACATGAGCGACGAATAAGTCTTAATTTTCATCTTGGATGTGTTTTTTAAGTTTATTTTTTAACTGAAGGATAATTGCTTTGCAGAATTCTGTTGTTTTCTGTCAAACATCAACAAGAATCAGCCATAGGTACACCCATGTCCCCTCCCTCCCAAAGCTTCCTCCCATCTCCTCCCCATCCCACCTGTCTAGATTTTCACAGAGCCCCTGTTTGAGTTCCCTGAGTCAAACAGCAAATTCTTGTTGGCTGTCTATTTTACATATGGTAATTAAGTTTCCATGTTACTGCCTCCATACTTCTCACTCTCCCTCCTCACATCCCCCATGGCCATCTGCTCTTTCTTTCTGTTTCTCCATTGCTGCCCTGCAGATAAATTCATCAGCACCATCTTTCTAGATTCCATATATATGTGTTAGTATATGATATTTATATTTGTCTTTCTGATTTATTTCATTCTGTATAATAGCCTCATTAGAAACTGACTCAAATGCACTCCTTTTTATGGCTGAGTAATATTCCATTGCCTACCACACCTTCTTTATCCATTCATCTGTTGATGGACATCTAGGTTGCTTCCACGTTCTAGCTGTTGTAAATAGTGCTGCAGTGAACAATGGGATACATGTGTCTTTTTCAGTTTTGGTTTCCTCAGGGTATATGCCTAGGAGTGGGATTGCTGGGTCATATAGTGGTTTTATTCCTAGCTTTTAAAGGAATCTCCATACTGTCTTCCATAGTGGCTGTATCAATTTACATTCCCACTGGTAAGATGGTTCCCTTTTCTCCACACCCTCTCCAGTATTTATTATTTGTAGAATTTTTGATGATGGCCATTCTGACTGGTGTGAAATGGTATCTCATTGTAGTTTTGATTTACATTTCTCTAATAATGAGCAATGTTGAGCCTCTTTTCATGTGTTTTGTTAGTCATCTGTATGTCTTCTTTGGAGAAATGTCTTTTTTAGGTCTTTTTCCCAGTTTTTGATTGGGTTGTTAGTTTTTCTGGTATTGAGTTGTATGAGCTGCTTGTATATTTTAGAAATTAATTCTTTGTCAGTTGTTTCCTTTGCTATTATTTTCTTCCATTCTGAGGGTTGTCTTTTCACCTTGTTTGTAGTTTCCTTTGCTGTGCAAAAGCTTTTAAGTTTCATTCAGTTCAGTTCAGTTTAGTCGCTCAGTCGTGTCTGACTCTTCGTGACCCCATGAATCACAGCACGCCAGGCCTCCCTGTCCATCACCAACTCCCGGAGTTTACTCAAACTCATGTCCATTGAGTCGGTGATGCCATCCAGCCATCTCATCCTCTGTCGTCCCCTTCTCCTCCTGCCCCCAATCCCTCCCAGCATCAGGGTCTTTTCCAATGAGTCAACTCTTCGCATGAGGTGGCCAAAGTATTGGAATTTCAGCTTCAGCATCAGTCCTTCCAATGAACACCCAGGACTGATCTCCTTAAGTTTCATTAGGTCCCACTTATTTATTTTTGCTTTTATTTCCATTACTCTAGGAGTTGGGTCATAGAGAATCTTGCTTTGATTTATGTCATCAATTGTTCTGCCTATATTTTCCTCTAAGAGTTTTATAGTTTCTGGTCTTACATTTAGGTCTTTAATTCATTTTGAGTTTATCTTTGTGTGGCATTAGGAGGGCTTGCATGGTGGCTCAGAAGGTAAAGAATCCGCCTGCAATATGGAAGACCTGGGTTCGATCCGTGGGTTGGGAAGATCTGCTGGAGGAAGAAATGGCAACCCACTCCAGTATTTTTGCCTGGAGAATCCCCATGGACAGAGGAGACTGGCGGGCTACAGTCCAGGAGGTCACAAAGAGTTGGACAGGACTGAGTGACTAAGCGCATGGCGTTAGGAAGTGTTCTGATTTCATTCTGTTACACGTGACTGTCCGGTTTTCCACAATAAGCTGTCCTTATTGAAGAGGCTATCTCTGCCCCAGTTATACTCCTGCCTCCTTTGTCAAAAATAAGGTACCCATAGGTGCGTGGGTCATCTTGGATAAGTTTTAATTTAAAGACTATATTTTTGAAAAAATGCATTGATATAGAATATTAATAATGGTATAACTAGGAATTTTAGCAAATTTAATTATAATTTTTAAGAGTAGTTTACATTGAACTATGTTAAAAGTTTATTCACTTAATCATTTTGCAATGCATGCTGTGTATCATCACATTGTATAACTTAAACTTATACAATATTATATGTCAGTTACATCTCAGTAAAACTGGAAAAAAACCTTAAATGACAGTTGAATTGTTAGTCTTTGTTTAAGAAATATCATAACATCTATACCTTCTTTTTTGTTTTTGAAAGGTTGCTTTTTAATCAAGACACGTCTCTTAGATCTGAGCCCAGTCTCCATCCCAGTAAAGGTGAGAAATAATTCTTTTCACTAAGTAATCCCTTTAATTTTCCAAGTGTTATTATTCTATTAACTTCTTTCATATTTAGTCTTATTCTTTAACTTTACACAGAATTAATTTCTTACAGGCATCTGTAATAGATCTTAGGATCTGTTGTTATAAGGATAGGAATGGGGTTTGTAACTTCTGGAAGATGTTTATGACTCCTAAAGAGGGCTACAGATATGTGGAAGTAGCGCTGGGATAGCAATTCTCCCCCCAGAGATTTCTCACTTAACCCTCGAACTTTCCTATTTGCAAAGTGAATAATACTTTTTAATAATCAGTCTGATTCTTTCAGACTAAAATTGAGGTACAGGTGTCCTTGGTATATATTTTTTAAAAAGAGTCTTTCACTTACAAATTCTCTAAACCTCCTGAGTCCACTTCTAGATCAATATTTACACTTCCAGAAAAATCTATCACTGATTGTTGCAGTTCAGAAAGATCAATTTTGCAGAAAGCCATTCAAATGGTGGGTTATTTCCTCTTATGATTCTTCCTGTGAGCCATTTTTTATTGGAGGATATCTGGAAATAGGTGTAGGATGGAAGGAAAATATCCTCAACGTCTTGAAAATCTTGGTATATGCACTTGTGCCTAGGTATCCATGGGGGATTGTTCACAGGAGCCCCTGTATACACCCAAATCCTCAAGTCCTGTAGTTGGCCCTCCCATCTGTGTAGTACACGTTCACAGATTCCACCAGCTGTGAGTTGTAAACGCGGTACACAGTTTCATGTATGGTTGGTGGAATCTGTGGATGCCAAACTCACGGATGTAGAGGGCCGAATGTATGTCCATTAAAAAACATCCTTGTTTCAGTGGACCATGTTTAAGGTAGTTCAAACCCCCTGTTACTCAAGGGTCAGCTGTAGCTCACAAAGTCTTCGCTTTACATCATCTCACCTGATACTGGCAGATTACAGTTTGATCTTGAAACGGTTTTTCCTACATGTAATTGGAAGGAATAGTACATAATATTGGTCTCCAAAATGTATTCTTATGATGTATAAAATGCCACTAGGAAGAAGTTAGATATCTGTTTCAATATTCCAACAAAGTTTTTTCCCTTTGCTTCCCTTCCCTTTTCCAAATGGTGTATAGACCTTAATTATTTTGCTAATTATTAAAAGTATAACATTTTTAAAGTATAATATTATATAATGTAGAAAGTGAAAGATCCCATCTCCTACTTTTCTGTTAACTTAGCGCCTTACAGTTTCCAGTGTTTAGTATTTGTGTTTTTTTCTAGACATTTGTGTACCAATATAAATATGTTTTTTAGTAATTAGTATTGTCCTACATGTATTTTTTCTTTGTTGTATTGATTTACCTCAACCCGTTAAATTGAATGAACCTTTATATAATGATTTGATAATGTTTGCTGTTTCTCAGTATGTTGCCTACTTTTCTGATTATTTCCTTAGAATAAGCAGCTAAAATTAATTTGATTTTAAAGGATGAACACATGTCAGATTTTGACATATATTGCCTCCTATAAAAGATGACTTTTTCTTTCTAGATCCAACACAGGATATATGCGATCTTTGCCAAACTGGTAAGTAAAACGTATCTGTTTATTTTAATTTGCAGTTTTGAAGAGTACCAAGGTTAGGCATATTTTAATATTGACCATTTATAGTTTGTGTGTGTGTGTGTGTGTGAGTGAATTGCCTTGGGTCATTGTTAAAGCAGAGCAATAAAACTATTGCAAATGACCTGTGATTGTATTTCATTTTAGGCGCATCTTCTCCAGAGATTCAGTTTGGATTCAAATTCAGAGAGGATCCATGGGAGCAAATGAGTAAAAGTCAAACGATGCTTATTCTTATTGAGGATGCAGTCTTACAGGTGTGTAGCATACTGATTAAATGCATGCTTTTTAAAAATTAGTAATGCTATTTGAAATAAGGGCAAATTACTCATGATTAATTCTTTTTGCTATTGTTTTGCTTCTTTCTTTCTTACTCAGTTTTTTCCCATTTCTTAGCCAGTCACTCTGTTTCTTATGTAAAAGTCAAATGTTTTAGGCTCTTTTTCTTTTATTTATTTCTCTTTCTGATAGAAATGTGGAATTGAGAAGGTTAAAATAGGCTAAAATAAGATATAATAATTAGCAATTTTTCTCTCCATTGTATGTTAGAGGTCACCTTAAATTTGTGAATAGGATACGACTCTGTGTGGTAACATTTGAGATACAGGCCACTGAAAGACCTCTCTATTGTCCTGTGTGTGTGTGTGAGAGAGAGGGAGAGAGAGAGAAAGTACATGTGTGTAGGCATACACTTAGATACACAAGTTTTCAGTTGTTTCTTTTTAATGCAGTCAGCATGGGGAAAAGTAAGGGATGATTCATTTAGCACCTTGCCGTGAATAAGTTAGCTACCCAGAGATAACTACAGAGTCTTAAGGAATGGAAGAGAGAAAACATGTATTTTAATAGCAGAAATTGACAGCAGTTTCAAAGAGTGACTGTGAGGGTTTATTTGATATTGTCCCTGGGAAGGTGTATAGCTTGTATAACTAGTCAAAAGAGAAAAATACAACACCAAATGTTTTTTTAAAAGCGGGAGATAGCTGTATTTAGTTTCTAACAGTTCGTTTAGATATCAGTTTTATAACTTCTGAATTAAGAAGAAAAAAAATTTCCCCCTTTAGCTTTAGTAACTGTGAAATGGGAAATAAAAATTAAATTTTTTCTCTGTATCTCAGAAACATTTATTATGTGACTATTATACTTGGCTCTAGATTGTACCTCAGAATGGTGATTTTGAAAGCTTGATTACCAAACTTATTTGGTAATCAATCTATTTAAAAATATAGACTCTCAGACTCATATTTGAGTAGAACCTAGGACTCTCCATTTTTCAAAAGCCTCCCAAGAAATTTCTAATAATCAGCTAGATTGAAACAATTGCCTTAGAGGACTATCTTTCAAAGATTTTTTCATCAGATTGTAAATCAGCTATCTGCTGACCATGGGCTTCTTAAGAAGGTTGTATGAAGTCTTTGGTATTTGTCCTCCTTTTTTTGCCTTCATAGAATTTCATTGGTAGTAAAATAGGTACCTCCTTTAACTTTTCCCTGCCTCGTCCCCATTTTTTTTTTTTTTACAGGAAGTTAGGCCATGTTATCAAGGTGTTAAACATCTGTAGCAAATTTTAATTAGTGTTATTTTTTTAATTGACAGATACTGCTACTTTCGCAGTTTTTTATTTTATTCTTTGAAAATAAACCTTTAGAAATTTAACTATGTGAGAAATACTGATTTTATCAAATAAATAGACCAGGAAAGGCACTGGCCTCTTTAAATAACTTCCCAAAGTTAATTTAAAGAAAAAAAATATGTATTGCTTCACAACTTGAATATATATTGTTTCAAAACCTGATGTTAAGTAAATTCTAAATAATTCAGTTACTAAACAGATTTCTAATAAAATTTTCATTAAAACTCAAATATAATACTGACATTTCAACCTCAAACTATTTTAGAAATGATGAGGTTGGAAATGACATATACACACCACTGTGTATCAACTAGACAACTAATGAGGACCTGCTGTTTAGCACAGGGAACTCTATTCAGTGATCTGTGGTGACCTCAAAGGAGGCAAATCTAAGAAAGAGGGGGTATGTGTATACACATAAGTGATTCACTTTACTGTACGGCAGAGACTAACACAGCATTAAAGTTGTAGTAAACATGTAGTAAAGCAACTATACTCCAATAAAAATTTTTTTTAAAAAATGGTGGAACATTTTAAGTAAGGGCAAACTATGAGAATCTTTGGTTTGACATGCTAATTTTTAAAAACATAAGGAGAAGTGTTTTAAAATATCTCATGTTCATCATTTTTGTTGGGTCTTGCAGTACCTTTTCTTGTTCTTTATAGGTGCTATATGGCAAGCAGTTTTTAAATTTTACATAGAAATTTTTGAAATTTTGTTTGGAGAGCTTAGTAGTATGTCTGGAGAGATAATTGGAGACATTACTATGAAAATTAGAAGATATAATAGTTAATTTTACATGTTGACTGGCCATTGGATATGCAAATAGTTAGTCAGACATTATTCTGGGAGTTTCTTTGAGGATGTTTTTGAATGAGATTGACATTTAAGTCAGTGGATTTGGGTAAATCAGATTGCCCTCCGTAATCGAATGGGCCGATTATGGATGAGGGTGGGCTTCATCCATCCAGTTGAAGGCCTGTATAGAAGAAAGAGATCAGCCTCCCTGAGCAAGAGAGATTTCTCCAGCAGAGAGCCTTTGAACTTTATCTCTACTGTCAGCTTTCTTGGGTCTTGCGCCTGATAGCCCACATTGCAGATCTGGACTTGCCAGTTTCCATAATTAAATGAGCCAGTTAGGACACATCTCTTACTCTGTATATACATATCCTATTACTGTTTCTCTGGAAAACCCTGACTAATACAGTAGGCGCCATTGATCTTACTATTAATATAATTAGCTTTTAATCATCTGGAAAATTCTTGTTTGACAGGGAATAATGATTAATCTTGTGATTATTACCATCAGGCTGCCTCTTCCATCTTCTGCTCTCTGAAATGCTATCTAAGAGTTCTGAGTCAGGTTGAATTTCACTTTTCCTTTCCATTATACAGTTTCTACCTTCCACCCTTATCCATATGTAAAGGTGAAATCAGTTAAAATGAACATTGTTGCTGCTGCTACTGCTAAGTCACTTCAGTCGTGTCTGACTCTGTGCGACCCCATCCCTGGGATTCTCCAGGCAAGGCCACTGGAGTGGGTTGCCATTTCCTTCTCCAATGAACATTAGAGAGAGCCTTTAAAGGGAATTGAACAACCACAGACTTGTTTGACAGTGGAAGAAGGATCATTGTTCGCAAAGCCAGAGGTTACAGAGATTATGTGTATATTAATATGTACTGTAAGGGCTTTTAAAAAATTTATTTTATTGAAGTGTAGTTGATTTACAATGTTGTTAATTTCTGCTGTACAACAAAGTGATTTAGTTATACATATATATATATATTTTTTTTTCTTTTTTATATTCATGGTTTATCACAGGATATTGAATATAGTTCCCTGTGCTATATAGTAAGGCTTTGTTGTTTCTCTATTCTGTATATAGTAGGTTGCATCCTGCAGGGTCTTTTTAAGCCCCAGGAGAAGGTAGCATTCTCTCTTACTAGCTACCTCTCTTGGGGCATGAATAGCTGGACTAGTCAAATTCAGAGTGAGTTTGCAAAACTTAGGGAACTCCTTGACTCTACTATGCTGACTATTAGTATCATTGGTATCTTTTTCCTGACTCTAACCCATCCTGACCTTCTTTAATTCTTAGGATCCTAGAATTGCTGTCTCTGCCCAGAGTTGCAATTGCTTAGGATTATTCTGGAAAGAAATAGGATGAAACCAGGGCCTTGGCTCCTAACTTAGCCAGAGTAAAGACAGTTTTCATCCAGTGTTTAAATTACTTTGTGTTTAAGTTGTATTTAGATACTGCTCAGTGGAGTTTAGGGCTTCCCAGGTGATGCTAGTGGTAAAGAACCTGCCTGTGTGGGAGACATAAGAGATGTGGGTTCGATCCCTGGGTCGGGAAGATCCCCTGGAGAAAGGCATGGCAACCCACTCCAGTATTCTTGCCTAGAGAATCCCATGGACAGAGGAGCCTGGAGGGTTATAATCCATAGGGTCACAAAGAGTCTGATACAACTGAAGTGACTTAGCATGCACGCGTAGTGCAGTTTAAAATGACCGTTTTATCATTTTATAACTCAGAAGCAATGTAAAGATGGTACCATATATCCAGATCAAACAGTCTAAAAGACAGTCATGTGGGTATTTTAAAATAATAAAAAAAAAAGTATCTGTATAGATAACCAAATTTCACTACCTTAGTGTGAGAGAAAGGTATTTTAAGCAAATGTTATCAATAATTCATCAAGATCACTAACACACTGAAGGAATGTGTATTCCGTTTTATGGAATGTGAGGATGGTTTGAGGACAGACATCTCATGCCTTATGGAGAGCCAAGGTTGATCAGGCTGACCTAGCTGGCCAGGCTCCCATTTCTCTCCCAGTAATCCATTATTCAGTTGAAGATCTCAGATAGTAGAATATTGTTTTTTGGTTAAGGATATATATACAGACTTGTTCCTTTTTCAAGTACTCTTAGTTAATACAAATTAAACCTTCTTTCACCTCTCACACCCTACCCCCAACAGGTTTTTTTTTTCTTTTTTTTTTTAATGTCTGCACTTGAATTACCTGGAAGGGGCAGGGGGAAAATGTCACATATATCAACAGCACAGATAGCAATTTGTACCTCTTAAGAAAGAATGAATTGAGTGTATCTTTATATTTTGATAATCAACAAATGAACAATTCCAGCACCCATTATATTCTGAGGCATTATCGCTTGAGGAGTATTTCTGCCTATGGAAGAGGGAAAAAATCAGCAGTCAGGGGCAAACTTCCTTCTTACTTGCTCTCTTATCTTTTGCATTTTCCTTATGTGGGTAGGAACAGAGGAATAATTAGCCCTTAACAGGAAAATTACTGGTCCTCTAGTAAGATAAATGGGTGTTATAGATACTTGAATGAATTGCTTTGTGAAGACTCAGAAATTACCTAGTGAATATATAAGTGTGTGTGTGTGTGTGTGTGTGTGTGTGTGCGCGCGCACATGTGCCTGCTCAGTCATGTCCGACTCTTTGTGACCCCGTGGACTGTAGCCCACGAGGCTCCTCTGTTCATGGGATTCTTTAGGCAAGAATACTGGAATGAGTTACCATTTCCTCCACCAGGGACTCTTCCCAAACCAGGGATCAGACCCATGTCTCCTGCATTGGTAGGGGGTTTCTTTACCAGTGAGCCACCTGGGAAGCCAAGTATCTAGGTATATCATGTTTAATTAGACCCTGATGCTGGGAAAGATTGAAGATAGGAAGAGAAGGGGACGACAGAGGATGAGATGGTTAGATGTCATCACTGCCTCAATGGACATGAGTTTGAGCAAGCTTTAGGATGTGGTGATGGACAGGGAACCCTGGCATGCTGCAGTTCACGGGGTCACAGAGAGTTGGACATGACTGAGCGACTGAACTGAACTGTTTGATTAATCCTTGGGACTTTCTAAGTTTACTTCTTAAAATACCTTCTTTGCTGTGGGTCTCTGAGCTTTTTGTAAAGTCTGCTTAGGAAGTATGTATGTGTGGAACCAATGTAATAACCTTGAGCAGTGTAAGGATGCACTATCAATAAATAAGAGTGAACATTAATTGGAGAGGGCTTCCCTGGTAACTCAGCTGGTAAAGAATCTGCCTGCAATGCAGGAGACCTGGGTTCGATCCCTGGGTTGGGAAGACCCCCTGGAGAAGAGAAAGGCTACCCACTCCAGTATTCTGGCCTGGAGAATTCCATGGACTGTATAGTCCATGGGGTTGCAAAGAGTTGGACACAGCTGAGTGAATTTCACTTTCACTAATTGGCACTGAAGTTCTCACATTACTTTGTGTTTTCTTATTATGACTGTCAGTGATCAAAAATAGTTTGGAAGTTCAGGCTAATGGCTTTATTTTCAGAAAGCTTTATTATTGATCATAGAAACAAACGTAGAGGACCCCCCAAAGAGAGACCTTTTTCTAAAGATTTTCTTTGATTCTAATAAGATATTTAAGGTAAGGATTTCTTTTAAAGCAATGAGAGCCAGTGTGCTGTGAAATCTTAAAATGGAAGCATTTTATCCAAGCATTTTAGCTTATTTGAAAGGGACACAGTAGCTTCAGCTTTTTGGGCATGACTTGAGAATTGAGTAGAATCCATTACGTATTTAACACCGTGACACAGAAATTGTATGATTTTTGGCCCTCAGGAGAAATATAGAACTCAGAACCTGACAAGAATGTCTCATCAGAACCATTATGGATTAATGAACTAAGAAAAGGAGAAAACTAGGAATAAGAAGAAGGAACACTCCCTTTCTCTTTACCTAAGTTCCACAAATTATTTTATAAAAAAAATTAAGACAAAAGCTGAACATAAGGGCCAAACCCATAAAACTCTTATAAGAAACTACAGGGAGAAAGTATCATGACATTCTCTTTGGCAGTGATTACATGCATACGAAAGCGTAAGCAGCCAAATAAAAAATAGGTAAGCTAGACTTCATGAAAAGTAAAAACCTATGTGCATCAAAGGGCACTCACTGTGAACAGAGTGAAAAAGTAACTTGAAGAAAGGGAGAACATGTTGATATATGTAAATCATAAATCTGATTAGAGATTGATGCACAGAATATATGGAAACTCATAGCTGCAACTAACTACCTGACTAAACAATGGGCAATGGACATAAATAGACATTTCCATAAAGAAAATATAGGGAATCCCCTGGTGGTCCAGTGGTTAGAACTTGGGGCTTTCATTGCTGGGCTTGGATTCTACCCTTGGTCCAGGAACTAAGGTTCCACAAACTGTGTAGTGCAGCTGAGAGAGAGAGAGATGTACAAATGGCTAATAAACACATGAGAAGATAGTAAATATCTTTAACCATTAGGGAAATGCACGTCAAAACAATGAGGAGATTCCATCTCACATGCATCAGGATGGCTATTAGCAAAATAAAATAACAAGTGTTGATGAGAATGTGGAAAAATTGGAATTCTTGCCCATTGCTGGTGGGAATGTAGAATGGTGCAGCAGCTGTGAAATATGGTATGGTGATTCAAAAAAAAATTAAACATAGAATTACCATATGACTTAAAAACTCCTCTTCTGGGTATATACCCAAAATAAATGAAAGCAGGGACATGAAAATGTATTTGTCCACCCACACTCGTAGAAGCATTGTTCACAGTAGCCAAAACTTGGAAGCAACCCAAGTGTCCATTGATAGATGAGTAGATAAATAAAATGCGGCACATACGAACAATGGAATATTATTCGGCCTGAGAAAGGAACACAATACTGATACTTGCTACAACATGGATGAACCTTGAAGACATCATAATAAGTACTACTATTATGAGCCAGTCACAAGAGGACAAGTATTACATGATTCCTTTCGTATGAGGCACTTAGTCACATTCAGAGAGACAGAAAGTAGAAGCACGGATGCCAGGGGTTGGGAGAAGGGTAAACGGAAAGTTATTTAGATATGGAGTTCCAGTGAGGGAAGATGAAAAAGTTCTTGAAACGGAGGTGATGATTATGCATCAGTGGGGCTGTACATAATGTCAAAGGACTGTACCTTTTAAATGGTCAAAATGGTAAATCTTATGTATATTTTTCCACAATAAAAAAGAATCTAAGAAATAATAACACAAGAATTATATTAAATGTTAAGTTTTTTAGTTGTTGCATTAACTTAGCATTCCTCAGTTGAAAATAAACATTTTTTCTTTCTAGCAACCTCAGGATGAAATGGAACAAAATGAAGCTTTGTTACAGTAAGTATAATGACTTTTGAATTATTGTAGATTTTTAAAAATCATTTTAAAATAAGCCTTTTTCTTAAGAATTTTAGAGTTATTGTATGTTTTTAAATGATTGTCCCTCTAGCAGCATAAATATGTTATTTTATGAACATTCTAGATAAGTTTTATTTCATGAGGAAAATTGAATAAGGTTAATTCAATTCTCTGACTTAAGATTATTTAAAAAGCAAATTTATAGCATAGCATGAAGGAAGAATTTGTAGAACTTATTGAAATTAGACTTCATAGAACTATTATATTTAAAGAGACCTTGTCCTTTAAATTTTTAAAAAAAAACCAAGCATGGCCTGTGGACCCCCGGGAGTCCCTGAGACTTTGCAGAGGGTCTGTGAGGTCAAAACTATCTTCATAATAATGCCAGCACTTTATTTGCTTATGTCATGGTGTTGACATTTGCACTTATAGTGCTAAAGCAGGTAGTGGGTAGAATGATGGAGCCTGAGTAGGAATCAGGGCAGGGGCACCAAATCGTACTTGTAGTCCTGTGTTTTTCCCGGCCATGTACTTGCAGTTAAAAAGGAAAAAAAAAGGCCAGTTTTACTTAGTGCATTTGATGAAGCAGAAAAGTTGTTTGTTTTATTAAATTTCTACCTTGAATATATGTCTTTTTATACTTCTGTTTAAAGTGTGATAGTTGTCTTAAGAGCACTTGTTTGAGTTATAAGATTTGTAAAAACAAAACAAAAAACTTGGTTTGCTTTTTTTAACTTGAAAGAATGACAGACTGGTTATTTACTCAAGTAAATGGCAGATATTTTCTTGAACTTTCTGGTAAGATTGGTGAAAATATTTATGAAGGTGACCTTTTTTGAAGTTTTTATAATAAAATGTATCAATATAGGGAAGATCTGCATAACTTAACACATGAGTATTTTCTGAAAGACCAGTGCATGATATCACAACATCATCCACAGATAAGTGAAAGATCCGTTCAAAGTGCACGACAGACCAATACAAAAGTTGATTGGTTTTGTTTCAGTTTTCACATTTCTAGTAACTTTTAAGGAAATGATTGCTTCTGGAGTTTTGGTGTGTCATCTAAAAAGAATATGCACAATTATCCAAAAAGGCTACTAAAGTACTCCTTTGTTTTCCAACTGCATGTCTGTGTGAGGCCAGACTTCTGTAATATACTTCAAATAAAAAAATATATGGCAAAAGATTGAATGTGTTGTAGCAGTTCAGATGGCAGCTGTCTTCCATTAAGCTGAATATTAAAGAGATTTTAAAAATGTGAAACTTTCTCACTAACTTTTTTCCATTTTGGACAATACAATAATTTAAATAAAATATATTAATTTATTAGATTATTACTGTTATTTTTAAATTAATGATTATTTAACATTTTTTCTCCATCTTAATTTTTAACATGTAAATACAAGTAAATATAAGCCACATAAATAAAGTCTCCTTGGGTTCATCACTAATTTTTAAGATTATAAAGGAGTCTAAGGACCAAAAGTTTGAGAAGCACCCTTTTACTGAATATATCAGCAGTATAAGTTCATCTTCAGAATTGGAAAAAGAAAAGACTAATACAGCATCTATAATCTCACTGCCTGGAGAGAACCATTTTTAACATTTTGGAACATTTTATTTCAGGCTTTCTATATATTTTTGTTTTGTTCATATTTTCAACCAAGTTGAGATTCATCTGCAGATAGTTTTGTTTCCTGTTTGTTTTCTTTCTTTCTTTCTTTCTTTGGCCTCACCATGCAGCTTGCGGAGTCTTAGTTCTTAGATCAGATATCGAGCCCCTGCCCCCTACAGTGGAGGCCTAGATTCCTGACCACTGGGCCACCAGGGAATTCCTCTTGTTTTTAAATTTTTAAGTAGTAGTTTATCATAATTACTATTTCACATCTTTAATAGTTTTAAAAACGTGCATTAATGGCCTCATTGTATGACATACTATAATTCATATAATAATTTTTCTCTTATTGGACATGTATGTTGTTTGCAGTCTTGCCTAATATAAATAACTATGTCTAATATAAATAAGTTTTTAAATAACTTAGATGAAAGTTTGCTCTAATTTCAAAATTCTCTTTTATAATTAAGGGGAAAAAATCCTGTTGTTGATCCAGACTATGATTTTGTTTTATCAGTTTGTACTCATAATCATGTTTTAGGAAAAAAATTGACATTTTTTCTTTTTGCCTCATGGAAATTATTCTGTATGAGCAGTTTCATTTTCAAGATAGCTTATATTGATTGCTTCTATTTTTTAGACAGGAGAGAATGTTCAATTTATTATTCTTGCTTAGGATTCAAGTAGCTATGCCTGGTGCATGAAAACTGTTCTTAAAACAACTGGAACAAGCAGGTTTTTTTTTTTTTTTTTTTTGAGGAAGATATCTTGATTGCATTTGTATAGTAAATTAGACTGAGAAAAAAAATAGTTTACTGATTGCTTTTCTTTAATCAACTTTTAATTATCCCAGGGTAAATGATCAAAATTGTAGATTAAGCATGACCTTTATTTTGCTTGTAATCTCTTCCCTTCAGCATTTGCTACCCTTTTTCCTTTGCTGTGAAATACTTGTAAGGTGAATAATGTCTGAGAATTTTCTCATTACTGACTTTCACTTACATCTTAAACTATAATGACAGACTTTAAATGTATTTGAGGATTTAAATAACCATGCTACATGAATTGGGACAAATTTTTTTCTCTCACCCCACCCCTGTATTTGATAGACAATCATCTCCAAAGTTGCTTTCAGATCTAAGTGTAGTTTAGCTTGTTTACACTCCTGAAGTTCATTCCTTAATATTCTGGCTCTCTCCAATTTTGAAGCCATTTGAAATTTGCATGTTAATAAATTGGTAGTAACTGTAAAATAACTAGAACGATGGAGCAAAGACAAAGCCTATTTGAAATTCCTTTAAATTAAAAAGAAATTTAAATTGTATCTGAGTGAGAAATAGTAGAGTTTTTTTTCTACTTAAAATTTTGTATTTATTTATTAATTGATTGATTTTTTTTTTTTTTTTCCTGAGGTCTAGAAAAAGTCATCCAGTGTTCACGGTATCATTTCCCCAAGCTGAACTTTCAATGAACCACCGAAGTAGTCTAGGTACGCTTTTATGGGTAGAGTCATATAAAGTGAATTTGTCTTTGCCTGAAAATAGAAGCCTTAGTTAGGTGTGGATTTATTTACAACTCGGCTGGTCTCCTGTGACTGCTGCCATTCACTTTTACATATGGAATCAGTGTTGCTGTCGACCTTGGATTGTGCTGCTTGAAGCTGCTCATGTGAGAAGCAGCTCAGGTGCAGTCAGTACTTGCTCCTCCATATGTCTGCTCTTTTGACTTGCAACTCAGGGGCTCAAATTTAAAAACAGTGTTTTCTCTGTTCATAGCAGGCCATTTGCTTGATTTCAGCTGTATTAGAGGATGACTGTCTTTCTCTTTGGAGTGTCTCCTAAGTATGTTGTATGACAGTGTAGTAAATATTCTTAGTGGTCATTGAAACCTGTATTATAAGAAAAGGTACAAGGACATGATAATTGAAATTGAAAAGTTAAGTTTTAAAATTTCTGCCCTCTCCTGTTTTGTTGCCACTGTAACAGTAGAATTGCCACTTAAGCCCAGCACCAACTCTCAACTAGGTACTCCTAGTGCCTGGATTTTGGTCTGTAATATTATTTATTCATTATTTTAGCAAATATGTATTGAGCCTGCTGAGTGCCAGGCATATGGATGCTATGGGTGTACAAATGCCAAATAAACCAGGGATCCTAAAAGGATAGCTGATCTGGAGCTTGAAGATAGGATGGGTCTGAACCATCTTACCATTGGTGGAGAACAAAAATGTTTTCAAGGGTGTCTGGGGGCAATGCTAAAAGGATAAAGAGCTAGATCAGTTGTGCTCCCAGTGTCCAACCTCTGGCAAATTAGGTGAAGAAAAAAAAGAACAATGATTTTGGTTTATGGAAATAAGTTTGTGAAAAAAACCATGAGTTTGTGTACTCAAAAAATGTTAGCAGTATAGTCTGTCTCTATATATGGAAAAAAAAAAAAACTGCAGCAAAATGTGTAAAAAATCTTAATGATTTTAAGAAATAAAGATTTTTAATGTACATTTAGGATATTTCCTGATTCCTTTTGGCCCTTACATGAATGTTCCTTTGTATGCTTAACTCAACTACATTAATTAATTTAAATTCTATTACGTATAATGGAGAAGATGATGACACTGAGAAAGTAGATATGATTTTTCCTCGTGTGGTTGCAGATACTTAGAAGGACTCTGCCAAAGTAGAGAGGTTTTTGTTTTTTTTTTTTGTTTTTAATAGTTTTATTTATTTCTGTTTTTGGCTGCCCTAGGTCTTTGGTGCTGTACGTGGGCTTTTTGTGGTGGTTTGGGGGCTGTTCTTTTTGGGGTGCTTGGGCTTCTCGTTTGTTGAGGAGTGTGGTCTGGGCTTGCGGGCTTCAGTAGCTGTGGCATACAGCCTCGGTAGTTGGGGCACATGGGCTTAGTTGGTCCACTGCCTATGGGCTCTTCCCGAACAAGGGATCAAACCCATGTCTCCTGCATGGGCAGGCAGATTCTTAATTACTGAGCCACCAGGGGAGCAGAGAGGTTGGTTTTTAATTCTACTAATTTCGAATCATCATAATTTTACCTTGTTTCATGTGAAATATTTCTTAAGGAATTTCACAACTTTATTGCTAACATGATACTTTTAATAAATTGATATAACATTTATAAAACATTTGTTATCTCATGCATGTCTGAGGAAATAATTTCAAGTTATGTGATTAAGAAATGCTGAGTGAGACAGTATGTTTTATTGCTTTGATAAAACTGGAATGAAAACATATAATGTTATCTTCTAGGACCTGAGGCTGAAAGTCCTGAAGTGTTAACATACCCAGAAAAGGTTGGTCTGTATAATGGAACTTAGCTATTCAGGTCTTGGGTTTAGATTTTTAAAAATTATATTAATAAGTATCAAGCCCATTTAAGTTTTCCCCTAAGCAGAAATATGACTAGACCATTTCAATAGAATTGTGTAACAACCCATTTCAGTGTTTTTTTTTTTTTTAAGGGGAATCATTTTCCAATATTTTTCATGAAAACTCATATAAACCCTTCTTTGGAATAAAGCAGGCTTTTACCATTCACAAGGTTTTTTGTGAATTGCAAAAATTTTTATCCCCTACATTCCCCCATTCAATCTGAGCTGCCTCAGACAGACAGACGGCATGAGGACACTTTTCTTGCATCTGTAGTGGAAACCCATTTCAGTATTTATTCTTGTCTCTAATGAAATAGAATTTTCTTGATCTGTGCTTCTTTTCTGGCATTCTGAGTCTTTTATTCATTATCTAGAGGAGGAGAATATAATATCAGACTAATTACTGAGGTAATATAGCAAAAATGTGTTCTGTTGCTTTGTCTATTACCCTGAAAAGAATGTGTCTAACAACCCATTTCAGTGTTGTTTTTTTATAAAGGGGAATAATTTTCCAATACTTTGCTTATAAACTCTTATATTTCCTTCTTTGGAATAAAGCAGGCTTTTACTGTTCACAAGGTTTTTTGTGAATTGCAAATATTTTTTTCCCCTGCATTCCCCCATTCAATCCGGGCTGCCAAAGACAGACAAAGCATGAGGACCCTTTTCTTACATCTGTTACTCTCGTTCTTTTGATATTTCCTATTGGATACTGCTTTCTCATCTTCCAGTTGCTAATCAATAAACATGTACTGAGTGCTTGTTTTTTTTTTTTTTTTTTATTATTATTTTTTTTTCCCAGTGGGTTTTGTCATACATTGATATGAATCAGCCATGGATTTACATGTATTCCCAATCCCGATCCCCCCCTCCCACCTCCCTCTCCACCCGATTCCTCTGGGTCTTCCCAGTGCACCAGGCCGGAGCACTTGTCTCGTGCATCCCACCTGGGCTGGTGATCTGTTTCACCATAGATAGTATACATGCTGTTCTTTTGAAATATCCCACCCTCACATTCTCCCACAAAGTTCAAAAGTCTGTTCTGTATTTCTGTGTCTCTTTTTCTGTTCTGCATATAGGGTTATCGTTATCACCTTTCTAAATTCCATATACATGTGTCAGTATGCTGTAATGTTCTTTATCTTTCTGGCTTACTTCACTCTGTATAATGGGCTCCAGCTTCATCCATCTCATTAGGACTGGTTCGAATGAATTCTTTTTAATGGCTGAGTAATATTCCATGGTGTATATGTACCACAGCTTCCTTATCCATTCATCTGCTGATGGGCATCTAGGTTGCTTCCATGTCCTGGCTATTATAAACAGTGCTGCGATGAACATTGGGGTGCACGTGTCTCTTTCAGATCTGGTTTCCTCAGTGTGTATGCCCAGAAGTGGGATTGCTGGGTCATATGGCAGTTCTATTTCCAGTTTTTTAAGAAATCTCCACACTGTTTTCCATAGCGGCTGTACTAGTTTGCATTCCCACCAACAGTGTAAGAGGGTTCCCTTTTCTCCACACCCTCTCCAGCATTTATTGCTTGTAGACTTTTGGATAGCAGCCATCCTGACTGGCGTGTAATGGTACCTCATTGTGGTTTTGATTTGCATTTCTCTAATAATGAGTGATGTTGAGCATCTTTTCATGTGTTTGTAAGCCATCTGTATGTCTTCTTTGGAGAAATGTCTGTTTAGTTCTTTGGCCCATTTTTTGATTGGGTCATTTATTTTTCTGGAATTGAGCTGCAGGAGTTGCTTGTATATTTTTGAGATTAATCCTTTGTCTGTTTCTTCATTTGCTATTATTTTCTCCCAATCTGAGGGCTGTCTTTTCACCTTACTTATAGTTTCCTTTGTAGTGCAAAAGCTTTTAAGTTTCATTAGGTCCCATTTGTTTAGTTTTGCTTTTTTTTTTTTATTTATTTATTTATTTTTTTTTTTTAATTTTTATTATTATTATTATTTTTTTTTCCAGTGGGTTTTGTCATACATTGATATGAATCAGCCATGGATTTACATGTATTCCCAATCCCGATCCCCCCTCCCACCTCCCTCTCCACCCGATTCCTCTGGGTCTTCCCAGTACACCAGGCCGGAGCACTTGTCTCGTGCATCCCACCTGGGCTGGTGATCTGTTTCACCATAGATAGTATACATGCTGTTCTTTTGAAATATCCCACCCTCACATTCTCCCACAAAGTTCAAAAGTCTGTTCTGTATTTCTGTGTCTCTTTTTCTGTTCTGCATATAGGGTTATCGTTATCACCTTTCTAAATTCCATATACATGTGTCAGTATGCTGTAATGTTCTTTATCTTTCTGGCTTACTTCACTCTGTATAATGGGCTCCAGCTTCATCCATCTCATTAGGACTGGTTCGAATGAATTCTTTTTAATGGCTGAGTAATATTCCATGGTGTATATGTACCACAGCTTCCTTATCCATTCATCTGCTGATGGGCATCTAGGTTGCTTCCATGTCCTGGCTATTATAAACAGTGCTGCGATGAACATTGGGGTGCACGTGTCTCTTTCAGATCTGGTTTCCTCAGTGTGTATGCCCAGAAGTGGGATTGCTGGGTCATATGGCAGTTCTATGTCCAGTTTTTTAAGAAATCTCCACACTGTTTTCCATAGCGGCTGTACTAGTTTGCATTCCCACCAACAGTGTAAGAGGGTTCCCTTTTCTCCACACCCTCTCCAGCATTTATTGCTTGTAGACTTTTGGATAGCGGCCATCCTGACTGGCGTGTAATGGTACCTCATTGTGGTTTTGATTTGCATTTCTCTAATAATGAGTGATGTTGAGCATCTTTTCATGTGTTTGTTAGCCATCTGTATGTCTTCTTTGGAGAAATGTCTGTTTAGTTCTTTGGCCCATTTTTTGATTGGGTCATTTATTTTTCTGGAATTGAGCTGCAGGAGTTGCTTGTATATTTTTGAGATTAATCCTTTGTCTGTTTCTTCATTTGCTATTATTTTCTCCCAATCTGAGGGCTGTCTTTTCACCTTACTTATAGTTTCCTTTGTAGTGCAAAAGCTTTTAAGTTTCATTAGGTCCCATTTGTTTAGTTTTGCTTTTATTTCCAGTATTCTGGGAGGTGGGTCATAGAGGATCTTGCTGTGATTTATGTCGGAGAGTGTTTTGCCTATGTTCTCCTCTAGGAGTTTTATAGTTTCTGGTCTTACATTTAGATCTTTAATCGATTTTGAGTTTATTTTTGTGTATGGTGTCAGAAAGTGTTCTAGTTTCATTCTTTTACAAGTGGTTGACCAGTTTTCCCAGCACCACTTGTTAAAGAGGTTGTCTTTTTTCCATTGTATATCCTTGCCTCCTTTGTCAAAGAGGAGGTGTCCATAGGTTTGTGGATTTATCTCTGGGCTTTCTATTCTGTTCCATTGATCTATATTTCTGTCTTTGTGCCAGTACCGTACTGTCTTGATGACTGTGGCTTTGTAGTAGAGCCTGAAGTCAGGCAGGTTGACTCCTCCAGTTCCATTCTTCTTTGTCAAGATTACTTTGGCTATTCGAGGTTTTTTGTATTTCCATACAAATTGTGAAATTCTTTGGTCTAGTTCTGTGAAAAATACCGTTGGTAGCTTGATAGGGATTGCATTGAATCTATAGACTGCTTTGGGTAGAATAGCCATTTTGACAGTATTAATTCTTCCAATCCATGAACACGGTATGTTTCTCCATCTATTTGTGTCCTCTTTGATTTCTTTCATCAGTGTTTTATAGTTTTCTATGTATAGGTCTTTTGTTTCTTTAGGTAGATATACTCCTAAGTATTTTATTCTTTTTGTTGTAATGGTGAATGGTATTGTTTCCTTAATTTCTCTGTCTGTTTTTTCATTGTTAGTATATAGGAATGCAAGGGATTTCTGTGTGTTAATTTTATATCCTGCAACTTTACTATATTCATTGATTAGCTCTAGTAATTTTCTGGTAGAGTCTTTAGGGTTTTCTATGTAGAGGATCATGTCATCTGCAAACAGTGAGAGTTTTACTTCTTCTTTTCCTATCTGGATTCCTTTTACTCCTTTTTCTGCTCTGATTGCTGTGGCCAGAACTTCCAACACTATGTTGAATAGTAGTGGTGAGAGTGGGCACCCTTGTCTTGTTCCTGATTTCAGGGGAAATGCCTTCAATTTTTCACCATTGAGGGTGATGCTTGCTGTGGGTTTGTCATATATAGCTTTTATTATGTTGAGGTATGTTCCTTCTATTCCTGCTTTTTGGAGAGTTTTAATCATAAATGAGTGTTGAATTTTGTCAAAGGCTTTCTCTGCATCTATTGAGATAATCATATGGTTTTTATCTTTCAATTTGTTAATGTGGTGTATTACATTGATTGATTTGCGGATATTAAAGAATCCTTGCATTCCTGGGATAAAGCCCACTTGGTCATGGTGTATGATTTTTTTAATATGTTGTTGGATTCTGTTTGCTAGAATTTTGTTAAGGATTTTTGCATCTATGTTCATCAGTGATATTGGCCTGTAGTTTTCTTTTTTTGTGGCATCTTTGTCTGGTTTTGGAATTAGGGTGATGGTGGCCTCATAGAATGAGTTTGGAAGCTTACCTTCTTCTGCAATTTTCTGGAAGAGTTTGAGTAAGATAGGTGTTAGCTCTTCTCTAAATTTTTGGTAGAATTCAGCTGTGAAGCCATCTGGTCCTGGGCTTTTGTTTGCTGGAAGATTTTTGATGACAGTTTCGATTTCCTTGCTTGTGATGGGTCTGTTAAGATCTTCTATTTCTTCCTGGTTCAGTTTTGGAAAGTTATACTTTTCTAAGAATTTGTCCATTTCATCCAAGTTGTCCATTTTATTGGCATAGAGCTGCTGGTAGTAGTCTCTTATGATCCTTTGTATTTCAGTGTTGTCTGTTGTGATCTCTCCATTTTCATTTCTAATTTTGTTAATTTGGTTTTTCTCTCTTTGTTTCTTAATGAGTCTTGCTAATGGTTTGTCAATTTTGTTTATTTTTTCAAAAAACCAGCTTTTAGCTTTGTTGATTTTTGCTATGGTCTCTTTAGTTTCTTTTGCATTTATTTCTGCCCTGATTTTTAAGATTTCTTTCCTTCTGCTAACTCTGGGGTTCTTCATTTCTTCCTTCTCTAATTGCTTTAGGTGTAGAGTTAGGTTATTTAATTGGTTTTTTTCCTGTTTCTTGATGTAAGCCTGTAATGCTATGAACCTTCCCCTTAGCACTGCTTTTACAGTGTCCCATAGGTTTTGGGTTGTTGTGTTTTCATTTTCATTCATTTCTATACATATTTTGATTTCTTTTTTGATTTCTTCTATGATTTGTTGGTTATTCAGAAGCGTGTTATTTAGCCTCCATATGTTTGAAGTTTTAACAATTTTTTCCCTGTATTTGAGATCTAATCTTAGTGCACTGTGGTCAGAAAAGATGACTGGAATGATTTCAATTTTTTTGAATTTTCCAAGACCAGATTTATGGCCCAGGATGTGATCTATTCTGGAGAATGTTCCGTGTGCACTTGAGAAAAAGGTGAAGTTGATTGTTTTGGGGTGAAATGTCCTATAGATATCAATTAGGTCTAGCTGGTCCATTGTGTCATTTAAGGTTTGTGTTTCCTTGTTAATTTTCTGTTTAGTTGATCTATCCATAGTTGTGAGTGGGGTATTAAAGTCTCCCACTATTATTGTGTTACTATTAATTTCCTCTTTCATACTCGTTAGCGTTTGCCGTACATATTGCGGTGCTCCTATGTTGGGTGCATATATATTTATAATTGTTATATCTTCTTTTTTGATTGATCCTTTGATCATTATGTAGTGTCCTTCTTTGTCTCTTTTCACTTCCTTTATTTGAAAGTCTATTTTATCTGATATGAGTATTGCGACTCCTGCTTTCTTTTGGTCTCCGTTTGCATGAAATATTTTTTTCCAGCCCTTCACTTTTAGTCTGTATGTGTCTCTTGTTTTGAGGTGGGTCTCTTGTAGACAGCATATATAGGGGTCTTGTTTTTGTATCCATTCAGCCAATCTTTGTCTTTTGGTTGGGGCATTCAACCCATTTACATTTAGGGTAATTATTGATAGGTGTGGTCCCGTTGCCATTTACTTTGTTGTTTTGGGTTCACGTTTATACAACCTTTCTGCATTTCCTGTCTAGAGAAGATCCTTTAGCATTTGTTGAAGAGCTGGTTTGGTGGTGCTGAATTCTCTCAGCTTTCGCTTATCTGTAAAGCTTTTGAATTCTCCTTCATATCTGAATGAGATCCTTGCTGGGTACAGTAATCTAGGTTGTAGGTTATTCTCTTTCATTACTTTCAGTACGTCCTGCCATTCCCTTCTGGCCTGGAGTGTTTCTATTGATAGATCAGCTGTTATCCTTATGGGAATCCCTTTGTGTGTTATTTGTTGTTTTTCCCTTGCTGCTTTTAATATTTGTTCTTTGTGTTTGATCTTTGTTAATTTGATTAATATGTGTCTTGGGGTGTTGCGCCTTGGGTTTATCCTATTTGGGACTCTCTGGGTTTCTTGGATTTGGGTGGCTATTTCCTTCCCCATTTTAGGGAAGTTTTCAGCTATTATCTCCTCGAGTATTTTCTCATGGCCTTTCTTTTTGTCTTCTTCTTCTGGAACTCCAATGATTCGAATGTTGGGGCGTTTCACAGTGTCCCAGAGGTCCCTGAGGTTGTTCTCATTTCTTTTGATCCTTTTTTCTTTTTTCCTCTCTGCTTCATTTATTTCCACCATTTTATCTTCTACCTCACTTATCCTATCTTCTGCCTCCGTTATTCTACTCTTGGTTCCCTCCAAAGTGTTTTTGATCTCATTCATTGCATTATTCATTTGTAATTGACTCTTTTTTATTTCTTCTAGGTCTTTATTAAACAGTTCTTGAATCTTTTCAATCTTTGTTTCCAGGCTATTTATCTGTAATTCCATTTTGTTTTCAAGATTTTGGATCATTTTTATTATCATTATTCTAAATTCTTTTTCAGGTAGATTCCCTATCTCCTCCTCTTTTGTTTGACTTGGTGGGCATTTTTCATGTTCCTTTACCTGTTGGGTATTTCTTTGCCTTTTCATCTTGTTTAGATTGCTGTATCTGGAGTGGGCTTTCTGTATTCTGGAGGTCTGTGGTTCCTTTTTGTTGTGGAGGATTAACCCAGTGGGTGGGGTTAGACGATTGGCTTGTCGAGATTTCCTGGTTAGGGAAGCTTGCGTCAGTGTTCTGGTGCGTGGAACTTGATTTCTTCTCTTTGGAGAGCAATGGAGTGCCCAGTAATGAGTTTTGAGATGGGTCTATGTGTTAGGTGTGACCTTGGGCAGCCTGTATGTTGATGTTCAGGGCTATGTTCCTGCGTTGCTGGAGAATTTGTGTGGTATGTCTTGCTCTAAAACTTATTGGCTCTTGTGTGGTGGTTGGTTTCAGTGTAGGTATGGAGGCTTTTGGACAGTCACTTATTACTTAAAGTTCCTTGTAGTCAGGAGTTTTCTGGTGTTCTCAGGTTTTGGGCTTCAGTCTCCTGCCTCTGGATTTCAGTTTTATTCTTCCTGTAGTCTCAGGATTTCTCCAACTATACAGCCCTGATAAGAAAACTTCTAGGTTAATGGCTAAAAGATTCTCCCCCGTTAGGGACACCCAGAGAGGTTCACAGAGTCACATGAAGAAGAGGAGAGGGAGGAGGGAGATAGAGATGAACAGGAGGAGAAAAAGGGGGACTCAAGAGGAGAGAGACAGATCTACACAGCTGTCTGTTCCCAGAGTGTTCTCCGTAGCCCAGACACCCACAAAGATTCACAGAATTGGATTGGGAAGAGAAAGGGAAAGGAGGAAATAGAGGTGTTCTGAGGTAGAAAACAGAGAGTCAAGATCGGGAGAAAATAATCTTCGGTTTAAAAATAGGGCTTCTCTTCTTTTTTTTTATTTTTGGAAGGTTATAGTGTATTGAAAATGAAAATTAAGGAGTAGTAGAGGAGTACTAGAGGACTTTAAAAGAAATAAGAGAAAAAGAAAAATAGAAAATAGAAGAGAAAAAGGAAAGAAAAAAAAAGAAAGAAAAAGAAAAAAAAAATGTTTTTTTTTTTTTCCCCCCTAATTAAAAAATCGTAAAAGTCTATGGAAATGAAAGTTAAGGAGTAATGGGGGAGTAATAGGGGATTTTAAAGGAAAATAAAAGAGAAAAAATAAAAAAGAAAAAAATAAAAAAAAATAAAATAAAAAAATAAAAAAAAAAAAAAAGAGAAAAAAGTAAAATTATATCTAGGAGTGTCTCTGGAGCTGTTGCGGTCAGTGTGGGTTCGGCTCAGTTTCAGATAGCTTTTCGTTCCAGCTTACGCTTCTCGATATCTACAGGCTCCTCCGGTGTAGTCAATGTTTCCTAGAGGGATTTTAATCTGTTGCACCAGTCCCTTCTGAAGCGGTTCCCTTTGTTTATTTGGCTTCTGTTTGCCGGTCTCTTCAGAGCCTCATTTCCGCCCTGACACAGGCGGGCAGAGGTGGACTCTTATTCAGGTAGCTAGTTCCGTCGCTCCGCGGGGAGGGGCTTGCGCTGCGGGGAGGGGCTTGCGCTGCGGGGAGGGGCTTGCGCTGCAGGGAGGGGCTGGCGCTGCGGGGAGGGGCCGGCGCTGCGGGGAGGGGCTGGCGTTGCGGGGATGGGCTGGTGCTGCGGGGAGGGGCTGACGCTGCGGGGAGGGGCTGGCGCTGCCGGGACGGGCTTGCGCCGCGGGGACGGGCTGGGGCTGCCGGGAGGGGCTGACGCTGCTCTCTCCGTCTGCGCTGCTCAGGCTCCCGGCTGTTCTATATGGAGCGCGCCCCGCACTGCGCGAGGTTCCAGCCCTCGCGTGTTCCACAAAAGCGCGGAAGGAAAAGCTGCGCCTGCTCTCTGTGCCTTCCCCGTCAGAGCGGTCCAGGCAGCCAGGGGCTCGGTGGGCGCACTCTCCCCAGGTGTGGCGCGCCCACTCCCTTCCGCGGACCCAGTCTCAGTTTCCGCTGGCGCCAGTCGGGTGCGCGCGCCTTCTGCCCTCCGCGTCCCCAGCCCCAGTCCCCGCCCGCGCCGGTCGGGTGCCTGCGCCCTGTGTCTCGCCGCGACCTTCCCCTCCCCCCTGCCTCCTGCCTCCGGCGGAGCTGGGCCGGTCCGCAGCCTGCGAGCTCTTCTCTGGACCCTCTCGGTCTCTTTGTTCTGCGAACGGCCAGCAGTGTGTTCGGGCCGGTTAATTTACTCTCTCTCTTTTGGTCTCCCACAGTTCATGTTGGCAACTCACAGAAGCTCCCTCCGATTGTCCTCAGGGCACTCAGGCCCGGACCCTACCCCAAGCAATGCCGCCTAAGAGCTCCCGGGACGGATCTCCGTCCTTAGCTCTTTTGTCTCACTTTTTATCTTTTATATTTTGTCCTACCTCCTTTCGAAGACAATGGGCTGCTTTTCTGGGCGCCTGATGACCTCAGCTAGCGATCAGAAGTTGTTTTGCGAAGTTTGCTCTGCGTTCAGTTATTCTTTTGATGAATTTGTAGGAGAGAAAGTGGTCTCCCCGTCCTACTCCTCCGCCATCTTGGCTCCTCCCCCTGAGTGCTTGTTTTGGCTCTGCTCTCTGCTTGGTGCTGTGGGAAATCAGAGGACAGTAAGACTGGCTCCGTCCATAACAGACTCCAACAGTCAAGGACCTCCCCAGGCCAACCCTGAGCTGTAGCTTATTTATCTCAGGTATACCTTAGCATTCCCACCTCTATGCCTGTGTTCAAGTCAGGAGCCAGAAAGCAAGAGAAAGCATCACATTTGGAACTACATAGGTTTCATTCCAAGGGAAGTATGTCATTTTCATGTGTGATATATGGAAAATGATAATCATTTAATAGACTTAAAATGAGGGCTGTGAGCAATGATAGCTTATGGTGTTTGGTACTAGTTGGTGCTTAAGAAATGTGTAGAAATGTGTGTTTTTCTCTTCTTTTATTCCTTCACAAATCATTAATTTCTGGCTTAAGTACCATCTCATTGGATCCTGTCTCAGATGACTTTAGTGATCTTGACCAAAGTAACTGCTCCCTCTTTATTTAGCATTCATTATTTACTATGTCAGTATTTACCTATCACTTGCCTCCTATGACATTAATATACTTGAGAAAAAGGATTTTTTGAGCAAAGAAGTTTAGAGAGCACTGTATGCTAAAGTCTCCTCAGAGATTGATAATGCATGTTTTGAAAAGTCTTGAGGTAAAGAAACTTATTTAACCAATTTTAGGCTATCTTGAAAACTCTTCACTGCCTCCTCTTTTTCTGCTCCAGAAAACTTATTCTTGTAACACTAAGGCTATGGTTTATGCTATTAATTTGAGTTAATGCAGTGTTTTTGATGTTGTTAATAGTTTATTTAATGTCATGTGTTAATGCCTTCAATTTTAATTTAGGAGTTAAGTTCCTTTAGGGCAGAGTTCAATTCAATATATATGTAAGTTTTATTTGATTTAGGGCCTTGAATTTAGTAGATATAAAGATTTCAAATAGGAAGGAAATCTTGAACATGTTTAAAGAATGGATAGGATCCAGTTCTTCAGTTCCTTCTAAATTTCTTTTATCTTTCGGAGCAACTTATAGCTTGCATTGCTAACAAGTAAATATATCTTCTTAAGCTCTGCATGCTATGTACAGAGAATATAAATGGTGGCAGGTTAGGAAAGGAGGAGAGGGAGGATAAAATGTTCTTCACTTCTCTTATTCAAGTCAGATCAGAGTATTAGAGGGCTTACAAATTAGTGTGGTGGTGTGTCAGTGAAGGTGGACTTGGTTTTTAGAAACAGGCAAAAGTCAGTGAGACCCATTCTGTTATTTAAGGTTATGCAAATTAACAATCTGAAATGTTGAAAAATAGCTCAGTGCCTTTAAGCTATTGAAACTGATTTTCTTTAATGGCTTATAAATGATTTTAAAAGCACTTTCAAAAGAAGACGTTTAATAATATTTTGATCACTGGAAATATTTTGAGAACAAATCTGTTCTCAAAATAGTTTTGTAGTTTTGTGCTTTTTGTTTAACATAACCACAGGTCAGAACCATTGATTTATAGGAGAGCTTATAACATTTACATTGATCTGTGTTTTCATTTCTCCTTTTCTCCCTACTGACCTCCTGTCCTTTGGCCCTTTTACTTCACATTTACATATTCATACAGAGGTGGGGAACAAAAAGAAGGTGAAACAACACCAATTTTGTTCCTGGTTAATAGTTTTAATAAAATTCAATTGGGATTTTTAGCAAGGGAGAATTTTTCAACCATTAACTGCAGTGAAGTTTTTAGGTTATCTGTTAGTTTAACTATCCTTGTTATCTCTGCTTCTTCCTTTAGCCCAGATAATTTAAACTTAAATGAATAGATAATTTGTCATCTGTAATTATGGTCCAGCCAGTTTTACCCTTGATTCACTATTAAATATTTAACCATGAGTTCACTGTCATTAGTAATTTGGTATAAGAAAGTAATAAAGAATATTTTTATTTATGGAAGGGAGGAAAGTTGATAAAGCTTTTTGGTGGAACTTAGCAACATGGTGAGCTAGAAAACTAACATTTTCATTTTAAACACTTTTTGGTGTATGTACTAATGATGTAACTTCTATTTGGAATATATAGGAACTTAGTAGAGACAGAGAGTCTCCTGAAACAAGTCTTCTCTCACATGCTTCTGATAAAGAATTTGATACATTTGCTCTAAAGGAGAGGTCACTAATAGAGCCAGAGAAGGAGCCTGGTGAGGAAGGCACATTGACCATGACTTCGGAAGAAAACAAAGATGAAGAAAGCTCTCTTGAAACCTTTGTGTCTGCCTTAGAAAGGGTACTCACATCACCAGAAATCAGCCGGGAGGAAAGACTGTTTAGAATAATGAATGATTTTGAACCGAGAGAGCTGGCAAACACATTGAGCAGTGCTTCGAGCTCCATGTCAATACCTTTGACATGTCACAGAGATTTTCTAGAAGACCCAAAAGATGACGCATTGCCAGTTGTGGTATCAACAGCCTTAAACACATTGTCAGAAGCCAAGGTGGAAGTCATCTGTCACAGGAAAGAGGGAGGCATCAGTCTCAGTGTTGGGAATGAATGTTCAGGAGTGGAGCCCAGTATGTCTCAGACTGATGAAGACTGTACACAGATAGCAGAGGTGGATTTTGAGACTCTTTGTTCTTCTCCACCATTTGAACAAGATTCCAAGTTAGCTGAGCTGCAGGACAAGCATCTTTCAGTGCAGCAAATAAGTGTAAGTATGAACCGACAATTTTATCTTCTATAGTGATCTTTAACGAGTCTTCCTTGTCCATACCCTTTATTGTAAATGCAAACCTTCTACCTAAACAACAACACTCAGAAGATATTTTTTGACTTTGAAGCATATAGTGATCTTTTGAGAAGTTCCCAGGGTAGAGTTTTCAAGGAGTTGAAAGTTAAAATAGTTAAGTTTCTCCTCTGAAAACCTGAGAAGATATATCATTATCACATTGCTTATATAGACGAGAGAAAAAACTCTTTCTCAGACTTTTTCCCTGTTAGCTCAGAAAATCTCCATGTCTACCTGAGTGCAAAGTAGAGGTAAGATAGCCCATGTTAATTTCTAGCTGGACATAAATGCAGTTGGTCTTCCAGGAGAGGGACATGTAGCTGGTCTGCCTGGCTTCAGCACCACTTTGCTTTTTGTGGCTGAGGGTACTGTCCCTGACACAGTTTGGTTTAGAGTTCCTGGGCTTCTATGCTGGGAGACCCTCCTGTGCCTGCCACTTAACCAACTTTTCATGTTGGCAGTTTTTTCCTGATTATAATAGTAATGCATCCTCATTATAAAAAATATCAAGCATTACAGTAAGAGGAAGTCTCCAACAGTTCCACTTATCAGAGATAATTGTTAACCACTTACTGTATGTCCCCATTTTTTCTATGTAGTCTCTGTAAGTTTATTTTATATAAATGGGATTATATTATACATAATGCTTTGTAACTTGTTTTTAAATTTTAATAATACATCTTGGTTATCTTCCTATGTCAACGAATGTAGCACTACTTGTTGTTTAGTCACTAAGTCGTATCAGACTCTTTGGGACCCTGTGGACTGTAGCCTGCCAGGCTCCTCAGTCCAGGGGATTTTCCAAGCAAGAATACTGGAGTGGGTTGCCATTTCCTTCTCCAGGTAGCACTGCTTAAATCTTGTTATTTGTTGAGTGGTATTCCACTGTGTGGGCATATATATATATATATTGTGTATATAAAATGGTACATATAGTTTATTTAATCAATTCACTAGGTCATTTGGATTTTTTCCTTTTTTCCTTCTGGCTCTTACCAAAATGCTCTTTTGAACATTTCTTGAAAGGTTTAAATAATGTGATACTAAGCTCATGTTATTCACATAACATACATACCTAGAATAATACTGCATGCAATTCTGATCAAAAAATTTCAATACAGACATTTTTTAATGCTATTTTAAAAAATCCAGAAAAAGAGAAACTAATCATGGGGATAGGACATGAGGATTAAATTAAATATTCCAAGATTCTCATCTAAAAAGAGGTGATATTAGTAAAGTGTAGGAAATTATGACTGATATTGATAGAGTAAGCTTTAACTTAGGCAGTCTTAAAAAAAAAGTCTACATAAAAGTAGAAAGGAGATTGATTTAGAACAGATCAAATTAAGTAGTCTTTTACTTAGCTGTAATAAAAATATGAAATTTGTTGTCTTGTGAAGCTTCATATGCTGGATATATAAATAAGCTCAAGAAAGGTTTATATGATATGTATAAAAACATGTACCCCCGTGAAAGTTAAATCCAAAATGGATTATTAAGGGGACATTAGAGCCATTCGTGATATACTGGCCAACCTTTTAAATTAGTGTAATGAAAGTTATATACTAATACTATCTTGTCCCACAAATACCACTTACCGTTGCTGTCAAATAGCAAAATTCTAGACTGAATAGAACATTGATCTGGCCTGGCATGATGTTTCTGCTGTTTTTATGTGCCACTCATCATTTGTACTATTCATTTCCTGTAAAATGAAAGCACCAGAGTAACCTTAGGTTTAACCTTGAGATTTTTTTTTGAGATTTTTTTTTTTTTGATGTGGATCGTTTTTTAAAAGTCTTTATTGAATTGGCTACAATATTGTTTCTGTTTTATGTTTTGGTTTTTTTGACCTTGAGCCATGTGAAATCTTAGCTCCCCGACCAGGGATCAAACACACACCCCCTGAATTGGAAGGCAGTTTTAACCACTGGGCTGCCAGGGAATTCCCTACCTTTGAGTTTTAAGGATGAATATTACTTATGTAATACAAGTAATGTATTTTTGTGTTAGGCTTTTAAATCCATATTGTCATTTATTATGTTAGTATGAAATTTTCATTCTGTTCACATATGTCTGTGGGTTTTTATATTTTCATCTTATGAGGCATTTTTGTATAATCAAAGGACAAGATAAAACTTAATTTCTTTTAATTTTATTTTATTTTTTTGAATTGTTGTAATCATTTGTATATATATTTACATCTTATTACAGAGTCTAGAAGACCCAAATCCATTTGAATTGCAAACGTTGGTTCATCAAAATGTCACCTCTTGTGATCCAATAAATAATAAGAGAAATTCAAATCTGGTGGAAAATAGCTGTGACCAGGCCACTCCACATGTGTTAAGGAGATCATCCAGACTGAAAGTAGTCAGAGATGTAAAGCCCACAGATGACATGTATAAGATGCCAGAAAACATTTTACGCAGAGTACTTGGCTGTGAGGATCACACGAAACATAGCTCTTCAGCGGGGAATGTCAGGTATGCTGCAGACGCACGCTTGGGGCACTAGAGTAAGTTTACAGCTCAGTCAGTTCAGTGCAGTCGCTCATTCGTGTCTGACTCTGCGACCCCACGGACAGCAGCGCACCAGGCCTCCTGTCCTCAGCAGCTCCCAGAGGTCACTCAGACTCATGTCCATTGAGTCGGTGATGCCATCCAACCACCTCATCCTCTGTCATCCCCTTTTCCTCCTACTTTCAGTCTTTCCCAGCATCAGAGTCTTTCCCAGTGAGTCAGTTCTTTGCATCAGGTGGCCAGAGTATTGGAGTCTCAGCTTCAGCATCAGTCCTTTCAAAGAATTTTTCAGGACTGATTTCCTTTAGGGTGGACTGGTTGGATCTCCTTGCAGTCCAAGGGATTCTCAAGAGTCTTCTCTAATACCACAATTCAAAAGCATCAGTTCTTCGGTGCTCAGCTTTCTTTACAGTCCACCTCTCACATCCATACATGACTACTGGAAAAACTGTAGCTTTGACTAGACAGACCTTTGTTGGCAAAGTAATGTCTCTGCTTTTTTACAGTTATGTCTAAGTAAAGAACTTTAGTTTTCAGTGTTGTTACATTTATTTTGCAATTAAAACAAAAAAACCCAGAAAACACCTTTACTTTGTTTTTTTAGGATAAAGTAATGGGAAATTGTATTTTTGCTTAATGCTAATTTTCTTTCTTTGTTTAAAATCTGTCACCACACATAGTTACAAATTCTTTTTTTGGGGGGCTTGAGAACTTTTAAGGGTTACACTCTTAGCAACTTTTCAAACATGTAATATGGTGTTATTAACCATAGCCACCTTGCTATACATCACTACCTTTTGACCACCTTCACTTACCCGCCCTGTCTCTAAGCTACAGAACCAGTCTATTCTCTGTATCTCTTAGTTTGTTTGTTTTCTTAGATTCAATATATGAGTGAGGTCATACAGTGTTTGTCTTTCTCTGTCTGGCTTACTTCTTTTAGCATAATGTCCTCAAGGCCCATTTGTGTTGTCACAAATGGCAGTATTTTCTTTTCTGTGACTGAATACTTTTCCATTGTGTGTGTGTGTGTGACATTTTCTTTATCCATTCATCCATCAATGGATACTTAGGTTACTTCCATGTCTTGACTGTTATAAATAAAGCTGTAGTGAAAATGGGACTGCAGATGTTATTTTGAGATAGTGATTTTGTTTCCTTTTAGAAGATACCCAGTAGTGGAATTTCTGGATCGTATGGTAGTCCTATTTTCAATTTTTTAAGGAATCACCATACTGTTTTCTATGGTGGTTGCACTAATTTACATTCCCAGCAACAGTGCGTGAGGGTTCCCTTTTCTCTGCACCCTCTCCAGCATTGATTATTTGTAGACTGTTTGATAATGACCATTCTGACTGGTATGGGGTGATATCTTATTGTGGTTTTAATTTACATTTCCCTGATGACTAGTGATGCTAACCACCTTTTCATGTACCTGTGGGCCATTTGGATGCTTTCTTTGGAAATGTCTCTTTAGCTCCTCACACATTTTTTAATCGGATTTATTTTCTGTTTTGTGGTTGAGTTGTATGAGTTCTTTATATGTTTTGGATATTAACTCCTTTTCAGATATATGATTTGCAAATATTTTCTCCCTTTGGTAGATTTTTTTTTTTTTTTTTTCATTTTGTTGATGGTTTCATTTTCTGTACAGAAACTTTTTAGTTTGACGTAGTTTCACTTGTTTATTTTTGCTTTTGGTGTGAAATCCAAAAAATCATTTCCATGACTGATGTTAAGGTGCTTACCTACATTTCTTCCTAGGAGTTTTATGGTTTCAAGTCTTGTGTTTAAGTCTTTACTCCA
Source organism: Dama dama (assembly GCF_033118175.1). NCBI lineage: Eukaryota > Metazoa > Chordata > Mammalia > Artiodactyla > Cervidae > Dama > Dama dama. The sequence goes on from NC_083692.1 coordinate 94,384,222, forward strand.
TTTTGAGTTGATTTTTGTATGTAGTTTAAGGTTGTTGTCCAGTTTTTTTCTTTTACATATGGCTGTCCAGTTTTCCCAACACCATTTATTGAAGAGACTATCCTTTCCCCATGGTATATTCTTGGCTCCTTTGTCGTAGATTAATTGACCATATGTGAGTAGGTTTATTTTGGAGTTCTATATTCTGTTCCATTGATCTATATGTCTGTTCTTATCTCAGTTTTTTTACAGTTTTTGATCAGTGTCATACTACATGGCAAGTCCTTTCTTTCTTGCCGAGAGCCTGCCTCTTTTTCCCTAGAAGTTGCAGATAGAGTAGATAGTGGCATGCCTAGGTGGGGAGTGAAGGACAAGGGACTCAAAATACTCATACTTGTGACTGAGTGTCCCTAAAGGAGAGACACCGTAGATGACACAAAGATAAGCCTGGAAACCATAGTAACTGGCATGTGTGTCACAGAATTATCTGCAGCTTACTCAGGAACAATCTCCATGTGTAAAACTGCTCTCATACATGACAACAGCCTAGTAAAATACCATTGAGTTTTAAAAAATATTAGTCAAAAATTTGGTATGATTCTCTGTGAATGGTTGTGGAGAACATGATAGTAATTTTAAAAACGTGTTTGATTTTCAAGAATGCAGAATCCTGCTTTAAAGATTGAAGGTAAAGGGAAGACTGGTCCTTCATCCAGGCTCAGGAATGGAGAACAGATGAAGAAAAACAGAAAGCGTGCAGGTGAGGCCTGTTTTCTTTATTTCTTTAATAAGTAACTTACAGAAACAGAATTCTGGTACTAAAAAGGATTTAGAGATTATTATGTCTCAACTTTCTCATTTTACTGATGAGGAAGTTCAGAAAGGTTGAGGACTTTGCCCAGCACTGTGCAGCTGATCAGTAATATAACTAGGACTTGATCTTTAACTTCTACCTCATAAGCTTCCCTGTGGCTCAGTCAGTATCCTTAACTTCCACCTCATAGGGTCATGTATTTTCTATACTTGTACTTTTAAGATGGTAATTTCAGAATCCTTTTTGGATTCAGGTGTCTGACCTCTTTGTGGTGTGACTAGCCAACATAGACTTTGGGAAATTAAACCCAGAAGAATAAATAGAGGAAAGAAGGCAAACGTATTATGTTTGTAGATGTTATTTCTTCGTTCCTGTATGTAAAACCTGAAAGAATGAACTTAAAACTGTCATAAATAATGGGAACCTAGAAAGACTGGTTACAAAAAATAGTGAGACAGTTGGTAGAATTGAGATATGGATTGTAGATTAAAGAATCATATTTTATCAGTGTTGAATTTTCTTAATTTGATCAGTATGTAAGGTAGTGTTCTTGTTTTTAGAGAATATATCCTTAAGTATTAGTGAGTAAAGGAGCATGGTATATACAAATTATTATTTCTGTGTGTATGTATGTCTGTGTGCATGTATATATAAAGAGAGAGAGAGAATGATTTAAGTAGTGGCAAAATGTTAACAATGGGTGGATCCTTTGTTTTATTTTTACAACTGTTTTATAAGTCTGAGATTATTTCCAGCTAAATAGCTTAAAAAAAATGCAATAAAACAAAAGATGACAAATAAATATCTTTCATATATATGTTACACAGTTAGAAAATATAAAAGAAGATCCCATTTGCAATAGTTAGAAAAGAGAGAAAATACCTACTTATATACCTAATAACAAATTGCCATGCCTGCATGAAGAGAGTGTAAAAATTATGCTGAAGAATATAAAAAAGATGAATAAATGGAAAGAAGAACTGTATTCTTGACAATAAAGATTCAGTACTGTAAGAAACTTCTCCCTAAATTATTCTGAAAATGCATGGCAGCACAATCAGAAACAGATTTTTGTGTATTTGTTAATTTTTTTGTTTTTTCTTGCTTTATAGGACTGGAGGCTAGCTTGAGAATAATATACAATTTCAATTGGAAAAGTAAATACAAAAGCTAGCCAAGAAAATTCTGAAAAAAATAAAAGCAAAGGGAGAGGAAAGAACCTGCAATTAGAAAAGCAATAAAAATTAAAATAATTTGATACTGGCACAAGAATCAACAGATAAATCAATGAAGCAGAGTACAGTGTTTAGATGTAGAAGCCAGATACAATGGGAATATGGGGTCAGGTCTGTGATAAATATGGCATCTAAAATTGGTGGCAAAGAGAACTGAGCAATAAGTAGTGAAAAACACAAACAAGTTGGATCCCTATATCATTCCTTATACCAGATTTAATTCCAGTTTGGCCAAAAAGTTAAAAAAAAAAAGCTCTAGAAGAAAAGACAAGTGAATCTTTTTGCAGTCTTGGAAAAACCTTTGTGTAGAACAACTCAAACCCAGAAGCCAGGAGGGAAAAGAATAATAAAATTGACTACATACATTTAAAAAAATTGTATGAAAAATATCCTTAAGAAAATCAGTCATCAAACACAGAAAAAATATTAATAACAATGACAAGGAGTTAATTATAATTGTATGTAAAAACGTCTTATGAAACAGTAACTATAAAGAACATAGGTAAAGGATATGAACAAGGAATTCACAGAAAAAAAAAATATAAATACCTGAAAAGATTAACATCTCATTCACATTTAACGAAATGCAAATTAAAAGGTGTAATTTTCACCTAAGAGAATGCCAGTAAACATTTGAGAATTCCCAGTGAGAGGAATGTGACAAAATATGTTTTTGATAATAATAATAGTGTATGTTCAGTCTTTTTACAGGGTGATTTACTTATATTCATCAGAATTTTAAATCACAATTCTTTTGAGTCACCAGTTCTACTTACAGGGATTTATTCTATGGCTATATTTACTCAAATATATAGATATATTTTATAAGGATGTTCATCACGGCATTGTTTACTATGACTAGACTAGAAACAACCTAAATTGAATAGCTAACAAATTACAGTATTACCAATGAAATAATATTCAGTCATTTATGAAATCAGAAGACTATAAATATGTGGATAAGGAAAAAAAGCTATTTTTTTTTTTCATGTAATAAGAGTGACTCAAATTTCTTGTTGGAAACAATGCAAGCAGCAGTTTTAAAGTACTAAAAAAAATTCTATACCTAGAATTCTATAACTAGAACCTAGAATTTCATACCCAACGTAATATCTTTCAGAAATGAAGGTGAAAAAGTGTTAGACATGCAAAAGCTGAAAGGACTCATCATCAGCAGACCCATATTATAGGAAATTTTAAAGTACATTCTTCAGGCAGTAGAAAGATGACACTCAATGGAGTTCTGCATTTACACCTTGAAGATCATTGGAATTGTTAACTATATGTATAAAAATTATTCCAACAAACTGTGGAAAATTCTTAAAGAGATGGGAATACGAGACCACCTTACCTGTCTCCTGAGAAACCTGTGTGCAGGTCAAGAGGCGGTAGTTAGAACTGGACATGGAACAACAGACTCTTTCAAAATTGGGAAAGGAGTACGTCAAGGCTGTAAATTGTCATCCTGCTTATTTAACTTCTGTGCAGAGTACATCATGTGGAATGAAACACAAGCTGGAATCAAGATTGCAGGGAGAAATATCAATAACCTCAGATATGTGGATGACACCACCCTTATGGCAGAAAGCGAAGAGGTACTAAAGAGCCTCTTGATGAAAGTGAAACAGGAGAGTGAAAAAGCCAGCTTAAAACTCAACATTCAGAAAACGAAGGTGATGGCATCCGGTCCCATCACTTCATGGCAGATAGATGGGGAAACAATGGAAACAGTGACAGACTTTATGTTTTTGGGCTCCAGAATCAGTGCAGATGGTGACTGCAGCCATGAAATTAAAAGATGCTTGCTCCTTGGAAGAAAAGCTATGGCCAACCTAGACAGCATATTAAAAAACCAGAGACGTTACTTTGCAGACGGAGGTCCGTCCATCAAAGATACGGTTTTTCCAGTGGTCATGTATGGATGTGAGAGTTGTACCATAAAGAAGACTGAGTGCCGAAGAATTGATGCTTTTGAACTGTTGTGTTGGAGAAGGCCCTGAGAGTCCCTTGGATGGCAGGAGATCCAACCAGTCCATCCTGAAGGAAATCAGTCCTGAGTATTCATTGGAAGGACTGATTGCTGAAGCTGAAACTCCAATACTACGGCCATCTGATGCAAAGAACCATCTCATTGGAAAAGACCCTGAGCCTAGGAAAGATTGAAGGTGGCAGGAGAAGGGGACGACAGAGGATGAGATGGTTGGATGGCATCACTGACTCAATGGACATGAGTTTGAGCAAACTGTGGGAGACAGAGAAGAACAGGGAAGCCTGGTATGTTGCAATCCATGGGGTCACAAAGAGCAGGGAACAACAGCAATATTCCATCATATACATATAATCACATCTTTATCCATTCATCTGTTAACGGACAGTTAGGTTGCTTCTATATCTCTAAAAATGCTGCAGTGAATGTAAGGGTGCATGCGTCTTTTCTAGTTAGTGTTTTCACAGAGAATCTGAATAGACATTATTCCAAAGAAGACATATAGATGGCCACAGACACATGAAAAGGTGCTCCACATCACAAATCATCAGGGAAGTGCAAGTCAAAACCACAGTGAGATATCATCTCCCCCCCCCTGTTAAAATGGCTGTTATCAAAAAGACAGTAAATGACAAGTGTTAGGGAGGCTGTTGAGAAAAGGAAGCACTGTGCGCTGTTGGTGGGAAATGTAAATTGGTACAGTCACTATGGAAAACAGTATGGGGATTCCTCAAAAAGTTAGAGCTACAATATAATCCAGCAATTCCACTCCTGGGTATTTATCTGAAGTAAACAATTGTTCTGTTAATAACAGAGTTTCAAAATACATGAAGCGAAAACTGATAAAAGTGAAAGAAGAAATAGACAAATCCACAATTATAATCAGTGATTTTAATACCATACTTCAGTGATTGTAACTCATTATAGTAACCCAGGTGGACAGTAAGGATACAGGAGATTCAAACAACACTAGCAGACAACTCGATCTGTTTAACATTTGTATAACTTTCCACTCAAGATCAGAAGATAACACATTCTTTTCAAATGCACTCAGAATATTTATCAAGATAGTTTATATGCTGAACCATAAAAGAAGTATCAATAAATATAAAAGGATTAATATCATGAAGTGTTTTTTTATGATTGCAAATAGAATTAACAGAAGATCAGTAACAGAGCTCTATAAAGTCTTGAAATATTTGGAAAGTAAGTAGCACACTTTAAAATAACCCCTGGGTCAAGGAAATTTAAAAGAAATTTGAGAATATGTTTAACTAAAATAGAGTGAAAATACAACATAGCAATATTTGAAGATGTCTTGAAAAGAGTGATGGGGGAATTATAGTGCTAAATGTCTATGTGAGAAATAAAGAACACTCTGAAATCAGTGACATCAGCTTCTAACTTAAGTAACTAGGAAAAGAAGAGTGAATGAAATGCAGAGTAAACAGAAGAAAGGAAATAGTAAAGGAGAAAACAATGGCAAAGCAAAAATCAATGAAATTGAAAACAGAAAAATAATAAGGAAAATTAATAAAACTAATCTTGGAGAAGATCAGTAAAATTGATAAATCTTTCTCAAACTGACCAGGAAGAAAAAGAGAAGCACAGATTACCAATGTCAGAAGTAAGAGAGGTGACATCATTACCTAGTCTACAGATATGCAAAAGGATAATAAGGGAATATTATGAACAACTTTTTTCCAATGCATTAGATGAAATGGACAAATTCCTTGACAGGAATTTTATTATAAAGTAATGGGCAACCTGAGTAATAACAAAACTACTAAGTAAATTGCATCTTTATTTCAAAACTTCCCCACCAAAAAGCAAATCAACAAACAACAACAAACCAAAAAATCTTCTAGGACAAGATGCCTCCTGTATTAGATGACTAAGGCAAACATAACTGAGCACTACAAACTGGGTGGCTTAAACAATAGAAACTTATTTTCTCATAGTTCTAGAGGCTGAAAGTCCACAATTAAGATGCTACAAAATTCTTTCTGCTGAGACCTCTCTTCTTGGCTTTCGGACAGTGCCTTCCTGTAGTGACTTTTTTGTGTGTGCAGAGAGCTTTAGTGTTTCTTCCTTTTTTATAAGGATGCCAACCCTATTATATTTATATATAAATATAATTTATATATAAATATAATTTATATATATATTATATATATAATTTATATATAAATATAATTTATATATATTATATATATAATTTATATATAAATATAATTTATATATATTATATATATAATTTATATATAAATATAATTTATATATATATTATATATATAATTTATATATAAATATAATTTATATATATTATATATATAATTTATATATAAATATAATTTATATATATATTATATATATATGAAGAAATGGAGGAAAACAACAGAATGGGAAGGACTAGAGATCTCTTCAAGAAAATTGGGGAAAAAAAAAAAAAAGAAAATTAGGGATACCAAAGGAACATTTCATGCAAAAATGGGCTCAATAAAGGACAGAAATGGTATGGACCTAACCGAAGCAGAAGATATTAAGAAGAGGTGGCAAGAATACACCGAAGAACTGTACAAAAAAGATCTTCATGACCTAGATAATCACAATGGTGTGATCGCTCACCTAGAGCCAGACATCCTGGAATGTGAAGTCAAGTGGGTGTTAGGAAGCATTACTACAAACAAAGCTAGTGGAGGTGATGGAATTCCAGTTGAGCTGTTTCAAATCCTAAAAGATGATGCTGTGAAAGTGCTGCACTCAATATGCCAGCAAATTTGGAAAACTCAGCAGTGGCCACAGGACTGGAAAAGGTCAGTTTTCATTCCAATCCTAAAGAAAGGCAATGCCAAAGAATGCTCAGACTACCACACAATTGTACTCATCTCACACGCTAGTAAAGTAATGCTCAAAATTCTCCAAGCCAGACTTCAGCAATATGTGAACCGTGAGCTTCCAGATGTTCAAGCTGGTTTTAGAAAAGGCAGAGGAACTGGATATCAAATTGCCAACATCCGCTGGATAATGGAAAAAGCAAGAGAGTTCCATAAAGACATCTATTTTTGCTTTATTGACTATGTGAAAGCCTTTGACTGTGTGGATCACAATAAACTGTGGAAAATTCTGAAATAGATGGGAACACCAGACCACCTGACCTGCCTCTTGAGAAACGTGTATGCAGGTCAGGAAGCAACAGTTAGAACTGGACATGGACCAACAGACTGGTTCCAAATAGGAAAAGGAGTACGTCAGGGCTGTATATTGTCACCCTGCTTATTTAACTTCTATGCAGAGTATGTCATGAGAAACACTGGGCTGGAAGAAGCACAAGCTGGAATGAAGATTGCTGGGAGAAATATCAATAACCTCAGATATGCAGATGGCACCACCCTTATGCCAGAAAGTGAAGAAGAACTAAAGGGCCTCTTGATGAAAGTGAAAGAGGAGAGTGAAAAAGTTGGCTTAAAGGTCAACATTCAGAAAACGAAGATCATGGCATCCGGTCCCATCACTTCATGACAAATAGATGGGGAAACAGTGGAAACAGTGGCTGACTTTATTTTTCTGGGCTCCAAAATCACTGTAGATGGTGATTGCAGCCATGAAATTAAGACACTCACTCCTTGGAAGGAAAGTTATGACCAACCTAGACAGCATATTGAAAAGCAGAGATGTTACTTTGCCAACAAAGGTCCATCTAGTCAAGGCTATGATTTTTCCAGTGGTCATGTATGGTTGTGAGAGTTGGACTATAAAGAAGGCTGAGTGCTGAAGAATTGATGCTTTTGAACTGTGGTGTTGGAGAAGAGTTTTGAGAGTCCTTTGGACTGCAAGGAGATCCAACCAGTCCCTCCTAAAGGATATCAGTCCTGGGTGTTCATTGGAAGGACTGATGCTGAAACTGAAACTCCAATACTTTGGCCACCTCATGCGAAGAGCTGACTCATTGGAAAACACCCTGATGCTGGGGAAGATTGAGGGCAGGAGGAGAAGGGGACGACAGAGGATGAGATGGTTAGATGGCATCACTGACTCGGTGGACATGGGTTTGGGTGGACTCCGGGAAGTGGTGATGGAGAGGGAGGCCTAACGTGCTGCGGTTCATGGGGTCGAAAAGAGTTGGACACGACTGAGTGACTGAACTGAACTGAACCTTGATTATAAGGTTATAATTAGGGCTTCAACACATGACTTTTGTGAGGACATACTTCAGTCCATTATACCTTTAATGGTGAATTCTGCCGAACAGCTAAGGAAGAAATGATACCAGTTCTTCACAAAGTGAGTGAAGTGAAATTGCTAAGTCGTGTCCAACTCTTTGCGACCCCGTGGACTGTAGCCTACCAGGCTCCTCCGTCCATGGGATTCTCTAGGCAAGAATACTGGAGTTGCCATTTTCTTCTCCACGGGGTCTTCCCAGCCCAGAGTTCGAACCCGGGTCTCCCGCATTGCAGGCAGATGCTTTACCCTCTGAGCCACCAAGGGGAAGCCAGGAAAGAGTTCTTCACAAACTCTCTCAAAAACCTGACAATGAGGAACCGTTTCCAGCTCATCTTATGAGGTCACCATTAAACTAATACAAAAATCAAAGACATTACAAGAACAGAAAACTGCAGTTCAGTATCCTTCATAAGCAGAGATGCAAAAATCTAAACAGTTTTAGCAAACCATATGCAACATATGTGCATATGTGCATTGTAACCAAGTGAGATTTATCACAGGACTGTTAGGTTGATTTTACATTTGAAAGGCAATCACTGTAATTTGTTATATTAATAAGCTAAAAGAGAAAAACCATATGATCACCTCAGTAGATGATGCAGAGAAAGATTTTGATAATACCTAATATCCATTACTGATAAAAACTCAGCAAATTTATAATAGAGGGGAACTGGGTCAACCTGATAAAGTGAAGTGGCTCAGCCGTGACCGACTCTTTGCGACCCCATTGTCTGTAGCCTACCACGCTCTCTGTCAATGGGATTTTCCAGGCAAGAGTACTGGAGTGGGTTGCCATTTCCTTCTCCAGAGGATCTTCCCGACCCAGGGATCGAACCTGGGTTTCCCTCATGGTAGGCAGATGCTTTACCGTCCAACCTGATAAAGGGCATCTACAAAAAGATACACAGCTATCATACTTAATGGTGAAAGAGTGCTTCCCCCCTAACATCAGAAATAAGACAGGAAAGTCTGTTCTCACTACTTCTTTTGATCATTGAAAGAAAACAGTCTTTAGTCACAAGTCACATGATCGTCTGTAGAAAATCTGATGGAAACTACAGTAAAAGCAACTATAGGTGAGTTTAGCAAAGTTGCAACATAAAAGGTCAATGTACTAATATTAATTACACTACTGTATTCTAGCAACAAACAATTAGAAAGTTATATTTGAAAGCCAAACAATTAGGAACTGAATTTTATGCTGAAATTTCAAAAAATATGAAATACAGATAAAATTTAACGAATGATGTAAAAGACAAGTATGCTGAAACCTACAAGATGTTACACATAGAAAACAAAATTTGATGGAGAGAAATGGAAACATACCTTGTTCATTGAGTCAGAAGACTTGATATGGTTAAGATGTGTTTTCTATTGAGATGTATTTATGGAATCTACACAATCTTAATCAAAATCCCTGTAGGATTTTTTTTTTTTTTTGGTAGAAATTCAAAAGCTGGTTCTAAAATTCATATGGAATGCAAATGATCTAAGTAGTAAAACAACTCTGATAAAGAACAAAGTTTTGAGAGCTAACCCTACCTTATTTTAAGAATTATTATTATTATTTTATGGCTGTGGTGATCAAAACAGCATGGTACTGTCATCAAGATGGGGAAATATTAGTAGATCAGTGGAAGAGAAGGGAGTTCAGAAGTAAACCCTGAGTTTTGACAAAGGCACAAGGCTTTTATAGTAGAGAACAATTCAAAATCTGTATGCAGCAGAATATTATTGAGTGTCATTCTCTGTATTTTAAGAGTGTTTATTTTTATTTTGGGCAACAAGTTACTTAAAGATCAGCTCTATCCTTTCAATACATTTAAAAAACCCTGGTTAGGTAGGTCTAGTGTATGCCTTACTCTGGGACTAGTTTAGCTTTCCCCCTAAGATACGACCCACTAAAGGTCTCTCCAAATGCCCCAATTTTTCAACAAGGTCTCTCTCCCCAGATGGGCAGGAATGTAAGTGTTCCCCAGCCTGTGTGATCTCTGATGGTTGTTATTAGTAATTTATAGTTCCTGGGTACTTCTTGCTCAGCCTCAGGACGATTTACCCATGAATGGTTTAGTATTTAGATAATGACTCAAGGAGCCCTTTTTATAGATTTCTGGTGCCTTTTCTCTACACCTTCATCTCTGGTGCCCTGCCCTGTAAGTTTTTTTACCCCAGCCTCCCCAGACGCTGATCTGTCTCCTCCGCCCAGCAGGAGCACCTCACTATGCTGGTGTTATCCTCGGAAAACCCCAGACAGGAAGCTGGAGTGACCTTAGGTCTCACTGCATTGTTTGCCTTCACTCAGGGAGTCATAGATCTGAACTACCTGTTTTTCCAATTTCTGGATAAAGGGTTTTACCCCCTTATATTTTATTTAGTTTTCTAGTTGTTTACAATGGGAGAGTAAGTCATAGCAGTTATTTAGTTCTGATTGGAAGTGAATGTCTTTCACAACTTAGTTTTCATTGAAAATTTTTATATTTTTAATTTGTTTTTAATAAATTGCATGTTTATAATAGCAAGTATAACTGGCAAAGACAGATCTGGAATAAAGACTATTGGTCTTTACATATAGTTTATCTGGTGGGAGCAGAATGCTTTGTAGTCTGGGGTAGGGGAAGGTAGGCTCAAGTGTTGAGCAGTTGGTTTGTTTTAGTTTACAGTGGGACTGAATGGAGAGAGTCACATAAAAACAAAGCAGTTGAATTGTGATCCATTGAGAAAATCTGCTGCAGTACTCAGTTACCTTTCTGAGGTTTTAGGATGGAGCAGGGTATTTGCATGAAAACTAGAAAAGCTGTCATCAAAGCTATTCTGAAATTCGGGAAAACCAAATGAGTATTATCTGTAAAAATGGACAGGATTTGGATTATCTAAATGAGTTTCAGTATTTTAGGAGGCACAGTGGAGAAATGATACTTGCTATGCAGAACCTGGAAAACTATTTTAATTGTGTATTTCTCAGCTTAGGAAGTCAAAACTGTTATACAGCTCAAGATCATAGTCCTTTATTTAATTTCATGACAATTATTTTTAGCAAAGAAAGAAAATTTAGTAGCATTCTTTTTCCTGGTTTTCCTGGAGGTAATTTTTGTATCTTTCTGAGATTTTCTGAGATTTTCTCTTCATGGTTTTATAAGACATTTCGGTATTGTAACATTTTATTAGGTTTAATAACGTCTAAATAGTCCCTTTCATTAGAACTTTAAAAAAAATAATGTTAGTCTTCTTACATATGCAGCTCTCCTAGAGTTTCAATCAACATAAATGCTTACATGATCTATAGTTTACTCAAATATTTCAAACTAATGACATTTGCCTGTTTCACCTTTTTGCATGTAGATACTGTTATAAGTTGGGTTAATGAATGAAATACTCCTTCATAATGTAATTTATCTCTATTCTAGAATGTTAACTGAAATCATTCTGTTACTCCTAGTCCTCTTGATTTTCAAATAAGAATTATTCATGTTTTTGGTTTTCTTGTGTTCATGCCTTCATTTCAGAAAAAATGAAGATGAATAAAACAACTCTTGCTAACATTAACCGGAGAAACATTTTTGGAGAGAACTTACTGTATAAAGCTGCTGTGCACAATGATGCTGGTCTTGTTCATCATTATATCAAAAAAGGTGGAAATGTTAATCAGCCAAGTTATGCCGGTAGGTTGTGGTTACCACTTATAGTTATCTTGAGAGTGTTTTTTGTTTCAGCTGAATTACTCCTGTGAAATTATGGCAAAGTAGGCTTAAGGCAAGCCTCAAACAGAAAGCTCCCAAGTAATTTTCCTTCTTAGGTGATGCTTCACCATCCTCTCCAGGAAGTGGTAAGATGAGGGGAGAGGCAGGAGAAGAACACTGTATTTCCCCTTCAAAGGTCATGGGCCATGTGCAGTAGCTGCCACAGAGGGATGGGGCTCCTGGGGCCAGCTTGCTGGCTTTGCGTGAGCACTGTTACTGTGAGACTCAGCTTTTAATGGGGGAGGAATGAGGTTCAGCTGGACGAAGCTGGTGGTACATTGCGCTTCTGGGAAGATTAATGGTGGATGAAACAGCAAAGGCAGTTGCCAGGGAAATGAAGAGAACAGACTTATGAGTTGGAGAGGGTGGGGCAGGAAGCTCAGGAAGAACCGTCTTTCTGCCAGGTTAGATCTCTGGTACAGGCTTCCTGTGGGGAGAACCCGGGGTGTTCTCCTGGGGAGGAATGATTCCTTGATGGCCCTTATGTACTTAAAACACCAAGCCGCACTGGGCCAGCCCCTGTTATGTGTCCTTGCTTTTACTATTGCTTCTAGACTTCCTTGGTGTATGAAAGAGTGCACAGAGTCTTTTGATGCACAGAGATCGGCAGCACAGTCCACGGATAAGCAGGTGATACAAGTGCTCCCCTTGAACTTACTTTAGTAGGACCTGGGTTTATACTATAATCAGTCAGCACTTTAAAGACTGTTATTCTATCATGGTCTTATAACCCTAAACCATGGATCCTTACTTGCTAGCCAGAGCACTTGCTTCTTTGATTTTGAGAAATATATGGTTCTTTCTGTTAAGCCTCTTTGTGCTTCTTAGGTTCAGGAGTAGTTCTGCATGCCTCTAACTGGAATTTATGGATTTCCCAAACATCAATCTTTATAGGTTTCTGTTCATTAACCTTTTTTCTTTTTTTTCTGTGCCATTATTAGCATCCTTGGTTGCTATTCCCTACTTGTCTTTTGCTTGGCAGTATACACCTTCTCCTCACTGCCCCATATACTTCTGTGACTTTCATGAATTCTTTACCTGTCCATATTTTCCAGACTTCTGAACTCCCTTGTTTTCTACTTTTTCTTCTCAGTTGGCATCTTACTCTGACCTTCACTACTTCTGACTACCATGTCTCACAGAATTGCAGAGGGCAGTGTTTGCAAAAGGTTGTCCATAAGCCATTTTCCTATTAGTCACCTACAATATTTGCTTAAAATGTAACCTTTACTGAAGCACACACACAAAATCACTGAAAATCACAGTCAAAATCTTTAGGTTAAAACCTAGAGATCGAGCTTCCCTAGATGATTTTTTAAAATATCTATTTATTTATTTGGCTGCACAAGGTCTTTGTTGTGGCCCATGGGATCTTTGATCTTCATTGCGGCAAGAGGGATTTTTAGTTGCACTTGCAGTGTCTTTAGTTGCAGTGTGTGAGATCTAGTTCCCTGACCAGGCTCAAACCCAGGACCCCTGTGTTGGGAGTGCAGAGTCTTAGCTACTATACCACCAAGGAAGTCCCTCCCTAGATGATTTTTATTCTCATTAAAGTTCAAGAACTGCTGACAAGAGGTGTATGGTCTCCTTATAACATATCGGTTCAATGTAGTGAGCTTTTACCATGTGCCTCCTCTGCACCAAATACTGTGGAAACAAAAAAAATAAACAATATCTACTAGAAAGGTTAAAATATATTTATTTTTTGATACAATCCAATAAAGACTTAAGTGCACACAAAATGTAATATACCCAATTATCTTTTCATAGGTAACATTTGCATTTCATAAGTCCTCATTTACATTTTGTGATATCTTTGTCTTTGATTTAAAGAAAAACTAATTCAGTAATTCTTCACCTATCAAAACCAATGGTGACTACCATGAAATAGCCTGAAAATAAACTCTGAATACCCAAAATAGATATAATAAAGCTTCTTTGCTAAAACCCTGTCAGATCAATGATTTGAGGATTATTTTACACAGATTCCTAAGCTTATGGTGCATTAGAACTGAAAAGAAAGATTGGCTCAGGCCAGGATATTAATAATACATTTTTAAAAAGAAAAAAAGATGTTGCTTAAGGATGTCCCAATTTGCAGTTTGGGGAGATAATAAAAGATTTGTTCTTGGAGCACTTTGTAGTATGTTAGTTGAATTACTATAACTAACTTTTTGCAAATTGGGAGAAAAAATTATACAGTTGACCCTTGAATAGTGTGGGAGGTAGGGGTGCTGAGTCTCATTGTGGTCAAAAATCTGAGTATAAATTATAGTTAGCTGTCCCTATCCATGGTTTCTCCTTCAATGACCTCAGATTGTGTGATACCGTAATATTTACTGTTGGAAAGAAATCTGTGTATAAGATAGACCTGCGAAGTTCAAACCCACGTTGGTCAAGAGTCAACTTTTAAACTGACTTCTGTGAGGTCCTGCTGGCTGGGTTACTTTAATGAAAGTACCTTGAGCTATGAATAAGGCTTTTCCCCCTCTTCTCTGTAGAAAAGTAACCTGCAACCAGCATTCTCTATGAGCTAATAATGACCCCCCCCCACCTTACAGCCTTTTTATTTGAGGGGGGCAGGAGTGTTTTCAAATTTTTTACTGTTTTCATATTTTTCCATGTTAATACCAACAGTGTTAAGGGTAGGAGTTTTATTTGTCCATCAGATTTATTGAATCCACAAATAATACAGATTGCTTCATGGTGAGGTTATCTTGTTTCATATAGCCAAAGTATTTTTAAAGCAACAACTTAGAATTAGAGTTCTTATTTTAAGGGCAAGCGCAGACATTATTAAGATGCCAAATGTAAACAAACACCATTACTTTTTTGTGTCACAGGTTGGACAGCACTTCATGAAGCTAGTTTAGGAGGATTTTATCAGACAGTAAGTGAACTGTTAAAAGGTGGAGCAGACGTGAATATCAGCGGAATGTACCAGATCACTCCCCTACATGATGCTGTGATTAATGGACATTATCAGGTACTATAATTCTTTCGATTGCAGAGCAAACACTACACTCTGCAACTATTAAAAACCTCTGGAACCAAGCAATAGAAAAACAGATAAGGATTTGCTTTCATTTCATCCTGCTAGTCAGTACTCAGAATTTGTAATAAAATGTTACTGTGATGGATTGGTTGTGCCTAACACGGCAGACCCCATTTTGCATGTTACTTTTAACAGCCACATGCTGTGTATGTTGGTTGTACATAGTATTTTTTCAGCCTCCATAGGATCTTTTTGTAGAGTGCTTTACAGCGTCTGTGTGCGTGTGCTGAGTCGCTTCAGCCACGGCCAGCCCTTTGCGAACCGGGGGACTGTAGCCAGTCAGGCTCTGTAGTCCATGGGATTCTCCAGGCAAGAACATGGGGGTGGGTTGCCATTTCCTCCTCCAGGGGATCTTCCCCACCCAGGTATCAGACCCAGGTCTCCTGCGCTGCAGGCAGTCTTTACTGCTTGAGTCACCAGGGAAGCCCCTACAGGCTCTAGGAGAACGTTTCCTTCTTAGTGTGTGATGCAATGATAGGGTCGCAGCAGGCTCACAGCTTTTTGTAGTCTAGCGTTACTGTCAGAGTCAGACTAAGACATGAGAACCTCTTAGGTTTAATGACCAGCCAGTACACACCAGCACAGAGGTACCAATGGTTATAATATCAAAATGCTATAATGCCATATATGTTGGTTAATAGTAACTACAGTAATGGTGCGTGAATGCTAAGTCGCTTCAGTCATGTCTGATTGCAACCCTGTGGGCTGTTGTCCACCAGGCTCCTCTGCCCATGGGGTTCTCCAGGCAAGAACACTGGAGTGGATTGCCACGCCCTCCTCCAGGGATGTTCCCGACTCAGGGATTGAACCCAGGTCTCTTATGTCCCCTGCATTGGCAGGTGGGTTCTTTACCACTATGCCACCTGGGAAGCCTGCAATTATGAAACTGTTAATTAAGATTATGAATTCTGGCACAAATGCTTTATCATTTGTACTCTGAGCTTCCTAGACATTTTTTCTCATCCAGGGACTGCATTGGGCTGAGGCATTTCCTGAAAATAGTTTATTGTTTATTTAAAGTGGTGGAAGTCGCTTCTGGGTTTAAAACCTTTAGAGTAGCAAAGGGGGCTAAGGAACATCTGTTCTGTGTTTCTCCAGAAGAAATACCTGCCACAGGTAGAGCTGGGGAAGGCTGTAGGCAAGAATCCCTTAAAAGAGATGCATTTGAGCTCATTTCATGTGCCAGGAAGGTTATACTCAAAATCCTACAAGCTAGGCTTCAGTAGTATGTGAACTGAGAACTTCTGAGTGTATAAGCTGTGTTTTTGAAGAGGCAGAGGAACCAGAGATCAAATTGTCAACAGTTGTTGGGTCATGGGAAAAGCAAGGGAATTCCAGAAAAACATCTGCTTCATTGACTACACTAAAGCCTTTGACTGTGTGGATCACAACAAACTGGAAAATTCTTAAAGAGATGGAAATCCCAGAGCACCTTACCTGTCTACTGAGAAACCTGTATGCAGGTCAAGAAGCAACAGTTAGAACCAGATGTGAAACAACTGACTGGTTCAAAATTGGGAAAGGAGTACATCAAGGCTGTATATTGTCACCCTGTTTATTCAACTTCTGTGCAGAGTACATCATGTGAAATGCTGAGCTGGACAAATCACAAGCTAGAGTCAAGATTGCTGGGAGAAATGTCAACAACTGCAGATATACAGATGATACCACTCTAATGGCAGAAAGTGAAGAGGAACTAAAGAGCCTCTTAATGAGGGTGAAAGAGGAGAGTGAAAAAGCTGGCTTAAAACTCAACATTCAAAAAACTAAGATCATGACATCAAGTCCCATCAGTTTGTGGCAAGTGGATGGGGGAAAAAGTAGAATCAGTGACAGATTGTTTTTTCTTGGGCTCCAAAATCACTGTGGCCTGTGACTACAGCCATGAAGTTAAATGCTTGTTCCTTGGAAGGAAAGCTATGACAAACCTAAATAGCATATTAAAAAGCAGAAAAATCCCTTTGCCAACAAAGGTCCATAGAGTCAAAGCGATGGTTTTTCCAGTAGTCCAGTACCATAAAGAAGGCTGAGCATCAAAGAATTGATGCTTTTGAATTGTGATGCTGGAGAAGACTCTTGAGAGTCCCTTGGACTGCAAGGAGATCAAATCAGTCAATCTTAAAGGAAATCAACCTGATTATTCATTGGAAGGACTGATGCTGAAGCTCTAATACTGTGGCACCTGATGCGAAGAGCCGACCCATTGGAAAAGACCCTGACACTGGGAAGGAGTGAAGGCAAAAGAATGGGGCAGCAGAGGATGAGATGGTTAGATCTCATCACCAACTCAGTGGACATGAATCTGAGCAAACTCCAGAAGATAGTGGAAGACAGAGGAGACTGGCATGCTGCAGTCCATGGGGTTGCAAAGAATTGGGCATGACTTACTAACTAAACAAGAACGACAAAACTTAAATACATTCTTTCAAGTGTGGAAAAGGTAGAATTTGTGAATTTCAGATGATCAGTTCACTG
The DNA here is from genome assembly GCF_033118175.1 of Dama dama. NCBI lineage: Eukaryota > Metazoa > Chordata > Mammalia > Artiodactyla > Cervidae > Dama > Dama dama. The sequence continues at coordinate 94,401,728 of NC_083692.1, forward strand.
TGGTTGCTTAGAAAAATCTGGGACAAATTATTAAACATACAGTGGGAGACATTTAGGCAGGCATAATGATCTTTGAGCATAAGCAGACATCACTAAGAACACATCATGTCAGATTGACCTTGATCCTCCTTTATTAGGCTTACTTTGTGAAGGAAATGGCATGACAAGTTGATATAAGTTATCACCGTTTTAGCAAGCTTTTATCTGATGGAGCATGCTTGTGGTATATGAGTATTTGAGCTGTTGAATTAGAGGTTTATTGACTATGTTATTGGGATTCACAGATATTAAAAAGATATCCCCAGACATGTTGATTATCCATTCCATTTGTGTCTGGAGTGAGCTATCTTATAAAGTTTGATTGTTTATTCTATTGACCTATAAAAAGTCATACCACATAGTAGGCTGGACAATGGATAGTATTTTGTTGTTGTTGGGAGTATTTTTTTCTAAATTCCAGACATCATACCATTTTACTGATAAATACTTGTACCTGCATCTCTAGCAGATAAGGACTTTTTTCTCACACCTACATGTTTTTTATCATCATACCTAATAAAACTTATTTTTAATACCATTTAATAATACCCAGTCCATATTCAAATTTTCCCAAATTATCTAAAAATGGTTTTTATTTAAAGTTTTTGTTTGAATGAAGATCTATCAGGGTCTGTATGTTACATGTATTTTTTATGTCTCCTAAGTATGTTTTAATCTACAGCGTTTCTTCCTATGTTTCGTTTCTTCTGGAACCTGGGTCATTTGTCTGTTGGGGTTTCCGAAATTCTGGATTTGACTGATTTTTATGGTTTCTTCCCATATTTTCTGTAAATGGTTGTTTTAATGGAAAATCTATTTAGAGACCATAGTTTCAGTGCGAGGTGTGCTCGTTGCTATTGGATGTCATTGTTTTTAGGCATTTTCCATGAAATCATACTTTTAGAAAGAAAAATCATGAGTTCTTACTGATTTTTCCATTTTAAACTTAATATTATAGATTCATAATAACTTTACTTTTTACTTGTATCTTTTGATTTTATGCTGAACATTTGTTTCTTAATACATCAACTTATTTATTGTACATTTTATTTATAATATTACTATTAGTGATATTTCTGTTGTTAACAATATTAATAACAATGGAACTACTAATGAAGTGCTTTTTGTTTTGTTTATACCCCAGTAGGAATGTATAGTCAAAATATTGGCTTTTCAAGTACTTGAAAGAATTTTATTCTCTGTCTTATTAGCTTCTTACACAAGGGAGTTATTGGAAGGAAGAGATACAAAATAATATCCTCCAAACTGAGAAGGAATTTTGAGTCTGTAAAACAAAGCTTTATTAACAAAGCAGTTACATACAGTGCAGTCATGAAGTTTATTGTGGATAACTTATATGCTGGCAAGATTGGGCAGCAGAGAGCAATCCAGAGGCATGCACAACTGCGCTCCATGCCACAGAAAGGAGTCCAGGGGGATTTAAAGGGGCCCGAGCTAAAATTAGGATCTGACCACCGAGGGAGAAGCACATCCACACTGACTGGAACTGGGGATTTTTCCTCCTCCTGGGGTCTCATGACCATTAACCATCTGCATCAGCAAAAGGATTCTTTCAGCTTTCACATCTGATGAAGGCAAAGTTGTTAGTGAATTTATCTGGCTTGAGCACATTCCTTATGAGTAGTCTAAAGTGCAGTCATGCAGAAAGGAGAGGGGAAGGACTAAAGCAGAGCTGACAAGATGGAGTCAGAGTGGTTCAGCAACATAGAAGTCAGCGGATTCTAGAAGGAGGAAAAGCACTAGATTCAATAATATTGTTGAAGGTGAAAAGCCACGGGCGAGCTCTAAGTAGAAGTGTATTTCCTTCAGGGGCCTACTGTTTGATGAACTAAATGAGTGGAGATTGTGAGGCCAGCCACTTACTGAAATGGCTCTGCTTGTTCCAGTTAAGAATATGTGGTGGCTTTAAAATAGCCACAAATTCTTTAACACTCTTCTGTCCGAAAGGTGGAACCTCAGGAGTGTGGGCTGCAGTTTCAGTGAGCTGCTTCTAACAAATAGGATGTGGCAGAAGTAACACTTTATATGACTTCTGAGACTCTGTTGAAAGCTATCGTGGCTTCTTCCTTGTTCTGTCAGTCACTTGTTCAACAACTGAAGGAAGCCAGATGTCGTATCAAGCAGCCGCACTGCCAGTGCACTGAGCCTCTTCCTGCCCACAGCCACGTGGGAGAGCCGTCTCAGGAACAGAGCCTCCAGGTGCTGTCAAGCTTCTAGATGGCTGTATCTCCAGCCAGCCTCTTGACTGCAGCCTCCTGAGAGGCCCTGAGGCAGAACTAACCACTGCCACCATCCCAAATTCCTGACCCACAGAACTAGGAGATTGTGAATATTTATTATTGTTTTAAGCCACTGAGTTTCGGGGTAACTTGTCAGGTAGCAACACATAACTAATACAGAGTCAAATGCAGGTTTAAAATACAGGGTTAAAAACTCCATGGAAATAACCTATTTACTGCCATTTGATGAGAAGAGAGAGTTTTTTAAGTGAAAGAGTGTGTAATATAAGTAGGCTTTCACAATTCCTGATATGAGGCTATAGAGGAAATTGGTAAATGTGGATAGTTGGTGTCCATAGCGTATATGGATAGAGAGTATCCACTGTCTGAAACAGAGACTGCCAGAGTAATGTATTCCTTCCCTTAGGGTAACCAGCCCGGATTTCCAGAGAAGTGAGGCTCTTTTCCCTTCCTCCTGTCTTCTTTTTCATGTTCCTTGATCCTCAGATACTCTGATACTGCATGCTTTATTATTTGACATAAAACCTCCAGAGATAAACAATCTTATGGAATTACTTTTCCTGAAAGAAAACAATATGCTTTCTGTTTGTATTGCTGAACAATATGTGAAGATCCAGGCATATGAATTATAGATTTAATTATACCTACTATTACTTTTAATCCTTTTACTTAGCTTTAAACTCCCATAATAAAGTCATTTGAAAAGCAGAATCATCAAGTTTCTGAATCTTAATTTTTAAAGGATTTGGCTTATCCCTATGTGTGATGGGGTACTTTTCTCTCCTAGAATGCTTTCTTTTTAAAAGGAAATATATGTATGTAAAAGGAAATATATATTAAATATATATAGATATAAATATATATGTATATAATTTTTAGATACTTAAAATTTATAGAAATTCTGACCCTTTCACTCATTCCAGACATTTACATGGAAATCTAGGCTTCTTTTAGTATAATGTTCCTTAAAGCCTTTTCTACACATCCTCCTAGACCAACATTCATTCTTTTATAAACAGCATTTATTAAACATACAGTCTGTGCCAGATACTGAAATAGACACTGGGAATATAAAGATGACTAAGACATATATCTGTTGTGAAAACTTGGAAGCAACTTAAACATCCATTAGTAGGGTTGTTGTTGTTTTTTCAGTTGTTCAGTCATGTCTGACTCTTTTTGACCCCATGAACTGCAGCATGCCAGGCTCCCCTGTCCTCCACCATCTCCTGGACTTTGCTCACACTCATGTCCATTGAGAGTCAGTGATGCCATCCAACCATTTCATCCTCTGTCGTCCACTTCTCCTCCTGCCTTCAGTCTTTCCCAGCATCAGGATCTTTTCCAGTGAGTCAGGTCTTTGTATCAGGTGGCCAAAGCTTTGGAGCTTCAGCTTCATCAGTCCTTCCAATGAATATTGAGGATTGATTTCCTTTAGGATTGACTGGTTTGAGATCCTTGCTGTCCAAGGGACTCTCAAGAGTCTTCTAAATTGTAGCATTGATGCATTCACATAGGTATATTAAAAAGTAAATTATTACTCAGCTGCTGGAAAGAATGAGGAAGTTCAATCTATCTGATTTGGAACCGTTTTCAGAGTCTGATGCTGGGTAGGGTAGGCAGGAAAGAAGCTAAACCACAGAAAAATGTATATATTATAGGCCCACTTGTGTAAGAAACAACATATATACACATTTATGATATACACATATATACCTGTTGGACTAGACTTACTGGGAAAATTCAGAAGAAACTGTAACTAGAGCTAACTTAGGAGAAATACTTAGATGACTGAAGTACAAGGGTAGAGAAGGGAAACTTAGTTTCCATTGTCTGTTTCTCTGAGCCTTCTATATTCTGAACCGTATTTATTAATTTCGTATCCAAAAGTATTAATTTTAAAAGAAAAACAGAGTCCCACCCTCAAAAAACTTGAAATATAGGAGAGAGATAGGTATAAGAAGTGAGTATAATATAATATAGAATCTATTGGACATAAAATATGTACATAAAAGAAGGAAGAGGTCATTTTTCTCTAGGGCATCAGTGGATGAGGAGGTCAGGGAGAGCTTCATAGAGGAGGCTGCTTGAGGAGTAGTAACAGATTACGAATTTACCGGTTTCTCTCTGATGCTGAGGAGGCGCAGCAGCAGCAACAGGTACACATAGAAGACATACTATCTCCTGGAACCTGTTAAAATTACACTTACTACTGCAGAATGTAATTCAAGTTCCCGGTATATATGCTAGCTCCATTTCATCATCAGTTAAACCATAGACATTCTGCCCCACCCTCTTTTCCTCCCTCCCTGCTTTTCTTCCCTCTTCCTTGCTTCCTCTCTCTTTTTTTTGGTGAGAGAAGTCACATGTACATCAACAAATTATGATTCAGTAGCAGTTACATTGATTTTTGTTGTTAGGCAACGATGTTACAGGTAAACCCAAACTCTGTATTGTTGGTAAATTCAAAATATTTGGAAAGAAATATTTGATGTTGCTTAGAGTTGTATGCTAGCATACATGTATAATAATAATATACTTTTTGTCTGGGCTCCTCACATAAAACAATCTTCCTCTAGGTGGCAGAGTTACTTCTTTTGAATGGAGCAGATCCTTTATTTAGAAATGACAATGGAAGGTGTGCTTTGGATGAAGCCAAAGACTCACGTATGATGCGTCTCCTTGAGAGATTTGTTCCTAAACATCAAAAGCATCTTACATCAGGTAAACTCAGACTGCCCTGTTATGTCTGTTCATCATGTCAGTAGTTATTGTTGAGTTGCTCAGTCGTGTCGACTCCTTGTGACCCCGTGAACTGCATCATGCCAGTCTTTCCTGTCTGTCACTGTCTCCTGGAATTTGCTCAGACTCAGGCCCGTTGAGTCAGTAATGTCATCTAACCACATCATCCTTAGTAGAGAGTTATAGAAATCAAGCTTCACTTCAGTTCAGTTCAGTCGCTCAGTCGTGTCTGACTCTTTGCGACCCCATGAATCCCAGCACGCCAGGCCTCCCTGTCCATCACCAACTCCCGGAGTTTACTCAGACCCATGTCCATCGAGTCGGTGATGCCATCCAACCATCTCATGCTCTGTCATCCCCTTCTCCTCCTGCCCCCAATCCCTCCCAGCACCAGGGTCTTTTCAAATGAGTCAGCTCTTCGCATGAGGTGGCCAAAGTATTGGAGTTTCAGCTTCAGCGTCAGTCCTTCCAGTGAACACCCAGGACTGATCTCCTTTACGATGGACTGGTTGGATCTCCAAATCAAGCTTAGAATTATAGAAATTAAACTGATTTTCCTCAAAAATTTTGAGAAAATCCACCCAGTGAAGTTCTTGCTTCATTCCTTTAGTAGAGCACACTAACTTGTTTACAATCCACTAAATGGAAGAACTCTAAAGGAACTAAGAAAGATAATGCTAAATGTGCTTTTCCCCAGGATATGCATTGCAAACAGAAAATTTTTATACAGTTCTGGGTTTTCTCCCCATAATCCATTGACTGAATAACATGAGTTGTAACTTATGTTTGGCTGTATCTTTTTCAATGAATATGGCCAGGATTGTTTACTTTCATTCCTTAAGAATATTTTCTTATGGCTATACTTTTGCCTTGTCATTCATCATTACACTGTTAAGTTAAACAGCAAAGGAACAGTTAAGTTAAACTGCAGTTTCAAAAAGATTATATAAGAATCGTTTATATTTTATTGAAGTCTAATCGATTTACAATATTATGTTCATTTCAGGTATACAATGTAGAGATTCAGTATTTTTATATGTTATACATATGTTTTATATGTTATACTCCATTTAAAGTTATTGCAAAGTAATGGCTATATCCCTGTGCTTGTTTATTTTATACATAGTATTTTCTATCTCTTAATTCCCAAACCTTATTTTGCCCCCTCTCTTCCCTTTCCCCTCTGGTAACTGTTACTTTGTTCTCTGTATCTGTGAATCTGTTTCTGTTTGTACCTTGATTTATTTTTTTACATTCCACATATAAGTGGTAATATAGAGTATTTGTCCTTCTTTTATTTCACCAAGAATAATACCTGCTGGGTTGTTGCAAATGGCAGAATTTCATTGTTTATGGTTGAGTAGTACCCCGTTGCATGCATGTATACCACATCTTCTTTATCCCTTCATCTGCTATGGACAGATAGGTTGTTTCCTTATCTTTGGTATTATATATAATGCTACTGTGAGCATGGGGGTGCTAGTATCTTTTTGAATTCATGTTTTCATTTTCTTTGGCTACATATCCAGCAGTAAACTGGATATTGCTGGATCATATCATGGTTCCTTTTTTTAATTAATCAATTTTACTTTTGGCTGCAGTGGGTCTTCGTTTGCTCTCTGTTGAGGCTTTCTGGTTGTGGAGAGCAGGGCTCCTCTTCCCTGTGGTGCATGAGTTCTCACTGCGGCGGCATCTCTGGTTGCAGAGTGCCGGCCTTAGGTGCGTGGGCTTCGGCAGTTGCGGCACGCCGGCTCAGTCGTTGCAGCATGTGGGCTCGTGGGCGTGTGGGCTTCACTAGTTGCGGTACACGGGCTCAGTAGTTGCAGCTCACAGGCCCCAGAGCATGGACGCAGTAGTTGTGGCCCATGGGCTTAGTTGTTCCACAGCCTGTGGAATCTTCCCAGACCAGGTATCAAACCTGTGACCCCTGCATTGGCAGGTGGATTCTTATCCACTGTGCCACCAAGGAAGTCCAGTCACATCTTAGTTCTGCTTTTAGTTTTTGGAGAAGTCTCCATATCTCCATACTGTTTTCCATTGTTGTTGTTCAGTCGTTAAGTCATGTCCAACTCTTTGCAACCCCACAAACTATAGCACGCCAGGCTTCGCTGTCCTTCACGTCTCCTAGCTCAAGCTCATGTCCATTGAGTCGGTGCAGAGTGGCTGCAATTTACATTCCCACCAACAGTGTACAAGGGATCCCTTTTCTACAAATCCTTAACAACTTTTGTTGTTTGTAGACTTTTTGATGATAGATATTTTGACAGGTGTGAGGTAACATCTCATCGCGGTTTTAATTTGTATTTCTCTGATGATTATTAGTGTTGAACATTTTTTTGTGTGCCTGTTAGCTATCTGTATATCTTCTTTGGAAAAATGTCTATTCACATCTTCTGTCCATTTTTAAAACTTTTTTTTATATTCGAATTGTTCATATATTTTGGACATTAACCTCTATTGGTCATATCACTTGCAAATATTTTCTTCTATTCAGTAGGTCATCTTTTTGTCTTGTCAGTGATTTTGTTTGCTATGCAAAGCTTTTCAGTTTTATTAGGTCCTATTTGTTTATCTTTTATTTCATTTCCTTTGTTTCCTTAGGAAACAGATCCAAAATAATATTAAATATTACTGTGATTTATTTCAAAGAACATCCTGCCCATGTTCTCTGTTGGAAGTTTTGTGGTTTCTGTTCTTACAATTATGTCTTTAATCCATTTTGAGGTTATTTTTGTATGTGGTGTGAGAAAATGTTCTAATTTTATTCTTTTACACGTAGCTGCCCAGTTTCACTACTTATCATAGGTCCCGTTTATTGAAGAGACTTTCTTTTATCCATTGTATGTTTTTGCCTTCTTTGTCACAGGTTAGTTAAAAATAAGTGCGTGGGTTTATTTCTGAACTTTCTAGTCTGTCCCATCAATCTGTGTCTGTTTTTGTGCCGTCACCATGCTGTTCTGATTACTGTGGTTTTGTGTAGTCCGGAGTCAGGGAGCATGATGCCTCCAGCTCTGTTCATCTCTCTCTAGATTGCTTTGGCAGTTCAGGGTCTTCTGTGGTCTTGCATAAGCCATAGGATTGTTTGTTGCAGTTCTGTGAAAAATGCTGTGACTGTTTTGATAGGGATTGCATTAGATCTGTGGATTACTTTGGGTAGTATGGAAATTCTGACAGTGTTCTTTCAGTCCAGGAACACAGTATATCTTCTCTTTTCCATGTATCATCTTTCGTTTCCTTCATTGATGTTTTAGTTTTCAAGGTATAAGTCTTTCACCTCCTTGGTTAAGATTATTCCTTGGTATTTTATTCTTTTTGATGAGATTGTAAATATAAGTAAGTTTTTTTTTTCTTGCTTTCTCTTTCTGATAGTTCCCTATTAGTGTATAGAAAAGCAGTGGATTTCTGTATATTAATCATGTATCCTTCAACTTTAGTAAGCAGATGTATTAGGAATTGTAATACTACAATTCATTAGGAAAGAATTTTTGCCTTGTAAAAGCTGTACACTTGCATATCTGAGTATAACTGTGGGGAATATAAAAATACTGAGTTCAGTGCCCATCTTCAGCATTATTTTGTTGGGTCTCTTTTGCTTTTCCTACAGAGGTGTTTTCAGCTCCCTCAAGATAGTATTTGGTTTATAATAAATACGGAAATCATAAATTATGTAATGTTATATGTGCCAATTTTAATAAAATGTGTTTTCATAATTTTATTTTTTCCACTTGGTTTGCTTATGGCAAAGGACTTGTGGTTTCAGAAGTCTGGAGTCTGACCTCTGGAGGCCGTTTTCTCTGATTTCTCTTTCTGCTTACAGCTCAGAAGAAGAGCATTGACCCTTCCGATGTAGAGGATGCACGCCGGCACAAGGTATCTCTCTGTTCAGCAGTGAGCGATTTTATAGAGCACACCTGCTGGTTATTTTATTGATCATCGGAGGGGAAAGAAAGACTGTTGAAGCGCTCATCAGGAACAGTGACTTCGCCTTTGCTTTTTAGACACTTTGGAATAATTACATGAGACTCAGAAGGTTCTGGGCTGTTAGTTTGGGAAGCAGTTGAGTAAATGTAGTGTATGTGGGCACACTAATGTATTGGTAACCATTTCTACTTCCTTTCTCCTCTTTATAAAGCCATGAAGTTTATCAGCCATGTTGAATGTCCTCTGGCCTGAGCACAGTATGAGAGTCAAAGGTGTTAGCCCATCCCGTTAAACTTTACATGGTGGGCAGTTATTTTTCATCTGATGCTTGGGTTGTGGTGTGTGAGAGGAAGTCCTGTCCCTGTTTCAGTCTTGTCAGCCCACCGTAATCTTTCCATACATGCCTACTTGGTTGTATATCTGTCTTTTTGTTTTTAAATCCTTTCTTCCACTACCCTACCTATGATTGCTCATAGATACCAGAGAAAGAAACTCTTAATTCTATCTCTATAACAAATGGGAGAGGAGAGTGGTTTTAAAGCATAGTTACAAAGATTACCTTGTGAAGGAATTATCTGATTATTTTAAAAGCCTATATGGATTAGCTTGATTAAAATTTTTATTATGTTTAGTAATAAGATTGATAGTGCTAAAATACTGGCAAGTACAAATTAAAATGTACAGGAAAAAATAATAATTAGCACATATACTGAGTTTGAATCTATTACATTTGTCTTTCTGCTTTTAGTCTATTTTTTCTGAAATATATATCAGGTTGTATATATCCCAGCAGGCCCTGTGGTTAGATCAAATTATAAGGTTGAATGGAATAATAGTTTTCTTTTTCTCCAATCCAGAATGAATTGAATGCAGAATTACAGCTGACAGTTAAAGCTAACTATGTATTTTGTTTCTATAGAAACCAAAATTCAGTTCTAAAAATCACAGTGGGCTTGTTTATGATGAAAATTCCAACAGACAGAAGCCAGAACATGTAGAAGTCAATAAAGGAAGCAAAAAGAGTTTATTTATAAATAAAGATATATATGAACATTATCAAAAAGATTCCCCAAACATGGGAATTGGTAAATCCAAGCAGAAACAATCAATTCTTAACCAGATACACTCTCCAGGATTCAGAAAGGACAATCTCCACGGTGCTGAGGATCCCAGCACAAGTGTGTCTAAAGATAAAGGAAGAAGAAATTCACAACATAAAAGGACTCACGTGGATGATATAAGCCAAGAAAGCAGTCCAAGAAAGACAGTGACTGTCTCTTTTTCTAGAAGAATAAGTGCATCAGTTACTCGCCGGCAACAAGGTGTCCAAATCCTTGATAACCTTCCAGAAAAGTCATGTAAACCTTTTAGCCAAGCTCTACCGGGCCTGAAAAATGGTTTGTGTAATGATGTTGAAACTTGTTCAGTTCCCAGAGAGACACATACTCAAAGCCTGGATTTATCATCAGATAGTCAAGAAATAAAATGTATGGAAGTAGAATCCATTGACCAAGCTGAAGCTGTTTCTTTCTTAGGACTTTCTTTACATGAAAAAACCAAGTTACCACTTGTTACTACAGATCAGCAGCCTCATACTCACCAAGAACAGGAGCACATTAGCCTTTATAAATCTCATGAAAACAGTAACTCAGGTCAAAAAGATGAGAGCCTCAAGTGGGAAAAATTTTCCCCATCCTTTATAAAGGAAAATTTTAATAATGATGATCATGGTGATTCCTGTGCCTCTGAGGAGACTGTAATGTCTAAAAAGGTGATAAGTTCTTCAGGTTGCAAAAACCATGATAATTATAAAGAGAATAAAACAAATACAGAAGAAATGGGTTTTCAACAATTTTTACCTTCTCAAGACCATTTTCCGCAGGAAAATGAGTTAAAAGCAGACAGCCTAACCATACTTCCACAACAGGAAGCTGTTAGTTTTTCTAATTCAGATAATATAATAGTTTCTGAACATGTTTCAAATTACGAACAATATTTATGTGGACCTTCTTTTGATCACTCACATGGCAGTCCTGAACATACTCCTCTGGCTTGTATAGGAACACTCTCGACACATGAAGTTTCAGAGTTGACCAGTCATGAGAAGCTAGTCAAGAAGCCTCAGGATTATAGCCCCAGCATACTAATTCCTTTAATGAATCAAGCAGATATACATATTGTGGAAAAGGTGAATAAGGAAGGAGACACTAAAAGGAATTATACTGACACAGACCAAGAAACAAGTCCTTCAAATAGGCCTTCATCCAGAGGTGTTCCTTCTCAAGTAATGGAAACAACTAAAGTTGAAAAAAGGAGACAAGAGAGCAAAGCCATACGAAATACAGGTTTTCATTCTACTGACAATATCAGTGAAGAATTGACCAACATCTCACAACTTAGTCAAAAAGAGAAGATTTCTCACAAACCAGGTATTAGTAGTATTGTTCAATTTGTACACATTTCCTATAGATTGAGTTATTTCAGAGAAATTTCCAACTGAATTTGACTTAACCTCTGCCCAAACTGATTAGAATGAGGACATGTGGATCACAATTTGGAGATACTATTAATTAGTTAAGTAATGGTATTTACTTTGAAAGAAGGTGCTAAATTAATATTGACAGAAGTTAAAAACAACAGTATTTTTTTTGAGTTTTTAGCTTTCTTTTTAATATAGCACCTACTTAATGTCAAGAAACCTAACAACATTTTCATAGCAGGAAAATGTTAGCTCCATTGATTTTAGTGATTCACTGTTGAAATTGCATCCAGGAAACTAATTTATGTTTGTTGTATGAAAACATTTTTAAAAGCTTCCGTTCCTTTAAATAAAAAAGCAGTCTAGCAAGGAACAGAAACATGGAGCAATTATATGATTAGACTCTTTCTTAGTCCTGTAACCAGTAAGGAGAAATACAACACTGATACTTCAAAATGTTTTTTTTTTTTTCAGGTGAGGAATTTGTCAATGGAAATGAAAACACTATAAGAAATTGTAAAGGGAAAAAAGAAAAACCAGATTCAGAAATTCATATGCTTACTAACATCCAATCACACAAAAAAATTCAGAATTTCAGAAAAAGAAAAAATGTCTCCAAAGCTACCTGCAGCCAAGGTTTGTATTCCTATACTGTATAGGGACAAGGTTTTTGCATGACCACTCCTAGCAATCCACTCTCCTTCAAAGAATTATATACACTTTCATATTTACTGTTCATTTACATATTTACATATTTATTTTTTTAGTCATTCACTAATTTATAAGATTATTTTGGTATATTTGTTAGGTGGTTTTACTGTAATCACCACTTGAGAATCTCTTAGTCTTCCAATATATTGTCATATTTTTGTCTGTTCGTTATGTTAGAGGAGATAAGGTAAACAGTAGAGACAGCAAGAAGTTTGAGTTGGGGCAGCACTTCTGGATTGTGTCAGACCCCTTTGAACTTTCACTGAGCCCTTTTAACATAAGGAAAATTAAAGAAGCATAGCCACTAGTTTCTTTTTGTCAGATACATGAACTGTGTGTGTTTGACAATATGGATAACTGACTATTCCTTGGTAGTTCTTGGAGCTAGTTCTGTGGTGAACCATAGGCTGGACTACTTCAGGTCAAATGTTAAGCCCTGCGAAGTTGATTAGAAAGAAAAAATTGATAGAGTAAGAGGTAGGAATACTAGACATCCTTTCTGAACTTTTCCCCATTGTCTCCCTCTCGTGTAAACTAAAGTGCTTCTTATACATACCTCCTATAGTGGGTTGAATAGTGGCCCCCCAAAAAAACCTATGTCCATGTCCTAATCCATGGAATCTGTGATACTGTTGCATTTAAAGAGTGAATATTACCTTACTTAGAAGAAGAATCTTTGCAGATATAGTTAAGGACCTTGAGATAAGGAAATTGTATTGGATTTTCCAAATGGGATTCAAATCTAACAAGTATCCTTATAAAAGAAAAATGGAGACAGCCTTGAGACACACAAGGAAAGAGAAGATAATGTGAAGACCAGACAAGAGAACAATGTGGCCAAAAGCCAAAGAAGCTAAGTTGGAGGAAGCAAGGAAGGATTCTTCCTTACAGCTTCCAGAGAAAGTGCAGCCCTGCTGACACCTTGGAGTTGGATTTCTGGTCTCCAGAACCACAAGAAACTAATATGTTTCTCTGGCATCACTTAATCAGATTTTAATGTAATATTTTACATGTCTCTCATTCCCCTAGGCTGCAGGCCACTCAAAGAAGAGACGGTATCTTCGATTTTCTTTATATAATATTACAAAAATATCTTCTAGTACATAATTTTAGCATAGTTTAGGGGGAAATTGCATTGTTTTTATTTTGTTTATTTATTTTTTGTTGCCTGGACAGGGACTTGAACCCTGGATCCTCAGATTAAAAGTCTGATGCTCTACCAGCTGAGCTACCCAGTTGGTGTTTCTAACTTGTGATGTAAGGAAAAGAAATAAAAATATTTAGATAATAATACTGTACTGAATTTTCTGTGAAAGAAAAATGAAATGCTCGATAGGCCATAGTTTGGTTCTTGACATCTTTCGTCATCAGAAACACACTCATTGAGATATGAGAATAAATGTGGAAAGCAGATTATGGACTACTGAGTGAAACGAGTATAGAAATGAAGCAAGTCTTATTTGTTTCAGTCAAGCTTAGGATAGAGTGAACAACAGCTGGAATGAATTAGTATGCTCAGATGCTCTATCATTTCTTTACGAATTGTGTTTTAAAATAGCAACAGCAGTTATAATATTAATTGAGGTATGTTTCTGTGTGGGACTTGCCTAGTGGCTCAGATGGTAAAGAATCTGCGTGCAATGCAGGAGACGTGGATTCAATCCCTGGGTTGGGAAGATCCCCTGGAGAAGGGAATGGCACCCCACTCCAGTATTCTGGCCTGGAGAATTCCATGGACAGAGGAGCCTGGCGGGCTACAGTTCATGGGTCGCAAACAGTCGGACACAATGAAACGACTTTCACTTTCTGTGTAGTGCATCCTTTTTAGGATGTTTTTAGGAAGTTGCTTTGTGTTTTCTAAGATCCTTCATAGTAACCAGCACTTGGCGGAAAACTCAGTCTTGCTTGCAAATTTACAGAAATGAAAACGTCTGGGATCGATAAGAGGAATGCCACAGGGGAAAGCCGGCTTCATGTGGCTGCCAGAAGAGGACATTTGTCTCTGGTGAAAGCTCTGATAGAAGTTGGAGCAGATGTGAATCTAAAAGATAATGCAGGTTTGGATTTTTAAATTGTAAATGTCTTTGTAATTTGAACTCACTGATATATACATTTCACCCACCCTCCCCCATTTTGATCCTGTTATATAGATGCTCACTTTGAAAATTCTTTATATAATATTTTGTGGTTTATCTTAGTTCTCACCAATTGCCAAAATAACCATTGAAACAGCTTTTAATATTCCTTGGGGAGCATTCTTTTATTTTCATTCATTTTCAGTAAAGAAGCTTTATTTAGGCATTTTCCTTGGAGGCTTTAATATCATTACCTAACTTTATAGGGAATGCCAAATTTCCTCTTTCCCTGTCCCTTCTTTTCTTATTTCTTGATAATATTCCTTTTTTTCTTCCAGGTCTTGTTTTTATCTTAAAGCTCCATTTTTAAATTGATCTTCTAACATTTTTCTCAAGCACACACACAAAAAACTTGTGTAAGAAATTCCAGAGGGGAAAAACTCAGATTGATTGTTCACATGTCTTTTTAAAGAGAAATGTGGCAATACAAGATATAAATAGGAAGGTCAGATGGTCTTACTCTAATGTAATGTCTGACTTGAAGCCATTTGACATGATTAGTACTTACTCAGTCCCATGATAGCTTGTGTTCTGTTAGTCTTTTGTCACTTGTATCAATAAATATTTTTGATGAGATTAATTTGTTTTAAAAAATGAAGATTATTTTTTATTGAGATATACTTGATTAATAATATATTAGTTTCAAGTGTACAACATAGTGATTCAAAATTGATAGACTATGTTCCACTTAGTTATTATAAAATATTGACTGTATTCTCTGTACTGTACAATATATCTGTGAGCTTATTAATTTTATATATAGTAGTTTATACCTTTTAATTCCTTACCCTATCTTGCCCCTCTCTTCATCTCTCTCCCCACTGGTAACCACTAGTTTATTGTCTATATCCATGAATCTGTTTTTGTTTTGTTGTATTTACTTGTTTCTTTTATTTTTTAGATTCTATGTATAAGTGATACCATAGAGTATTTATCTTTCTCTGTCTGACTTATTTCACTAAGCATGATACCCTCCAGATTCATCCATGTTTTTGCACAAGGCAAAATTTCATTCTTTTTATACCTGAGTAGTCCTTGTTTGCTTATTGTAAATAATGTTGCTGTGAACACTGGGGTGCATGTATCTTTTTGAATTAGTATTTTTGTCTTCTTCAGATATATACCCAACAGTGGAATTGCTGAATCATGGGGAGTTCTGTTTTCTAAGAAACCTCCGCTGTTTTTCTGCAGTGGCTGCACCAATTCACATGCCCACCAACAGTGTGTAAGGGCTCTCTTTTTTACATATCCTCACCATCGTTTGTTATTTGTTGGTGTCCTTTTTGTGAACACTGTTTGTGTTCTTTTTGATGATAATAATTCTGACCGAAGTGGGATAACATCTCACTGTGGCTTTGATTTGGATTGTTTTGATGATTATCAGTGTTGAGCATCTTTTCATCTGTATATCTGTTCATCTGTATGTCTTCTTTGGAAAGATCTTTTGGAAAGTTCAGGTCTTTTGCCGACTTTTTGATTGGCCTGTTTGTTTTTGATGTTGAGTTTTATAAGCTATTTATCTATTTTGGCTATTAACCCCTTACCAGTCATATCATTTGCAGATATTTTCTGCCATTCAGTAGATTTTCTTTTCTTTTTGTTCATGGCTTCCTTTGCTATGAAAAAGCTTTCAAGTTCAACTAGATTCCATTTGTTTATTTTTTTATTTTGTTTCCTTTGTCTTAGGAGACAGATCCAAAACAATGTTGCTATAATTTATGTCAAAAAGCATTTTGTCTATGTTTTCTTCTATGAGTTTTATGGCTTCCAGTCATACATTTGGTTCTTTGGCTCATTTTGGGTTTATGTTTATATATAGTGTGAGAACTATTCTGATTTCATTTTTTTTAAACATATAGTTATTCAGTTTTTCCCAGTACCACTATTGAAGAAACTGTATTCTCTCCATTGTTTATTCTTGCCTCCTTTGTCACAGATTAACTGACGTAAGTGTGTGGATTTATTTCTGGGCTGTCTATTCGGTTTCATTGATCTGTGTGTCTCTTTTTCTGCCCATATGAGACTGTTTTGATTACTGTAGCTTTGTAGTATAATCTGAAGTCAGGGAATGTGATTCCTCCAGTCTGTTCTTTTTTCTCAAGTTTATTTTGCCTAGTTAAGATCTTTTGTGCTATCATACAGGTTTTAAAATTATTCTACCCCTGTGAAAAATTCCATTGGTATTTTGATAGGACTTACATTGAATCTTAGATCACCATGGGTAGTATGGTCATTTTAACTATTAATTTTTCTAATACAGTATATCTTATCTTTTCAACTGTTTGTATAATCTTCAGTCTTTTCATCACTATTTTATAATTTCCTGAGTATAGATTTTTTATCTCCTTAGGTAGGTTTGTTCCAAGGTATTTATTCTTTTTGATGCAATTGAAGATGAGAAAGTTCCTTAATTTTGCTTTCTGATCATTTGTTGTTAGTGTGTAGAAATGCAAGGGATTTCTGTATATTAACCTTGTATCCTGCAGCTTAACTGAATTTATTGATAAGCCCTAGTAGTTTTTCAGTGGTAGCTTTAGGATCTTTCTATGTATAGTGTCATGTCATCTGCAAAGAGTGCAGTTTGGATTCCTTTTATTTCGTTTTCTTCTCTCATCGCTGTGGCTAGGCCTTCTAATAATATGTTGAATAAACATGAGAGTGGGCATCCTTGTCTTGTTCCTAATCTTAGAGGAAATGCTTTCAGCTTTTCACTGTTGAATATGATGTTAGCTGTAGGTTTGTCACACATGGCCTTTATTATGTTGTTGAGATATGTTCTCCCTATGCCCACTTTTTGGAGAGTTTTGATCATAAATGGATGTTGAATTTTATCACAAGCTTTTCCTGCATCTGTGTGATCATACGACTTTTATTCTTCATTTTGTTAATGTGGTATGTCACATTGATCGATTTGCAGACATTGCAAAATCCTTGCATTCCTAGGATAATCCCACTTGATCATGGTGTATGATACTTTTAATGTATTGTTGGATTTGATTTGCTAAAATTTTGTTGAAGATTTTTGCACCTATGTTCTATCAGTGATATTGACCTGTAATTTTCTTTTGTGTGTGTGATATCTTTCTCTGATTTTGGTGTCAAGGAGATGCTGGCCGTGTACAATGAATTTGGAAGTGTTTCTTCCTCTGCAATTTTTGGGAATAATTTGAGAAGGATAGGTATTAATTCTTCCCTAAATGTTTGGTAGAATTCATCTGTGAAGCCATCTGAACTTCGTTGGGAGTTTTAATTACTGATTCAGTTTCATTACTGGTAATTGATCTGTTCATATTTTGTATTTCTTCCTGATTAGGTCTTAGGAGATTGTACATTTCTAGGAATTTTTCCTTTTCTTGTAGGTTGTTCTTTTTATTGGCATATAGTTGTTTGTAGTAATCTGTTATGATCCTTTGTATTTTTGTGCTGTTAATTATAACATTTTAATTTATATTTTATTTTATTTGGGCCTTTTCTCTTTTTTCCTTGGTGTGTCTGGCCACAGTGTTTTCAGTTTTATCTTTTCAAAGAATCAGCTCTTAGTTTCACTGATATTTTTTTCTATTTATTTAGCCTCTATTTAATTTATTTTTGCTCTGAACTTTATGATTTCTTTCCTTCTCCTTTCACATTTTTTGTTCTTCTTTCTCTTGTTCCTTTAGGGATAAGTTCACGTTGTTTATTTGAAATGTTTCTTCTATAGAAGTTTAGAACTTGCTATTGCTATATCCTATAGATTTTGGATCATTGTGTCCTCATTTTCATTTGTCTCTAGGTGTTTGTTGTTTTTTTTCTTTGACTTCTTCAGTGATCCATTGGTTGTTGAGTAGTATATTGTTTAGCTTCCATATGTTTGTGTTTTTGCATTTTTATTCTTGTAGTTGATTTCTAGTCTCATAGTGATTTCAGTGTGAATGAAAAGATACTCAGTATGATTTCAGTGTTCTTATATTTACTGATACTTGTTTAGTTGCCTAGCATGTGACCTATCCTGGAGAATGTTCCATGTGCACTTGAAAAGAATGTGTATTCTGCTGCTTTGGGATGGAATGTTCTATATATATCAGTTTAAGTCCCTCTAGTATAATGTGTCATTTATGAGTTTTTCCTTATTGGTTTTCTTTCTGGATGATCTGTCCATTGATGAAAGTGGGATGTCAAAATCCCCTACTATTATTGTGTTACTGTTGATTTTTCCCTTTATGTCTGTTAATATTTGCTTTATATATTTAGGTGATCCTGTATTGGATACAGATATATTTAAAATTGCTATACCTTCTTCTTGGATTGATTGCTTGGTCATTATGTGATGTGCTTATTTGTTTCTTATAACAATTTTTGTTTTAAGGTACTTTATCTAATACAGATATTGCTACTCCAGGTTGCTTTCTGTTTCCATTTGCATGGAATACCTTTTTTTCCATCCCCTACCTTTCAATCTGTGTGTGTCTTTAGATCTGAAGTGAGTCTCTTGTAGGCAGTATATATATATTGGTCTTGTTCTTGTATCCATTCAGTCACTCTTTGTCTTTTGATTGGAGCATTTAGTCCATTTACTTTTAAAGTAATTGTTATTATGTGATGAACTATGGACGGAGGTTCGTGACATTGTACAGGAGACAGGGATCAAGACCATCCCCATGGAAAAGAAATGCAAAAAGGCAAAATGGTTGTCTGACGAGGCCTTACAAATAGCTGTGAAAAGAAGAGAAGCGAAAAGCAAAGGAGAAAAGGAAAGATATTCCCATTTGAATGCAGAGTTCCAAAGACTAGCAAGGAGAGATAAGAAAGCCTTCCTCAGCGATCACTGCAAAGAAATAGAGGAAAAAACAGAATGGGAAAGACTGGAGATCTCTTCAAGAAAATTAGAGATACCAAGGGAACATTTCATGCAAAGATGGGTTCAATAAAGGACAGAAATGGTATGGACCTAACAGAAGAAGAAGATATTAAGAAGAGGTGGCAAGAATACACAGAAGAACTGGACAAAAAAGATCTTCATGAACCAGATAACCATGATGGTGTGATCACTCACCTAGAGCCAGACATCCTGGAATGTGAAGTCAAGTGGGCCTTAGAAAGCATCACTATGAACAAAGCTCATGGAGGTGATGGAATTCCAGTTGCGCTATTTCAAAGCCTGAAAGATGATGCTGTGAAAGTACTGCACTCAATATGCCAGCAAATTTGGAAAACTCAGCAGTGGCCACAGGACTGCAAAAGGTCAGTTTTCATTCCAATCCCTAAGAAAGGCAGTCCCAAAGAATGCTCAAACTACCACACAATTGCACTCATCTCACACGCTAGTAAAGTAATGCTCAAAATTCTCCAAGCCAGACTTCAGCAATATGTGAACCGAGAACTTCCAGACATTCAAGCTGGTTTTAGAAAAGGCAGAGGAACCAGATACCAAATTGCCAACATCCTCTGGATCATCGAAAAAGCAAGAGAGTTCCAGAAAAACATCTATTTCTGCTTTGTTGACTATGCCAAAGCCTTCAACTGTGTGGATCACAATAAACTGTGGAGAATTCTGAAATAGATGGGAATACCAGACCACCTGATTTGCCACTTGAGAAACCTACTTGCAGGTCAGGAAACAACAGTTAGAACTAGACATGGAACAACAGACTGGTTCCAAATAGGAAAAGGAGTACGTCAAGGCTGTATATTGTCACCCTGTTTATTTAACTTATACGCAGAGTACATCACGAGAATCGCTGGGCTGGAAGAAGCACAAGCTGGAATCAAGATTGTCGGGAGAAATATCAATAACCTCAGATAGGCAGATGACACCACCCTTATGGCAGAAAGTGAAGAGGAACTAAAAAGCCTCTTGATAAAAGTGAAAGAGGAGAGTGAAAAAGTTGGCTTAAAACTTAACATTCAGAAAACTAAGATCATGGCATCTGGTCCCATCACCTCATGGGAAATCGATGGGGAGACAGTGGAAACAGTGTCAGACTTTATTTTTTTGGGCTCCAAAATCACTGCAGATGGTGACTGTAGCCATGAAATTAAAAGACACTTACTCCTTGGAAGGAAAGTTATGACCAATCTAGATAGCATATTAAAAAGCAGAGACATTACTTTGCCAACAAAGGTTCATCTGGTCAAGGCTATGGTTTTTCCAGTGGTAATGTATGAATGTGAGGGTTGGACTGTGAAGAAAGCTGAGCACCAAAAAATTGATGCTTTTGAACTGTGGTGTTGGAGAAGACTCTTTAGAGTCCCTTGGACTGCAAGGAGATCCAACCAGTCCATCCTAAAGGAGATCAGTTCTGGGTGTTCACTGGAAGGACTGATGCTGAAGCTGAAACTCCAGTACTTTGGCCACCTCATGCGAAGAGTTGACTCATTGGAAAAGACCTTGATGCTGGGAGGGATTAGGGGAAGGAGGAGAAGGGGACAACAGAGGATGAGATGGCTGGATGGCATCACCGACTCGATGGGCATGAATTTGAGTAAACTCCAGGAGTTGGTGATGGACAGGGAGGCCTGGCATCCTGCGATTCATGGGGTTGCAAAGAGATGGACACGACTGAGGACTGAACTGAACTGAACTGAACTGAACTGTATTGCCATTTTATTCATGGTTTGGGAGTTGTTTTTGTAATTCTTTTCTTATTTTTTTGTTTTGTTTTCTTGTTATTTTATGATTATCTTTAATGTTATGTTTAGTTTCCATTTTCTTTTTTGCATATCTATTATAGATTTTTCATTCATGGTTACCATGAGTGTGTGTGTGTGTGTGTGTGTGTGTGTGTATATATATGATTGTTTTAACTTGCATCTGATCTCTTAGTTTCAAACACATTTTAACAACCCTGCATATTTACTCTCCACTCCTCCAGTTATGTAAGGAGTTTCCAATATTTGTTTTTAGTATCATATTTGTCATCTGTTTTGTGTGTTCCTTAACTACTTATTATGGTTATAGATGGTTTTATTTCTTTTGTCTTTTAAACTTCCTATTAATTTTGTACCCAGTTGACTTACTATCTCTACTGTATATTTGCCTTTACCGATTAACTTTTTCCTTTTGTAATATTCATGTTTCTAGTTGTGGCCTTTTCTTTTTTGCTTAGAGGAGTCCCTTTCACATTTCTCATAAAGCTGGTTTGGTGGTGCTGAGCTCTTTTAGCTCTTGCTTGTCTATACAGCTTTTGATATCTTCATCATATTTGATAAAAGCCTTGCTGGGTACAATATTTTTGGTTGTACATTTTCCCCTTTCATCACTTTAAATATATGGTACCACTACCTTCTGACCTGCAGAGTTCTATTGTAAAGTTAGCCAAAAGTCTTATGGAAGTTCCCTAGTATGTTATTTGTTGCTTTCTCTTGCTGCTTTTTATATTCTCTGTCTTTAAATTTTTTCATGTAAATCACAGTGTGTCTTAATGTGGTCCTCTTTAAGTTGATCCTGTTTGGGATTGTCTTGATCTTTTTCCTGGGCCTGGATGTCTCTTTGTTTTCCCAGGTTAGGGGACTTTTCAGCTATTATGTTTTCAAATATATTTTCAGTCCCTTTCTCTCTCTTCTTCATCTGGGACTCCTATAATGAAAATATTGGCACACTTGATACTGTTCCAGAGAGCTCTTAAACTGTCCTTACTTTCTGAATTCCACTGCTGTGTCACCCAGCTTGTGGATATGTCCTTGTATATAGTTTAGTGTATTGTTAATTCCTCTTGGTGCATTTGTCATTTCAGTTATTGTGTTCTTCATCTCTGCCTGGTTGGTCTTTGTTTTCTAACTCTTTGTTAAAAACTTCTAATTTCTCCATTTATCCATTCTTCTCCCAAGTTCTTTGACTATCCTTATAGTTATTACCTTGAACTCTCTCTTAAATAGATTTCCTATCTCCACTTCACTTAGTTCTTCTCCTGGGGTTTTATCTTGTTTCTTTCTTTTAAACATATTCCTCTGTTGCCTCATTTTGCCTAACTAACTAGTTTTATTTCTGTGTGTCTGGTAGTTTTGTTACATTTCCCAGCCTTGGAGAAGTAGCCTCTTAGAGGAAACCTCCATGCTTCTAGGAGCTCACTTCCCTCTGATAGCAGAGCTGTGTGTCCTGGCCCCCCATGTGGGCTCCATGCGTCCTCCTGTGTGTCAGGCTGACTGCTGTGGGTGGTCTGCTGGGCTGGCTTGCCCCCCAGTTGGGTTGGCTGCCCTGCTTTGTGTGGGGCTGCTGGCCTGGTTGGGGGGGCTGTGCCACAAGGCAGCTGGCCGTTGACCCCCAGGGGACCCCGGGACTAGTGCTTGCTTACTGATGGGCAGAGTCTGGATATAGGAGATCCAGGGCTGTTTGCTGCCTTCCAGTGGATGAAGGTGGTTCTTGGGACTACTGCCAGCCCACTGGTGAGCAGAGCCAGGTTTTGGGCACTGGATAGAGGGCCCACAGGTTGCAGAGCTCGTGTTGGACTGCTGATGCGTGGGACCAGTGCTGCTACAGGTGGCTGTGGGCTCAGTGGACCTAAAGTTCATGTTGGCCTGCTGCTGAGCAGGACTTGAGCCCAGCCGGTCCTAGGGCTGCTGCTGGCTGCTTGTTGGTAGACTGACTTCTGTCACAGCAGGCTGTGGAGCTGTAATTGTCCAGGGGCTGGCGGCCACCTGCTGGTGGCTGAGGCTATTCCCAAGGCTAGAGCTGGCTTGCTGATGGATAGGGCTTAGGCCCAGGGGTTTCTGGGGCTGGTCCCCACCCATTGGTGGGTGGAACTGGGCGCCAGGGTCTCTGGCTGCAGAGCCCTGGGTGTCCTGGGTCTAGTATCTGTGCACTGTGGGAGGATCTGGGTCCTGGGCCTTCTGGTGGACAGGGCCATGTCCAAGGGCAGCTGTGGGCTCAGAGGATGTTAAAGTAGCCTGTTTTCAATATTATTTCCTGTCCAGTACTTAGTATATACATTTGAATCAATATATATATTCATCCCATTAGTGCAAATAAACTTAATAATGAGGATACTACTTGAGTATTGATTTGTAAGTAGCTTCTTTTGTTTTCTCTTTTTTCCTTTTTTAGGTTGGACACCACTTCATAATGCAGCTAGTAAGGGATGGAGTGATGTAATTGTAGAGTTGCTAAAAGCTAGCGCTAATGTTAACTGTGAAAATGTAGATGGAATTCTACCCTTACATGATGCTGTTGCAAACAACCATTTAAAGGTATAGTGCATCATATTAGGTTCCTATTTCTTTTTCTTTGAAAAATGAATGAAGACAGTGAAGGTATTTTAAATTGCTAATTAAAGTGATTCCTTAAGACAAAGAATTTTTAAAACTGCTTAGAGGTACAAGTATATATGATATTACATATAGTTTAGAAGAGCAATATATTTCCTAATGAATCCTGTTTCCATTATCTCTTCATTGTGTAATTCATGTAAATCAGAATAAAATGAAATGGCTAAGAGTAAACACAGCCTATCAATGTAATACATTCTAATTTTAATTGTCTTAAATGATTTGCTGTTGTACATAAAAGAGTATATATAGTGATGATATATGTGATAACCAGACAATTTTTAAACTCAGAAATTTCTTAGTGAGTTTAAAGTTTCAAAGAAATGGGTAAAAGCTTAAGTTGCTTGTTTCTTTGGGGATTGTTGTATTTTTTTTTCTCATTTTTTTAATAAACAACTATGGTGAAAATAACAGGGGAAAATTACTAGGTTAACTATTAGAGTAACACTGAATTTCAAATCTAGATATTAAAATTCTTCAGATTTTTAAACTTATCTTTTTTTTTTTTTGACAAACCTTATAAGAAGATTTGTCTATAGATAGTGTAGATTTCAGGAATAATTTTTCACTTTGAAAAATAGTTAAGGAAATTATCAGCAACAACAAGAGTATAAAACCAAGATTCATGTAAAAAATATTTTGGATCTCTCACTAATACCACTTTATCTGTCTGTAGGTATTTTTTTAATAGTCTGGTAGTTTTTATTTAATTTTGTGAAAATATATCTCCACTGTTTTCAGCCTGAATATAGTCATGTGAAAGAAGAGTATTGAATTTGTGATTTGCAGAGATAAAAGGTATAAACTAATAATTAAGAATAATACCAGATGGGTAGGCTAATGTCCATGGAGGCTTCTTTTGATCAAAGAAGCTCTTTGACCTTAAAGATGTTTAAATTAAAAAGGAATTGACAAAATCTTGAGGTTATGTGATTGTGCAGTGGAAGAAAACAAACAGGAAGAGCCACTGAAGTGGTGAACCTACTGGTTATTTGTACAGGGAAAAGGTCATTTAAAGTGAAACCTCTTAAATAAGGGCAAAAAATTTATAGTAGGAAAATTAGGATTTTAGACTATCCTGAAAAATGCAATATAGAAATAAGGACCCCCCCCCCCCCCCCCGCAACATCACCCCTGTACCTGGAAATTTAGAAGGTGCTACAGAGGTCAGCGTATGGTATTCATGGGTAAGGTTTGTTCCAACAATATAGTAAGGATACATAGTTGGATCATCAGAGGATAAGGTGGAGCCTGGAGATGCCCGGGTGCAGGCTCTACTATGTACTGTTCTTCACGAGAGGCCACCGACGGTTTGCTTTTCCCTCAGTGGTGAAAGTGTACTGACATAAGTACAAAGCTTCTGTCTGGGAAAGCTGATTAGAAACTTAATGCTCACGGTTTATATAGAGGGCTGGTCATGTGGGCACCCTATACCTAGCACTTACCAAGATTCCAGACTCCCAGAGAGTCACAGCAATTAGGGAAAGTTTTATATCACTGCTGGACACGGACTGCCAGCTCGGTTCTCACATGCCAGCTACAGGCCAACCCTGTAAGCAGCCTCTCTAGATAGCAGTCTTGGGCTTGCTATGTTAACTCCTCTGAATAGTAGTGTATTTAGTTTCTAACTGAAGTACATACTGATTGATTTCTGGTTCACCAGAGACACAATAAAGTATGTTTTCTTGGCCTAGCTTTTCTGGCAAAATAGTATGACAGCACATACTTTATCTCACAGTTGACTTTTTGCATCATGGTCTAAAGGAAGTTCTTTTTTTCAAAAAATTTGAAAGGTGCCACAAGTTTTGGCCCTAGGTCCTGTATTAATACACATATTAAAATCCTGATTTTTCTCTTTTTATGCTTATTGCTATTAGGTTGTCACTCCTTCTAGGCCCTTTCAGAAGGGGGTAAGGACAGGAAAATATGTGAGTATACTAATACATGTATACTCATATCTATATCTCTGAATTAATCTATCTGTATATATTAAAATAAACTTGAACTAAAACTGTCTTCTCAGACTCTAATCCAGCTTCACAGAGTTCATTCTAGCTTTTACCCATCTTGTTTCTTTATAACTTCCTTTTCTGACAAGGATAAACCTGGTTATTTTATCCACAGTTTATTTACTTATTTGTCCAACTCTCATATAAATGTAAAGCATTTTCAGAATTGTTAATCCATATCACTGTGTAAAACACATTTCTCTTTTAGAGCGAGGGCTGGCAAAGAGCTCCCAGGGCAATTCTGGCCCTTTGCCTGTTTTGGAATAGCAGATAGCTGAGAGTAATTTTTATATTCTTAAATGAGTAGGTGGGGGAAGACAGAATATTTCATGAAAATTTCATGGAATTCACATTTTAGTGCACATGGATAAAGTTTTACTGGAACACAGTCATGCTCATTTGTTTACGTGTTGTCTGTGACTGCTTTTGTGCTCTGTTAGAGCTGAGTAGTTACGACAGAGACACCATGGCATACACACACAAAATAATTACTATCTGGCTCTTTCCAGAAAAAGTTTGGTAATTTCTAAATAAGAATATAGTGATCATGTAGTTCTTCTTGGCTTTAGCTTGACAGTATCCAGCTAAAAACACCATATTCCAAAGTAATTTAGATAAGCTAATTTAAAGACAAGTCTTGTATTTTTAATACTGCTAGTTCATTATAATCTACATTAAATCTTCAAAAGAGTCAACATCACACTTTAAATTTTTATATAGTAAATTTAAGCCTTTCTAACTGTAGCTCAGTCTGTAGAGAATCTGCCTGCAACGCAGGAAACCCAGGTTCAATTCCTGGGTTGGGAAGATCCCCTGGAGAAGGAAATGGCAGCCCACTCCAGCATTCTTGCCTGGAGAATCCTATGGACAGAGAAACCTGGCAGGCTATAGTCCATGGGGTCACAAGAGTCGGACATAACTTAGTGACTAAACCACCACCACCACCATATTAAAATCCTGATTTTTCTTTTTTAGGTTAACAGTTTTATCTTTTAGTTTATCCCTTATCACTTTTGCTTCACAGGTACTTTAAGCATTTCTACAATATTATTTTAATATATGACTTCAGGAAATCCTGGGCTTCCCTGATAGCTCAGTTGGTAAGGAATCGGCCTGCAATGCAGGAGACCCTGGTTTGATTCCTAGGTCAGAAAGATCCCCTGGAGAAGGTATAGGCTACCCATTCCAGTATTCTTGGGCTTCCCTTGTGGCTCAGCTGGTAAAGAATCCACTTGCAATGCAGGAGACCTGGTTTCGATCCCTGGGTTGGGCAGATCCCCTGGAGAAGGGAACAGCTACCCACTCCGGTATTCTGGCCTGGAGAATTCCATGGACTGTATGGTCTATGGGGTCACAAAGAATCGGGCATAACTGAGCAACTTTCACTTTCTTTTCAGGCAATCCTACATCTTTACATTTTGACTTTGTTATCAATTTGTAGTATATTTTTCTGGCCAGTATTCTGGCCTGGAGAATTCCATGGACAAAGGAGCCTGGCAGGCTACAGTCCATGGGGTTGCAAAGATTCAGACACGACTGAGTGACTTTCACTTCATAAGTGAGAATTTTCCTGTTTTGAAGACTCTAGCTTCTCTCATAGCCATTTGGTAACTTCAAGGGGTAGAGAAGAGGATTACTCAGACGTTGAGGGTCTTCTGTAAAGATAAATGTCACGAACTGAAAATTAACCACAGGAAATAGCAGAAAGGGAACTTGGTTTTGCAGACAAAACACAGAACTGGATATTGGAGAACTTGAATTCTAGGCCTAGTTCTGCTGCTTGAAAAAGATAAAAATAACTTTACCCTTGAAATAAGGAGTTTGATCTAGAGCTGCGCTGTCCTGTACTATAGCCACTAACCACATAATGACTATTTAAATTACCTAAAATCAATTAAATTGAAAAATTCAGTTCTTCAGTTGCATTAGCCACATTTGAAATACTCAGTAGCTACAGCGGCAAGTGGCTCCCGTATTAGACAATGCAGATTAGAACATTTCCATCATCACAGAGACCTCTGTTGGACAACTCTGGTCTAGAGCAAGGATTGGTAAATATTTCCTGCAAAGGGCTAGATAATCAGTAGTTTAGGTTTTTTGGGCCACACAGTCTCTATTGCAACTACTTACCTGCTGTTCTGTTACAAAAGCAACCCTAGACAGTTTGTAAATTAGTTGGTTTTGACTGTGCACCAATAAAACTTCATTTACAAAGTCAGGCAGCAGACAGGATTTGGCCCATGGACCATAGTGTGCTTTTATTGCTTGTTCTAGAGAATCACTGGTGTTCTTGATACCTTAGTGGTGATACAGATAAAGTTTGCTTTTGGATTAACCTTCCATATCTCCATTGCCTTCACTTTAAAGAGAAATATTCTATTTAAAATGAAGGAGGTAGGGTTTTTAATGATATTTTAATTATTTTGACACATATATTGGCCAGCATCTTTCCTTATATCTTCATTAACTTTCCCTCCATGTAACAGTTTGTCTGTCATTTGTTCTTTTTATTTCTGATTCACTTTCTCCCTTTTGTCCCTATTTCTTTTTTTTTTTGAGGTAGGATATTGATAGATAATCTAGAAAGATAAGTAAGGGAGCAAGATATATAAATATATGTTCTTGTAGACCTGTGTGTGTGCTAAGTCATTTCAGTTGTGTCCAGCTCTTTGTGACCCTATGGACTGTAACCCCTCCTGCTCCTCTGTCCATGGGATTCTCCAGACAAGAGTACCGGAGCGGGTTGCCCTTTCCTTCTCCAGGGGATCTTCCCGTCCCAGGTCTCTTACATTGCAGGCAAATTCTTTACCACTTGTGCCACCTGGGAAGCCCAATTGTAGAACTAATAAGTATCAATTCTATAATATCCTATGTATTTAATTCTTGATTTTCTCTCTTGCATGACTACATACAAAGTTGAGTTCATCATCTTACTTTCTTTTTCAACTTGCATATTTTTAAAAAATCTTAGTTTCTGTTTTAAGTTATCCTCCAAGGTGGTTTTGTATTCTACCTTATAAACTGTGGAGTATTAAAAGATAAGGAAAAGGAGAATGAGAGGAAAAGTTTTTTTTTAAAGCTAAAATATGGGTGGGAATGGATACTCACTTTTGTACAAGATAGGATAGCAGGGATAAGATACCCCCTCCCACCTTAAAAGCTAGGAAAGTGAGCAAAACATGTGAAATAACAGTTCTGAGATTTTAGACAGCATGCAGGAGAGGACAGGAGCCAATGAGCCGAGCCCTGTGGATTGCCCCACCTTACGGGCTAGAGGGGGTTTCCAGGCAGTAGTGTATGGAGGAGGAAAACAGATAGCCTTCTGATCTCAGAGGTCTGAGAAGACAGAATATGGGGTTTAAAAGGCTCCAACAGCTAAAATTTTGAGGGCAAGATACCAGACAGAATGTATCTGCATAGAGCAACCTCTCCAGCGATTTAAAGGGGGAACTTCCTAGTTTTCAAAATTACTCATTCTGAAAAGAATGAGACATCTTGAAAATAAAATATTTAACTGTAAAAGTGAAAAAAAAATAATAAAGGGGGAACTTCCTCAATTCTTTGGCTGATCTACAAATGTGTGTAAGGGAACTACGTAAAGAGGCAGAATGCTGCAGGGAGGGCTGGCAGAACCGTTGCTGGGGCTTACACACAGCTAATTAGGGGGCTGTTTTCCCTTAAACCCCGCCATGTGCGAAGTACTTTATATGTGAGTTCACATTTAAGCCTTGTGGGTGAGAAAAATGAGATTCAAATGGTAAGTAACCTGCCCAAGGACATAGCTAGTAAGTAGCAGGAGTGAGTTTTGTATGCTTGACCTTAAAACAAATGTATTTTCCTTCATGCTGGACTAATTCTAGGCTGATAGAACAAATAAGGAGCTGTCATAATTTCTACTGGTGCATTTGCTTCTAAATTTTTATGCTTCTCCATACCTGAACACAAGTGGAAAGAGGAAGGCTACTAGCACATAACGTATCTTTAACAAAATACTGACCATCTTTTCCTGATCAAAAGGTTTTTCAATGATTTGAGTTGCTTGTGTTATGCAGATAGAATCATTGACTGTTTTTTACTAATTGACTTTTACTATCAACTAATAAGTGACAGTCTTTAACTCTGAGGAATTACAAGTTTAATTCTAATACACAAGTTTGAGTTATTCAGGAAAGCATTATTTATATTAGAAACTTTTGCCCCCAGAATGTCACAACATTTATCTTTGACCTCAGTTTTCTCTTCTGTAAAAGATGGGGTTGGAGTAGAATATTTCTGTTTCTTTTTATCTTGTTAAGATTCTTTGAATGCAAGTCATCTATTTAGGAAATATATTTGCATAGAGAGTATTAGAATGGACATTAGTTTCCCAGGCTAACTTATAAAAACTCCTAAACAAGTAATGTATCTGAAGTACAGTTCAAGTAAAACTTTATTCAACTTTGTCTAATGGCAGTTTATAATACAGTGTATAGTATAGTATAATATAATACAATATAATATAATCCTGAAATGATCCTTACTCCCTTCTGTACCCTATCTTCCAGCAGCTTAGGGGAGGACAAAAGGCTGTGTAAAAGAGATGGAGTAAATCCTTTTGCACATCAGTCTATATAAGTCTGCTCTTAGACAATGAAAGCAGCATATCTGGTAACTTTCATATCATTGTATTTGATTCTCCTGTGAAGACAGATCAGGCCAAACAGTGAATCAGTTTACAATTGTCATATCAAATTTAATCGAAATTTTCTTGGTCAGAGTTTGAGAAATTTTTTGATAACTTTTCATATTGATAGTGTTATCCTATAATGAAAGCAGAAATGGTTGACTTTAGGTGTCTGTAGAGATAACTTTGGAAAAATACCTTCTAGGCAGCTGAGATTCTACTACAACATGGAGCAAACCCTAATCAAAAGGACGAAAAGCAGAAGACTGCTTTGGATGAAGCAGATGATGAAAATATGAAAGAGCTGCTGAAATCTTATGGCGCTATTGAGACTAACAATAGAGATGAGAGTGATGCTGTAGTTGCTGGTATGTATAGCAATATTTCTTGCTGTTTTATAGAAGTGTATACCTCTGCTTGGGCTTCCCTGGTGGCTCAGACGGTAAAGTGTCTGCCTGCAATGCTGGAGACCTGGGTTTGATCCCTGGGTCGGGAAGATCCCCTGGAGAAGGAAATGGCAACCCACTCCAGTACTCTTGCCTGGAAAATCCCATGGATGGAGGAGCCTGGTAGGCTACAGTCCATGGGATCACAAAGAGTTGGATATGACTGAGCAACTTCAACTTCACATACTTCTGTTTAGAAAAACAAATTCTTCAGATTTGTGTAAATTGTTTCAAAACTAGGGATACTTTTTTGTCTGTTTATTAAACTCTTGAAAAGCATAATTTATTTTTAGAAACAGCATTTCAAAACTTGGTTTAATTTATTGATTATATGGTTCTATTGTATTGGAATTATATGTTGAAACAAAACACATTCATTAAACATTCATCTCTCATAACACTGGATCTGAGATAGAGCTGTTACTGAAACTGTGCAAATTGGTTTACTTTATAGTGGGGCTGGAAAAGGATGACATTATACTAAAGTCTTTGCAACTAAGATTCCATTACTTCAAAATTTATAATGATTCATGCAAAAGTTGGACTCACGCCAACTTTTCAAGACAAGTATTCTAATGCTAGAATATGAATTTGTTAAGCAAATATACTATACTTATATATGTGTGTGAGTGTATGTGTAATATATATTATAGTGGAAAGAATATTTCAAGGAAATATATAGTCAGGGAAATTTTTATGAAGCATTTTTAGCAGTAGTTTGCACTTACATAATATAATGAGTTATCTACAAGAAGTAAGCATTTAGTCCTGCCATTTGTAGCAACATAGGTGAGCCTAGAGAATGTCGTATTAAATGAAGTAAGCATAGAAAGATACAGAAAGGCAAACTTTTTTTTCCCATTTATTTTTATTAGTTGGAGGCTAATTACTTTACAGTATTGTAGTGGTTTTTGTCATACATTGACATGAATCAGCCATGGATTTACATGTATTCCCCATCCCGATCCCCCCTCCCACCTCCCTCTCCACCCGATTCCTCTGGGTCTTCCCAGTGCAGAAAGGCAAACTTTTTGTGGTGTCACTTATATATGGAACCTTAAAAAGTCAAGTGTAAAGAACCAGATAGATGGTTGAGTGGTGGTTGCCAAGGGCTTGGGGGAGGAAGTGGTGGAGGAGATGGAGAAATGTTGATCAAAGAGTACAAACTTTCACTTAGAAGATGAACTGGTGCTGCGGGTCTAATGTATAAGATGATGATTACAGTTTTTAATAATAAATTGTATACTTGCAGTTTGCCAAGAAAGTAAATTTTAAATGTTCTCACCAACACACACACACAAACACACAAGGTAACAATGTGAGGTGACGGATGTTGTTTGGTTTGTTTTTTTAAAAGAAGCATTTAGTGAGCACTGACTTAGAAAACATACATTTGTTGAGCACATGCTATACACATCAGCCCAGGAGGAGCTTCCAGTCTTGTGGAGAGATAAGCCAGAAAACAGGCAGTTAAAAACAATTTTGGAAGCGTTGAGGAGAGGGCATTGATCTTCCTTTTCCTTCATGCGTGAGCCTTGACTCATGGAAGAAAAAAGCCAGGAGCTTATCTGTCCTGTCTGTGAGGGAGATTATTGGGAAGAGAACCCCTATGACATGCTTTTCCCCTGGCCTGCCACTATCCTTACCAACTGATAGGATTGGTGAGAGGCAAGGGTAGTCATCAGGTCCTGTTTTACTGGCGCGTAGATCCCATGTAGGTCAAAGTCGAGAGACTGACACACAGATCCTCGTTTCTTTGTCTGCTATCATGTGCTAAGCCCATAGGGTATGAGACTCTTATGGCCCCAGGCATGTCTTTTTCCCTCTTCACAGCCATATTTGGGGCTATTGTGCACTGTTATAAAGTGCTAGATCTGTTCCCACTTTTCTGTTGTTCCTTGTATATACCTTTCCTTGGACAGGTAACCCAACAGAATGAGGGTATAGGGTAGACATATGTGGAGAAAGGGAATCCGGAATGAGAGAAGGTGCAGAGAGAATTTTATAGAGAGAGTGAATTACAGTCATAGTAGAGCATGGACTTGAAGTCAGATCTGGTTTCAGTGCTAGCTATGTGACACATCAGGCAGCTTCTTTTTTTTTTTTTCTATTTATTTTTTTTTTTTAATTTTTTTATTAGTTGGAGGCTAATTACTTCACAACATTTCAGTGGGTTTTGTCATACATTGATATGAATCAGCCATGGATTTACACGTCTTCCCCATCCCAATCCCCGCTCCCACCTCCCTCTCCACCCGATTCCTCTCGAAACATCCCACCCTCGCCTTCTCCCACAGAGTTCAAAAGTCTGTTCTGTATTTCTGTATCTCTTTTTCTGTTTTGCATATAGGGTTATCATTACCATCTTTCTAAATTCCATATATATGTGTTAGTATGCTGTAATGTTCTTTATCTTTCTGGCTTACTTCACTCTGTATAAGGGGCTCCAGCTTCATCCATCTCATTAGGACTGGTTCAAATGAATTCTTTTTAATGGCTGAGTAATATTCCATGGTGTATATGTACCACAGCTTCCTTATCCATTCATCTGCTGAGACACATCAGGCAACTTCTTGAACGCCTCTAAGCTTCATGTTCCTCTTCTGTAAAATAGATGTAATTAACTGCCTACCCCTCAGGGCTCATATGAAGATTAAATAAGATGATTCATGGAAAGAGTTGGATATGCAGCATGTGATAAGTATTCAATAGATTTGCTGAATTTAGTCAATTGATAATAAATAATGAGGTGCTAATCAACATTAAGATATCATGGTAATTATAGGCTTAATTTATCCTTCCTATTCCTGTCACCATTACAACTGATAAAATTAGGCAAAATTTTTGCACATTCTTAATATATTTTCTGATTTTATGTTTTAAAGTAAAAATTCCTGACGTCCGGGCAAGAAGACGTAAACAGTGCATTTGTGATGATTCCAAAACTGTTGATACACCTTCTGTTTCACACCAAGAAAAAACAGAAGAAAACCTTTCCATGGTGAGTGAAGTTGAAATGCTTTTGTTCTCTAGCCTAGAAAATGCCATTCTTTGGGCCAGCCAGCCATTGACTATTGGCAGCATTCTTTCCATTTTAAGGACATGCAGGTTAAAAATGTTTTTTTGTCATAAGAAAATAATACAGCATAATTGAGTAGAATGAATGTTTTGCCAAAAGTTTTACTTTTGTTTTAGGTTTGAAGGATTTGTTAGCCAAAGAAACCACTCGTTACACACATAAACATTTTCAGTTTTTTATAGATTATTTGACTTAATTTCAATATACAAGCAGTAAAAGAGAAGAAATAGAAACAATAGAGAGAAATAACAGCATGTATATACATCACCAGTTGGGCCAACCTGCATCCAGACTTGAACAGTACTGGGAGTTCCTCATTATGTAAAGTGACTCCTGACTTGCTGTGCTTGAGGGCAGGCACTGAATTCAGAATCTAGGCAGTGCCCAGACAGGTGGTCAGAGAGACCTGCTGTCCTGCTTCTGAAGCCAGAATAAGACTTCTTCTATTTTAATTTCCCTAATAATGAACCAAGAAACTGTCTGTCTGTTCTGTCTGAACAGAGGATTATAGTTTAGCTGCTGTTCTTTAATCCTGGATTGGATTCTTAGGCACCTACCTATCCCACAAACAGTGTCAGTGTTGCAGGGTTCTAGTGTGTCTTCATCCATCCACTTCCAAAACGCATCTCGGATACATAGTAGGAAGAAAAGACCTTGGAACCCAGAGGAAGAAGAGGAAAGCAACCTGGTTTAACCAACCTGGATCCCACATGGTTGATAGTGATAGAGTTTGCTATATGTGAAATCCCTCATGTGAAGGTGTATTTTTAAAGAAAATAACTTAGTTGCACATATATTAATTTATGAGATGGATATTCTTAGTTTGATTAAAACACATAGTGTCCTAGACACTAATTTCTTAAGCAAAGTGAATAAGACTATGTATGTGGATTAGACTTCCCTTACATACTTTTTGTTAGTATAGAGAGGAAAATATTATTCATTGAACATAAACTATGATTAATCAACTGTTTTATACCTAAAATATTTTAAATGGTGTTTAAACTGAATTGTATTTGCCTCAACATTTCAAAAATGTTTTACATTGTTCCTGGTATCTCCTGTAATGAATGAAAAGTTAATTGTCAATCTAAATGTCACTCCCTTGTAGATAATATATCTTTCAGGCTTACAGTTTTAAGGATTTTTTTTTTTTCATATTCTGCTGTTTCACTAGGTTATGTATAAATGTGGGTATGTTTTTAATTAATTTTATTCTAAAAGGACTAAACATGTTCCTTTAGTCTGAAGACAGATTTCTCCTTGTATTCTGAAAACTTTTAGCCCTTAGATTGTTGACTATTACCCCTCTCCCATTAGCAGTATTCTCCTTTTATGGAACTCATATTTTTTGAGATGGGTGTTAGACCAGTCTCCATATATCTTTTTTGTATTTTCCATCTCTTTAATTCTCTGCACTATATTCTGGGTGATACCCTTTGACCTCTAATCTCTACCCACAGGCTTGAGTGGGTGACAAGTAGAATTTTACTAATCCTTATTTAAGCTAAAGGACACCCACTCATGGTCACTAGTTTTATGTGGGGCTCCATTCTAACTCCGACTCGATGGACATGAGTTTGGGTAAACTCCGGGAGTTGGTGATGGACAGGGAGGCCTGGCGTGCTGCAGTCCATGCGGTCGCAAAGAGTCGGACACAACTGAACTGAACTGACTGATTCTAACTCCTACCTTATGTGGCCCTGAGGCCTTATATCCTGTTCCTTTGTAGGTATTAAAAATCCAGACCCTAATTCCTAACACCTATGTTAGTTCCACATCCCTTATGGGCTGCTACCAGCTTCATTTCCTTTCCTTTTATTTTTCCAATTTTAGCTGGGCGTGGGTGGTTAAAATTTATTGTATTTTGTCTAACGTATTTTTCCAGGTGTTTGGAGTAGACAGGGGTCCTTCTGTATCAGCTCAGCTCACTGTATTGACCATTAGTATCTTTAAGGTATATTTTCATGTAAAGATTAAAACATGATGGAAAAATCACCCTAACCCCATTGTTATTAACTGTATGAGTATTTGTTTCAGGAATAATGAGTATCACTTTAGATGCCAAGCCTCAGGGAAATATAATGAAGATATAAGAGTTTAATGAAAACCAACTTTAAGAAAAAACTTAAATATGCAGACTTTAAAGTTGTTAAAGGTTTGTCCTTTGTAAATGTAAATTTGTTTTTGAAAATTTCAAATCAAATTGAGGATGAGGGGTGACTCTATGGCCAGATGCAAAGGAAATGAGATGATTTTAGTTTGATGCTACCTCTGACACCTTCAGATCACAGCATCTAGGCAGCTTCCTTCTCTCTCTCCATATAGAGTGAGTACAAAAAGTGATTATCATAATGATAATAGTTGGCATTCACAGAGTATTTATGACATGGTGAGCTCTCCTCTTAAGTGCTTTATGTTAATCCATTTAGTCTTCATAATAATGAAAGTAGTTTCTATTAATATCATTACCTTCCTCATTACAGCTAAGGAAGCTGAAGTAAGAGAGTGTAGGTAACAATCCAAAATTACATTTCTATTGCATAGCAGTGGCAGAATTAAACTCCAGGTAATCTGACTCCAGAGCCTGTGCTCTCAACCAGTATGCTTTAAATATACAAATTTGTGAAAGACATGTCAGAAGCAAAAATGATCCTAAGATGTTATGGAAAAACCCAAACGAACTTGTTGGCCAACCCAATATGTTGAATGCATTTCAGTATTAATATTCCTTTATTTTAATTTCCCTAACAATGAACCAAGAAACTATCTGCATTGAATAGTCTAATATTAATATTAAACTATTAATATTAATAGTTTAATTAATACTATTTATTAATACTGACAAGTATATAAAGAGGTGGTTTTAAATCCTCTTTGTGGGTTTTTGAGAGTGTTTTGTATTTCTAAGACTGTATGTGAAATCTTCATAGTGCACAATGATAATCATAAAGCCTTAAAGTGAACTTGCATACATGTAATCTTTAAATATTTTTGCTGAGTTCTTTTTTTCACCTACACCTATAAAAGGAGTCATTGAGAAATTGTGATTGTTTTTATGGTTGCCACTCTTAACATTCTGTTTTACAGGAGCAGATCTGCTACATAAATCAGATGTATTTAATTTTTTTCCAAGTTTAAATGTTTGTTAACATTTAAGTAGTTAAGTTTAAATGAGGCCTGAATACATTTGGAACATAAAGGGAAATCAGCATTTTTAGTGGTACTTTATTTAGCACTTTTACTGTGCATTTGTCAGTTGCCTACTAGAGAAAAACATCTACCTTCTTGTAACGAAGTTTTTAATATTTTATCTGATAGCATCAGACCATCAGTGCCATTCTACAAAATATAGAAGAAAAACAAGAAAATTTATTAGAGTTTGAAATAAGAACCCCTGAAGATGCAGGTAAATATGCACTCATACTTAAGTTTGATTATTTCAGTCATCCAAGGCGTTGCTGCCTTATCTTCTTTTGGGGATGGGGTGGGTATAGTATGATTCCATTTTTTATAAAGTTCAAGAACAGGCAAAACTAAACTTTGGATAGAATTCAAAATAGGAGTGCTGTGAGGTTGAAGGTGTCCTCCCCCCCAAAAATGTCCACATTATAAGCCCTGATGAGTGATAAAGATGTGGTCCATATATGCAGAATACTACTCAGCCATCGAAAAGAACAAAATAATGCCATTTGCAGCAACACGGATGGACCTAGAGATTGTCGTGAGTGAAGTGAGTCAGAGAAAAGCACGTATCATGTGATACCACTTATGTGTGGAATCTAAAACATGGTACAAATGAACTTATTTATAAAACAGAAATAGAGTCATAGATGTAGACGATAAATGCATAGTTTCCAAGGGAGAAGGGGTATAGGAGGGATAAATTGGCAGATCGGGATTGACACATACATGCTACTGTTTGTAAAATAGACAACTAGTAAGGACCTGCTGCACAGTACCAGGAGCTCCACTCAGTACTCTGTGGGGACCTGTGTGGGAAAATGATCTAAAAAAGTGGGTGTGTGTGTGTGTATAACTGATTCACGCTGCTGCAAAACAGAAACTAACACAACATTGTAAATCACCTATACTCTAATAAACATTAATTAAAAAAAATCAAAATAGTACCTCATCAGTCTTTTTTGTAGCAGGTTATAACTGTTAATTAGTCTGTTAGCTTAATTTCATGTTGTGGTGGTGGTGGTTTAGACACTAAGTGGTGTCTGACTCTTGTGACCCCATGGAGGCCAAGCTCCTCTGTCCTCTGTCCATGGGATTCTCCAGGCAAGAGTACTGGAGTGGGTTGCCATTTCCTTCTCCAGGGGATCTTCCCGACCCAGGGATCGAACCTGGGTCTCCTGCATTGCAGGCAGGCTCTTTACTAACTTACCTATGAGGGAAGCCCTAATTCATGTTGTATACATTTTTAAAAAATTATTTCTTTTAAAACTATACCCATTCTACTTTTCATCCTGGCCTAGCACATGATACGGGTTGTATTTTGAGGAAAATAATACAAATTAATTTATATCCCCAAACAGTATGTATAGTTCATATATTTTATTTAGTATTTATAATATCTTACACATCTAAGATGAAGTTTACAAGAATATACTTTTTTCATTATAAAAGGTATATAGATACATTTCAAAAACAATAATGAGGAAAAATATGCTAAAATCACCTACTGCTCTACCATAGTATTTTGGTGTTTAGTTTTCTTTTTTTTCTAAGAGAATGCTTATGCAATTATACCTCAATAAAATTGTTAAAAAGCATAGATTGGGTCATGTTAGATGTGCTGTGTTTTTTTTTTGCCATGGTCATCATTCTTAGTACTTATATAGTATCCTGTTCAATAAATGTCCCATGATTTACTTAATTTTTCCTTTTTTGTTGAGCATGTAGATTTTTCCAATTTTTTGCTATTAGACCACCATACATAGTTCTTTCTGGATTTAGGATTATCCTCTTAGGAAAAATTAACATAATTGAAATTATTGGGTCAAAATATATAAACATTGTAAAATCTGTTGGTTCATATTGATAAGTTGACTTCCTAAAGTGTTACATAATAATTTGTACTTCCACCAACACACATTTGTGTTTGCTTTTACACTGCTAATAGTGTCAACTAAAAAAAATTTTACTATTTTAGTAAAAAATTTTTATATTATTTTCACTATTGATTATTAATGGTACTTTTTCACTAATTTTATCTTCTATTTCATAAAGTGACTATTCCTGTTTGTTAAGAAATTGAAGCCATTTTATATAATCAAGTTATTGACTACTTTTCTGTGATAACTGCTGCAAATACTTTTTTTGTCCCTTAACGGTGTTTTTATTTATAACATATTAGAGTGTGTTAAATACAGAGATTCTCAAATTCTGTATAGTAGAATGTATCAGCCTCTTTGCTGTTGCTTAAGATCACTGCAGATGGTGACTGCAGCCATGAAGTTGAAAGGCGCTTACTCCTTGGAAGGAAAGTGATGACCAACCTAGATAGCATATTAAAAAGCAGAGACATTACTTTGCCAACCTGGGTCCGTCTAGTCAAGGCTATGATTTTTCCAGTGGTCATGTATGGATGTGAGAGTTGGACTATAAAGAAAGCTGAGCGCCGGAGAATTGATGCCTTAGAACTGTGGTGCTGGAGAAGACTCCTGAGAGTCTCTTGGACTGCAAGATCAAACCAGTTACTCTTAAGCGAGCTCAACCCTGAATACTCACTGGGAGGACTGTTGCTGAAGCTGAAGCTCCAGTATTGTGGTCATCTGATGTGAACACGTGAATCATTGGAAAAGTCCCTGATGCTGGGAAAGATCGAGGGCAGAAGTAGAGGAGGGCGTCAGAGGATGAGATGGCTGGACAGCATAACCAGTGCAGTGAACATGAACTTGGGCAAACTCCGGGAGATGGTGAGGGACAGGGCACCCTGGTGTGCCGCAGTCCACGGGGTCCCAAAGAGTCGGACACGACTGGGTGACTGAACAACAACAGCAGAAGAGGAGAGACGCCCTCACCTCTCACTTTTGCTTCTTAGAACAGAGAATCCCACCCAATTAAGCTTCAGGTCTCTTAAGAAATAGTTTTGCAAATTCACCATCTCCATATTCTGACACCTTTTCATCTTTGATCTGGTTGAGGCATCCAAGAGAATTTTATTTTGTTTATTTCTTTGTAAATTTTTCTTACAGATATTTTATATTTATTTTTATATCAAATATTTTTAGTGCCTCAGCTAAATTGAAGCAGAAAAAAATGTTCATTTTAAACATCTTATGTTATTTTTGCTAAGCATTATAACTCTATAATTCATCTGAAATTTCTTTGCCATGTGTGGTAGAAAGATAGAACAGGGCTTTCCCCCATATTACTACCCCTTTGCCTACTCTTATTTGTTGAGTAATTCCTCTCATCTTCATTATTTTATAATGCCTTATCACATATTAAAATCTTATACGTATTTGGGTAGTTTCTAGATTTTCTCAAAGATACCATTGATTAATTTTGTCTCTTTGATAAGTAGTATCAAGT
Organism: Dama dama; assembly: GCF_033118175.1. Lineage (NCBI taxonomy): Eukaryota > Metazoa > Chordata > Mammalia > Artiodactyla > Cervidae > Dama > Dama dama. The sequence continues at coordinate 94,441,999 of NC_083692.1, forward strand.
TAGACATAAAATATCTTTATATGCTTTTATAGATACAGAGTGAAGTAAGCCAGAAAGATAAAGAACATTACAGCATACTAACACATATATATGGAATTTAGAAAGATGGTAACGACAACCCTATATGCAAAACAGAAAAAGAGACACAGATGTACAGAACAGACTTTTGAACTCTGTGGGAGAAGGTGAGGGTGGGATGTTTCGAAAGAACAGCATGTATATTATCCATGGTGAAACAGGTCACCAGCCCAGGTGGGATGCATGAGACAAGTGCTCGAGCCTGGTGCACTGGGAAGACCCAGAGGAATCGGGTGGAGAGGGAGGTGGGAGGTGGGATCGGGATGGGGAATACGTGTAAATCTATGGCTGATTCATGTCAGTGTATGACAAAAACCACTGAAAAAATAAATTTAAAAAAAAAAAAAAAGAAACTTTGGTTACTATGATAATGTTATTTAAAATTATAATGTGGTTGATGTGGTTTAAAATTCAGTTAGAAAACCCAAACGTGGCAGGGTATATAGATAATGTAAATGTCTTTTGTTAAAAAGTGTCAAGTCTTCCCAACAAATTTATGTCTAAATTCTTAATTATTGTTTAAGGAGATTAGGGAGATAGAAACTATTCTGGGAACACTGACTCTGTACTTGTCAGATCATTTGTCTGACTCACAAAAGGAGGTTCTGGAGCAAATTCCAGCTATGAACTTTGTGTCATTTTCCACCATTGATTTTCTCTAGTTAAATTATCTAGAAAAATACACCTTGGTCTAAAAAAATTAAGAAAAACTTAAGAAACAAAGCCAAAAATGAAATGAATAGCAAATAGCTTAAAATAAATAATTTCCTATTTGGGTATCTGGGTTTGGACATAATTTACATGTAAATCCTGTGAATTTGTGCTGGGGGAGGTCATGATGTCTTTACTTGGGAAGCAATGGAAGAAAGTAGGAAAATAAGTAATAATAAGAATAATTTTATATAGATCTATGGCTTCCCTGGTAGCTCAACTGGTAAAGAATCCACCTGCAATGCAGGAGACCCCGGTTCGATCCCTGGGTTGGGAAGATCCCCTGGAGAAGGGAACAGCTACCCACTTCAGTATCCTGGCCTGGAGAATTCCATGAACAGAAGAGCCTGGCAGGCTATAGTCCATGGGATCACAAAGAGTCAGACATGACTGAGTGACTTTCACGTCACTTCATAAGTGACTTTAGACATCATATAGTCCTAAGTGTTAAGTATAAAGAACAAGAACTGATGGCATGATTCTTATTTTTAAGTACATATAATAGTTATATATAGTATAAATATATAGACTATATATATAAAATAAACATGTTTTAAACACACACACACCTACCAGAGTATTCAAAGCAGTCTCTTTCATGGAGTGAAATATCGAGGAGGAATGGGTGAGTGGGAATACCCTGACTTCTCTTCTCTGTTTGTTGTGTTCAAGTCGTGTCCAACTCTGCGACCCCGTGGACTGCAGCACGCTGGGCTTCCCTGACCCTCACAATCTCCCTGAGTTTACCCAGGTTCACTTCCATTGAATTGGTGATGCCATCCAACCATCTTATCCTCTATCACCCTCTTCTCCTTCTGCCTTTGATCTTTCCCAGCATTCTTCTCTGTAAACATCCATATTATTTGAAAATTTCCTTTACATTGACAGTGTTTTCCTTTTGTATTTTAAAAAGTAAATAATTTTAACAGACAAAATTATCTTACTGTTTATCTTCTTTTAGTATCCTTGTTTCACAATTAAGGCAGCTCACCAGAGAGGTCAATGACTTGTCCAGGATCACCAAGCTTAGTCACTGGGATAACAGGATTAGAACTCAGGCTTGCCTGCTCCTTCTTGGTGTGGTCTTATACACCTCAGGGCACTTCTCTAGAGTGACATAAGTCCATAAGCTTTGATATCTGGACCATTGATATGGTGGAAGAGGGTAGGGAAATAATGGCTTTTTTAATTAACAGTAAGGCTAAGTCTGTTGTGACCAAATTTAACATTTGCTATCTCTCAGTTAACTGACTTTTTATTACCTTGCATCTAGAACAATACGCTGGTAAGATGTTAGAGATAAAGGAAGTTATGGACAACGTGCTTGCTAAACAGAAGGCAGAAAGGGATGATCTAGCTAAAAAATACAGGTGAGTTAAAAAAAGGTAAGAATGCTTTGGAGTTTTCGGAATTTATCTATTTGTAATCTATAATAGGTCTAGAATTTTTTTAGTTGTATCTATCTATTTTTGGCTATGCTGGGTCTTCATTTCTGCACACCGGCTCTCTAGCTGCAGTGAGCAGGGGCTGCTCTCTAGTTGCAACGCGTGCGCCCTCATTGCAGTGGCAGAGCTTGTTTCTTGCTGCGGAGCGTAGACGCTAGAGCATGGGCTTCAGTAGCTGCGGTGCACGAGTTTAGTTGCCCCCGTGGCATGTGGAGTCTTCCCAGGCCATCAAATCTGTGACCCGGCGCTGGCTGGCAGACTCTGAACCCCTGGACCCCCAGGGAAGTCCTGGCCTGGAATTCCTTGTGATCACAGATGTTATGTGGAACTGGAAAAAGACTTTATGAGGTCATCTAATCTATTATGTCCATGAGGAATTATATATACTTCCTAGAGAGATGTTTTTCTACTTTATTACTTGAAATGTTCAGAAAAGGACATTTTAATAAAATGTCCACAGCCATGAATTTCATGAAAGCCTTTCTGGCCATGAATCCCCTAAGTAAATTTCTTTCCTTAGTGAACTCACATTTTTTGACATTAAAATTGGTTCTTTTATGCTATCACAAATGTTTTTCTAAGCAGTGTAATCATGTGTATTTTGTAGTCTTGTGTACTTCTAAGTTCTCAGGGTCCTTAAAGAGTTTTATCCTAATTATATTGATTATATACCTCTTATCTTTTTTTTTTTTTTGAGAAACTTGTTGTATGTATTTTTTCTTGTTTGGGTATTATTTTTTATTCTTTTCTTTTTTCTTAAGATGAGAACTTTTAAGGTCTACTCTCAGCAACTTTCAAGTATACAATACAGTATTATCAATTGTAGTCTCCATGGGTATTTATACCTTTTGATTACCCTCATCCATTTCACCCGAATGCTTCCTCCGCCTCTGCCAACCACCAGCCTGTTCTCTGAATCTGTGACTTTTGGTTTTTATTTTGGCTTCCAAATATAAGTGAGATCATACAGTATTTGTGTTTGTCTGACTTATTTCACTTAGTATGATGCCCTCAAGATCTGTTCATGTTGTCACAAATGCCAGGATTTGTTTCTTTATAGGGCTGAAAAATATTCCATTATATGTGTGTGTCTTCTTATTAATGTTGCTATTAGCCTTGAAATTTTGTAATCTAAAGAGCATTTTTATTTTCTATCTGGACTCTGTTTCACATAGCTTTAAATGTGATATTAATTTCTTTTTTCTTCTCTATCCAACCAGCTTCTTACATTTAATACTACTAGTTATTTGCTAATTCTGATTTCTTCTTGAAATGCAAGTGGACTTCTTCCACTTGCATCTGCTACTTGCTTTAATATCCAGTCAGTTTGGAGTTTAGTACCAACAACTCTAAACTGTTTTAGGAGAGACAATTACCTATACTGTTGCTTTCCTTTAAAACAGCTGCTCTTAAAAGATGGTCACTGAGACCATTTCAAGGGGTCCAAGAAGTCAAAAGCCATTTTTATAATAATATGTTATTTGCCGATTTTTACTCTCATTTTCTTATAAGTGTACAATGAAATTTTCTAGAGGCCACATGGTATATAATAATATCATCATCCTAATAGCTAATGGAATGTACACTTGTGTGTTTCTTTGTTTTAAAATTTTCTCAGTTCTATTTTCTAAAACAGTAAATATTGATAGATATAACCCATATAAACAAAAGTTCTTTGGGTTTCTCAGTAACTTTTAAGAGTATAAAAAAGTCCTGAGACCAAAAAGTTTGAGAGCCACTGGAAACAAAAGTGTCCAGTATCCTGAAGATCAGTGTGGAATAGGTTAGTATAACCAGAAGTCGGGGTGTGGGTGAGTCATTGCCTCCCGTTCAGTCCTCAAGCCCCTGAGAGACTTGGTCTGGGGAGGACATACAGGGCAGCGCTTATCTGGGTAGAGTTCTGGACTTCCAGGTGCCTCCCTGCAGGTTCAGAAAGTACAGTTACGATAATCACTTGATGAATTGACACTTCTGTGTCTAGCTTACTTATGATTATTCACAAAACAACCTCAGTCCTCCATAGTTAAGTGAATTTGGGTGGAACTTACTGTCAAATTTCACTTCCTGATACACCGTTTAACTGTAAACGGTTAAACCGATTCCAAAGTTAGAGCAGGTAGTATTGCTTCTTGTCATCAGCTGGTACCTTCCAACTAAAGGATGAGTAGACATCTAAATAGATAACGCAAGCTTTGTTTCTGTCTTAGGGCTGACTCGCAACTGTGGATAACCACACTGTCACCTCCTAAAAAAGGCATACTTACTTGCCTCATGTAGAGCAAGTTTGCCTTCAAAGAATACACATGGCGAAGATAGACTCTTGTGTACTTTGAGCTGATTAAATTTAAATTGACACAGAGTATCTATAAAATCTACATGACTGCTTTAAAAAAAAAGTTTTCCACTGTTTTTGTATTTGTCCCTTTTCTGTTTCTCTCTACAGGGCGTCCATAGAGTCATTTAAGTGTGGAGTCCTGAGGGAACAACTGGCTAACTTGGCCGCAAGACAGAAGAGCCTCCTACTTGTAGCAAAAAAGCAGAAAAAAATAAGCCAGAAGCTTCACACCCATAAGAATGCTCCATCTTTGTCTGGTCTTAGTGTTGGGAAGCTGCCATCCGGCTCAGAAGCCTCTCATGAAAAGGACAGGCAAGAGTTCGTCCGTCTGGAAAACTCCGTGCAGCCCCAGTCAGCTTCAGTTTCTGCCGTCAGCCTTGTGTGCAGAGGCATGCAGGAAGCACAACTGTCTCAGGAAGTCTGGCACGGCGACCAGAGCAGCCACTTGTGTCTAAATTCAAAGACAGCGAGAAGGGAGGAAGTTTCTGGAAGTGAACTGAACTTTAAGCAAGATATTAATGACTGTACCTTAGATGGATTATCAAAATCCGAACATTCAGATGGCACTAATCAGATTAAATTACAATCCCAATCTGTTAGTTTTATTGCTGAAGCAGAGTATTCACAGGAAGAGAATGATCTTACAGGTAGTACAGCCAAGGGGCAGGTGTCCTTTAGTCCTTCAGCAGTAACTAGCGCATTAAAGATTTCAGCAACCACCAGTGTGTTTGCCCGCCATGATGGCCATCCAGCAAGTGTTATTTGTGATCAGGCTCCTTCTGATTGTGATCCAAATGAAGGAAACAGGAAAACAGCTCCCCGCCAAGCACCCAGGGGGACATCAGAATCCCTGGCACCCCAAGGGGTTGATGTTTTTGGCAGTGACATGGGGCAACAGCTGCAACCTTACTTTAAAAAATCAGTCCTCACTGTTCCTCATGCAAATGATAGTCAGAGCTCCTCCTCCTCTGGGTCTGGCTACCAACATACTGTGAAAAAACCTTCAAACTACAGCGCAACTTCCAAAAAGAAATATATGCAGATAAAGGATCTGATATTACTAGGAAGACTTAATCCAGGAAATAACATTCTGGAATTCAAAACACAGGTATCCTATTGTTTTTTTTCCTCTAAAATTATGTAAATTTTCTAAATAAGTGACTTAAAATGTTCCTGTCACGTAGTGTCAGTATATAGCTCTTATTAGGGGAAAGGGTTTGGTTGGGCTATTTGAATGGAGAAACTTGACCACTATATTCTTAGCAAGTGAAAGTGAAAGTCGGTCAGTCATGTCCAACTCTTTGTGACCCCATGGACTATGCAGTACACAGAATTCTGCAGGCCAGAATACTGGAGAGGGTAGCCTTTCCCTTCTCCAGGGTATCTTCCCAACCCAGGGATCGAACCCAGGTCTCCTGCATTGCAGGTGGATTCTTTACCAGCTAAGCCACCAGGAAAGCCCAAGAATACTGGAGTGGGTAGCCTATCCCTTCTCCAGCAGATCTTCCCGACCCAGGAATCTAACCAGGGTCTCCGGCACTGCAGGAAGATTCTTTACCAGCTGAGTTACCAGGGAAGCCTAAAATTGCCCTATTCTTTTAGTCACAAGCACCTTTGGGCTCTCAGACCAGAGTTAGTTATACTCAGCAGGAAGGGTTTTGTGTGTGATAAGTTGCTCTGTTGTGTCCAGCTCTTTGTACCCCCATGGACTGCAGCATGCCAGGCTCCTCTGTCCTCCACTCTCTCCCGGAGTTTGCTTAATTAGATTCATGTCCATTGAAATAGTGATGCTTCTAACCATCTCATCCTCTGCTATTTCCTTCTCCTTTTGCCTTCAGTCTTTCCCAGCATCAGGGTCTTTTCCAGTAAGTTGACTCTTCGCATCAGGTGGCCAAAATATTGGAGCTTCAGCATCAGTCCTTCCAATGATTATTCAAGGTTGATTTCCTTTAGGATTGACTGGTTTGATCTCCTTGCAGTCCAAGGAACTCCTCAAGAGTCTTCTCCAGCACCATGATTCAAAACCATCAGTTCTTTGGTGCTCGGCCTTCCTTATGGTTCAACTCTCACATCCATACATGACTAGAAAAACCATAGCTTTGAGTATACAGATCTTTGTCAGTAAAGTGATGTCTTTGTTTTTTAATATGCTGTCTAGGTTTGTCATAGCTTTCCTTGTAAGGAGCAAGCATCTTTTAATTTTATGGCTGCAGTCATCGTCCACAGTGATTTTGGAGTCCAAGAAAATAAAATCTGTCACTGCTTCCACTTTTTCCCCTTCTGTTTGCCATGAAGTGATGGGGCTGGATACCATGATCTTAGTTTTTTGAATGTTGAGTTTTAAGCCTGCTTTTTCACTCTCCTCTTTTACCCTCATCAAGAGGCTCTTTAGTTCTTCTTGGCTTTCTACCATAAGGGTGGTGTCATCTGCGTATCTGAGGTTGTTGACATTTGTCTCAGCAATCTTGATTCCAGCTTATGCTTCATCCAGCCCAGCATTTCACATGATGTACTCTGCATGTAAGTTAAATAAGCAGGATGACAGTATACAACCTTCTACTCCTTTCCCAATTTTGAACCAGTCAGTTGTTCAGTGTAAGGTTCTAACTGTTGATTCTTGACCTGCATACAGGTTTCTCAGGAGACAAGTAAGATGGTCTGGTATTCCATCTCTTTAAGAGCTTTCCACAGTTTGTTGTGATCCACACAGTCAAAGGCTTTAGCATAATCAATGAATCAGAAGTGGATGTTTTTCTGGAATTCCCTTGCTTTCTCTGTGATCCAGAAATTGAAAGTGAAAGTCGCTGCTCAGTCGTGTCAAACTCTTTGCGACCCTATGGACTATACAGTCCATGGAATTTTCCAGGCCAGAATACTTGAGTGGGTAGCCTATCCCTTCTCCAGTGGATCTTCCCAACCCAGGAATTGAACCGGGATCTCCTTCATTGCAGGTGGATTCTTTACCAGCTGAGCTACTAGGAAAGCCCCCAGAAAATGTTGGCCATTGATCTCTGTGTTCCTCTGCCTTTTCTAAACCCAGTTTGTACATCTGAAGTTCTTGGTTCAGGTACTGCTAAAGCCTAACTTGAAGGATTTTGCACATAACATTACTAGCTTGTGAAATGAGCGTGATTATGCGATAGTTTGAACATTCTTAGGCCCTGCCCTTCTTTGGGACTGTAATGAAAACTGACCTTTTCCAGTCCTTTTGGGTCTTCCTTTTATAGTTTGTTAGGCAGGATTGGAGCAGTGTTCAGTCTAAGGCTAATTATATCCCGAGGCAAGGCAAGACTTCTGTGTATCTACCAGTGCTCCATCAGTTTGTCTTTCTAGTCTCACTGTGGGGAACAGGTGCCGTTTCTGCCCTTTGAGAATGCCGGAGAATGCCATCCCATCTAATTCTTTCAGATGGTTCTTTTCCCAGGCTTGGCTAATTTCTTCTTACACATGGCCAATCACAAGTCAGCAGTATACTTAAAGAGGACCCTCTGAAGCTCTGTCGAGTTCTCTCTCTGTGTATCTCTCTCTTCTTCAGTACTCTGTCCTGCAAGTCTAGCCGTCATGCCTCCCTGGGCCCTGTGCTGTCTACTCAGTTGAGAGAATCCACAGGTTTCGTCTGGATTTCCTGTCCCTGTATGAAGACCTGGAAGCTCTCTCAAGGCAGTGAGCTGGGACAGTTGTAGGGCTCACCTCATTAGTTCCTCAGTTCTCAGTACCACTATACTTTTCCCCCTGATGTTTGGTATCTTGGAAACCATTGTTTCATATATTTAGCTTGTCTCTTTTTTTGGTTGTGTCGGGTGTTAACATAATTCTGATCCCTGTTTACTTTATCATGGACAGAAGCAGAAGTTCAGGTATTTTTTTTAATCCTAATTTTTGTCTTATTTTTCACTTTCAGGAGGCTACCCACAAAGCCAGTGTTTTATTGAGTGGCAAAATTAAGGTAGAAAATGGTCAGATTTATCAAAATCCAGTCACCTGGCTCAAGGATCTTCTAGGAGGTGACAGTTATGTGACCTGGAATTACGCTTGGAGTAAGGTGGGTCATTCCTAAATTAGTCTTTAACTTCATATTCGGTTGGAGATAACATCATATTTTTTGATGATAAAACTATTTCCTTTACTAAAAAGGACGCTGACAATTCTCCAGACTAGTTCTGTGCCCGTGTGTCCCTGTTGCAGCATGCCATGAGCTCTGCCACAGTCCCCGTTTGCCAGAACTCCCCGCAGAAGGGTCGCACACTGACAGAGCCTCTCCTTCCTCGTTCCTTACCTCGTCTCAGAAAACTGAATGCCCCGATCTTCCTCTCATTCCTGCCACCCCACCCCCACAGTGATATCAGGTTCTTGTGACTCCACGTAGAGTATGCAGGACCACTGATATGTGGATAATTTAGTTAATAATGTGTTACTAGTATTCTGATACGATAAAGCAGAATCTTCCCCCAAAGGTGAAAGTTATGATCAGGAAGCCTGAGACCCACATGTTTGAACAGTCTTACCCAAGAATTGCTAGCCTCCCAGAAGGAAAAATTTCTGAATTTTTATTCGGACTTCCCAGACTTCAGCTGGGAGCTGAAGTCTCCCCCTTCAGCTCTGTCTTCTGATTTATAAGCCCAGTTTAACGACTTATATGAAGAGTATTGGTGACTAACACCCTTGAGGTCCGATGATCAGCCACCTCCAGATGTCCATGGCACCATTTCAGGGAACTGGGTTGCAACGTTTTACCCAGGAAACCGTGACTCATCAGACAGTCCCCATCACTGTTGATAGACTTGCAGATACCTTCAGCCCCCACTGGCCATTGTAGTAAGCCTCAGTGCGCCAGCAGCGGGGGGAGCTTTCCTCTCCCCTTCTTGTCCAGCTCAGCTCTGCACACCCTCGTTGCTGGCTTCTGTCTCAGTTTTTGTCCCTAACCTATGAACTCTGGCCTCCCGGACCTCTGTTGCAGGTGTTTCCAGAACAGTTTTCAGTTCCTTCACTTACATGAGCACATTTTAAATTTTCTCTACTTTATAGTCTCTCTGTCCTCCTCTTTTCCTGTCGTTTTTTTTCTTCTGACCACTGGAGTCACCTGCTTTCAATTTAACCTGCTTAATCCTTTCCATGGTTTCATAAATTATATTTGCATGTTAGTAATTAACATTTTACCCATGGAAATCCCTTTTTATCACAAAGCTTCTTAAAGCTATGATAGATGACACTGTTTTGCTGAAACTGAATCTGTGCTCATAGAGCGAACGTGACCCTAGTTGCTGTAGCGGAGGTTCTTTGGAGTTTGACGTGCCTGTGCCTAGCGATGACTCAGTCTTCCCGCTCCTTATCTCTGTTGGAGTTACCGCCAAGTTTCTGGTTTTGCATATCTGGCTGTGATATCGTTTGGCCCTCACTCTGTACTCACGTGCCTCATTTACATATCACATTGCCTCTGGTCTTCTCTCATTAGCCATGTCAATTAGAGTCATGCTGTTTCAGATCTGTGTGATGGTGAAGCCAAATACAAATGTGGGCACTAGAATTAGGGCAGTTCTTGGATGTGAGGTATTCATCCGGATTATCTAACCAAGCTTAGTTTTTAAATTATCCCAGAAATGGAAATAGTTTCAAAGATTACTATAGGGCACTCATGTACTTCTCGTAAATAACACAGGCTGAGAAATTGAGTTTGTTTACAGTTTTTTTTAATGCCTCCTTTAAAGTTTACCACAGTAACCTTTACCTCTTTTTGTCTTGGGGTAACTCCTGAATTCACAGTCACTTCTTGATGAGAACAGGTTTTTGCTATCTTGGTAAATGTGAACATTTTCACTGACTAGGTGGTGTGGGGATGTAGAGGCCAGGTTGTCAGGCGAGAAATGCCAGAAAACCAGGTCTCGTCCTGCATCTGCATCCACATCGACAGAATGGCAGAGCCAGGAGCCCCAGCAGTGACTCAGATCTGCCCAGGCAGCCAGGCTGATGAGCAGCTTTGCCGAGGGAGTGCTCACGCGTACCCCACCAGACGCCGCGCGCTCCTCTCGCTGCTGCCGTCTCCTGAAGCGACCTAGTGCCAGTTCAGTCTCAGGCCTATTCATCCTTATCGCTGTCCATTAAATCACTCCTGCCTTACGGAAAGTAGGTTTTTAACTCAATGGACTTTCTTAAAGCTGTGTTCTCTGAATGCGTGAATTATCCCTAGTGATATGTCTGGGGCTTACTCAGGACTCCTAAGTCTACTAAGGTAAAATTTTACCCACCACTAACTGATTAAAAATATACTTTAAATTTGGAGATATAGGTGAAAACATACTGAGCCTACACGTTGATGAGGGCATAGCGTGTGTTGGATATCATCAGGGCAATAATGTGAATGAAACCCAGTCTTTCTTCTTTTTATATACTTGCAGATAAACTTTATTATTTTTGAGGTATAGTCAGTTTCAGCAGTACAGCATAGTGACTCACTGTTTTTATAGGTTATACTTAATTTAAGTTTATTGTGAAATATTCGCTCTATTCCCTGTGCTGCAGAATGTATCCTCAGAGCTTGTTTATTTCACATGTGGTCTCCTGTGCCTTAGTCTCCTACCCCTATCTTGCCCCTCCGTTCTTCCCTCTCCCCGCTGGCTGCCCCTAGTCTGTTCTCTTTATCTATGTCTGTTTCTATTTCGTTATATTCATTTATTTTATTTTTTGATTCCCCATGTAAGTAGTAACAGAGTATTTGTCTTTTTCTGTGTTTTTTTTATTTCACATACCATAAACCCTCCAGGTCCATCCATGTTGTTGCAAATGGCAAGATTTCATTCTTTTTATGGCTGAGTAGTACATTTACACCAGTCTTCTTTATCTATTCATTTCCTGATGGACACTTAAAGTGGAAGTGAACGTCACCCAGTCTTGTCCGACTCTTTACAACCCCATGAACTATACAGTCCATGGATTCTCAAGGCCAGAATACTGGAGTGGGTAGCCTATCCCTTCTCCAGCAGATCTTCCCAACCCAGGAATCAAATCAGGGTCTCCTGCATTGCAGGTGGATTCTTTAACAACTGATCTACCAGGGAAGCCCCGATGAGCACTTAGGTTGTTTCTATATATTGGCAACTGTAAACAATGCTTCTTTGATCATTGAAGTGCACGTTCACGTTTTTTGAATTAGTGTTTTTGTTTTTGGATGTATACCCAGGAGCAGAATTGCTGGATCATATGGTAGTTTTAAGTTTTTGAGAAACCTCCATACTATTTTCCATTGTGCTTACACCAGTTTTCTTTTCTTTCTTTTTGCTTTTTTATTTTTCTTTCCATTTATTTTTATTAGTTGGAGGCTAATTACTTTACAATATTGTAGTGGTTTCTGCCATACCTTGACATGAATCAGCTGTGGATTTACATGTGTTCCCCATCCCGATCCTCCCTCCTGCCTCCCTCCCCACCCCATCCCTCTGGGTCTTCCCAGTGCACCAGCCCTGAGCACTTGTCTCATGCATCCATCCTGGGCTGGTGATCTGTTTCACCCTTGATAATATACATGTTTCGATGCTGTTCTCTCGAAACATCCCACCCTCGCCTTCTCCCACAGAGTCCCAAAAGTCTGTTCTGTACATCTGTGTCTCTTTTTCTGTTTGCATATAGGGTTATCGTTACCATCTTTCTAAATTCCATATATATGTGTTAGTATACTGTATTGGTCTTTATCTTTCTGGCTTACTTCACTCTGTATAATGGCTTACACCAGTTTTCGTTCCCACCAACAGTGTAGAAAAGTTCCCCTTTCTCCACAGCCTTGGCAACATTTGTTATTTGTGTTCTTTTTGATGATGCCCATTCTGACAGGTGTGAGGTGATACCTCATTGTGGCTTTGATTTGCATTTTTCTTATGGTTAGCAGTGTTGAGCATCTTTTCATGTGACTGTTGGCCATCTGTATGTCTTTTTTTGGGAAATTTTCTATTCAGGTCGTCTGCCCATTTTTTGACCAAGGTGTTTTTTGATACCGAGTTGTATGAGCTGTTTATACATTTTGTATATTAACCCCTTATGGGTATATCATTTGCAAGTATTTTCTCCTCTTCAGTAAGTCTTCATTTTGTCAGTGGTTTCCTTTGCTGTATAAAAGCTTTTAAGTTTAATTAGGCACCATTTATTTATTTTTTGTTTCCTTTGCCTTAGGAAACAGATCCAAAACAGTGTTACTCTAATTTATGTCAAAGAATGTTCTGCCTGTGTTTTCTTCTGGGAATTTTATGATTTCCATAAAATCATAAAATTTAGGTCTATAATTCATTTAGAGTGTACTTTTTGTATATGGTGTGAGAAATGTTCTCATTTCATTTTTTTACATGTTGCTGCCCAGTTTTCCCAGCACCACGTAGTAAAGAGGCTGTCTTTTCATCATTGTGTGTTCTTGTCTCCTTTGTCATAGACTAACTGACTTTAGTGCATGGTGTACTTCTGGGCTCTTTATTCTGTTCTGTTGATGTGTGAGTCTGTTTCTGTGCCTGTTCAAGACTGTTGTGATTACAGCAGCTTTGTAGTACCGTCTGAAGTCAGAGAGTATGATTCCCTGAGCTCTATTCTGTCTCAAGACTGTTGTAGCTATTCAGGGTTTTTTGTGTTCCCATACAAATTTTAAAACTATTTATTCTAGTTCAGTGCCATTGGTATTTTGATAGGGATTGCATTGAATCTGTAGACTGCCTTGGCTAGTGTGGTATTTTAACAATATTAATTCTTCCAGCCCAAGAACACAGTATATCTTTCCATTTATTTGTGTCATTTTCTGTGTCTTTTCAATCAATGTCTTACAGTTTCTCAAGTACAGGACTCTTGCCTCCTTAGGTAGATTTATTCCTAGGTATTTTATTCTTTTTGATGCAGTGGTAAACAGGATTATTTCCTTAGCTCTTTCTGATAGTTCACTGTTAACATACAGAAATATAACAGGTTTCTATATATTAATTTTGTATCCAGAAATTTTTCTGAATTCACTGATGAGTTCTGGTAGTTTTCTGGTGGTGTCTTTAGTGTTTTCTATATATAGTATCATGTCTTCTGCAAATAGTGACAGTTTTACTTATATCTTTACAATTGGGAGGCCCTTTATTTCTTTTTCTTGCCTGATTATTGTGGCTAGAAATTCCAATACTATGTGAATAAAAGTGGCAAGAATGGTCATCCTTGTCTTGTTTGTGATCTTAGAGGGAATGCTTTCAGCTTTTCACTGTGACTGTAATACTAAGTATGGGTTTGTCATATATGGCCTTTGTTATGTTGAGGCATATTCTCATGTTTGCCCTCTTTCTGGAGTATTTTTTTTTTAATCATAAACAGATACTGAATTTTGTCAAAAGCTTTGTCTTATCTATTGAGATGACTATGATTTTTATTCTTCAGTTTGTTAATGTGGTGTATCACACTGATCAATTTGCAGACATTGAAAAATCCTTGCAACTCTAGGATAAATCCCACTTGATCATGATTTATGATCCTCTTAATATGTTATTGGATTCTATTTGCTAATGTTTTGTTCAGGATCTATGTATCTGTGTCAATCAGTGGTACTAGCCTGTAATTTATGGGACTTTTTTTGTGATATCCTGTCTGGTTTTGGTATCAGGATAATGCTGGCCTTCTAGAATGAGTTCGAAAGTGTTTCTCCCTCTGCAGTTTTTTGGAATAGTTGGAGAAGGATAGGTGTTCACTGTTCTCTAAATGTCTGGTAGGATTCACCTGTGAAGTTCTCTGGTTCTGTACTTCTGTTTGTTGGGAGTTTGTCTGTCTGTTGTTTTAATACTGACACGTTTGGCTGTGCCGAGACTGAGATCCTGCACCGGATCGCAGGATCTCCGCCCTGTAGCTGCTGCATGTGGGGTCTTCAGTTGTGGCCTGTGAATTCTTGGTTGTGGCATGGGGGATCTAGTTGCCAAGCTAGCGATATTAACGCGGGCCCCCTGCGTTGGGAGCATGAAGCTTTGACCACTGGACCACCAGGGAAATACTTGTTGGGAGTTTTGTGGGTTTTTTTTTAAATGTTTCTTTATTTATTTTCCCGTGTCGGGTCTTAATTGTGGCACACAGCGCCTTACTCGTGGTGTGTGGGATCTAGTTCCCCGACCTGGGATCACACCCGGGCCCCCTGCACTGGGGGCATGGAGTCCTAGCCATTGGACGACCGGGAAAGTGCCCCTGTTGGGAATTTTAAATTACTGATTCTATCTCATCACTGGTAATTGGTCTATTCAGATTTTCTATTTATTCCCAGTTCAGTTTGGGGAGATTGTACATTTGTAAGACTTTGTCCATTTCTTCTAGACTATACATTTTATTGGCATGTAGTTGTTTGTAGGAGTCTCTTAAGAATCTTGGTATTTCTGTGGTGTTGGTGATAACTTCTCTTTCATTTCTAATTTGACTGACTTGGGCCCTCGCCCTGGTTTTCTTTATGAGTCTGACTAAAGGTTTATCAGTTTTGCTTATCTTTTCAAAGAACCGGGTTTTAGTTTTGTTGATCTTTTCTGTTTTTTTTTTTTTTTTAGTCTCTATTTATTTCTGCTCTAATCTCTTTGATAGGTTCTTTTGTTCTTCCTTCTCTAGTTCCTTTAGGTGTAAGGCTAGGTTGTTTGAGTTTTTTCTTTTTCCTGAGGTAAGCTTGTATCACTATAAACTTCCCTCTTAGAAATGCTTTTGCTGTATCCCATAGATTTTGGATCATTGTGATTTTATTTTCTCTTGTCTCTAGGTATTTTTTATTTCTTCTTTCATTTCTTCAGTTAACCATTGGTTGGTTAGTAGCATGTTGTTTAGCTTCCACGTGATTGTGTGTTTTGCAGTTCTTTTTTTTTTTTTTTTTTAGTAGTTGATTTCTAGTCACTTAATATTGTGGTTAGAAAAGATGCGTGATATGATTTCATGTGCACTTTGAAGGTATATTGTTCTTTTTTTTGGATAAATGGTCAAAATCCATTGTTTTCAACTGTTTATTATTTGGAGAAATGACAGATGGCAGTTAGTGGCCTCACCGCTTCTTCTTCCATTGCAAGTAAGGAGGGTTTAGCATGCTGAGTAGGCCAGGTCTGTTCCATTAACATATGAGGCTTTGTTTGATCATAGGACTGAGCTCTAAGTCTGCCTAACCATTCCATATTCCTTAGGCCACCCATGCTCCCTTCGGTAACAAGCACTTATTGAGCACTGAGGGTGTGCTTGACAGTATGCCAAAGGTATATTTCTCATAAGTATTATCCTTTTTACTCCCCACAACTTAAAAATCTGGAGGTACTCAAAGAATTTAAGAATCCTGATTAAGATCTGGGACTTCAAAGCTTTCTCCCTATATTGTCAGGCACTATGTGAAGTGCTAGAAAATAAAACTTAGTATGATACAAATCTTTAGTGAAAGCAGACACATTAATACATAATTTCATTTAAGTGGGTTTAGTGCTTGACAGAAATATAAGTGCAGAGGTTATGGGGTCCTGTAGGAAGGTCATTACTTGAGCATCTCTGGGTGAGCATCCTGAAGGAAGGGGTGTTCAAGTCAAGACTTGCTGGGTTAACCACAGTGAACCTAGCTTCTGGGATTATGTTATCAGACTGCTTTAGAACTCAGTCTGGAGAAAGCAAAGACTCTTGGACTCAAACATTTCTGGCAGGTGTTTGCCAGTCTGCCTCAGTCCAGCCCATTTTTGTGTATGTATTTCTAAGCTCTGAACTTTGGGGCTGATAAACAATAGCTAAGTTCACAAGCAAACCAAGGTGGGCGGGGGGGTGTGGGGCAGGAAGTGGGGGGACTTTGATGTTTAGACCTGAAATGCTGTTAATCTAGTCAGTTGCATGTCTGATTTCTTGAAAAGTACCATTTTACTTTTATGGCTTAATTTTATTGATGCAACACTTAAGTTTTTAAGTTGTAAAGTAGCAGGTACTGAATTAATATTTGTTGAGTAAGTGCATGTATGAGAGAATTAATGATATACATCTGAGATCAACAATTTTCCCCATAAAGAGCCAGATAATAAATATTTCAGGCTTTGTGAGCATATGATCTCTGTCAAAACTACTTGATCCTTTTGTAGCATAAAAATAGCCATAGATGTTAAGTAAATGAATGGTATCACTGTGTTCTAGTAAAACTTGAGTTACAGAAAAGACGGCAGCCCACATTTGGCTGTGGGTTATAGTTTGCCAATAAATAATCTACAAACAATCAGTACTGTACTGGAGTTACAGTTTGCGAGAGATAGGTGCATTTGCTGCTTGTGATTTTGTATGATTTTGAAATTCTGTGCTTACTTATGTGCAGATAACATACCAGGGGAAGGAACTTTTAAAGTATGTTTCTGAGGAGTTACCCGTGCCTCCAGATCCTCAACAACATCAACCTTGCCTTCCAGGTATGTGCAGACCAAAACCTATTTCTTAGTTGTGGAAAAACACACCCTAATCCACTGATAAGACATTTCACTTGTCTTTTTTTTTTTTTTTTTTTTCATTCAGGTTAAATTCACCTAATGTTCAGATAACCATTTTAAAGTGAACAGTTCAGTGGCATTTAGTTTATTTATTCATTCTTTGATTGGTATTTGGGGTTCCACTTTCTGGCTGTTGGACATAATGTTACTATTAACAGGTATATACATATATTTGTATGTACCTGTCTTCAGTTCTTTTGGATATATTGGTATATATTACTCCTTGGTAGGAGTAAATTGCTATATTACTAATATATATTATATATTTACTTTTTTGAGAAACAGCCATATGTTTTCCACAACAACTGAATCATTTACATTCCTACCAGCAGTGTACAAAGGTTCCAGTTTTCCCACATTCCCACCAAAAATTATTTTCTGCTTATACACAGCACTCCATTTAAACTCCATTTAACTTAATTTCTAGAAGAATAACCCTTTCCTCACAGCTCCTTTCTCTGTGAATCTATGATGTGCTTATTTTAGGTAGATTTTTTTGGTTGGAATAAATTTATTTCACCTGTATGTAAACAAGGTATTTAATAGTCACAGCATTTTTTAAAAATGCATATTAAATCAGATAAGTTTGACTACACCCCAGATATAACAAAGTACAGGGAAAGAAATGGACATAGCAGCAATAAGATTTGTTTTTAAATCTGTACATTATCCACAAGGCCCAAACAATAGAAGCAAAGGCTTGAGTGTCCCTAAAGTAGTGCCATTTGAAAGAAACCTATAATATAATAGGTCAGTTAAAACCCATCTCACAGTAGCAGCAGTTCATTTTAACAATAGTATGGCAGAGAATACATATGAAAAATTCATCACAAGACAGCCAAGTCTTCAATAATGCGACTTCATGTAAAAACTCAAGCTGTAAATAAATATTGGTAAGGTAGATTTTTTTTAAGTGCCATAAAAGGGAAATAGCTTCCCAAGTAGTGCTGGTGGTAAAAGACCTGGCTGCCACTGCAGGAGACGTAAGAATTGCCGGCCCCATCCCTGAGTTGGCAAGATCCCCTGGAGGAGGAAATGGTAACCTCCTCAGACATTCTTGCCTGGGAGATCCCATGGACAGAGAAGCCTGGCGGGCTATGGTCCATAGGATCACAAAGAGTCGGACATGACTGAAGTAACTTAGCACACAAGGGAAAATGATATTTTTCCCTTCTTTGCAGGCATCATTTGGTTAGTTTCCCATATTTTCTAAAAATAAACACTAGATACTAGAATAAAGCTTTGCTTACTAGTGTAAACTGATACACTTCATTTGATGGAATAAACCTTCAGAAAACTGAAGAGAATGTAGTCTTCAGTCAGCAGTTGATTGCAGAGTTGTGGGAAAGGACAGCACACATTTCTGAAAAGTGGACATAACTAATGCTGTGTTACGCTCCTCTACGGCAGCGTTCCCTCTTTCCCCCCCCAGCGTCCCTGTCTTAGACCAGTTGGGGACAATATATGAGGAAAAGAGGTACAAAAGAGAAATGATAATTCTGTAATAACCAGAGACGAAAATCAAACAGGATTACTGTCACCAGGCCCCTAACCAGGGGCTTCCCAGGGTTACTCGTTCCCTTACAACAAATCCAATAATTCAATACTTTCCTAACTTTACACATAGCCCTTTGTCTCAAAAACTGGCTTCAGAATAAGATGCATTTTCTCCAGTTTTCTAGGGATAGCCTCAAAAATGTTTCTCATCATTTCGGGGAAACTCATAAAATAAAACAGTTGTGAAGAAGTTAAAGGGTTTAAGGAACTGGAAGGAGTTGTGATTCATGGCCTTTGGTTCCTCACCCTGACTGCAATTCTTCCTAATCTTGGAGATGAGCCTGGAACCCAGAGTTTTTAGAAGTGATTCTTAGGCAGCCAGCCTGACTGCTGACTCTGAATGACTAGTAGTATCTGATTTCTTATGCAGGTAATAATTTGGAAATTCTTTATATTCGGCCCTTCACTTTGATTCCAAAGCATACCTGCCCCAGGGCTTGCGTACTCACATTCACTGTCCCTTCCCCTCTCCCTTTTTCTGTCTCTCTCTGTCACTCACACACACACACTTCTTGAAGGAAGATCAAGCAAACCTTTCTCCTAGTTTTATCCTTAAGAGTCAAAGCAGAAATACAGGTTCTTCCTCATATTAGAAAGGTTGTCTTGCTCCTCAGATTTTCTAGTTCCAGGCACATAGTTCCAACCCCAGCCATACATCTCTTTTCTCAGAGGGCTGATAGATCACCTGCTAAGTTAAGCATGAAATTTGAAAAATGGATTCTGCTTCTGTTGCCGGCAGTATAAACAGTTTCTTGTTACTAATTTCTCTCCAGAAATCCTGAATTTTCTTTCCTTTAGAAATTTCAGATGTTAGTACTAATTTGAGAACTGTGGAGGCACCAGTATGCCAACTAGCATCTTGCTACCTTGATCTGGACCTAGGAATCTATAAAACAGGTCTGTAGGCTACTGTTGAAGTTTTATTTAAACATTGCTAGGATTCTTTTGCACCTGGTTTTGTGGTACCTAAAAGAAATCAAAAGCCCTGGCAAGTCAGAAAAATGTAAAGTCTCTAACCTTATTACAAGCAAGGTTGCTGTCTTATTTCTCCAGAGATACACAGATGACCATTAGGAACATGAAAAGATACTTATCATTGCTTATTGTTAGAGAAATGCAAATCAAAACTACAGTGAGGTACCACCTCATCTTTAGAGGTGGCCATCATTAGAAGGTTTACAAATAAATCTTGGGGAGAGTGTGGAGAAAAGGGAACCCTCCTACACTGTTGCTGGAAATGTAAATTGGTGCAGCCACTATGGAAAACAGTGTGGAGGCTCCTTTAAAAATCAAAAGTAGAGCTGCTACATGACCCAGCAACCCTACTCCAAGGCATACATCTGGACAAAACTATAGTGCAAAAAGATACAGACACCCCTATGTTCTCAGCAGCACTGTGTACAATAGCCAAGACATGGGAGCAATCTCCGTGTCTCCTGGCAGCCGAGTGGATGCAGGAGATGCAGTGGGGACTTCCCTGGTGGTCCAGTGGCTAAGAATCTGTCCTGCAATGCATGCGGTGTGGATTTGATCCCTGGCTGGGGAACTAAGATCCCACATGGCGCAGGGCACCTAAACCCTCATGCCGCAACTAAGACCTGATGCAGTTAAATAAATAATTGTTTTTTTAATAAAGAAGGAATGGTATATATATGCACAATGAAATACTACTCAGCCATAAAAAATAATGAAATAATGCCATTTGCAGCAACATGAATGGACCTAGAGATTATCATACTAACTGAAGTAAGTTAAACAGAGAAAGACATATACCACATGATACCACTTGTATGTAGAATCTAAAATATGACACAGATGAACTTATTTATGAAACAGAAACAGACTAACAGACATAGGAAGCAAACCTACGATTACCAAAGGGAAAAGGGGTGGTGGGAGAGGGGTAAATGAGGCGTTTGGGATTAGCAGATACGAACTACTGAACGTAGATAAACAACGAGGTCCTACTATATAGCGCAGAGAACTATAGTTGGTGTCTTTTAATAAACCATAATGAGAAACATATAATGTGTAACTGAATCACTTTGCTGTACATTAGAAACTAATACATTATAAATCAGTTTACTGCAAAAAAAAAAAGAAGTGATGGCCCTTCACATTTTCTCATCCAGAAATTTAAGAGAACTATTTCTCTTTACCCCTTATCCAGTTTACTTCTGTTAATACATATCATTTTGGATTCATGGTATCAAGAAAATCCTGAGTCATGAAGATAAGAGATAATATGACTTTTAGTAAGTCAGAGATAATGGAAGAGCTTTTCATTTTTTTGAGTTCTACACGAAAACTAGTTAACTTGGCAACACAAGGCAACGTTGTGTTGATAGACTACAGGGTATTAAAATATGGTACATTAGCACATCTGAGGGTGTGTGTTAAGCCTAATGAAAGATTTTAAACATACCAAAGCTAACCTTTAAAAGTGAGATTCTGTTGATGAAATGTTGATTGAATCCCTGAAGTATTTATCTCTAAATCCTTTTAAGCTTTAAAATGGAGTGAGTCTGTGGTGCATTTTCCCTTAAAATTTCACAGCTTCCTCCCAAGCCTCTCTCCCCATTGTGTACTTGGCTGTAGTTCCCTTTTGTGTTATTGAGGGACTCTTCATTGGTATTTCAGTATATAGTGGAATAGGAAAAAATGAACATTCCCAAGGCTTCTACATCATTTGTGAATACTGTGTGTAAACATATTGATATACTTTTCATAAAGTTCTCTAAAAAAACATTATGTTAATATAAATCACATTTCATCATTTACCTGGAAAGTCAATTTTATATGTTTATGTCCCCTGTCACCATAGTACCAAGACACTCAAAACACCTGAAGCTGAGTGTATTTATCTAAGCAAAACAAAACAAAAAGGTGTCTCCTGAGGTCTGGTCTTTTCCCAGGCTATCATTTAATGCACACTGATTATATAATTTATAATTTTTTTTCATGAGGATCTAACATCACTTGTTCATTCAGAAATAAAACACAATTTTTCTGTTGTAAAAAGTAGACTGTTTTGTTTTGAAAAGTCTGACGTATGTGTAATCTATTGTAAATACATGACTTTAAAGAAAGAATTTTATTCATTTTAGTGCCGTTATTGTGCTTCATTTCTCTGTAAAAGAATATGTAATAGAAGACAAACACTCAGAGGTGCTTCTGTTTTATGTGGTTAAACTTAAACACCCAAGGAAGACGGGTGCCTGATAACAGAGCAGCGGGTGTTTACTTCAGCTCCTATTTAAACTCTTGATTCTTTTTCACTATTTTAACAGGTCATTTTTTTTTCACCCTGGTAGTTTACATCTACTGATAGAGGAAGAAAGAGAAGAAAACAAATGATCTGTTGAGCACTTGCCATGTGCCGTCCCCCTGCCAGATTATTTTACATACGTTAGGGCAGTTAGGAGCTTCTTTTCAGCATGTGACCTCCAGGATTCACATCTGTACGACAGATACACAGAAAACCCGAACACCTTACATGTACTATCAAGTCCCTCAAACCCAGTTCAGCTTAAGGAATTGCCTGATAATTTCAGTTTTCCCCTGAACAATGAAGGCCTAAATAGTTTTAAATTTCTAAATATTATGATCAAGTCTGTTTCTTGATTCCAGTCCAGTTTTCACAGATGGCTTTTGATCTTATCAGCGTAGTGAAAGTCGCTCAGTCATGTCCGACTCTTTGCGACCCCATGGACTGTACAGCCCATGGAATTCTCCAGGCCAGAATACTGGAGTGGGTAGCTGGTCCCTCTTCCAGGATGTTGTCCCAACCCAGGTCTCCCGCATTGCAAGAGGATTCTTTACCAGCTGAGCCACCAGGGAAGCCCTTCAGTGTAAATATATGCCAAATTATTAACTTAGTTTTAGATATCCAATCATATAATACTCTATCACCATATGTATCCTTTAGGATCCTTCATTTATCAGAAGGCATTGAACTTTGCATTTAAATAGCCATAATAGAATTTTTCCCCATCATAACTAGAGCAGATGTATTTTTACAGTCTATTAAAATTATTTTGCAGTCTGTTAAAATTATTCTTAATCATTTGCCTTTGATTGGATTATATTTCTGATTCCGAATGAGAATGTATACATAAGTATATTCATTTTCGTTTTTAACTAGAGTAAGTGATGTTTCATTCCATAATCTTAATGAAGTGTAGAATGCTTCATTTGTAAGCACAAGTTCTGGAAGTCTCAGTTCAATAATTTTAAAGTTAGAAGTGAAGTTTTAATACATCAACTGGTCTTGTACCTGTTTTACAGATAATGAAACTTGAGAGCAAGAGAAGTAAAATGGGTTAGGGGTGTGTCAGAAGTGAACTATCAGTTAAAATAATGAATCTGATTATTTTTTGGTTTTGACATATCAAGAGAATTAAAAAAAAAACAGGAAAAAGAACAGTAAAAGTTAAAATTATTTTTAAACTAACTAGTTTGTCATTTTTGAAGTGCCCATTTCAGCAACCAGATAACATGAATGGTTACATGAGCCCATTCCTTTGTCTACTAGTGAATCTAGCAATTCAGTTTAAGCAGACTTGTGCAGAGTAGCTAATATGGAGTGGTACTACTTGAAGGAGATTTATTTCTCGATACCCTGTCCATGAGCAGCATGTCTCCTTAGCTGTGTCTTTCCTGTTGGAGATTAGGGTCAAGATAAGCCAAAGACCCAATTAAATGGCTTTCTTCCTGGCTGTACTGGCTGGCTAAATGTGCTATTGTTCAGACATTTTATTTACTGGTCTCAGAGGGCACTGACTTTGTCTAGGGAATCTACCTGAACTAAAAGTGAAAATTAGAGGGAGAAGGGCCCCTACCTGCCAGTGGGGTGATTCGGTAGTTTTCACAGTGCTGATGGAATGAACTTTTTGTCACAGAGCTACAAATAGATGTCCTTGGTTATTGCAAAGAAGACAGTAATTTCTTGACCAAATAATGGATTAAGTTAGTGTTTCTCGGGATGCTAATTTCTCCTTCCTCACTCAGAAAAATTCTTTCCGTGATAGAACTTTTTAAATCCTCCTATTCCTCTTTGTTTCTTGGAGGCTTCAGGACCAGGAGTTGTCTGGCCCCTTAAGCAGAACAGAACGTCTGAGCACTAGTCCACACATTAATCCTCCCCACAGTGAAGGCTGGGAAAAATGAATAGTAGATCATGTCAGACTGCTTAAGACTCCATGTGTATGTTTGCTCCTGGTATTACAGCATCCTACCTGTAAGTTCACATCACTACAGATCACAACAGCTTCGTGTTTCTAAGATCTTTCCGTGGCACAGTAACAATTACTAATAGACCCAAAGTAAAATCATTTCCTATAAAGAATATTATATTTAAGCATTTTACATGCAGTATCTGAATCTTGTTGCTTCATCCCCTCTCAGCTACCACCTCCCACATGACTGTCTGGGTTAGAGTGGAAGCAAAACTCCAGTGTCTGGGAGCTTCCAATTTGGAAGCAGGTCTTTTAAGTATGTCCTTCATGCTTTATTTGTTACCATCCTTCCAAACTGGCCCAGAGCTTGGTGGGAATAGTAAGGCTTGTAGTAAGTGTACAGACTGCACTGGTGAGGCGAGATTTCTTTTCTATTTAAGTGCCTGTATTTTGTGCAACTTATTAAGTACCAATGAGTATGTTGAATACTGTAAATGAATTATTAAATTTTAAAAATCTCAATCCCAGTTTCCCAACTACTTGGATTCTTTCCCTTTCTTGTCTCACATGGTTGTGCAAAGATTAAAGTATTGAAAATTGATGGACAAATGTGTGCTGTACTATCAGAGCACAGAAACAAGCTATAGAAGGCTATAATATACCTTGGGTTGTTATCATTAGTTAACCTGGGTAGGAGGGGAGGTGGAATAGGGAGAGGGTTTCAGGAAAACCATACCTGCAGGCCAAATTTAAAGTATAGACAACAGTAAATCACTTAAGAACTCAGCTCTAAAAGCCCTGATGCCAGGAGACTTGCAGAGTGAGCCCAGACCAGGACCCACGGAAGAGACTCTTGATTCTGTAACTGTGTCCTCAGCTACTATTAGTAACAGGTTGTTATTATTTCTCAGAAGACTGATAATACATCTCACAATATATTTTTACTCATTTTATGTACATATAGTATACTGCATATATGTTTTATTTTTTATGAAAAGAAAAAGTGAAGAGTTTTTAAAACATTACATACTGGCATTGATGCTTTCAGATATGCTTTCATATGTGGATACAGAGAAAAGGTTTGTTCAGCTTCAAAAAAGGAAGGAAAGTTAGTGAAGCTCTTTGTCTTTAACTTTGCTGGATGTTACTTGTCTGGAATGATTCAAATGGTTTTGAAGCTTGTACTATTATGTACTAGGATAAGGTAGCAATTGTATAGTTACTTAACACAATTCAAACCAGGATCATACATTTGAAATTAATTCGCTGCATTCTTACATTTCCTTACATGGGGATTACCCTGTTTAGCTGAGTTTTCTCTATATATGTTTCTCAGTTTCTCTATATGCTTTTTGTTGTTGTTGTTGCCCACCCCTTCCCAATGTATGGAGAGGTAGATAACAGCAAAGAAACCTGGAAGTGTTAGAAGTGTGGTCAGCCAAAGGTGCCGGCTCCTGGCAGCACCAGCTGGGATAGAATAGGTGGGGATGAGTGGTGGATGGAGTTCAGAGACCCTGGTGCGGAAGAGGTGGCAGGGAGAAGGATGAGGCAGCAGAGGGTGAGAGGGGTTGAGGGGATGCGAGCAGGCGTTTTGTAAAGAGTGAGCTCTGATTTTTCCCGGCTGGTTATTATGGAAAAGCGGCTATCCTGTGAGAAACTAGGAGATGTTCTTAACACTGTATTCTGTGGTGTGTGTTCCCAGGACTTTTGTCCACGGGTTTACTAAGGAAGTGGCACTGCCCGTTACCACGGAGCCCCTTGCAGTTTTCCTAAAGTCCTGCGATTACAGGAAATTCAGAAGTAATTCTGATCACTAACAGTGTGCCAGCAGTAGAAAGTGGATCTAGGAGTGGGGTGCCATGACCTCTGTCCCTTTGAAAGTCAAGCCATGTGAAGGGCTGCTAGCTAGACTGTCAGCCAAATAACCCTTGTGGGTATATCACGGCTAACCTGTTGAGAAAGTTATACATCAAAACCATCACACCCTACTGACTTTAGTGATAAAGTCAGCACTGCTTAAAACAAACAAACAAAAAACAACAACAAAAAGAGGAGATGGGCCTAAAGTGGTCCCTTTCTCTCAATTTATTACAGCCCATGAGGGAGAGAGAAGCCCAAATCATCTCCAAGCAAAGCTCATTTAGAGTGCAAAGCAATGTTGAATAACACTTCACAGTTTTACGGAAAGCTTTCACATTTCTTTCTTCCGCATTTGACAAAGGTGATGAGTGATGGGACTGGTACAGCAAAATGTTTAACATTAGCATTACTTGATTGAAAACCCCACTTCTGAGGGTTAATAGGTTAGCAGATGTCCATCTGAAAACACTGTCTTTCAGACACTTCAGTTCTATCATCTCAGTATCCCAGATTTGGGCCCCTCCGTTTCAAGCATGTCAGCTGGGAAAAGGGGCAGGTGGCTTCCCGGGAAGCTGCTGCTGCTTAGCAGCCTGCAGTTCTGTTGCTGGCCTTGGCTGTGTGAGCACTGTGGTGACCCTTTCTGGTTACGCCCGTTACAGACAAGATAAAGCTCAGCAGGCGCTCCCAGCCATCTTTCACAAGTTCCCATGTTTGGGTCTGTGACTTCTGAGGTGAGGCCCACTCACTGGAAAGAGGAAATGGGCCTGTATACAGGTCCATCCTTGCTCTTGTGAAACTAAGATAGTATTAGCAAAATGAATTTAAGTACATATTTAAACTTATTTCCATGAGTTTTTCCTGAAAGAATGCTCTCCACTTCCAACTTTTGTGGGATACCTTGCTTCAGATAGTCTACAAAACAAAGCTGTTAATAAGGGAATTATGTTGCTTACATGTGGACCATGTGTAAAAAAGTTTAAATTCTTTGGGTCATAAGTAAACAGATTAAAACCCAAATCAGACTGCCTTAAAACCCCCCAAAAAGAAATTTTGTTGATTCATGTACCAGGAATAGGTTTTCAGACTTAAGCCAAGGTTCAAACAGCACGACTGTCCATAGGCTTACCAAGGGAGCGGCACTGCCTGTTTTTCTCCCTTTCTCACCACCAGTTTTCCGCACTTTCCTTTCCTTAGCTCCTTTGTAACAGCCTCTCCTCTCCTCATTCCAGAGCTCCCTGCTTTCGGATCCAAGTCTAGAGGGGAAGAACCTGGATGTGACTCTTTCCTAGAAGGTGAAGCAAAGATCTCATTGCATGTAACTCTGCTCTGAATGGGTCATGTTCTTCCCATGAATCAGTGCCTGCTCACTGATTGGGTTATATCTAAACACATCAGCTCGATGTGGGAAAGAAGAGGTATTGAATAATGTCCCCTGAACTGAGAAGGAACTTGAAGACCAAAAAACTAAGCAGGCCACTCCTTAGAGTCCAGTTGTGAAGTGTTTATTGTGGGTAACTTACATACAGGTAGGAGGGATCAGATGATCCAGAAACAGTCACAGCGGCACTCCATGCCTCTGCAAAGGGTAAGGAGGGTTTGAAGGGACCAAAGCTAAGAACAGAACCTGACTACTAGGGAGAAGCCTGCTTGATGGAAGAAGGAGAACAGAACCTGACTACTAGGGAGAAGTGCATGCTGATGGAACTCCCTGCCCCTCCCTGGGGGTCTCACAGTCATTTACCGTACATCAGCAAAAGGCATTCTTCCAGTTTTCACATCAGTTCAAAGCAAGGATAAGGCAAGTTGTTAGGGAATTTATCTGGCTTGGGCACATTCCTTGAGTGAGTGAGTGGTAGTTGCTCACTCATGACTCTCTGCGACCCCCTGTGGCCTGCCAGACTCCTCTGTCCATGGACTTCTCCAGGCAAGAATACTGCAGTGGGTTAATGGGCACACTCCTTATGAGCAGACTAAGGTATGGTCATGCAGAAAGGGGAGGGGAAGGACTGCAGACCTAAGATGGAGCTGACAAGAGGCAGGCAGTGTGGTTCAGCCACACAGTTGAGAACAGTTTCACCAGAAGCACCTGGGCCAAGTGTGACGGGAAAGGATAGTCTGTCAGAGGCGAATTAGGGTGGGATCACCACTGGAAGGATAAATGAGTACTGGGCATTAGAGACCCCAGATATCTATGCAGGTTGTAACTGTGTAAACATGTGTACTGCTTAGAATGATGAGCAGAGCTCTCAGACTTAGAGCCTGTCTATCTGAAACTGCCTGGCTGAGGTCACACAGACGCATATTGGCGCTATCCCTGGAATAAGATTCAATTAGCTGAATGACTTACAGGTCATATAGCCAGTCTCCAAGAAAGGAATCTCTGAGACTGTCAGGGAGCTTAAAGAAGCCAGTTTTAGAATCACTGATTCAGATTGGCAGAGCCGAAAGGGACCCTGTTGATCATCTGCTCTCACCTCTCAGAGGAGTTGGAAGTCTGGAGAAGCCATATAACTTGTTTGAGGTCACAACCAAGTTTGTGTGGCCTAGAAAACTGATCCCCCATCTTCCAGCCTAACAATGTCTTCAGGAATAAATATGATAATAACAGCAGCTAGTATTATTGAGTGTTTGCTGTGTATTAGGCAGTAGCCAAGCATTTCACATGCAATATCTCATTTAATCTTCACAACTGTTTTACCCTCAGTTTATTGGAAATGGAGGCACAGAGGGACTTTGATCAACTACCTTCAGAAGCTTCAGTTACCCTTTTTTTGCCTTGGTGCTTTAGGCTGCAACCAGGCTTCTTTCTTCCCAGATGGGTCAGGGCTGATTTACAGCTTTCTCTTGGGTGTAGAAAATGGAGTGAGTGAAGAATGACCTGGTCAGAAAACCTGTTATGTGTGCTAATACACTTGACTAGGGTCTAAGGTTTGTAATAAGTAAATTTAAATCTTATTTTTTCAAAAGGCAGTTTCTTATTTGTTGACACTTCTTTAAACAGGAACTTGCAAAGAATCAATTCAAAGCGTCCCACATTATCTTCAAATAAAAGAAATACAGTTAAGCAGCGACCAAGAATTTCTCCCGTGCCATATAATGGATGAGCATTGGAAGTTCTATGTGGAATGTGAGGAGCTGACATTCTAAAGCATTGTTTTTAAATAACTTGTTTGACATTTGTTCATGTTATTAGCCAATGTTCATATTTTGTCTTGTTTGGTGAACCTGTTTAATACACACTTTATGAGTTGCTGCTTAAGATGTATAAGTATAATGTCTATTATAAGAAAAAATATAACTCTTCAACTGTTACAGTAAGATTAATACTTTTTGCAATTAAAGACATTTTTGACATAATATCGACTCTCTGACTTTCTTTGTACTATCATAGACTTTAATCTTTAAATCAACACCTCACTTTTGCATAAATAACAGTTGTTCTTCATGGGAAGTAAGGATACAACTAGGAGTGATAATTGGTCTTCAAAAATCCCTGGTAAAGTGAATCTACCTCAAAAAAGAACTTAAAACCTTACTACCTACCCCCCATTTACTTTGGAATTTATGTTGAAATAAAAATGTAGAATTATGAAAGAGGTTTATCATAAGTTTCATAAAATTTAGTGTAGATAGAATTGTGGCTGTGCTAAGTCTTACAACAAACAAAGAATCAAGGGTTGATTTGGGGGCTGATTATTTTAAGTAGGGTGTATATTTTACCTGTAAAGTTTGCTACATTATCATGAAGATATTTTTAAAGAGTTATATTCAAGAGTTTTATAAGTTTTCATAAGCTTTTTAAAAAATAAGTGTCTTAGTAGCTGTCTTTGATAGCCATCTTATTCTTATCTGTCATTACTCCAGATGCCCAAATATGCTTTTTAACTCTGTGGCTTCATTCTATCCTTTTCTCTCTCATTTTTTGGGTAGAGATGTCAAACTGCAATAAAGATTACTCTAGCAAGTGCTAGAATTTGGTGGGGATGCAGAGGAGCCATAATGTGTTGCTTCTTGATATTTTCTTATTTTAAACATACAGAATCTTAAATATCTTTAGAATACACAAGAACCTTGTCAGCAGTTGCCTGTGGAGAGAATTATGGGATTGGAGAGCTACAGGGAAAGAAGGACTTCTAACTACGTGCACCCTTTGGCAATTTTGAAATTGGTAATGTGTTTATTCTTTCTATTCAGATAAAAATTTGAAATATCTGAAAATAAAGCATCTGAAAAGTTTTGCCTATTAATAAAAGTGTAAAGACAGATCATTTTATTTTTCTTCCTTTGAGAGTCCATTGAAAATGTTCTGGATAAAGTCACCCTACATGTTGTAATGTGTGAGACCTGACAAGAATTTTATTCCATTATCATTTTCTTAGACTACCCTGTTTTTCTAATTTTTTAATAACCTACCTTATTTGGTGATCTGTTTGGCTTTCATACCTTAAGTAGATATTTAAAACATGGGCCATTTGGGAATATACGTACTAACATGGGAAATTGTATATATAAGTAACTAAAAAAATACAAACTGTTAGTATTTAGTATAAATCCTGGTTATGTTAAACAAAAATTATATGTCTTGAGTGCATGTATAATATGTATAGCCATATAAATATACATATTTTATATATGGTATATGTACTTTATAAGCTATGAAATATGTATTTGTATGCATAAGGTATGTGTGTGGTGCTGGGAATGTCCAGTAAAAGGTCTGGAATGTTACAAATAAAACTGCAGGCCTATCCCTAAGGGAGCTGGACTGGGGAAGGTAGAAAGATATTTTGCAGTTTACATTCAACATTTTTAAAAAGCCAAAAAATAAAATTTAAAAAGTCAAACATTTCTTTGTAATTTAAAAATAGTTTTAAAAAAATAACTTAAAAGCAGGTCTTTTGTTTATTAGTGATTACAGTTTATAAAAGTCATACATTCTCAGTTCAGTTCAGTTGCTCAGTTGTGTCTGACTCTTTGTGACCCCATGGACTGCAGCACAGCATGCTTCCCTGTCTGTCACCAGCTCCCGGAGCTTACTCAGACTCATGTCCATCGAGTTGGTGATGCCGTCCAACCATCTCATCCTCTGTCGCCCCCTTCTCCCGCCTTCAGTCTTTCCCAGCATCAGGGTCTTTTCCATTGAATCAGTTCTTCGCATCCGGTGGCCAAAGTATTGGAGTTTCACCTTCAGCATCAGTCCTTCCAATGAATATTCAGGACTGATCTCCTTTAGGATGGACTGGTTGGGTCTCCTTGCAGTCCAAGGGACTCTCAAGAGTCTTCTCCAACACCAGAGTTCAAAAGCATCAATTCTTCCAGTCTTGCAATTCTGAGGTTTCATTTTAGTAATCAAATTGTTAAACTTAATTTTCCAAGCCCATTTAACATTAAATATACCAACTGGTAACTGACATAATACCTGGTGGAGGCATGTGAGTATTGCCCAAACTAAACAAAAGGGTCTACTTCAAGCAGGACTGGGGTCCAGAGAGCTACCTTACCCCAGATCTTCCCTCTGAGATGACTGGGCAATTTGGGGTGGTGGCTAGACATTTTGTCTATTCTGGGTTCTAAATGAAAGGCTTTTAGACCCTAAAGCATTAGCTTAACTTGTAGACCTTGAACTATATAAGAGACCTCCAAGAATATCCAATTATGCAATCCCTGATATTTGTATCCTTTTGATAAAATTAACTTCCTGAACACCTCCAGGATACTCCATACCCAACAAGGAAGCCTGTTCCCTTTCAGACAGGTGCTCCTAAATAACAGAGAGCTGGAACCCCAATCACCTGGGACTGACTCACAATCCTGTTATGACAAAATAATACTTCCGTTTAAGATCTGAATTATAGATTAGCTTCCACTGGCCTGATAGCTGGCAGTGTCCAAGAATACATCTTGTCCTTTTCTCTTCCACTTCTCTTTCATTCAGTCCCTTCAAGTTCCTTCCTGAGTTCAGTCCTTTAGCAGGACCAGACTCTGTGCAACCTCACACCGTTTCTCTCAGCCCAGTCCTTGCCCTTATAAAACGCTGCAGCACACTGCCAAATTATTCTTCCCGAAGGTCTGTTTTTACTTCCTTACTGCTGCTGCAGGAGTAGAATCTCAGCCCAGGGTTTGAGGCGCCTGCTCTCCGGTCCTGACATAATTCCCAGCTTAGGCTCCCAATCATCTGTAACCTTTGACTCTTAGTCTCCTCTTTCATCCCTTTTATGGGCTGAAATTGTGTCCTCTCAAAATTCTTATGTTGAAGTCCTAGCTTTCAGTCGCACAGAACGTGACTGTATTTCGAGATAAGATCGTTAAAAGAGATGTGTAAAATAAGGCAGTTAAAGTAGGTCCTCATACAGTCTGACTGGTGTCCTTTATGAAGAATTTTTGGCTGTACTGAGGGATACCAGGGGTGCGTGTGAACAAGTGAAAGATGCTATAAGGACAGAGCAAAATGGCAGTCATCTGCAAACACAGGAGAGAGGCCCCTGAATGAAGTCAACCCCGCTGACCCTTCGATCTTAGACTTCTCCCCTCCAGAGAAATAATCTTCTGTTCTTGAAGCCATCTGGTTTGGCAGCCCTGGCAAACTAACACAATCCCTAACTCTACCCAATATTTTGTTTACTATCAAGAATGTTCCCTCTCTCTTCTGTCCATTTATGTTTTCCTTATTCTTGGAGCCCTCTCCTCATCCATGCCCTCCTGGGTTGCTTTCTCAGGCCAAGCACTGAATATTTGCTGCTTGGTATTATTAGTGTTCTTTTCATGGCTTATTTCTCTCAAGTAGCTGGAAAAACTTGTCTTCAGGTAGCTGGAAAACTTGTCGAGGTCAGCTTTATAGTTTTATACTTTGTGTTTCCAATAACATATCTCAGACACACTAGGTACTCAAGAAATATCAGAGTATATTCAAGTCATAACAGAAAACCATATTCAAAATGGAAATTTTATTCTTTCAGAGAACAAGTCCAGAGGTAGGAATCTGGGGGTTGGTTAGCTCTTTAAACTCAACAGTGTTATGATTGTTTCCACCTTTCTTCCAGCTCCCTTCAGGGTGCCAAGATGACTCTGCTGTTTCAGGCAGATGTAGATGCAGAAACAGCATCATTAGAAGAAAGAAACATCCCCTCCAATGCACATCATTTGGGAAGAAACCTTCCTTGAACACCACCACCACCCCAGGCAAGTTTATTTCATTAGCCAAAATTTTACCTTTGGCTCATCCCTAAATCAGTCACTAGCCAGGGAAGCCGGCTATCCTTCATTGGCTGAGAAAAGCAAGTGCATGCCCGTGTGCAGAAGAGTAGTCAGGTGTTTACACTCCAGACTCTGCCAGTAAAAAAAAAAAGCATGTGAGTAAGGTTGGGGTGGGGTAAGAGCTAGCACTTATTGCACTTTAACACATACCAGTCATTGTTATAAGCACTTCCAGTGTATTATCTCATTTAATCTTAACCACACCTTTTGAGGTAGAACTATTGTCCCCATTTTACAGATGAGGAAATCAAAATATAGGATGAAGTAAACTGGCCCAAAGTCACATATGTACCACCAAGTGGTAGAGCTGGGATTCAAACCTGGTAGTCTGGTTTCAGAACGCATGCTGTTAGGTATCATATGTTTCCTCTCTCTCAATCAAAAGCATCTGCCTAAAAAATAGACATTATGATTAGAAGTGTTGCCATCCTTCTGAGTGACTGCCACCTACACATTCTGAGGAGTCAGTGTTGACTCACTCTGGTGAATGCAGGCAGGGCAGACAGAGATGCTCACTGGTAGGAAATGGAATGCAGAAGTCCTGCGGGAAGAGCCTCAGTATGAGTGTGCTGATCCCTGCTCTAGGGCTTTCTCTTTTTCCATCTAGGAGCTCCAGGCATAAAGAAAGTAAAGTTTATTTAACTGAGATACTGCCCAAACTCAGTTTTCATGGAAAACTACCCTGTTAATTGAATGCATGTGCCCATGAAACTTGGATTTTAAGTCTCACTGGGTTCTCAAGACTGTGAGGGATAATGGCACATAACCTCCACAAGGGTTCGCTTTGGTCTCTCTCATTTTCTATTTCTTCTCATTTCATTTTTGTTGAAGCCTGCTTTGCAAAAGGAAACCAGGGATACATCTCTCTCAAACACATAAAAGCCAAGAAATGTGGAAAGTGTCTGCTATAATGTAAGTGAAATGTTTTCACGTCCTGAATTCTCTTCCCAGTTAAATAAGAAGAATGGAATTTGAAGCCATGCCAGGTCAAGGATGAGGAAAGATAGCATCACTGACTCAATGGATATGAATTCGAGCAAACTCCAGGAGGTAGTGAAGGACAGGGAAACCTGGTGTGCGGCAGTCCCTGGGGTTGCAAAGAGTTGGGCACTACTTAATGACTGAACAACAATAGATCAAGTTGCCTGTATCTTAAAGTCCCTCATATAGGCTGCACAGTTAACTTCTAAATTCCTTGGCCATATCTGTAAGTTCATATTCTTTCATTTAGGCTCCTTTAAAGTAGGAACAGTAGATGCAAACATTTGAAGCTATAATGTAAGTAGTGATACTTCTAAAGGTAAAAGCAATTAACATTTCTGTTTTTAGCTGTTCATGAGACACCTTAATGTTCAATGATGTCTGGCCTTGTGGCTGAGATACGAAGTTGGCTCATGTCCTTCAAAGCTGGAGGCAAGGAAGTGGTGAAGCAAGTGATCCAGCTGGTGGATGAGCCTTGCCAATCCCCCAGCATCTTCATGCAGCACGGCTTTTTTGGTTCTGTTTATTATTGCCTACTCATTAACTGTCGTGAAATGATTAAACAGAACAGAAGCCGTGTCTCTCTGTGTAAAAATGTCCCCAAAAGAAATGCTGGTGAGGGAAATGAAGAGGTTTAAAAAAATCTTGGTTTGCAATATCTTGTAATAACTTGTAATGGAAAAGAATCTGAAAAAGCACATACATGTGTGTATAACTGAATCACTTTGCTATACCCATGAAGCTGATACATTATAAACCAGCTGTACTTCTATTTTTTTAAAAAGGGGGGAAAAAAGAAAGTGGTGATTCTCATCCAAATAAAAAAAACCAGGATAAAAAAAAAGGAGTGAACAGTTAAATTTGGAAGAGCTTAGCCCTGTGGCACAAATGACTTTATGTGTAGTAACGTGAGCCCTGGAGCCGTAAGTCTGTAGCGGTGGGTTTCCTTTTCCTTTAGGAGCCAAACCAAACGACACAAGTCCCGCAGTCGACATACAGGGAAAAGCCTACTACTTCCCCAACCTTAGGGGCCCCTCTTTCTCTGTATTTTCCCGGGAGTAAGCTCTTCCATTGAAGTGCTTTTCTGTGAAACTCCCTCAGCTCTGGGCCTGGACAGTGCTCTCAGTCACTAGCGCTCCCACCATCCCCACACCCCTCTGTCCCACTCATCTAACCCATCCTGGTCCTTTCTTCAAAGCAGGACATGGTTTTAAATAGGGGAGCTGGGAGGGCCTCATTGTGAGAAGTTGTATCTAAACATGAGAAACTGCTTACAAATTTCATTTAGTCTCATTTATATCATGAATACTTTATATGTCTCATGTCTCCTAAATTAAATGGGATTTTCTCCAAGGTCAAGGGCTGTTGTATTTTTGTATTCTTCCATAGCAACCAGTGCAGCATTTTGCACAAGCAAGAGTTCAGTGAATCACATTAGTCTCAAAAGCATTTCATCCTTAAATATACCTTTAAACACTCAGCCAGCAGAGAATCTGGCAAGCTACATGCTTGCTAAGGAAAGGAAAATCCAGAGAAGCATATTAAGTATCAGACAGTTAACTCCAGGCTAGACTTCCTGCTTGCTTCCCATTGGTAGCCTGTGACAAATTCTTATTAGAAAGGCTCCAAAACATGTCAAGATCTGGTCATCTGTGCTTGACTGCACACTGGTGAGCCCAGGCCTACAGCTTGAATTATCAGTTTCTGCTGACCTGTGGTGTAATTTCTTGTCTTTTGTACTCAATTTCCCCTCAACTTCTTACCAGTGTCTCTGCATGCCTTCAAGTTCCATTCAGCCCCTATTTCCTTAAGATAACTAGCTAAGTTAGTTCTGCAGAAAGATACTGGATCCTATGATGTCTCTGAAGGCCTAAGAAGACTTTTAAAATACATTAGAAATTCCTCATAAGGTTTCATGAAACCAATTCAGATGGCTGGGAAGGGTTTACCACAATTCCAATTTGGGATTTACATGACTTTTAGAAGACATTTCCACTTCTTGCAGGATTACTACTTTCTTCAAATGGTTTCCTGGGCCAAGAACAACACAATCAGGTCTGGAAGGGTAACCCAGGAGGCACATTATTTTGTGGGGGAATTCCTGAACAAAGAATATCAAGACCAATGTGTTTCCTACCAGTTCTACAACTGGTTTGCTGATTCACCTGGACACGTTACTATTCGTTTGAGCCCAGGATCCGTGGTCGTATAACAGCACTCAGGATTGCCATAAAGACCAAATAACATGAATGAATGAGAAGCCACTTCACAGCGTGCTCACTGCTGCAGCATTACAGCATAGTATTATCACAGTCAGAGTAATTCGCTGAGTTCTTCCACGCTGAATGGTACTTACCTACATCCTTTTCAGCCTCCCATTTCTACAGCAAAACTTCAGAAGTAAGATTCTTCCAGGCACACTTTCCCCTTTGGAGCTGTGCTTTTGACAAGCCCACCTTCCTTCGCTTCGTTTTTCCTACTTTTCCTTCAAGGACCTGCTTGGAATGCCCTCTGCTCTGAGTGAAGTCCTTTAGTGGTATCCTCAGGGACTATGTCCCTTTGGCTGAACTCCTCTGCCATGGCTGCCATATGGTCCCAGTCAGCTGATTCTAAGCATCTCCTGTCTTACTGGTGATGCATGTTCTGAGTACAAGATGTGTAGTTACTGTGTAGTTACTACCTCTGTAACTACAGTCTTTCTTTGAGGGCAAGGTCTGTGATTTATGCATGCCTCTTTGTATTCTTAGCTCAAACAATATGTTTTCGTTAACAGTGACTTTTGGAGATTGTACTGGGTTAATGAGTGTCCCCTCAAAGTTCATGTCTTTGCATATGGAATCAAGTTATGTATAGGTCATATTGGACTTTGTTGTTGTTGCTTTCTCTCTAAGTCATGTCTAACTCCTCTGCAGCCCCATGGGTTGCAGCCCACCAGGCTCTGTCCATGAGATTTCCTCAGCAAGAATACTGGAGTGGGTTACCATTTCCTCCTCCAGGGCATCTTTCTTGACCCAGGGATCGAACCCTAGTCTCCCGCATTGGCAGGCAGATTCTTTACCACTGAGCCACCAGGGAAGCCCATACTGGACTTAAGATCCTTCAAAGAGAGCACAGTCTGGCCAATATTTCACACTTCTAAACTCTAAACTGTGAGAGAATAAATTTATGCTGTCCGCAGTCATCCATTTAGTAGTGACTTGTTATGGCAGTCCTGGGAAACTAATACCCGAGGCGTGCTAAGCACACTGTGGAGGGTAGTGGAGGCCTTAGGGGGCCACCATCCAGCCTAGGGGCTTCCTGGTGGCTCAGCTGTAAGGAATCCACCTGCCAACACAGAAGACACAGGTTTGATTCCTGAGTTGGGAAGATCCCCTGGAGAAGGAAGTGGCTAGTATTCTTGCCTGAGAAACCCCATGGACAGAGGAGCCTGGTGGGCTGCAGTCCATGGGGTCACAAGAATTGGACGTGACTG
Source organism: Dama dama (assembly GCF_033118175.1). Classification (NCBI taxonomy): domain Eukaryota; kingdom Metazoa; phylum Chordata; class Mammalia; order Artiodactyla; family Cervidae; genus Dama; species Dama dama. Next base: position 94,479,327 of record NC_083692.1, read on the forward strand.
AGCATACACACACACACATGCAGCTGAGAGGCATCCTTTCTGAAGACCTGGGATGCAGATCAGAGCAAGGCTTTAAGGGAAGAGGGTAGATGAAGGGGACAGGGAATGAACTGAATATAGTCTGGGTAGAAAGGAAAGCATTTACAAGCATTACGGTAAGGGTACTTTTTAATATGTATTTATTTAATTCTGTTCTGGCTGTGTTGGGTCTTACTGGCAGCATTTGGGATCTTCAGCTCTCAGGCTCAGCTGTCCCACATCATGTGGGACCTTTAGTTCCTGAGCCAGGGATCTAATGGGTGCCCTCTGCACTGGAAGGCAGATTCTTAACTACTGGACCACCAGGGAAATCCATACAGGTATTTTTTAAGGTCTTATCATAGAAACAGTTTACTTTATGACAAACAGGTTGATCCTGGAGTTGGAAACAGGGGTGCAAGCAAGTGAATGGACAACTACTTTATGATATGATATATCCAAATTTTTTAACTGACCAATTTGGGAGAAACTACCTGCGCATGGATTTCATAGCAGCCCTTGCTTAGATAACTGGGGGTCTATGGTGGGAGCCAGGCTGATGGTGGCTGGTGGACTACTGAGCCCTGGAAGTCACAGTTTCCTCAGCTGTTACAGCATGGACACTGGGACCCACCATGCTGGTCTGAGTTCCCGTTCTGCCATTTACTGGCAAGTTATTTGCCTCCCTCTCCTCTGGCGACCCACTCCAGTACTCTTGCCTGGAAGATCCCATGGACGGAGGAGCCTGGTGGGCTGACATCTATGGGGTCACACAGAGTCGGACACGACTGACTCGATTTAGCAACAGAAGCAGCCTCTGGAAAATCAGAATAGAAAAAATAGCATCTCCCTCATAAAATTGTGAGGGTTGAAAGATTAATCTGCACAAAGTGCTTAGAACAGTGCTCACAGCAGGTAACAGAAGGCTTAGTTGTTCTTATCATCATCATAAGGGAGACCAGAAGTGTGAATAATGTGACCTTTAATGATTCTTCCAGAAACAGGGGGGTCCCACTGGAGAGATGAATGCAAAGTTGGCCATTTGCTTGAAAATAAGTCTACAAGGTATTAAAGTATTTATTAAAATACTTGCTTTTCCAAACACAGGGGATTTTTTCTTTTTTTTTTTTAAGGCAGGGTGGTCTCAAGAGTCTCTACTACTGTGGGCTGATTCCAGAGCCTAGGAGTAAAGGATATGGGGTCCCAAGCAGCTCCCTCTTTTAGGATTCCTGGGTTGCAAGGCCTAACCGGTTTTACCTGGTCCGATCTGGCTCCGCACCAACACATCTGGCATACAGCAGGCGCTCAGTCAACATGGGTTAAGTGAGGACGGAAGGAAGAAACCGGCTGGGACTGACTTCCCAGGTGCATCCCTGGCCTGGAAGGCGGGCCCCCAGGAGCCTCGCTGGCCGCCAAGGACTCGGAGCGCCGCGAGAGACGTCTGGAAGGTCGGGAATTAGAAGGTCTGGAAGGTAGGGCATCCAATTCTCAGAGTCTATTCACAGGAACCCGCCACCAAGGCTGAGGCGTAGATATTGCCCAGTTGGTTAAGTAGGCGTGTTTCCGGCAATTGGGTGAACAGAAATGGGACCGGATACCGCGCCGGCACGGTCTGCCACCCTCACCCCCGCTTGAGGGTAAAGAGGAAGCCTTAGAGTGTCTATTTGAACTGCAGGTACAGACGGAAAAACAACTTTGTAGTAGTCTATTTATGGGACATAAACCTCCACCTTCCCACGCCGCTCCTAGGTGATATTTCTTCAGGCTGCCTGGGACACTGACCTGTGGGTCTTAACCAGTGACAGCGAGGCGATCCCTGCAGGAGCGGACCCTCGCAGAGGAAAAAGCAAGGAGTCGCAGATGTGTTTGCTCTGTCACCGCCCTCTGATCATCTCTGGGCAAGTCACTTAGCTCTCCAGACCTCCGCTTTCTTGCTGTTGAACGCGGGGAGGCAACCGAAGCGGGCTGACGCTCCGAGCGGCGGCGGAGAGCGCAGCGCACCGCGCACCTGGGAAGTCCCGGGCGCGGCGCCGGGGCCCCGGAGTGCGGGGCCGGAGCTCCCTCTGCGGGAGCGCGGCGGCGGCGCTCCTCCTTTCCCTCCACGTCACGGGGGCCGCTCAGCGCGCTCCCAGCCCCCGGCCGGCGGAGAGCGACTCCCCAGCCGGGCGCGCCGCGGAGGTGGCGGCGGAGGACGAGGAGGAGGCGAGAGCCCGGAGCCAGCCGCCGCTGAGGGGCCGGGAGTCTGAAGCGCAGGTCGCGGCCGGGCCGGAGCGACTCGTCCATCCGCCGGGACTCCGCGCCCGGGGATCCCCCGCTCCCTTTTCGTAAGTCCACTCGGCCACGCAGGCCGGCGAGGAGCGCTCGGGGCCAGCGTGCGGGGCTCCTGGCCCAGCCGCGGATGCCCGGGACCCCTTCCTCACGACTTTCACTTCCCCGCCGGGGAGAACTTGGGCGCCGCGTCCCTCGCTCGGCGGGGGAGGGAGAGGTAGGTAGGAAGGGGTCGGCCCGGGGCAGCCGCGGCGCAAGCCTAGCTGAGCCCTGGCCGGGCTGCGCGCCCTCGTTGACTCGGGGGCCCCTGCTGGCGGCCGGACGCTGGAAAGTTCGAGGCCGGCCGGCTGCGGGGCGGCCAGCGCGCGTCTGCCTGAGGCTGTCCTGCAGAGACGCGGCCGTGGCGCCCTCTTCCCGGGCTCCCGGGGCCCGGCAGGGCCGGGCTGGGAGGCCGGGAGCAGCCAGGCGCACCCGCGCTAGGGTGTCGTCCCGGGCTCTCCCGGAGCGGTGAGGACGCGGCTCCCCGACGCGCCCCTTCCGGGGCTGGCGGTCCTGGGTCTCGGTCCTCCGGGCCACTGAGAGCCGCCCAGGTGAGGGGCGAGGGGCGGGTCCGCGAGGGACCTGCGGAGCCGGGGGTCGGACGCGCGCTGTGCCGCGCCATCGCCGGCCTCTCCGCAGCCCTGGACCCGCGGCGCCGAGCCGCGCTGCCCGGGGGCGCCGGAGGCGAGGGGGCGGGCGCGGGAATGGGCTGCTGGCGTGGCTTCTCCTTTAGGACCAGGTGGGAGTGCGCGTCCCTCAGGAGGTCGCGGATCAGAAGCTGCGGAGCGGTCCTCCCCGCCGCGCCTCCCGCTGGGACGAGCTTCTGCGCTTTTTACGGTCAAGTTTCCCTACCGCAGAGCTGGCCCGGATCGTCCCCTTGTGAGGTGGCGGCACCTCCTCCATCGAGCTGGGAGCCTCCGAGGATCCGAGAGTCAGTTTTCCATCTTCACGTAGGAACAGTGCGAGCTGATGGATACTGAATGTGTATTTCAGGACCGAACTGTCCTGCCTCGATGAGGCTTTCCTGTGGTTGTAGTGGGCACCGTGTTTTCCTCTCGCTGGATGAGGGAGAGATGACCTTCGCCCTTAGGCACTTGTCGTTCCCTCTTCTCGTCCTTCAAACTGAAGAGAGGCAAACCAGAAGATTAAGGGAGTTGGGAATGATATTCAATGATATTAAATTAAATGTTCATGTGGTTTGGTAGATAGAAGTCACCTCTTCTGGTTTTACAGAAGCATGCCCTTATTAAACCACCTATCAGTCTAAGACAGTCTAGAACCTAGCTGTCAGTTTTGACAGCTTTTGTTGATGGCCTCTTGAGGAAGTAAAAGTCAGGAGGTTACTGCAGAGAGCGGTTCCTCTGTTGCACTTTCTAAGAATCAATTCTCTGTGAGAAATGATCGATTAAGCTGCTATTGAATCGTATCATGCTTGTATTTGCAGAGAAACAGTATCCACAGAATCAGGCTGTGTGGCAGTGAGTGAAAGGAGGATTTCCTTTGGGGGTGGGAAGTGGGGGCAGCTGTAAATTTGTCTCCTTTGAGAGGCACATTTACTAAAGGCCACAAGGTCTGCAGAGAGGGAGGTAAGAGTGAATGGCATATTTTGGGCAGTAAGTCAGGGTTGGTGCTTGGCATCACGCTAAGTACCCTCAGGATAGGTGGGCAGTCAGTAGTTATCAAACTGACTTTGAATGAGCTCCGTTGGGCAGGCGGGGGCAGGTGGGGCTATGGTGATGTCCAGTTCCTGGTCCCCTGAGAATGACTGAGGGCAGACGCCACAGAAGCCAACACTGTTCCCCATCTACTGAAACAATGTTTTGAAGCCCACATGACCGTGAAATTTGAAGTTTTACTTTGTAGATCTGGAAATGTAATGAGGAGGAGGAACATAGATGGAAACCATGAACAGAGCGGCACTGTAGCTCAGCGTGGCCCTGGGATGTGACTGCTGAGAGACCGGGTTCTGACCCTTCCGCTCCCTAGCGTATGGCCTTGCACACGTTTCCTTACCTCTCTGCCCTGGTTTCCTGGTCTCTGATGTGGCCCCACATCGGAGGGGGGTGTGTGTTGTGGTCCCTGCTCAGGGGTTGCGGGGAGGTTTGCCTGTGTGCACGAGGTAGGCACGTGTGCACTGCGTGTGCACAACACTTGTGTGTACATCATCTTTGTACAGTGTGTGCCTGTGTGCCTTGTACCTGGTGCATAATGAATGCTCGGTGAGCCTTAGAGCCGGTGGTTTTATGATGATGAGCTCATTCCCATCACTTCCAGATGTAGAATCGGAGACTCAGAATTTTGAGATCCTGTCCAAGGCCAGAGAGCCCAACAGCGGTGGAAGTTAAGGCCAGGATCCCATTTGCCTGACTCACAGGCAGGGTCACCTCCCCCTTAGCGTGTCAACGAGTGTCATGTGCTGGATGCTGCGTGAAATTCATAAAAGGATCTGGTCACTGCTTGTCAGAATGCAAGAAGCAGAGCAGATAATATCAATGTCAAGGCTTACAGACTTTTCCCAAGCAATTTAGAGATATATGTTTTGTATTAATTTACATTGCTTTGCAAGTCATTTTATATGCATTTCCACATGCTGGTTATTTTCTAAGTGGGATCTACAGGCTGAGGCTTCACGTATATAAGATCAAATTAAGTTAACCAGGAGTTGAATGCAGCTGCTTCAAAACCTAATGGGCCCCCAGGCATGGCGTGCTCAGTGTAGATTTTAAGGGAAAGGATTGGGTCAATATTTACTATTTTAGAAGATGTGGGAAACCAGATACCATTTGGTAAAAGCAGGTCACATCTTAATATGTAATGAAGCTTGATTTGCTGAACACAATAGAAAATTCAGGAAAAGTAGAAGGCCAGAGGGAAATTGCCTATTATATAAAAATGCCAGAAATGGAAGGAGAAGTCTGCTTTGTGAAGCTGAACTAATAAGAAATACTAAAGGTCAGAAAGCAAAGGTGGAATTTCTGCTAACCAATGAGGTTTATAAAAGGAGCATATTCTTAAATACAAATGTGTGGCGTTTCAAAACCAGTAAATTCTCCCTAATTTGGACTTAGCGGAAAACAGGCCATTGTGTCTTAGTAAAATCTTAGAAATATATATATTGTGAAAACAATGATATAGTTCCTTAGAGCACTGGTTTTCAAAGTGTGATCCCTGGACAAACTGCACCAGCATCACCTGGGAACTTGTTAGAAATGCAGATTCTGCAGCCATCAGACTGGCTGAATCAGAACCTCTGCAAATGGGGCCTAGTAAACCTATGATTTAATATTTGGAGCCAGCTTTCATGCCTCTTTGTTTTTTCCCTTCTTTGGTCTTGGCCTTCCGTTTCCCTCCTGTGGTCACTAACTCACTGTGCTGCTTGCTTTTCCATCAGACAGTGTCCTGGTAGAGGGTGGTACCCAGACACAGACCCATCCGTGCCTCTGTCCCACAGTCTACACTAATGGAAGATGCTAAGATCCCTTTAGGCTCTCACGTTTCTACAGCTTGTGGTTTTCACGTTGTCCAGGATTATACTGGTTTGGTTTCTGCTTTGGTTTTTCTGCCTTTTAAAATCTTTTGGCAGTCTTGTACCAAACAAACTGGGACTCCTGAATATAGTCAGCCAAAACCCTGAACCATTCTCTCCAGATGCTCCTGTGAAATCCCATTTCTCCATCTGGTACGATGCAGTTAATTTCTTGGACCTGACTGTTAGCCTTTGTATTTATCTCTGTTCAGTGTCATCTTGCTAGGTCCAAGTCTGCCCAGATCTGTTTGGGTCCTCCTTCTGTCCTTTTTTCACGTAAACCTTTGAGCCCTCTGCTGATCTCTCTGCTGGTGTCCTGGCCCGAGGAAATAATAACAACATGAGCATCTTGGTTAGAGGCCTTTGTCACAGTTAATGAGGCTTAAAAACTTGGCATCTTCACAGACCCTGGGGGGCCTAAAATCGGAAGAATGCTTGTCATCAGCCTCATTGGTGTTTGCATTTAAATTACTGCTGTTCAGGAAGTGCCCCTCACGTGGTTTCTCCGTGTGAGGCGTGTTTCCCAGCTCCTTCTTGAGTGCCCCCCATGGTTCAGTCTTCCTAGCTTCCTAGCAGGAGCAGTTGTCTCTGACAATTGCTTTTCCCTCCCTATTATGTTTATACCATCAGCGTCTTGCAGGGTCTTGGTTTTTTGCCTGGGTGACCCACGGTAAGTTTCAGCTTGTTAAATGGTCAGATTAAGGTGAATTCAGAAATTTCCAACTAATGGGAAGCAAAAAACATATGCCTTGTCATTTCTCTCTGCTTCAGGGTCCTACCCATCCAGGCTCTAGAATTCAGATATTTTGTGGTCAATTCTGTATTTTGCTGGGAGATTAGGGTTATTTAATGTTTTTTTTTTTTTAATGTGAAATTTTGCTCATATATGATCCTTAAAGGAGTACAGTTAGATAATATAATCACACACACATAAAAAAAGTTTTAAAAGTCAGAAAGCAGAACAATTTTATGGCGAGAATGCTTGTTGCTAGAGCATGAAAAAATGCCTGGACTCCTGCACTCTCACGCCATTCATGATCCTGGTCCAGTCCTGGGCTTCCCCGGTGGCTCGGCTGGTAAAGAATCCACCTGCAGTGCAGGAGACCCGGGTTCCATCCCTGGTTGGGAAGATCCCCTGGAGAAGGAAATGGCTACCCACTCCAGTGTTCTTAGCTGGAGAATCACAAGGACAGAGGAGCTTGGCTGGCTAGAGTCCATGGGTTCGCAAGAACTGGACACGACTAAGCAACTAGCACTTTATGCAGTCCTACTCAAGCTCTCTCCCTCCTCCTCACGCTGCTTTGGAAGACCAGCTTTAAACCAAATTGCAAAAAATCCCAATAAAATCCAAGCCTACTTTCCTCCTCTAGGATGCTATCAAACCTTTTCTGATGTGACATTCTAGCTTAGCATGGCAAGAAAAAAAAAGTGCTGGGTGACGAGGGAACTACTTGTAATCTCTAGGGAATCTCCGCGATATCCTGTACTTCTGCCTCTTTGATTGCTTTCCCTTCTCCCTGCCTGCCTTGTTGTTCTTCCAGTGTAGTTCAGGGGGAAACAGATGAGGTGGTCACTTGGAAGGAAGGCTTCCTGGCTGTGCTCAGACTCAGCTGGTCTGCTCTTGGATAAAGGTTCTGCAGAACCTTGGAAACCCTGTTTTTCAGTCCTGTTTCTGTAGACCTTGGTGTTTCTCCTGGTCATCTACCAGATCCTACCGAGACCATGGCAGAACTCGTTTGGATGGCAGCAGAGGGCAAGCCCAGGATCAGCATGACCAGGGCGTAGCACAGCCCCTGTGTTCCTTTTCCCTTCCTTCTTCTCTTATCCCTGCAGCATGGCTGGAATATTTGCACTGTGGCGTCCTTTCCCCACGCCCCCACATTCCTTCTGCGGGGCAACAAGGAGGGCTGTCTGCCAGCCATCGTCTTCCCAGGTTCTCCCTCCTTCAGCCCTTCCAGCCACAGCCTGCCCTACGCTCAGGCAGAAGCAGAGAGATGTCGAAGCTGATGGGTTGGGAGAGAGAAGCGGAGTGACACGCAAGGTAGGCACAAAGTCAGTCGCAAACGTTGGATCATGGAAAAACACTGCTGGAGGGATGTGGGGATTGTAGAACTGGAAGAAGGGATGTGGAACCAGAGGGGAGATGCTAAGGAAAAGCGAAAATGTGAAAGGCACTCAGTCATGTCTGACTCTGCGACCCTGGACCGTATGTAGCACACCGGGTTCCTCTGTCCATGGAATTCTCCAGGCAAGAATACTAGAGTGGGTAGCCATTCATTTCTCTTGGGGATCTTCCCAACCCAGGGCTCAAACCTGGGTCTGCCACATTGCAGGCAGATTCTTTACTGTCTGAGCTACCAGAGAAGCCCTAACATAAGATGAACACCACAGCAAAAGAATCCCTAAAGAAAAGAAACTTTTCCAAATGCTAGCTAGTGCCTTACCTTTTCTGGGAGTTTATCTCTAAACAACAAAATTTAAATGTAACAAAATCACTGGGATTCCTCAAATTGTATTGTCAAGTCTTTCAGAACCTCACTAGTTCTTTCTCTGTGTATTTATTCTGCCAGACAGCTTAGTTTCTAGTTGCATCTCTCCAGAATCTAACACCATGCCTGCCTGGGACGTAGTAGACACACAGTAAATGTTTGCTGGATGGATGGGCAGCCAGTGAAGGGGGATAGAAATAGGGTATATAAAAATAAAGACATGTGTAAAATATGAACACAAGTGAAAGCAAAGACATGAGCTAGTGTTTGTTCACTCATGTCCATAGCAGCAGCATTCATAGTAGCCAAAAGGTAGAAGCAATGCAAGTGTCCGTAAACAGACACTTTCCACAAATGGAAAAACAAAATGTGGTTTTGTACATCTGAGGAAATACTATACAGCCTTAAAAGGAAGGAAATTTTCACATGCTCTATAATGTGAGTGAACCTTGAAGACTTGGTGTTAAGTGAGAGAAACCAGCTATGAAGTGACATATTGCATGATTCCTCTAAAACAAGGTTCTTAGAGTAGTCTAACTCATAGGAAGATGAGCTAGAGTGGCGGTCGCCAGGGGCCATGGAGAGGGGAGTGTTTAGTGTTTGATGGACACAGAGTTTCGCTTCGGGAAGATGATAAGTTCTGCAGATGAGTACTGGTGATGGTTGTACAACAGTGTGAATGCGCTTAATGCCACTGAACCACAGCAAACGAAGCAACTGACAAAGAAATAATCTCAAATATATACAAGCAGCTCATGTAGCTCAATACCAGAAAAATAAATGACCCAGTCAAAAAATAGGCCAAAGAACCAAATAGACATTTCTCCAAAGAAGACATACAGATGACTAACAAACACATGAGAAGATGCTCAACATCACTCATTATCAGAGAAATGCAAATCAAAACCACAATGAGGTACCATCTCATGCTGGTCAGAATGGCTGCCATCAAAAAGTCTACAAGCAATAAATGCTGGAGAGGGTGTGGAGAAAAGGAACCCTCTTACACTGTTGGTGGGAATGCAAACTAGTACAGCTGCTATGGAGAACAGTGTGGAGATTCCTTAAAAAACTGGAAATAGAACTCCCATACGACCCAGCAATCCCACTGCTAGGCACACACACCAAGGAAACCAGATCTGAAAGAGACACGTGTACCCCAATGTTCATCGCAGCACTGTTTACAATAGCTAGGACATGGAAGCAACCTAGATGTCCATCAGCAGACGAATGGATAAGAAAGCTGTGGTACATATACACTATGGAATATTACTCAGCCATTAAAAAGAATTCATTTGAATCAGTTCTAATGAGGTGGATGAAACTGGAGCCTATTATACAGAGTGAAGTAAGTCAGAAAGAAAAACACCAATACAGTATACTAATGTATATGTATGGAATTTAGAAAGATGGCAACGGCGACCCTATATGCAAGATAGCAAAAGAGATACAGATGTAAAGAACAGATTTTTTGGATCCTGTGGGAGAAGGTGAGGGTGGGATGATTTGGGAGAATAGCATTGAAACATGTATATGACCACATGTGAAACAGATGACCAGTCCAAGTTCAATGAATGAAACAGGGCACTCAAAGCCGGTCCACTGGGACGATCCAGAGGATGGGATGGGGAGGGAGGTGGGAGGGGGTTCAGGATGGGGACACAGGTTCACCCACGGCTGACTCATGTCAGTGTATGGCAAAACCACTACAGTATTGTAAAGTAATTAGCCTCCAATTAAAATTAATTAGTTTTTAAAAAAGAAAAGAAACATGTGGATAGAGAACAGACTTATGGACACGGGGAGAGGGGAGGAGAGGGTGAGATGTATGGAGAGAGTAACATGGAAACTTACATCACCATGTGTAAAATAGATAGCCAACAGGGATTTGCTGTATGTCTCAGGAAACCCAAACAGGGGCTCTGCACCAACCTAGAGGGGTGGGATGGGAGGGAGATGGAAGAGAGGGGATATATGTATACCTGTGGCTAATTCACGGAGAAGGCAATGGCACCCCACTCCAGTACTCTTGCCTGGAAAATCCCATGGACGGAGGAGCCTGGTAGGCTGCAGTCCATGGGGTTGCTAAGAGTCGGACACGACTGAACGACTTCACTTTCATTTTTCACTTTCATGCATTGGAGAAGGAAGTGGCAACCCACTCCAGTGTTCTTGCCTGGAGAATCCCAGGGATGGGGGAGCCTGGTGGGCTGACGTCGATGGGGTCACACAGAGTCGGACACGACTGAAGTGACTTAGCAGCAGCATGGCTAATTCATGTTGATGTTTGACAGAAAACAGCAAAATTCTGTAAAACAATTATCCTTCAACTGAAATTTTTTTAAAAGAGAAAAAAATGGTTAAAATTTTAACCGTGACTCCATCCATGTCCATCTACCTCTCCAGCCAGCCAGCCACCCATTTTTCCATCCATCTATCCAGCCACTCACCCACCCATGACCTCGCCAGCATTTATGGGACAGCTTTTCTAGGATAGGCTAAGGAACAAAACTTTTTAACATTACTGATTTTTTTTTAATGGTTTTCTCAAATGGCACCTATTGGCTTTTCCTGCCAGTTCATGAGCTGAGTTAGTCATCACCGTGTTCATGGGAGTGAGTACCCCTGACCATCTTTCACAGATGAGGAGGCAGAGTTCTAAAGAGATTAGTGAGTGACCTCTTGTCAGTGCAGTTAGGACTTCAATTCAGAAACCTTGGCTTTAAATTCCAAACGTTAATGCTATACACAAATAAAGTAGGAGGGTGAGATGGAGGCAGCTGAGGGTCTGGCAGGGAGGAGAGGAAGGGGAGCATGCAAGAGGAGGAGGGAAGAACCACTGCACACACTTCACCCTCCATGGTGCTGATCCTCTGTTTCTTGACATACAACAAGCTTGTTGCAAAACATGCTCCCAAGAAGGCAGCCAACCTGCAAGGTGACCTTCAGAGATCCCAGAGGAGGTGTGCTGTAAGCCGAAGAGAGCTCACCGGAGGCCTGGGAGCAGACTGCTCCGTGCATGCCAGCATCAGGGTTAAATTGGTAACTCTGAGAGTTTGCTCTTCTTCAGAGGTTTATCTAAAGCCACCGTTTGCCTCTAAATCCAAACAGATGAGAGTTTCAGCCTCATGTGAGACACATTTGTGCTTGCCTATATACAGGATTATACTGTTGTTCAAGTGGACACTTTAACGTGGTTTCAATTTAAGCTTTATTCGTGTGTGTGTGAAGCATTACCATTTTCATATGTTCCTTCAGAGTTGCATCTTTGCAAATTTGCTTACACATATACAGCCTTATTTTTCTAACATAATAAAGCTGTAGAGTGGGTGGTTGCTGCTGGTTGCATGGTCTGAGGATTGGGGGCTGAGGTTGCTAGTATTCTCTTGGTCTGTTCACGGTCCTAAGGTGGTTGCTACAACACTAGCCATCATGTGAGAATTCCAAGCAGAAAAGTGGATGAACAAGGAGAGAAAGCCACACTGGCATACCATCTGCCTTGAATCAGGTTCATCTGAAGAGCCTTCCCAGATACCCCACACTGTATTTCATTGACTACTCCTCTACAACGGAGGCTGGGGGAAAAGTCTTTTAGAGGGGTATGGTTCTGCTGTCACCAACACAGAGATTCTCTTAGTAAAGGAGGGTGGATGATGGGAGGCAATTGCCATCTTTACCAGAGCCATACCTGTTAATACAATCCTTCCCTACCAGATCTGTTTCTGCTTTTCATCCCACTGAACTCTCTCTACTCTGGCCACACTGTTTCAGTGATTGTAACATTATAATCCACTTGGAGATCTGAAGAGTCTGATTTCTACTTTTGCGTTCTATTGAATTGGCATATAAATTTGCTGAGATACTTAGTTTTTAACTAAATAATCTTTAAAATTTTTATTAGCCAAAAAGAAAACCTCCATGTTGAGACCTGTTATCTTAAAACCATTACTAAAGAATATAACCAAAAAGAAACAGACTATGGTTACCAGGAGAGAGAGGGAAGGGGGAAGGGCCAGATATGGGTAGAGGATTAAGAGGTACAAGCTACTACGTATAAAATAAATAAGCTACATGGGTATATTGTACAACACAGGGAATAGAGCCAATATTTTATAATAAGTACAAATAGACTATAACCTTTGAAAATTGTGAATCACTGTTTTGTACACGTGAAACTTAACATTATAAATCAACTATACCTCAGTAAAAATAATAATAAAAACTGTTGCTACAATGCCTCCTTTAGGAGATGCCAGCTGGAGAATTTCCTGAAGTCATTTCTAGATTTGACTTTGGGTAAGACATTTTGGGCTTCCCTTGTAGCTCTGTTGGTAAAGAATCCACCTACAATGCAGGAGACCCGGATTCGATTCCTGGGTTGGGAAAATCCCCTGGAGAAGGAAATGGCAACCCACTCCAGTATTCTTGCCTGGAAAATCTCATGGACTGTAGCCTGCCAGGCTCCTCGTTCATGGAATTGTAAGAGTCGGACACGACTAAGCAACTAAACCACCACCACCAAGACATTTTACACAAAACCTCTGCTTTTGAAATTACTGTTTTGGCAGAATTTTCCTAAGCCCTGCCAATTTTATTTGCTCCATCCCTTTAAGTTCCTGGATCTTAACTTTATAGTGTCTCTGTGCACACAAGTTCTCGGGACAATACGGATCTTGGCTCGATCATGACAGCTGGACAGTGTTGCCAGCCTAGAATTTTTTAGTGAAAGTGCAGAAGCATATTGAAATCTCCGGCTCGGCTCCCCACCACACTGGTGGAGCATAGAAGACAAACAAAGGAGCCTTTCTGATGATTTAAAACTGTGTGTGTCTAATCCATTCAAGAAGAGCATGGCCTGGCCTTAAGCCATTTCTGCTGTCCGTAACCTTGATTCACATCTGCAGGCCCCTGTGCTGTCTCTGTGATGTACTTATGAGCCCTGGAGAGTCTACTTTAAATGCACATGTGGAAATCAGAGTACTGTACCTTTTCAGTTGCTGCATAACCTTTGAGTAATTAATTTTGGCCAGTGTGAAACAGAGAGTTAGCCATATAGTACCAAATAAGTGCTTCCAGAAATTTCTGGAGTGGGATGGACCCCAGGTACATGCTGGACAGAGAAAGTTCTTTTTTCTTTCTAGCACACTAAACATGCATTTGTTTGTTCATTTGTTCATTTAAAGGAGTTAAATGTTTTCCAATTAAGGTTTTCCTCTTTATAGAAAAAGAAGCCAAAATAAAGCCACATCTTTAAGTTAGAACACAAAGCATAAACTATGTATTGGTTTGTATTGGGCCAGCTAAGTATGAAATGCAGAGATGAGAAGAACTAGAGAAAGGAATGTAACTTTGCTGTTTATAAATTTTGGAGATAGCTTAAGTACATCAGCAAACATCTTTTTTGTAACCTTTTATATCTACAAAGAAGGAAATATTTGATTTAAGCTGTTGCCATCAGAGCTAAAATATGACAGCATAGGAATTTTTGAACCAACCCTCAACGGGGTCCCCAGCCCCAATCTTATTTTTTTCTTTCTTTCTTCCTATGGAAAAACCCAGTGTTTTGCAACATAATGAGGGGCACAAATTGTTACAAAATAAGAACTTTTCACCCAGTAGGATCATTACTGGTCCTTTCAACTTCCTACTGCTGCTGCTGCTAAATCACATCAATCGTGTCCGACTCCATGTGACCCCATAGATGGCAGCCCACCAGGCTACCCTGTCCCTGGGATTCTCCAGGCAAGAACACTGGAGTGGGTTGCCATTTCCTTCTCCAGTGCAGGAAAGTGAAAAGTGAAAGTGAAGTCGCTCAGTCGTGTCCCACTCTTAGTGACCCCATGGGCTGCACCAAAGACTTCTTAAGTCATAAAGCTTTGCCCAGCAGGATACACAGTCAACTTTTGAGGTTTGCCCTGTGGACCAGATGAAACGAAGCCCAGAATCTTTGGCTGTCTCCCAGTTGGTGTGACTATAAACAGCTGGCTGAGTTCGGCACTTTTTTGCTCCATTGCTGCAAGCCCAGATTTCTGATGACCTTGAGGGTCGGACGTGAGGTAAATACATCCTGAGGCAGGTTGCTCCTTTCCCATGTGAACTTAAATGACCCTATAAATCTCTCCCAAGCTTGAGAGGAGCCAGCCAGGTTGCTATTTGGAAGAATTACAGTGTAAAGAGCTATTTGCTAGACTGAGATTCCCGTCCAGCATTTTTGTTCAGGCCTCTGTTCTCACATCTTTGGGTTAAGTAAACCTTTGTTTAAGAAAAGTTGTGACCATAGTCTTTGTACTTGTCAACAGAAGCCTGCTGCCTGTAGAGGAAAACTGTCAGTTGTGACATGTTCCCCAGGGACCATGACCACATCCCCTTTGGATGAAGGGCATCTCGTTGCCCCAGTGAGACAGTTTCAGCTGAATGGACGATCGGAGCAGCTGAGCCGGGGGAGGCCCTGTTCAAGGGTATGTTCTGTGTACGCACATTGCTGCAGCTTTCTCAGGGCTCTTTGTTACGTGGCTTCTGAAGATGGCTTTGCTTGCCAGGCATCCTAGAGGGAGTCACTGCAGTTTTGTACTATCTAGAGAATCGCCCTAAAGATAGTGAACTCGGGGAAAGTTTATAGCTTTTGCAATGCATAGAGTTACAGAAACACTTCAGCTGGTTGTAACCACACAGAAGTAGTTCTGTTGGCTCTCCTTGGGTATCTTTGAAAGGAATTCTTTGGCTCTTGATCTTTCAAAAGATATAGAGCAGACGTGGGGAAAAACTTCTAAATTTAAAAATTTTAAATTTAACCAGAGCAAATTCTTCTGCCTTTCAAAATCCAAGATAGGTGTATGTCTTCAAGAACAATATGCATCAGGCATGAACAAAAAAATAATGTTTTCAGGAAGTGAAAAGCAAATAATAATGTCAGAATGAAGAGAATAATGAATGTACTATTTTAGAAATATAATGAATATACTATTTGATAAAACTGGGAAAGAGTCAATATGTTGGTTTCCCAAGAAATCATCCATCTTGTAAAGGTCCTAGTACCTGACTTCTGCATACCACAGTTCTCTTCCCATAGTTATTTCACATGCATGGTGGTATAAGACATTCATAACAGCATTGTTGGGGTGCAAAACCATTATCCTGCTCAACACTTGGGAAATAAAAACTTACCCAAGATTAGATGAAGGCTTTCCCAGGTTGTGCTGCCTGTCAATGCAGGAGACGCAAGAGATGCAGGTTTGATCCCTGGGTCAGGAAGAGTCTTTGGAGAAGGAAATGGCAACCCACTCCAGTATGCCTGCCTGGAAAATTCCATGGACAGAAGAGCCTGGTGGGCTACCATCCATGGGGTTGCAAAGAGTCAGACACGACTGAGCTTGCATGTGTGTGCAGATAAGATTAAATGACTTCAGCAGGGTCACTTGAGGCATCTTGGTGGCAGAGCCCAGGTGGGACGTGGCTCTTCTGACCTTGTCCTGCTGAGCAGCACTCTGGGCCAGGTAGGCGTGTACTCGGGGCAGCCGGTAGCGTAATTAGGCTTGTCCCAGAGACAGACGTAAGTAAGTAAAGTTAACTGCTGCTGTGATGAGGGTGGGATTCCCTGGTGGCTCAGAGGGCCAAGAGTCTGCCTCCAACGCGGGATGAGTGTTGAGAGGCAAACAGGAGTATGACATTCAGGAAAGAGATTCGAGAAGGGTGATTAGAGAGGACCAGAGGGAAGAATATTTCTCTTACAACTTGAGGGATATGGAAGGGCCAGGCAAGCCAAGATTCAGGAAAAATGATCCCAACGTGAGAATAGCAAGTGCAGAGGTCCTGAGGTGGTGTTCTAGGAACTTGTAGAGAGGCCGGAATTGCTTAGAGCTTAACGAGTGATTAAAAAAAAGACTGAATAAAATGAAGTTGGTTGGAGAGGAAGGCAGGGGCAGGAACTGGCTGGCCTTCTGGCCATGGAGAGGACTTTGATTTTACTTCTACGTGCAATGAAACCCAAATGAAGGTGGCGTAGGTGTGGGGAGTGGGGCCAGGCTGGGCGTGTGCTCTGACTGATGGTTTTAAAAGATACTTTTGACTACAGTATAGAGAGTGGGTTAGAGGGAAACGAGGCGGGCGAGTAAGGAGGTTACTTCACATACAGGCGAAAGGTGGTGCTGGCCTGGACTAGGGTGGCTCCTGCAGAGTGGAAAGGGATGGGTGGATTCCCCGGCCTTTTAGTTGTAGAACCAACAGGGTTCTTCTACTGCCAGGAGGCTGAATGGCAGGCTTGCTTTACAGATACTAGTGTAGGCTCTGAAATCAGCCACAGGTGAAAATCCTGGCCCTTCTACATCCTAGCTCTTCATCTTCTACAACTCAGTTCCCTAATCTGAAAACTGGAGACGATAGTACCTCCCCCACAGGTTTATTGGCTGGAATTCCTAAGATACTGTAAATGGTACTGACGCTCAGCATGGACCATTAGACAGATGGGCCTGTGTGCACTGACGCGGGCAGAACGGCCTCAGCTAAGGGGCTGGTGGAGCCAGATGGACCTGGGGCCTTCTGAGGGACCTGGGTGGGGGCAGCAGACGGCCCCTCTGCCCAGTCCCTTGGAGAGAAGTAGCTGGAAATACCAAGGCACATGTAGTGGGGGAAGGTGAGGAGTGAGCCAGCATCTAATGACAACTAGGCCTCTGCTTCCTCACTTAGACAAGGAGGAGTTTGGACTCAGATCGCTGCCGAAGTCCTTGGCAGCTTTAGATTTTGCTTCTAAGCTTCTTCAGGAATTATGGGATAATTAATTCAGCTTTGATGGGAAAGGCCCCGAAAAGTCAATTCTATTGTTTCAGTGTTTCTCCCTGTAGAAAAGTATGCTGACCTCAGTTAGAAATCCTTTATTTTCTAACAGTTCACAGACCAAGTTTACAATAGGACTCATTCACACTATATTTTGAAATAAACAGCTACAACAGTGCCTGTAGAGTGAGGTTTCTCATTAAAAAGTAAGCCAAGGGTGGGGGCGAGGGGATAAATCGGGATCGACATGTACACACTAGTATATAGAAAATAGATAACTATTAAGGACCTACAGTGTAGCCCAGGGAACTCCAGTCAGCACCCTGCAATGACCTATATGTAGAATCTAAAAAAGAGGGGACATATCTACATATATAATGGATTCACTTTGCTGTAGAGCAGAAGCTAATACAACACTGAAAATCAACTATCCTCCATTAAGAATTAATTTTTAAAAACAACAACAACAAAAAGTGTGTTTTTACAGCAACAGAACAAGCCAAACAGGCCTGTTTCCCAAAAGCAGTCTGGATGGGTACACTGTCCACAGAGCACCATGGCCAGGTGGTGGATTACTGGTCAGCTTCGTTTTCTTCCTTGGACTATTCTGACTTTCTGATTTAAAAAAATAAGGGGAAAAGGAAGTTTCCTTTTACAGTGACTGGAGAACCTTTTCTTCCTCCTTTGGAGACCACAGCCTCCTGTTACCCGAGGCCCGTCTGTCCTCCGTCTATATCTTGCTGCCTTACCAGCGCCGTCCCCCGGTTCTTTTCCTCTTTGGCCTGCGCGGGTCTTCGCTGCCGTGCGGGGTGTCTCTCGTTGCAGCGAGCAGGGGCTGCTCTCCAGTTGGAGTGCGTGGGCCGCTCACTGCGGCAGCGTCTCTTGCAGGGCACGCGCTCTGGGGCACGCGCGCCCCAGGAGCTGCAGCAGGAGGGCTCAGTACTCAGGGCTCCCGGGCTCTGGAGCACAGGCTCAGCTGCTCCTCGGCATGTGGGATCCTCCTAGATCAGGGATCAAACCCGTCTCCTGGCGTGGCGGGTGAATTCTTTACCACTGAGCCCCCAGGGAAGCCCCAGCCACACTGTGCTTACCGTTTGCCTGCTCAGTCTGGTGATTACTTGCCTTTTGCAATTGTCCTTCTGACTGCAAGGAGATCCAACCAGTCCATCCTAAAGGAAATCAGTCCTGAGTATTCATTGGAAGGACTGATGCTGAAGCTGAAACTCCAATGCTTTAGCCACCTGATGCGAAGAACTGACTCATTGGAAAAGACCCTGATGCTGGGAAAGATGGAAGGCAGGAGGAGAAGGGGACGACAGAGGATGAGATGGCTGGATGGCATCACTGACTGGATGGACATGAGTTTGAGTAAGCTCCGGGAGTTGGTGACGGACAGGGAAGCCTGGTGTGCTGCAGTCCATGGGGTCGCAAAGAGTCAGACATGACTGAGTGACTGCCCTGAACTGACTGCAATCATCCTTCTAGAACAATGAAGATGTAAGGTCATCAGAGCAAAAAACTGGCCTTCCTGCTCCTTTGCTGACTTCGGGTGCTCTGGGGGCGCTGAAGAAATGCGTCTAGGCTGTGCTGTCCCTCCACTAGTGGTCTTACTCCAAAACTCTCCTTGGGTTTGATGATGAGCATGTCATCAAGGGGAGAATGAGTGGCTTTGTTGAAATCAGAGCTCTGCAGTAGAAGCACAGTATTTTTTTTTTTAGTGAGCTCATCTTTATATTAGTGTTTTTAAGCAATTCCTCTCTGTAAGAAAGAAAACTGTGAAATTCCTACATCAATAAACTCTTCAAATCTTATTTTTTACACTGACATATAGTGATTGAAACTTTAAAAATTTATAGGAGGGCTTCCCAAGTGGCACTAGAGGTAAAGTATCCACGTGCCAGTGCAGGAGATGCAGGAGATAAAGGTTTGGTCCCTGGGTCAGGAAGGTGCCCTGGAGTAGGAAATGGCAACTTGCTCTGGTATGCTTGCCTGGAAGATTCCACGGTCAGAGGAGCCTTGTGGGCTATAGTCCATGTGGTCACAGAGGCAGCCATGACTGAATGACTGAGCACACACATGCACAGAGGATATATCCACTATGTAGAGAGAAATTGCACCCAGAAAATGTTCTAAAATAATTAGTGATCCTCAGAGAACCCAATTTTTAACACTGGTCACTACAAGAACAGGTGAATCAGTGAACAGTCAGTGACAGTACTCAAGAGTAACTGATGGCAGCATTTCTCAGGGTGAGCCCACTTTCTTCTCCTTTCTTAGATTCTGTTGACTGAACCATGGACTAATCTCTTCATCGGCATGTAGACTGACTCCAGCCCCTGGCTGCAGGAACAGAACTTGCTCATCAGCCAGCATTTCTCCAGGCTAATTCTCTGTTTAAACAAGCCCTTAAACTGGGTGGAAGGTTTCCGGACCTCAAACGTGGTTTGATGTTCGCTTCTGTTCCAACTTTAAGACAGATAAGACATAGTAATGAGAAATTTTAACTGAGGACTAAAACTGTTGTGAAAAATATTTTTTATTTATATTACAAAAAACAGCATTGCCTACAGGGTTTGTCCCTGCAGCAAAACTGTCTTGTGTTCAAGTTCCAGCTGAAGCACTTTCTAGCTCTTTATGTCGTTGTTCAGTCACTAAGTTGTGTCTAACTCTTTGCGACCCCGTGGACTGCAGCACGCCAGGCCTCCCTGTCCATCACCAACTGCCTAAGTTTACCCAAACTCATGTACATTGAGTCGATGATGCCATCCAACCATCTCATCCCCTGTTGTCCCCTTCTCCCACCTTCACTCTTTCCCAGCATCAGGGTCTTTTCCAGTGAGTCAATTCTTCACATCAGGTGGCCAAAGGATTGGAGCTTCAGCTTCAGCATCAGTCCTTCCAATGAATATTCAGGACTGATTTCCTTTAGGATGGACTGGTTTGATCTCCTTGCCAGTCCAAGGGACTCTCAAGAGTCTTCTCCAACACCACAGTTCAAAAGCATCACTTCTTCAGTACTAGCTCTTCATAACCTTGGGAAATTTCTTAATCTCCATGTGCCTCATTTTCCTGTCGTGTTAGAGGGATAGAGGTAGCATCTCCCTGGTTGATCCGTGGAGGAAACTGTTGCTAAATGTGGAGTACCTAGAACCATGTGACAACTCTTTCCTGAGTGGTTCTACACTAATAATCATGGTATTGTTAAATTAGTAAAGACCATTACGTGAAAGCATTCAGGCATTGATTCTAAAGTATTGAATTTATGTCAACACTTTGGGGTAAAATGGGAGACAGATTGAAAAATAGCCCAGTAAGCCGTAGGTCTGGGCAGGATCTTCAAAGAAGTCATTGATTAGTGGTAGTGACAGGAGGAGGAAGGAGGTTGGGGGGCTGAGGAGGAGGTGATGAGGCTGAGGGGGGAGCCCGGATCTGGACTGGGCCAAAGCTCCGTGCATTCGATCCCTTTAGGGAGTTACTGTCATTTACATTCTTTTCTGATGGGGCAGAGGGGTGGAGGGTAAGGGGCTCGCCCCGGGGCCCACACGGGGCCCCCCACAGGCTGAAGCCTGGCTGTATAGCCAGGACCACGTGTGCCCGCCGCTCCTCCCGCTCAGCCTGGAGCAGGAACCTAACTCTCAGCCGTTCTGTTCTCCCTCTGCCTTTCCACCTCCTCGTGTGGTCAGAAAAGTGAAGGCCATTTCCTTCACATTGTCTGCCTATAATTACCTAGTGGATTCTTTTCTTTAAAATAAAAAAACAATCAGGACATCCTGTGTGATACACTGGGGAAAAATCCAAGATTGGATCTTTCCGGGAAGCTGGGCGCTGGGAAAGAGAAGACCTGGGACGTGTTCCGGGGGCCTCTGCAGGGACTCCTTTCACCCGGGCTCCTGAATCCTCACAGCCCAGGGAGCAGGGAGCCGTTGCAGTCCCCAGTTTGAGACTCGAGAGGGTCTCAGGAGGGTCGCTCATTCAGTCTTAAAGCTACTGCCACTCCAGGATTCCAGCCTGGGTCCGGGTGCCCCGAGCCCTCCCATCTGCTTTCTCTCCGCGACCCCCCCCCCCCCCCGCCCCCATCCCTGCACTCCTGGGAAGGTGTGTGGTGTGCAGGGGAGGGCAGGCGGGGAGGGAGGTGGGGCGCAGAGGCCAGCTCGCCTGCAACATGGATGGCGGGCCCCTCATTCTCAGTGCCTAGGCTAGACCCCATTCACCGTTTTCCTTCCCGGGTTATTTCCCGTTCCCCTTCCTGCCCCTGTGAGGAGGCAGGTGCTGCAGTGACAGCCCTGGGTTAAACTGCCGGTGAAGGAGAGGTCATTGAAGAGCTGCTCAGGGCTGTGGCCACCTAACCCTGAAGGCAGTTACAACCACTTAGCTGGGATGTGCTTTGGTGGGCCTGCTGTTTCCTTTCAGACTGTGAACGATGCCTGGGAGGGCAGGGGGAAAGAAGCTGGTTTGGGAGGAATGCTTTATTCGTCGTCCCTGTTGGGGTTTTATTGAATTATCCGGACAGAACTTGCATGATGCAGCGGTCAGCCTTTGTTGCCATTTCCTTCTGCGTCACCACGAGGCGTTTGCACCCGTGTGGTGGTAACTCCCCAGCATGTCAGCTTCCTCACCTGCCTGGCTGGGTAGGAAGGAATTATTTGTAATATGATTATAAGACTACTTCAAGGCAGAGACACAGCAGCCTGCTCTCCGCCCATGAGCCATCCAGTGGGAAAAAGCAGATGGGTGCTTGTCGAGGGGGCATGGCTGTGCTGGTTCCTAGGACAGTCTGAGCTGAGCAGGAGGCTGGGGCTGCCCAGAGGGAGGGTCGCAGGGCGCCGGAGCAGGAGAGGTGGCGGGCACACAGAGAGAAGCCCTACGGGAGCATCCTGGATCCTCGGTCTGAGCTTCGTCAACCAGGGAGGAGAGTTAATTCTAAAGGAAGACAAGGAGGGAATCGGGGCGGCCCAGAAGCTTGCTTTCTGACTCCTCATATGCCAGGCATTTTTAAGAAGGAGAGCTTACCCTCCAGGGCTGCCTTTAACATCAGGGGAAGCAATCAGCCTTCCAGTTCTGTCGTGTCCTGAGTCCATGTGAAGCCCCTTCACCTGCTCACTACGGCCAAAAATGCCTTTGAAAGCACTCCCTTTCCCAGGTTAGAAGGAACAAGGGGTGGAGGTACAAGTCCTTTGATCAGAAAGAGCTTTTATCAAACGGCTCTGGGGAGAGTCAGCAGGTTATCCCCCTGGGCGCTGAAGCCTTTGCTTTTACGTAAGTGTGAGGATGATGGTCAGCAAAGATATTGTCTGGGCCTGGTATCTGGGAAGGAGAAGAAAGGATGAATTTGAGGGGTATTTGTGAGATGACCATATGGGTATACCGGAAATGGAAGAGTCAAGTGGCTCTTACGTTTCAAGCTTGAGTCACTGAATGGATAAATTGAGACGGAAAACACAGGAGAGGAAGATGTCACATTCACTTATGGACTTATTGAGATGGAGTGCCCATGGGCTGTCTAAGTGGAGTGCCCATGGGCTGTCTAAGTGGAGATGTCTATCAAGCAGTTGGATGGTCATGTCAGAAGCTTGGGCAAGAGGTGGAGGCTGAAGATAAAGACGCTGGCAATGTATACATGGAAGGTGAAATCCTGAAAGCAAGGGAAAGTGTTCGGGAGAAGAGCAGTAAGTTGAGAATAGGACCCGAGGAAAACCCAGAGGAGTCTGAGATGTGGCAGGAGAACAGTCTCTGAAGGGCACTTCACCGTTGATAAATAAAGTGTCATTCTTCAAAGGGAGTAATTCAAGTGAAGGTGAATCAGAGTATGTCATTCCCACAAGAGCTTTTTCAATTAATCTATTTAAAAGAAATCTACGAAAATAAATCGGGTTCAAATGTCTTGCTGATTCTTTCTAAGGAAGTTGGGTTCAATGATTATGTCCTTGTTTATGGTTTATTGAGATGTATAAGGAAATTCTATATGGGCTCCTCAGACCTCCCCAGTCTCAGTATTTGAGCCTACTGGAAGCACTGCTAGGAGCTTGGCCAGCCTTGCTGTCTGCAAGCCTCAGGGTAATACTTTGTGGATTTGCCTATTTCCTGCTGCTCCCCAAATAAGTACATGTAATGCCCGTCCACTGGGTAGCCCATTTTTATCTGATAAAGTAATATAATCATTTTTTAAAGATGTTCATCTATTTGGGTGCAGTAATATAATCATTTTTAACATTCAAATAGTCCAAAAGGCTATCTGGTGAAAAATAAATCCCCTCTTCCCCAGACCCCAGATTCTTAGTCCTTATGAAAATATTGGGCTTCAGCTGCCTGTTTTTGTCAATAAAGTTTTATTGGCACACAGCCATTCACACACAGTCATGTCCAGTCTATCTGGCTGCTTTCCCACTTTAGTGGCAGCGTTGAGCAGCTGTGACAGAGAAAGAAAAAGCTTACTGACGTGTCCTCTTTGTGTGTAGGCTGCTGGGTGTACATAGTCTTTTTTTGGACACACATGTGAGCTCATTCTACACTGTTTTCTGCATGGTCCTATTTCTATTTCACAGTCTGTGGTGTGAGGCATGTGCACGTTCGTCTCAGGTTGGGTGTAATTAATCACTGCCCTGTAGGACGTCTTAGCGGTTTTCAGTTTTTAGCCTGAACTGCAGGGAACCTTCACACACACATGAACTGTTCTGGATAAGTACATAAAACTGACAGATTCAGCCAAACTGGCCCCTGACCACCTACTCTCAATGAGTCAGATTCTTTTCATTTTAAGGGCTAAATTGCTAATCCCTGTGAGGAAATGGGAGCTAACAAAATAAGGGAAATGTGCAAGTTTACCAAATTTGTGTAATCTGAATAAAATTTTGCAATGTCTAATATTTACTATAGCCTCTTTTGAGGTCTGCCCACTGCTCTTATTTCTGAAGGTGAGTGTCTTAGTCTACACAGGCAGCTATAATAAAATACCACAGACTGGGTGGCTTATAAACAACAGACATGTACTTCTCACAGTTCTAGAGGCTGGGATGTCCAGGATCAAGACTCCAGCAGATTGCATGCCTGATGAGAGCTTGCTCATAGACAACAATCTTCCCACGGTTTTCCTCACATGATGGAAGGGGCAAGGAAGTTAGCTGCCTGGGGTCTCTTTTATAAGAGCACCTATCCTATGTGTTTGGACTTCACCCTCAAGACCTAAAAACTTCCCCCAAAGCCCCACCTCTTGATACAATCAATTTAATTTGGCGATTAGGTTTCAACTTAAAATTTTGGGGAGGATGCAGACATTCAGTTTATAGCAGTGGAGTTCACTGGGCTTTCCCCATTTGACTTCAGATCTAGATCTCATCAGAATCTGAAGGTAAAATCAAGATGGATATTCCTTTTAGCCTCAGATGGGTCATTTACATTTTCAGTGACCTCTTTGTTGTTATTCACTCGCTCAGTCATGTCCAACTCTTTGTGACCCCGTGAATTGCATGCAGTACTCCAGACTTCCCTGTCCTTCACCATCTCCCAGAGCTTGCTCAAACTAATGTCCATCGAGTCGGTGATGCCATGCAACCATCTCCTCCCTCCTCTGTTGTCCCCTTCTCCTCCCCCCTTCAGTCTTTCCCAGCATCAGGGTCTTTTTCCAATGAGTCAGCTCTTTGCATCAGGTGGCCAAAGTTTTGGAGCTTCAGCTTCATCATCAGTCCTTCCAATGAATATTCAGGTCTGATTTCCTTTAGAATGGACTGGTTGGATCTCCTTGCTTTGATCTCCTTGAGAATCCAAGGGATTCTCAAGAGTCTTCTCCAGCACCATAGCTCAAAAGCATCAATTCTTTGGTGCTCAAATTCTTTATGGTCAAACTCTCACATCTGTATATGACTACTAAAAAATCCAGTTTTCTAGACCTCTGTCCAAACCACAGCAATCCTTCTGCAAATATGCTCAGCAGAAAATCAATTAAGATACTTAGTACCTATATTTAAGGAGTTAACATTATTTTTCATTCTAATATTTGGTAATCAATATCTCTCAAAATTAGATATCTAACAGAGAATAGGACAAAATACAACTGTTGTACATATTTCCATTTCCTTATTTCTGGATTCTTTAAAGGGCAAGAACACTTATTTAAATCACCTCTGGGCCCAGCATTTAGCCTAGTGTGGTAGGCAGCTAGTGGATGTTGGTTGAACTGAACTAATTTTCTCTTCCTATTTCAACTGAATTGTTCCTTTGTTCTCTTACAGAATGAAGACATTCAAATGTTGTTTTAAATTTCACCTACAACAGAAAGTTTTCATCCTGTTTCTAACCCTATGGCTGTTCTCCTTGTTGAAGCTCCTAAATGTTAAACGGTTCCTCTTCCCTGAACGGGGCATTTACTTGGTTGAGTACTCTGTAAGTACCTCGCCTTTTGTAAGGAACAGATACACCCATGTCAAGAATGAAATTGGATATGAGATTAACTGTTCGGGTGTCTATGAACAGGAGCCTTTGGAAATTGGCAAGAGTCTGGAAATAAGAAGAAGAACTATCATTGACTTGGATGATGATGATGTTGTGGCAATTACCAGTGATTGTGAGATTTATCAGGCCCTACGAAGCTACGATGAAAAGCTTGTTTCAGAGGAGGAGAAAAACTTCCCAATAGCCTATTCTTTGGTGGTTCACAAAGATGCAATTATGGTTGAAAGGCTAATCCTTGCTATATACAACCAGCACAATATTTATTGCATCCATTATGACCAAAAATCATCGGATACCTTCAAAGTTGCCATGAACAATTTAGCTAAGTGCTTCTCCAATATTTTCATTGCTTCCAAATTAGAGACTGTGCAGTACGCACACATTTCCAGACTCCAGGCTGATTTAAATTGCTTGTCAGACCTTCTCAAGTCTTCAGTTCAGTGGAAATACGTTATCAACCTGTGTGGGCAGGATTTTCCTTTGAAGTCAAACTTCGAATTAGTGTCAGAGTTGAAGAAACTCAATGGATCAAACATGTTAGAGACAGTGAAACCCCCTAGCACTAAGGTGGAAAGATTCACTTATCACCATGAGCTCAGACAGGCACCTTATGAATATGTGAAACTACCGATGAGGACAAACATTTCCAAGGAAGCCCCACCTCATAACATCGAGATATTTGTTGGCAGTGCTTATTTTGTGTTAAGTCGAGCATTCATTAAGTATATTTTCAACAACTCCTTTGTTGAAGACTTTTTTGCCTGGTCTAAAGATACATACTCACCTGATGAGCACTTTTGGGCTACCTTAATTCGGGTACCAGGAATCCCCGGGGAGATTTCTAGGACAGCCCAGGATGTGTCTGACCTACAGAGTAAGACCCGCCTGGTCAAATGGAATTATCTAGAAGGTCTTTTCTATCCCAGTTGTACTGGCTCTCACCTCCGAAGTGTGTGTATCTATGGAACAGCAGAACTAAGGTGGCTTATGAAATATGGACATTGGTTTGCTAATAAATTTGATTCTAAGGTGGACCCTGTCTTGATTAAATGCTTGGCAGAAAAGCTTGAAGAACAGCAAAGAAAGTGGATCACACTGTCTTCAGAAAAGTTATTTAAAGCCAAACCTTCCATAAGCACCTCATGATAAAATTGTAATGGAAATAAGGTTAAGATGGAATTGCATGCTATACCGTGGCCAGTACCATTTGAAAGGTGTCTACAATTCCATGAACAAGGGAAAGTGACCTGGCGTTTGGTGACAATTAGTCTGCAATTGGTTGGGAGTTTTTATGTTTGTTTTCACTTGTAATCTCACTAAGCTAAGTGGGAGATTTTAAACAGTCAGTAATCTGATATGTGCTGAGTTTCTGCTGTATACCAGGCACTTTTTAAAAAACATAGAGGGATTAAATCCAAGTGTCACGAGTCACAGTTACCCCATCACACAGCGATCTTCGCATCTTAGGTTCTCCACGTAATAATCAGGTTCCAGCTCCTTAGACACCCCTCAACCGTTAGAATGTTAGAAAGACTGTACTACCTCAGAAGAACTCAAAGAATTGTTCCGTTTCCTACTTGCCAAAGTGTAACTTACCTTGTGGTACCTTGTTCATTGAGTGCAGGGCCCGAGACTTTGATGGCCGGACATTTCTAGTGTGTGTGTCGGGAAGGTGGTGGGGGTTCCTGGGGAGGGGCGGGTGCTGCTGAGGGGGAATGAAGGGATCTGTATGACTTTTCCATCACATTTCGCAATGGTGTCGTGAATGGCCTCCTATTTTAATTCAGCTGTTTCTTTAAAACATTTACTGATTAAAATTTAAAACTGATTAACAGTTCAGTGTCCCTCTCCAGAACCTTGAACCTAACTCTTTCAGTACGTAGATTATCAGTATGTGTAAGTTGTTTTCTTTTTTTTTTAACAGTGCAATAGGTATAATTTTGTTTTGTGAAACTGTCAAGCTAAGAATCACTGAATTTTTTTCAAAAGGTTGTATGAAATAAGACAGCTTTCTAAATTAACTATTAGTCATTTAAAACGTGTTCTTCTCCAACAACAATCAAGTAGAGTTCAAACGTAAAATTATCAAAGCTCTAAGTTTATTGCAGTGTTCTCAGCTTTGATCCAAGAGAGAAAAAGCTAATTTTCCTAAGGACATAGCAAGAAAATTCGCTAATAATATTTTAAGAAAAGTACACCTTAGAAAATTACCAAAATGAGTCAAAATATACATGTATTTTCCTGTAATTACTGTGCTGCAGGTGAAATGAGACAGGAGTGGGGTTCCTCAGAACAGGTTATACTATTTTTATGTCTACTGGGAAATCATGAAACTCATGTAAGAATTTCTTGGTGATCTTACGTTTCAATGTCAGCCTCAGTAACTGCATAAAGATATGGTAATCCAGGCTAGTATGAGACAGTTGGGAAGACTGAAGTATTTAAATATGTTTTTAAATGTCTATGTTCTACATGTGAGATGCCTTTTGCTTGTTTTAAAGTTTATATACTGCCTGCCAAGTGGCACCACTTCTGTCTCCCTTTCTTTTTCTCATGAACTCATTTATATTCTCTTTTTTCCCCTGCCTCCTTCAAATTACCCGTTTGTCCATGTGTGTGACTGTGACAAGCTTATCTCTTTGATCTCCAGGAGCCTCAGTTTTCTTCCTCTATAAAGGGAACACGTGGATGTGTCCTGGTTGCCTCACAGATTTGTGTGTGAGGGTATCACATGCAATTGTGTATGAAGTGGCTTGAAGATGGGGACAAATTATTGAAATATCAGCAAGTAGTCTTACTGTGAGAGATCCCAACCCCATTGTGATCATCTTTTCTGAAAAACCTTCCAAATATACAAAGAAGGCACAGTCTTCAAGGCAACTTCTGTAACAGTCCAGTTATGAAGAAACCCCTGTCCTGACATCTGGGGTCCTTTTTAAGCCAGTAGGATTAGGAAATTGGCACAGTGGCTTAAATCAGGAGTAGGGGTAGAAATAGTTTTCCTACCATCCAGGCTTAAAAACACAAAGCCCTGCTGAAATATTTTTTTTGCCTTTGGTCATCAGAATAATGTAAATGATGAGAAATAAATACTGACCTCCTGGTCCAATGTCTTGTCTCCTGGTGAGAAATGATCCTGTTCTTTGTTTAGTGGGAAGTTTTTCAGATGTTAGTCACTTTAACGCCATATTCATGTGAAACATGGCGCCGTGAAGAGGTGACTGTGCCTTGTCCCCTTGGACACACTTCTCAGGATTCTGTTCCTGACAGTTTGCCTGTCGTTTCGGGGAGCTTGTCAGATCATTTTCTCTTGCCTTGGGAATCCCACAGATTCCTGCATGCCTTCAAACCTCCTTCAGACCTGATTCTCCCCTGAAATTTTTTAGTATGGTTCTCTCTAGTCTGGAGAATGTTTGGCAATCTGTGTTTTATAATAATTCTTTGCATAGTATTTATTGACACTAGATTCTATGTTATTTGATGATGAGACCATTACCTTGGAGTTTGTAAATTATATCAGATAATATTAATAGTGAAAGAGCCACACAAATATGTCTATATTATATGAATAATCTACTGTAATTTAAAGACCAGTGTTGCTGCTATTCTTAATGTTTAGGTTATTTTAATTGAAATATATGTAATGTTTAAATTTAGGGAATTAAATTTGAAGATTTCTCTTGCCTCCCAGAATGTGAATATTATGCATAAGTATATATATTTTTGACATGTTGTGGAGAAAACAAAATGACAATCTTTTCATGAGAATGTAAAGTGAATGATGATGGAATGAGTTTTGATTTTTGTTAACATTTTTATCAACGTGTCTCAAAATCTCCAACTTTTTTTCCCACATTTCTTGAAAGACATGTTCCCATTATATGAGTTTTAAATAGATTGGTGTTTCATTTTTGTATTACGCTGTTACTAGATGTTAATTCTCTAGTACTGTTAAATAAAATGTGCCTCCAAAACCAAGCCCTTGGAATCTCTGATGTTTCCTTTTTCTGGTTGTACTGGTTCCCCACACTCTTTCAGTTGATGACACTTGCCCACTATTTGAAGAGCAGTTAATTTCACTTCAGAGTCAAAATTAAAAAATCAGTGTGTGTATTATACACGGAATATAGGCGCACAAACTTGAATTTAATTTGGCAAAGTCTCAAAGAATGTTCCAGAATTTCTCTTAATTCTCCTTCAGGTTAGTTTCTCCTCTCAGATTAACTGTGTAGAGAAATATTCTTGCTTGCTTGCTTACTTTATGGAAGTTTGTTCTTAATAGAGTAGGTTGAGCTTTTCCTCTTTCATTCCTCAGTCCCTGGAAAAGCAACCCTTCCTCTCTGCACCAGGATGCCTGCCCTGGCTGTGAGCCCCTTGGGTATGAGGAGGCTGCACCAGGGTCCTCAGACTCGATGGCTGGGGGATTCTGGATGAGTTTCTTTCTGTCCTGGGTAACACCATCTTTGCAGCTCTACTAAACTGAGGAGCATTTGGCATCACTGTTGCCCCCACTCCACACCTGCTCTGAAGATCCTCCTGGCCAGTTAGTTTTCTTCTAGCACCCTTTCTAAAGCTGCAACAGTCACCATCCTTCCTAACTAACAAGGAGTATGCATGTCACACTCACAAATCACAATCCATCTTGAGGAATAAGGCTAATTTAGGAAAAGTCAATATAAAAAAACTAACATCTACTTTAACCTAAGGTTAATTCTAGGTCTTACCAAGCTGGACAACTATGCAAATCCACAGTAATCCCATGGAAGAATTTGCACCGCTTTAGGTAGTGGCAGGGTAGGGTGGGTATACAGCATGGCATTGACAACCCATTAGGCTTGATTTCCAGATTCACTTCAGTTCAGTTCAGTCACTCAGTCGTATCCGACTCTGCGACCCCATGGACTGCAGCACACCAGGCCTCCCTGTTCATCACCAACTCCCAGAGTTTACTCAAACTCATTCATGTCCACTGAGTCAGGGATGCCATCCAACCATCTCATCCTCTGTTGTCCCCTTCTTCTGTCTTCAGTCTTCCCCAGCATCAGGGTCTTTCCCAAGGAGTCAGTTCTTCGCATCAGGTGGCTAAAGCATTGGAGTTTCAACTTCAGCATCAGTCCTTCCAATGAATATTCAGGACTGATTTCCTTTCAGATGGACTGCTTGGATCTCTTTGCAGTCCAAGGGACTCTCAAGAGTCTTCTCCAACACCACAGCTCAAAAGCATCAATTCTTTGGTGCTCAGCTTTCTTTATAGTCCAACTCTCACATCCATACATGACCACTGGAAAAACCATAGCCTTGACTAGATGGACCTTCATTGGTAAAGTACTGTCTCTGGTTTTTAATATGCTGTCTAGATTGGTCATAACTTTTCTTCCAAGGAGCAAGTGTCTTTTAGTTTCATGGCTACAATAACCATCTGCAGTGATTTTGGAGCCCCCCAAAAATGAAGTCTGTCACTGTTTTTGTTTCCCCATCTATTTGCCGTGAAGTGATGGGACCAGATGCCATGATCTTATTTTCTGAGTGTTGAGTTTTAAGCCAACTTTTTCACCCTCCTCTTTCACTTTCATCAAGAGGCTCTTTAGTTCTTCGCTTTCAGCTTTAAGGGTGGTGTCATCTGCATATCTGAGGTTATTGATATTTCTCCCAGCAATCTTGATTCTGGCTTGTGCTTCTTCCAGCCCAGTGTTTCTCCTGATGTACTCTGCATATAAGTTAAATAAGCAGGGTGACAATATACAGCCTTGATGTACTCCTTTCCTGATTTGGAACCAGTCTGTTGTTCCATGTCCAGTTCTAACTGTTGCTTCTTGACCTGCATACAGATTTCGCAGAAGGCAGGACAGGTGGTCTGGTATTCCCATCTCTTTCAGAATTTTCTACAGTTTGTTGTGATCCACAAAGTCAAAGGCTTTGGTGTAGTCAATAAAGCAGAAGTAGATGTTTTCCGGAACTCTCTTGCTTTTTCGATGATCCAGTGGATGTTGGCAATTTGATCTCTGGTTCCTCTGCCTTTTCTAAATCCAGCTTGAACATCTGGAAGTACACAGTCCACATACTGTTGAAGCCTAGCTTGGAGAATTTTGAGCATTACTTTGCTAGGGTGTGAGATGAGTGCAGTTGTGTGGTAGTTTGAGCATTCTTTGTCATTGCGTTTCTTTGGGATTGGACTTTTCCAGTCCTGTGGCCACTGCTGAGTTTTCCAAATTTGCTGGCATATTGAGTGCAGCATCTTCACAGCATCATCTTTTAGGATTTGAAATAGCTTAACCTGAATCCCATCACCTCCACCAGCTTTGTTCGTAGTGATGCTTCCTAAGGCCCATTTGACTTCGCATTCCAGGATGTCTGGCTCTAGGTGAGTGATCACACCATCGTGATTATCTGGGTTGTGAAGATCTTTTTTGTACAGTTCTGTGTATTCTTGCCACCTCTTAATATCTTCTGCTTCTGTTAGGTCCATACCATTTCTGTCCTTTATTGTGCCCATCTTTGCATGAAATGTTCCCTTGTTATCTCTAATTTTCTTGAAGAGATCGCTAGTCTTTCCTGTACTATTGTTTTCCTCTATTTCTTTGCACTGATCACTGAGGAAGGCTTTCTTATCTCTCCCTGCTATTCTTTGGAACTCTGCATTCAAATGGGTGTATCTTTCCTTTTCTCCTTTGCCTTTCACTTCTCTTCATAGGTATTTGAAAAGAAGCCATTTGATTCCCAGATTAGCAATTTCATATTTTAAAAATCCCATTTGGTGCCTACCAATCTGTATCTAAACTAGGACAACTGGCTTCTAGTTTCATGAAACTGATTATGAGGAAACCTGGCACAAGAAAGTAGATGACTGCAAATTTATTCCTACTACTGGGAAAAAATTCCTATGATGATGCATAGTAAACAGCTTGAGCTTTGTTTCACAGACAGATGATCAGTGCACCCATGAGGATGCATAAAAGCCCCAGAAAGACTATTCACCTGCCCTCAAGTATGGCGTTCATGTAGGGTCCTTCCTGGGAGCAGCTTGGACCAAGTCACGCAGAGGAAAAATAGCTGGGAAAGAATCTGAGAAAAAAATCATAATCAATGACCTGGGTAAATTTATTTCATCTTTTTTGTTGTTAATGTTGCTCTTTTCTATAGAGCAGTAAGGGAAATTTAAACAGAAATCATTTGTTTCATAATCCTAACATCCTGACAAAACCATCATAGTTGTCTCGAATGCCCTTGTAATCTTACCATTTGCATATACCTCCTCTTCCCACTGCCAGTATGCTTTCAGTCACTTCCCATGTTGCTGCTTAATCTTTATGGCTATCTAATGGCCATACCATAATTTCCTCAGTTCTTCCTTGATTGTAGGACAATTGGATTGTACACTGCTTTTTTCCTTCTGTCGTAAATAATGGTGTTATAAACAGTTTTACACATAAATCTTCTCGTTTCCTGAGTCACTTCCTTATTTCTGAGAGAGGAGTGACAATCCTGAAGACAATGGATTTTAAAGATTTATTGTTGTACATGTATGTTGCAAATCGCCCTCTCAAGAAATTGTATAGGACATCTAGTTGGTATGTATCAACTACAGCCTCAACCTATGGGAAATACATTTTATTTATTTATTCCAATAAAAGGCTAGTCTGATTCTCAAAGGTAAGCAAAGACTTTGGCCTAAAGCAAGGATGCAACCAGTCTTCTACCAAATCAAAGAAGGCATTTGCTGTATGATTAGTGAAAGCCCTTTCAGAGTACTAGTATTCTCAAGGTTTACATTTTGATGACTGACTCCATTCCAGCAAGGATCTGAAGGCTACTAGCTCCTTCCAGTATCCATTCTCGCTGGCTTCTGTGATTTAATTCTGGGCAACTATTAATTCCCAGCCTTTTGTTAACCAAAATTTCAGAAACAGAGACCAGACTGAGATAAGCAGACATTTATTGTGGAGTTGTTAGGACTGCAGCCAGGGAGACAGAGATTCAAGAAGCAAGGGCTTATGTTGCCCTGGACTGCAAATGGGGGAGGATTATAAAGGCAAAACCCTACAAAGTTAAATAAATTGTCATGAATTAGGATTGAAGCTGGCAAGAAGTTGAGTGTTTGTTAAGCAAGAATTAGTTAGGGTCTGAGATGATTACGTAGTTGCAAAGAGGGAGGGAACTTTGTAACTATAAGTTTGCAGCTAGCAGCTGCTGGAGATATTGTTTTAAAAATGGGTGGCTGTGTCCTTGAGTTTGGTATAATTCAGAGATGATTCAAGTTCTCAGTGATTTGGGAAAGTGTCTGAAATTATATCCACAGTGGCCACTCAGTTCCACTTTGGATGCCTGAACCATAGATACTCTTTTTTTGGTCTTTAAATGATCTTAAATATATAGTCACTTTTGATCAATGGTGGCAAAGGAGAAAAAGCAGAAGTCATTGCATGGGGCATGAGGGTGCACTTGAAAGGTGGCTGACTTGGCTTGCTTTCCTTCTGCCTCCCTTACTTTTTCTTTCTGTCTGGAATGTGTTTGTAAAAGCTGGAACTCTAGCAGCCATTTTAAAACCATGAGGATATAAGTTATAATCAAAGACAATGAAAATATGACACTTGAACCAGCCAATACTACCTACCTGCAGTATTTTTTTATGGGAGGAAAAAAAGTGTATTTAAACTACTGTTATTTTAGTTCTCCATTACTAACAGCAGAACAACATGAGCCCTAACTTATACAATGTTTTTCTAGGACAATGCTTTTCAAACTTTGCCCTAGAAGGCTTGTTAAAACACAGATCTCTCCTCCTTGCCTGAACTTTTCATTAAATGGGGTAGATGAGGGGAGAGAATTTGCACCTCTAACAAATTCCCAGATGAGGCTGTTCCAGACCACACTTTGAGAACTACTATTAGGGTATCTTTCCCCAAAATTACTTCTTCAATGTTGTAAACATTAGGCCAAATGCATTTAGAAAACACCAGTAAACATACATGGCAATAAACATACATACCTTCAGACCCTAAAACACTGTGGTCAAAAGTCCAGAAATGTTTTATATGCTTTGCCTTATATGCTTTCTTTACACCATTGAAGAAATAGCTATCTGTTATTATCTGAATAATGACTACAGTTGATACACACTTCCATATCTACATGTCCTCCTAAAGTTATTTTCAACCACATTGCTACCTTATTTGGAACTATTTTATAAAAGGTATAAAAATAAATGAATTTACCCTGAAGTTTTGGTGGTAAAGTCTCAAGCTGAGACCTATGTGTTAATCCTGTTAAACAAAGGTATTCGCTGGTGAGGCAGACTCTACCCAGAAGGAATTTTTCATGAACATTTTAATGTGACAGTCCTGAAAAATTACTGAAAGAGTGAAACAGCCCTATCATTCTAACTCTTCACTAGTTCAAGTCATTACAGGAATACCAATACAAAATAGATACAGAGTTACGTGCCCACTCATAAATGTTTTCAAGTTTTTACTTCAACCCTGAGTGGATACTGAAAAAAAAAAGGGGGGTGGGGGGAATGAAGAAAACTCAGCAAAATGTATGTGCCTAAGGGAAATTGCTTCCTATTTTTAGAGTTTTTTCATTACTTTGTTTTAAATTGCAACAAGGAATAGGTAAGTTGTACCATTACTTAATTTAGTCTTAATGGCTACTAATTATTTTTTTATTCAAGATTATTATTAATCAGTTTTACAGGTAGTTTTTCTCACTGTTGTTGAGAAGACCATCTGTGCAGGAAAAAGGGAATCCATCATGGGAAGAGGTGAAAGGGATCCCAAGGGTGATGCTGAATGGACATCCCAGGATGAGAGCTGGGTACTAATGGGGGTGGCAACCAGTAGAGACTGGAAGAGGTCAGAAAGCTTTAGAGATTTCTTCAGGGTGATGAACACATAGCATATGTAATAAATCTGAGTGTATTTGTGGTGGTTTAGTCGATAAGTCATGTCCGATGCTTGCGACCTCATGGACTGTAGCCTGCCAGGCTCCCTTCTCCATGGGATTCTCCAAGCAAGACTACTGGAGTGGGTTGCCATTTCCTTCTCCAGGGGATCTTCCCATCCCAGGGATCAAACCTGAGTCTCCTGCATTGCAGGCAGATTCTTTACCGACTGAGCTATGAGGGGAGCATTTATTTAGAGGCAAATTAGATCATCAGAGAATTGAGGACTGAATGAAAGTCTACGAGGAATAAATTATTATTTAAGGAGAACAAAGAGTAGTACAGTTATGGCTTAACTGGATACTGTTTTCATAGTCATAATCATATAATCTTAATCATGTAATATTTAAATGCTGATCTAATCAACAGGATGGTGATATAATTTATTGGGAACTTGGGGAGATTAAAAAGATTGAACCTGTGGGGTGGGGAGTGTAGGTGTATGTGAGAGATGTCAAAATCATCTCCCATGGTGGTAATCAATGATAATGCCTAAGACTGAAACATCATGTGTAGGAGTATAAGGATGTTATTCAGATATGTGAAAGTAAAGCAAAAGAACCAGTTGAGAGAGCTGAAACTAGTTTCCTCTGAAGAAGGGAAATGGAGGAAGAGATGAAAACTGCTAATTTTTTTTTTTTTCAACAAGCCTTGCAAGAAGCTCCATAAACCTTAAAATAAAACCTGGGGGTGGGGGGAACAGACACTGGAAAGGAAAAAGACGTGATCTGTGATCACAGGCTGATTGTAATCTAACAGCTAGTGCAAATAACAAGAAACCTTATAAGTGCAGCTGCTGCTTGTGTCTGCTCAGCCCTTGTCCCTCCCCTCATTGCTCCCAAGTCTTCAGAAAACCACCCTCCTCGCTACAGAGGTGGTCAGGTGACCCAGGGTGGTGGGCCAATTATAGATCCTCCCAGCCACAGTGACTGGCCTAAGAAGTGGGCACATGACTGAAATAAGCCAATCAGCTCTCCTGGGGCTTTTCAAATTCCTGCCCAGGGGCGAGAACCTCTTGTTCTCTGATCATAAAACCAAGGATATACTTGTAAGGGCAGCTCTCTACCTCACTATCTGGACAAGTTCCTTCTAGCCAACAAAATTAATGTGCTAAAACAAACAGAGAAGAAATAGAGAAGGACAAAGAGGGTCCTCAAAGTATTCAGGGAGTAAATCCAATCTTCCTCCAGACCAGCTCTACGCTGCCCGTTGGTCAGTTAAATCCCTCCTTTTGTTGAAGCAAGATTGAATTGCTTTTCTTTTCATTGTAGTCATACATACACAGTCAAAAATCATCAAACAAAACTTTGAAATAATGGTATTACAGAAAGTTGCAAACAAACACAAAAGTAGAAAGAGGAGCATAATTTCCACATTCCATCACCCAGCTTCACAACTATTAATATTTTGACTATCTTGTTTTATCTGTCTATCCCTCTACCCTTTTTGTTTCTTAGAAATATTTTAAAAGAAAATCCCAGACTTTCGACTCAGCCCCTACAATCTACCTGTGCTTTATGCACTGGTCCTGGTGAAAAGTAAGGTGCCAGACAAAGGCCAGTTTTGTTCATATTTAAGCTATATGGTCAAATATTGGCAACATTATATGGCTTGATCTAATACCTCAACATGAATTTAAACTGAAAGCATTAGCTGCTCAGTCCTGTCCAACTCTTTGGGACCCCATGGACTGTAACCCGCCAGGCTCCTCCGTCCATGGGATTTTCCAGGCAAGAATACTGGAGCGTGTAGCCATTCCCTTCTCCAGGGGATCTTCCCAACCCAGGGATTGAACCCTGGTCTCCTGCATTGTAGGTGGATTCTTTACAATCTGAGCCACCAGGGAAACCCTATATGAATCTAATCCAACCTCTAAGAATTTTTTTTTTTTTGATGTATGCTATTATCACACCTAACAAAATTAAGATTAATCCTTTAATATCTAACACCAAGTCCATTTTCAAATATTCCCACTTGTGTCAAATATGTCTCTGTATCCACCATTTGTTCAAACAGAATCTGAATAAGGTCTCCACAGTGATTTGGTTAAAATATCATTTTAAGTGTTCTCACTCTCATTTAGCACTCTTGAAGGAACCTAGAAAGGTGACATGAGATGGTGGGCAATCCTCAGAAGTCAGGGGAATCCGGTCCCAACTGCTTGTTTATATTATTTAATATGCCCACATGTTACATTAAATAATACACCATGTATATGTATGTGCATGTGGATGTGTACCTTTGCCAGGCATGGTGCTCTTTGCTTCACATCCATTCTGCGTTTACCCTTATGAAGGGGTTACCAGTATTGTCCATGTTTTGTGAATGAGGAAGCTCCCCCAAGGAGGTCCGCGGACTCGCCCAACATCATCAGTTAGTAAGTAGCAGAGATGAGGATGGAATTCAGGCCTTGTGGCTCCAAAGTCCAAGCTCTTAGCCCCTCCCCCCATCTGTGCCTATTATGCCCAGTCCTGCTGAGCAATAAAGTGCCAAACACATGCCTTGTTATTTTATTTCACAAAGTGCTGAGATCTTGTAGGGAAGAAGGAAACGAGAGCTGATGGAAGTAAGCAGGGTTGAAGGACTGCATCCATGTGGCTCAGGGGAGTCAGGATGTGAGATGGTCTGTTGCATTTCTTAAGTCACCCACCCCCAGGCATTCCTTTTTGAGTCCTCCAGCCTCACTGCCATGCTCCTCACCAACCCCCTACCACCGAAATGGATGACCTCTAGTCTTCCTTCCCTCACCTCCTTACCCCAGTGGTCATTCCTCTTTAACTCCTGATTTATTTTCTTTTTTGCTCAAGTCTCTTTAGCCTCCTTCCAACCCCAGCCTCCAAGCTAACCTCAGCTCTTCAACTGTAACATATTCAATTAGAGTGATTTGACTCTGGTGGGCCCAGAAATTAGTGAACCCAGCATTGGTGTTTCAGATTAAAGGGCCCAAGCACCTCCCTCGGCTGGAAGATCTAATTCTGTCCATTTCAAATATATTAGCCTTGGGGAATTACAGCAGGCACACCATCTATCCCGGCTGCTTTGGACTTCTCCATTGCTCTGATATGGTCAGTAGGATGCCTAGTTCACATGGCACTTCCCATGGGGCTGGCTGCTTCATAAGGACAACTGGAAGTGGAGGTGTAGGAGGATTACCTCATCATTTCTTCTCAAACTTTGATATGAATGCAAATCCCACCAGGATCTTGTTAAAATGCAAATTCTGATTCAGTAGCTCTAGGGTGGGGCTTCCCAGGTGGCTCAGTGGTAAAAATTCCGCCTGCCAGCGCAGGAGATGCAGGAGATGTGGGTTCAATCCCTGGGTTGGGAAGATCCCTTGGAGGAGGGCATGGCAACTCACTCCAGTGTTCTTCCCTGGAGAATCCCATGGACAGAGGAGCCTGGTGGGCTGTGAAGAGTCGGACATGCCTCAGCCAATGAGCACACATACACGCAGGTCGAGGGTAGCTCCCAAGATGCTGCCTTTCTAACAAGCTAACAGGCGATGCCAGACTGCTGGTCTGTGGGCCACTCTGAGTAACAAGAATCTAGGTCACTGGTTCTCAACACCAATTGCATGTTAGAGCCACCTAAAGTAAAAGTGTTAGTCACTCAGTTGTGTCCTACTCTTTGCTACACCGTGGACTACTTGTCCACGGAATTCTCCAGACAAGAATACTGGAGTGGGCTGCAATTCCCTTCTCCAGGGGAACTTCCCAACCCAGGGATCAAACCTAACTCCCCTAACCTCCTAGAAGCACGTTAGAGCCACCTAATGTGCTTCTAATTAGGGGGGGGCGGAAACCTAGGTGCTCCCCAGCTGATTCTAATGAATAGTCAGAGTTGAAAAACACTACTTCGGAGACTGAAGCAGCAGCAGATGTTGGGTGGTCGGTTGGATGCATCCCTGGTCGGATAGAAGAAGTGCGGTGGTTGCAGGATGGTGGGGCTCCTGGCTTTCAAGCCTCTTCATTGCTGGTGAAGAGGCTCTCTCTCTTCAGTTCCCCTTACCAATCCATCCACTTCTCAAATCCTCATCTCAAAAAGAGAAAAGTTGACCTGAAAATCAACACCTCTTCCTAGATCCCTCAGAAAACTGAGGTCACAAGGCAGCCATCACCCTGAAAACTGGAGGCACAAGAAAATACAGAGAATCACAATCTACCAGAAGCACAAGTCCAGAGCTGGAGCCAGTAGCGGTGGGAACATTGCAAACGTAAGTGACAAGTTCAGAGTGGGCTAATTTGAGGGTTGAAAATTCCAAAGGCAGTGGGGGGGGGGGAGGGGGGGGATAGGGGTGCTTATAGGGGAGGATGTCTATGCTTTTGTTTATTTCCTGAAGCATCATCAGATTCTCAAGGTGAAGACTGGAGAATCCTCCCCTCATACTTCCAGCAAGTAGAAGGGAAAAGATGGTGTGGCTTCTAGGAAATAAGTCTTTCTGAAAAAGATGCTGGAATTAGGAACCAACCTTAAAATCAGGCAGGCAGGGTTGTTACTGTACTTTGTCATATGGCCACACCTACCTTCTGAGAAGGGCTGGGAAATACACAACCACGCTCAATTTGCAAGGGAGGCTAGGAAATGTAATCTTTCTTCCGGGGAGCATGTGCTCAGCTAAAGGAGTGTTCTGTTACTATGGAAGAAGCAGAGATAAGGTGTGAACAGGCAGCAACTATAGGTCCCTGGCATCGTTGTGAAACAGGAGGGAAGCAGGTAGGACACGATGTTTAAAAGAATGACAAAGGCTGGTTACATGGGTAACCACTGATGGGTTGTCACATGCTAAATGCTGAGGATTGAGGGTAAAACTGGCTCCCTCTCCCCAGGGAGCTTATAGTCTAGGGGGAAATGCATGTGTGCATACAACTGAAACCGTACAACCCAGAGCAGGACTTGAACCCACTGTCTGAATTGAGATGACACATCTGGTCTCAGGACTTAGTGAAGTTCAAGTTCTGTATGTCTCATCATAGAAGAAATACAGTGAGAAGCGTAGTGATAAGTAAGAAGTGGATTTATTTAGAGAGGCACCTGTATTAGTTTCCCGTGGCTGCCGTGATGAATTACCACCCACTTGGAGGCTAAAGCAACAGAAATCCATTTCCTTCCAGTTCTGAATCCTTCCAGAAGTCAGAAATCAAGGTGTCAGCAGGTGTCATGGTGTTAACAGGTGTCGCTGCCTTCTGCGTCTTTAAGAGAGCATCTGTTCCATTCCTCTGTCTTAGTTTCTAACGGTATCGGGCAATCCCTGATGTTCCCTGACATCACCCCAGTCTCTGCCTCCACCTTCATATTCCTTCCCCCAGAGCTTCTCCTCTCAATTCTCTCCTTTCTCATAAAAGGACACCAGTTACTGGCTTTAGGGCTCACCCTAAACCCAGGATGATAGCATCTCAAGATCCTTAACTGTGATCGCATCTACAAAAACCCTTTTCCCAAATAAGGTCAAAATTCCCAGGTAAGGGGGATTGAGACTTGGCCCACCTCTTTGGAGCCACTGTTCAGCCCCAGCCATGTGTGTGAGGCGGCCTGGAGATGATCCCCACCCGCCAGGTATTTGAGCTGCTCGCAGACACTCACATTTCCCTGGCTCAGACCCTAAACATTGTGGGGCAGAAATAAGTCATGATCACCATGTCTTGTTTGAAATCCTGAGTATTTTTTTATACTCAGAACTTTTGAGTATAATAACATGGTATTCTATGTCATACAGTTTGGAATGGGTTATCAGAGAGTAATCAGTTCAGTTCAGTCGCTCAGTCGTATCCGACTCTTTGCGACCCCATGAATCGCAGCACACCAGGCCTCCCTGTCCATCACCAACTCCCAGACTTTACTCAAACTCATGCCCACCCAGTCAGTGATGCCATCCAGCCATCTCATCCTCTGTCATCCCCTTCTCCTGCCCCCAATCCCTCCCAGCATCAGGTTCTTTTCCAACGAGTCAACTCTTCAAATCAGGTGGCCAAAGTATTGGAG
Source organism: Dama dama (assembly GCF_033118175.1). Lineage (NCBI taxonomy): Eukaryota > Metazoa > Chordata > Mammalia > Artiodactyla > Cervidae > Dama > Dama dama. The sequence goes on from NC_083692.1 coordinate 94,520,800, forward strand.
TTTCAGCTTCAACATCAGTCCTTCCAATGAACACCCAGGACAGATCTCCTTTAGGGTGGACTGGTTGGATCTCCTTGCAGTCCAAGGGACTCTCAAGAGTCTTCTCCAACACCATAGTTCAAAAGCATCAATTCTTCGGCGCTCAGCTTTCTTTATAGTCCAACTCTCACATCCATACATGACCACTGGAAAAACCATAGCCTTGACCAGATGGACCTTTGTTGGCAAAGTAATGTCTCTGCTTTTTAATATGCTAATTAGGTTGGTCCTAACTTTCCTTCCAAGGAGTAAGCATCTTTGAATTTCATGGCTGCAATCACCATCTGCAGTGATTTTGGAGCCCCCAAAAATAAAGTCAGCCACTGTTTCCACTGTCTCCCCATCTATTTCCCATGAGGTGATGGGACCAGATGCCATGATCTTAGTTTTCTGAATGTTGAGCTTTAAGCCAACTTTTTCACTCTCCTCTTTCAGTTTCATCAAGAGGCTTTTTAGTTCCTCTTCACTTTCTGCCATAAGGGTGGTGTCATCTGCATATCTGAGGTTATTGATATTTCTCCCAGCAATCTTGATTCTAGCTTGTGCTTCTTCCAGCCCAGCATTTCTCCTGATGTACTCTGCATAGAAGCTAAATAAGCAGGGTGACAATATACAGCCCTGACGTACTCCTTTCCCTATTTGGAACCAGTCTGTTGGTCCATGTCCAGTTCTAACTGTTGCTTCCTGACCTGCATACAGGTTTCTCAAGAGGCAGGTCAAGTGGTCTGGTATTCCCATCTCCTTCAGAATTTTCCATAGTTTATTGTGATCCACACAGTCAAAGGCTTTGGCGTAGTCAATAAAACAGAAATAGATGTTTTTCTAGAACTCTCTTGCTTTTTCGACAATCCAGCAGATATTGGCAATTTGATCTCTGGTTCCTCTGCTTCTTCTAAAACCAGCTTGAACATCTGGAAGTTTTCAGTTCACGTATTGCTGAAGCCTGGCTTGGAGAATTTTGAGCATTACCTTACTAGTGTGTGAGATGAGTGCAATTGTGTGGTAGTTTGAGCATTCTTTGGGACTGCCTTTCTTAGGGATTGGGATGGAAACTGACCTTTTCCAGTCCTGTGGCCACTGCTGAGTTTTCCAAATTTGCTGGCATATTGAGTATAGCACTTTCACAGCATCATCTTTCAGGATTTGAAATAGCTCAACTGGAATTCCATCACATCCACTAGCTTTGTTCGTAGTGATGCCTTCTAAGGCCCACTTGACTTCACATTCCAGGATGTCTGGCTCTAGGTGAGTGATCACACCATTGTGATTATCTGGGTCATGAAGATCTTTTTTGTACAGTTCTTCTGTGTATTCTTGCCACCTCTTCTTAATATCTTCTGCTTCGGTTAGGTCCATACCATTTCTGTCCTTTATTGAGCCCATTTTTGCATGAAATGTTCCCTTGATATCTCTAATTTTTTTGAAGAGATCTCTAGTCTTTCCCATTCTGTTGTTTTCCTCTATTTCTTTGCATTGATTGCTGAGGAAGGCTTTCTTATCTCTCTTGGCTATTCTTTGGAACTTTTTTTTTTCCTTTGGAACTTTGCATTCGAATGGGAATATCTTTCCTTTTTTTCCTTTGCTTTTTCCTTCTCTTCATTTCACAGCTATTTGTAAGCCTTCCTCAGACAACCATTTTGCCTTTTTGCATTTCTTTTCCATGGGGATGGTCTTGATCCCTGTCTCCTCTACAATGTCACAAACCTCCATCCATAGTACATCAGGCTCTTTGTCTATCAGATCTAGTCCTTTAAATCTATTTCTCACTTCCACTGTATAGTCATAAGGGATTTGATTTAGGTCACACTTGAATGGTCTAGTGGTTATTCCTACTTTCTTCAGTTTAAGTCTGAATTTGGCAATAAGGAGTTATGATCTGAGCCACAGTCAGCTCCCGGTCTAATTTTTGCTGACTGTATAGAGAGTAATAGATAACTAGAAATTCCTATTCACCTTTTTTAAGCCCCAGATTAAATAACATTTCTTCGGAGTCCTCCTTGGATACCACCTCCAAGTCTAAGTTACATTCCCCTCTTTTTCTTTCTGGCACATATCACAGTTTATAGTTGCATATGTAGTTATTCATTTTTTGTTTTTAAATGTCTTGCCCACTAGACCTAAGTTGCATGAAGCCAGAGACCATGTTTGTTTCATTCAACACTACATCCTCTGTATGTACCCAGCGCACAGTAAGTGCCCCATTAATATTTGCCAAATGAATGATATTCTGAGCTTTCTGTGACTGAACCTATAACTGATGTTTCTTTGTCATATGAACTCAGGCAGCTCTGCAAAGACATTGTTTATTTAGTCTTTTTGCTTTCAGCAGATTGAATAAGCCAGAATGCAGCAAATGGGAAGCAAAATGTTTATTTCCAAGGTTTAGACAATGACAAGGTTCTTATTCTTTCAGTTCTTTGTATTTGAATAATTGCTGTGGTTTTTAATTGCGGAGAAAACAAATGAACAAAATGAACAAAAGCCAGAGCTGGTCAGACAGCCAGGCTGTGAGAGACATCTTTAATTTTTTAAGAAGCATCTTTAAGTTCACAAAATGAACCTTTAAATTGTCCTAATATGAGTGTGAATCTCATGATACATTCTTCCATGAAATGAAAGCTTAATGACAAATGAGAAAGAACAGGCTCTTGCTGGCATCTTTGTCATCATCGGTCTTGTTCTAGAAAGTCCCTGGCTACAAGTTCTGCTGTTACTTGTCTTGGAAGAGAAACAAAATAGGACTTGGAACAGGGAAAAAAATAGGAAAAGCAAAACCTGCTAAATGATACCAAGAATGGTCAGATAAAACTTGTAACCGGCTGTACGAATGAGCTGAGAGATAGAGTCTAAAATAAGTCCAGAGGCAGTAGGGATCTTCAGAGCTGAGCACAAGCTGTCAGTGCTCATCTTTGTTACTTTCACTGGTGACCGGAAGGATTCCTGACTCTCCCGGAGATGCATCCAGCTTTCCCACTGTAGGAATTTAAACATGATCTGATTATGCTGTCATGACCCTACGTGATTGTGTTCTGTGTTTCCGTAGATCCTTTTTGAAAATTTGTGTGCTTATTTTATTTTTGGCTGCTCTGGTCTTTGTCACTATGGATGGGCTTTCTCTAGCTGTGGTGAGTGGGGGCTGCGCTCCCGTTGTGGTGTGCGGGCTTCTCGTGTTGTGGAGCACGGGCGCTGGGGCACGCGGGCTTCAGCCGCTGTGGCTCACAGAACTGCTTCACGGCTTGTGGGTCTTCCTGGACCAGGGATCGAATCTGTGTCCCTTGCTTCGGCAGATACATGCTTAACCACTGGACCACCAGGGAAGCCCTTCTGAGATTCTTCGCCTGTTTGGCATCCATTCATCACTGCACCAAACTAAAGCTCAAAGTTGTTTACACGCTGTGATCCAGAGCCCACACTGAACCACTTCCTAGTCTAATCCTCACACACCGAGCCAGTATTTCCGTGGCCCTAAATCACTCCAGGGCCAGTGACCAAACAGGTAGGGACCGCCTCTATAGCCAAAGCCCAGCTACATTATTCAAACTAGCCACTACTCCGCTGTTTCTTCTGCCTGGTCCTGCCTTTTCTGTGGAAGCCCCATCCAAGGCTCTGGTGGTGAGGCTCTCCCCTCACTCCCCTCCTGCCCCCACCTCATTCTTCCCTGAGTGGCCCTGCGTGGTGTGGAGTGCCCCATCCCCCAGCAAGTTCAGGCAATGAAGTCTTCCGTCAATGGCATCGCTGTTTCCACGTCATCACTTTGTCACCTTCGTGAACTCAGATCCCGTGAGTTCAGCTGAGACTGATCAGTCCTTGGGGACTTTGCAGTTGCTGTTTCCTCTGCCAGGAGCCCTCATCCTCTTGTATCCACATGGTTTCTCTGTCACTGCAGTGAAGTCTCTGCTCTGACCTCACCATATCCAAGCAAGGCCTCCCTGAGCACCCATCTAACTAGCATGCTGACCCCTCCCAACTCTAGATGTCTGTTCTTTTGTCCAGCTTTATTTCTCTTAATAGCTCTCATCACCATCTGACTCAGATGTGTTTATTTTGTGTGTTCTTTCACTCTGCACTGCCTAGAACCACAATCCCACTACAGAAGGGCACAGATTTTTTGTTAACAGCAATGTTTCCACCACTTAGAACAATGCCTGGCACACAGTGGGTGTAAAATATTTCCTAAAGGATGAACTTTTATTTTTTCCAGAGCCCCTGGCCTATTAATGAGTACATGAATGGCCAAAATCCCCTTCAAATTTATAACTCTCGTTGGACCTGGCGATCTGTTGAGAAGCCAGAGCTCTGGATCAATAAAACATGAATTTCTAAAAGGGAGTATAAGTGGTTCAGAATCATATCAATGGGTAATCCCAGGATAAAATCCCAGACAAGCAGATTTGTGGAATCAAACCTGGGGATTAGGACAAGTGAGCAGTTACTTTTCCAGAATTATCCAGCCCTCTGCCTTTTCTCTGAGAATGTGCCTGGCCTTGGGTTTTGGGCTCTGTGACTGTGAGGAGGTGAGGGAAATCCTTTCCTTTATCACATAGGAATAGCATCATGCCCTCACAGGAGGCCAAAGCAGGGTCTAGGAAGCATCTTAGCGGGGGCTGGCCAGACACCCCTTAGTGTGTGCTGGGCGCTCGCCTTACAGACGGAGCCTAGAACACTGTACAAGCAGCTCACCAGCTGTTCACCCCAGCTCAACCCTAGTTCACACCTAATATTGGCAGCCTCTTCTCCCGGGGAGCACAAACACTGCAAACACATCTCAGAGGGCGCTTCTAATGATATGTCTCAAAAGGATCTTTATGCCATATCACAGGGGGCTTCTCAGATGGTGCAGTGGTTAAGAATCCACCTGCCAATGCAGGAGATGCAAGGGACGCAAGTTTGACCCCTGGGTCAGGAAGATTCCCTGCAGTAGGAAATGGCAACCCACTCAAGTATTCTTGCCAGAATTATTCTATGGACACAGGAGCCTGGTGAGCTATGGTCCATGAGGTCACAAAGAGTTAGACACTACTAAGTGACTGGGCATGCACGCCATATCACAGGCTGTTTATAATGATGTCTCAGAAAGATGTTTATGCGATGTAGATAAAGGAAAAAAAAGCCTAGCAACAATGGTGATGAAAACTACAGAGGCTTAAAAGAAGGGAGGGAAGGGAGAAGAAAGGAAGAAGGAGGGAGGGAGGAAGGTGGAAGGAGGAGGGGAGGGAGAGAGGGCAGGAGGAAGCAAGGAACTTCCCCTCTGAAAGACGGGAGAACTCACGTTCTGCTGTCCCATCGCCTCTGTGGGAAAAATCCCCCAGATAATTTTGAGGCAGGCTAATCTACTATTGACCTTACGATGATTCCTTAATCTAACCCAGGTGCTGTCATTTAGAACTAAAATTGGATCACTGTTTCTCTGTTTTTGCTGTTTAGTTGCAAAGTCGTATCTGACTCTTTGGTGACCCCATGGATGGTAGCCAGCCTGACTCCTCTGTCCCTTGGGATTTCTCAGGCAAGGATACTGGAGTGGGTTGCCATTTCCTTCTCCAGAGTTTAAAGACACTCTGAGATTATTGGAATGAAGAAAGTTAGAGAAAGGAGAAATCCGAGAAGAAGAATCTGTGAGTCTCTCAGCCTGTTAGGGGACAGAGCTCCGGCAGGCAGGCCAGCTGTCATCAGCATGGATTCAGGTAAAATTCTGTTGGGCCACAGCCACTGCCATGCCATTTACATGCCATCTGTGGCTGCTCTGTAACCCTCGAGTTGACTGGTTGCAGTGGAGATGGTCTGCAGAGCTGAAAACATTGACTACGTGACCCTTCATAGAAAAGTTTGCTGAACTTAGCTATTAAAGGAGCAGAGTGACTTACCAGGCTGTTGTGGTCTGACTGATACATTTCTGAGGACTGTATAACACCCTTCACTTTGACTTCCTCTTTGTCAAGCAATCTTCTGAATGTTATTAGACTTCCAGAGTATGTTTTCCTATTAAAGAGGAATTCTTGTAGCAGACTTGCTACAAGAATTCCCAAGCATCCTGAAAAGTGGAAATGAAAGTGAAGTCGCTCAGTCGTGTCCCACTCTTTGGGACCCCATGGACTGTAGCCTACCAGGCTCCTCCGTCCATGGGATTTTCCAGGCAAGACTACTGGAGTGGGCTGCCATTTCCTTCTCCAAGGGATCTTCCCAACCCAGGAATCGAACCTGGGTCTCCTGCATTGCAGGCAGATGCTTTACCATCTGAGCCACCAGGGAAGCCCCCAAGCATCCTGGACAGTTGTTATTTTTAACTGTAAACTACTAAACTGGCCTTCTGCCACAGTCTCTTAGAAACTCAAACAGTAAGCCAGTTTGCAGGGGGTTTAGCAACCCTAGCCCTATTAGGTTCAGACATGACAGGCAGGAAGACTGAACTCTGGGCCTGAGCTGACCCCTTGGAGTGCAAGCCTCATGCTCTGATCTCACACACCAATCACACTCACATCCCTTAGGGTACCAGAGAAGAATTTATGCCAGTAACGGGCTTGGTATTTGTGAATTTTGATTTCTAGGCCTCTTAACATGTTCATTTTTCTGTATTGAAGTCATACATGGATAAAATTTTAAAAATCAAATAGAAAAGCAGGATTAAAACAAAAATAACAATCATCTCCCCAAGGTCCTCTTGATCTTCAGTTCCCACTACCCAGAACCACTACTTTCAAATCTTCTCATTGTATTTCTTCATATTTGCCTTCATAATTCTAAATAACATGCTAAATCATGCTCTTTGCAGGACAGTCATATCAAGGAAATAACAAGATCTCCTCTCCTTCTCCCCCCTTTTTGAACAATCCCTCGGAGCTGTCCTTCTCCATGGCCTGCACTGACTTGTCTCTGGGCTGCAGCACAGCTGTAACCCTGAGCTCCCCTCCAGCATTGTTTGGGGGCTCCCTGCAGTCTCTGTTTGAGATCCCCGTCTTCTAGACCCTGAAGAAACTAGCTAACCACATGTAAGCTGTCTTCTGTAGCCTGCTCTCCTTTGGACCTAAAATAACAGAGGTCTGCCTTTCAGCTATCTGAGGGTCATTGTGTTGTGCCATGCCATCAAAAGAATCTTTAAACTTATAAAACAACCCATCTATAGGCTGTCTGTAAGAAACCTACTTACAATATAAAAACAAATAGGTTAAAAGTAAATAGCAAAGTAGGCCATATAATTACTAACCCTGAGAAAGCTGGAGTGGCTGTATTGGATCATATTCAAATAAAATTATGTCCTTCAAACAAAGAATATCATCACGAACAAAAAGATATTTCAGAGTGATAAAGGGAACACTTTGTCAAGAAAACATAACAATTTCAAATGTGTAGGCCCACAATAACACAGCTTCCAAACACATGAAACAAAAACTTTTGGAACTTCAAGGAGTAGACAAAGTTAAAATTATTGTTGAAGAGTTTAATACTTCTTTCTCAATAATGAACAGATGAGTAGATAGAAAATGAATCAGCATATAGACAATTTTGTAGTACTCTCAACTGATTTGACCTCGTTGACATTTATGGAGCATTCCACCCAACAGCAGAGTACACATTCTTTTCAAATGAACATAGAATATTCAAGTAGAACATATTCTGGGCATTAAAACAAGTCGCACTGAATTTAAAAGGGTCAAAATGACACAAGGCATATTCTCTGCTCAATAGAATTAAAGTTAAAATCAGTAACAGAAGGATATGTGACCACAAAACCCAAATACTTGAAAATCAGGCAGCGTATTTCTAAATTAGAGGTCAAAGAAGAAATCACAAGAGAACCTGGAAATATTTTGAACAGAATGAAAATGAAATCCAGGGGAGGAGCCAAGATGGCAGAGGAGTAGGACGGGGAGACCACTTTCTCCCCTACAAATTCATCGAAAGAACAATTGAACGCTGAGCAAACTTCACAAAACAAGTTCTGATCGCTAGCAGAGGACATCAGGCGCCCAGAAAAGCAGCCCGTCATCTTCAAAAGGAGGTAGGACAAAATATAAAAGATAAAAAGAGAGACAAAAGAGCCAGGGACAGAGACCCATCCCAGGAAGGGAGTCGTAATAGAGGAAGTTTCCAAACACCAGGAAACCCTCGCACTGGCGGGTCTGGGGGAAGTTTTCCAATCTCGGAGGGCAACCTAACTGGGAGGAAAAATAAATAAAACCCACAGATTACATGCCTAAAAGCAACTCCCAGCAGAAAAGTACCCCAGACGCCCGCATCCGCCACCAGCAAGTGGGGGCGGAACGGAGAGGAGCGGGCGGCATTGCTTAGGGCAAGGACCGGGCCTGAGTGCCCTGAGGGCAAAGGAGGGAGCTAACGTGAGATAGCAACTTAAACTGTGGGATAGCAAGAGAGAGAGAGAAAATTAACCGCCAGAACACACTGCGGGCTGTTCGCAGAACAAAGGGACTGAGCAAGTCCAGAGAAGAGCTAGCCGGCGGTGGACCGGCCCATCCCCCGCCGGAGGCAGGAGGCAGGGGGGAGGGGAAAGGGGCAAAATCGGCCCCAGAGAGGCACCCCTACCACACTGCAAACAGGCCTCCAGTTTCTAACCAAAGCCTTCCTGAGATTCTGCGTGGCTAGAGACCAGCTCCCCAGAATAGACACAAGGCGCACGCACCCGACTGGCGCGCGCGCAGAATCTGAGGCTGGGACCGCGGAGGGGAGAAGGCGTACCGCACCAGGGAGAGTGCGCCCTCAAGCTTTGGGCTGCCTGAGCTGCTCGGGCCGGGGACGGCACAAAACGCAGGCCCAACTGAGTCTGTATTTTTGTGGAATACCTGAAAACTGGAACCGCACGCCACTCAAGGCCCGCTCCCTATAGAGCAGCCTGGAGCCTGAGCAGTGCAGACGGGGAGAGCACACCCCGTGAGCGGGGGCAAACCCAGTGTGGCCAGAACACTGTGAGGGCTCCCCACACAGGCCAGTGAGATTTGTCTGCATCGTCCCTCCCTCCCCGCAGCACGACTGAACAAGCGAACCTCAACAAGAGGCCACCTCCGCCCGCCTGTGTCAGGGTGGAAATTAGACACTGAAGAGACCAGCAAGCAGAAGCCACATAAACAAAGGGAACCGCTTCAGAAGGGACCAGTGCAACAGATTAAAATCCCTGTAGGTAACACCGACTACACCAGAAGGGGCCTGTAGATATCAAGAAGTGTAAGCTGGAACGAGGAGCTATCTGAAACTGAGCCGAACCCACACTGACCGCAACAGCTCCAGAGAAATTCCTAGATATATTTTTACAACTTTTTTCTTTTCTTTTTTTAAAAAAATTTTTCTCTTTTATTTTCTTTTAAAATTCCCTATTACTCCACTATTACTCCTTAACTTTCATTTTCATATATTTTTACTATTTTTTAATTAAAATTTTTTTCTTTTTTAAATTTTTTTCTCTTATTTTATTTTAAAGTCCTCTATTACTCCTTAATTTTCATTTTCATTTCACTATAACCTTGAAAAAAAAAAAGACCCTATTTTTATTTTATTTTTTATTTTTTATTTTTTTATTAGTTGGAGGCTAATTACTTCACAACATTGCAATGGGTTTTGTCATACACTGATATGAATCAGCCATAGATTTACACATATTCCCCATCCCGATCCCCCCTCCCACCTCCCTCTCCACCCGATTCCTCTGGATCTTCCCAGTGCACGAGACAAGGTGCTCAGGGCTGGTGCACTGGGAAGACCCAGAGGGATGGGGTGGGGAGGGAGGCGGGAGGGGGGATCAGGATGGGGAACACATGTAAATCCATGGCTGATTCATGTCAATGTATGGCAAAAACCACTACAATATAGCAAAGTAATTAGCCTCCAACTAATAAAAATTAAAAAAAAAAAAAAAAAGAAAGGAAATGAACGCCCATACATCAACACTTGTGGGATACATATATTGTAGTAGTACATTAAGGGGAATTTGTAGCATTAAATTTTCTGAGGAAAAAAGAAAGGTCTAAAATCAGTGCTCTACATTTCTACCTCATGAAACTGAAAAAAGAAGGACAAGTTAAACCCAAAATAAGCAGAAAAAAGGAAATAAGATGAGAAATCAATGAAATAAATAGGAAATGGGCAAAGAATAGAGAAAATCAGAACTAAAAGTTGGTTCTTTGAAAAGATCAGGAATGAAGAACTTAAAAGAATACATTGATTGGTAGGTTCATTGGTGTTTCTCAGTCTTGGCTGGGCATTAAAATCACCCATGGAGAACTTAAAATAAGCCCCAATCCTGGGCTGCACTTCTGACCCATCACATTAGCTCTCTGGGAACCTAGGTATCAGTATGGACTAGAGTTTCCAAGTGATTCCAGTGTGCAGCCCAGTTTGAGAGCCACTGCTGAGAGATCAGCAAGGCCTTACCCTACCACACATTTGTCATTTTCCATCATGGGCTGGTCGGGATCTCTGGAATAGAATCCTCTGATCTCTCACACAGATTCTGTGTGTCTGGCTGCTGGTATTCTAAGAGCAATGCAGCAGAAGGGGGCTGGGATTGTCCCATTTCATCTGCAGGCCTTCACCCGATTTCAGTATGGTGTCTCAGCCCTGTGTGGGGCCCTTTAAGTAGGTCTTCTCTAATTTGGTTTGCCATAGAGTCAGCCTTGAGTTTCCTGCCAAACTGCAAAGAGACAGAATCGATTTTTCCAGTTTCTGCATCCCTGCTTTCAGATTCCTAAGGCTTTTCAGGGTTCTGAGTAAATGAACTCTCTCACTGGCTTCCCCCGCTGAAGGCTTTGGTTTCCTTTTTTTTTGGTCTGATAAGTCAGTTAACATACTGTGGCTCCTCCACACTTTTCCCCTTTCATTTATCTTGTCTCAGCTCCATTTCCTTTCTCTTGAAAATTGTAATTTATGACTTTTTTTCTTCCTTTACTATCATTTTGTGGGATTTCAGAAGACAGTGGAGATAAAACCATGTGTTGAATCTGTGAAGTTTAACTGGAAATTTTCCAGTCTTTTTTAAAAATCAAGGTTGCATAATTATAGCAATCACGTCCAATCAACAACCTTCATGGGAAATGTAGAATGTGAGCTGTATAGCCTCTGAGATTTAGGGGTACTACCATGGAGTAGGGTGATGGTTCTCCTGGTTAGCATTCACAGTGTGTAATTTTTCTTAAGTTTCTATATCACCTGAAATTGAATCACAGAACTCTAAATCCAGTACACTCACAACTGATTGCAAAGATGATCATATATTGCTGGTAACAGTTAAATCTCTCATGTATTTTGTTCTCCCAGAAAGTCATAATGAAACCATTCTAATAGGTTGTATTGACCAGAATAAACATAGGATATTTAAGCTTATTCTCTTCTCGTTAGGAAGTCATAACAATCATGTCCTTTCCTGGATTTCAGAGAGCATGTCTGTATCCCTCTACTCTATGGAGTTTCTAACCTTAAGACTGGACAGCGGAACAGAAGCTTCTGGTCATTGCTTCTGCTAACAGAACAGTGGGCTGAGCATCCATATGGGGGGCCGCCACCTGGGTCTGGCCTGGGCTCTGTCACTCTCCAGCCTGATGACCCTAGGCTACCTTTCCATTCCTCTAGGCTTCTGGGTTTTGTGAAATAGAGGCTTGGAACAGAGAGCTTTTCTGGATATTTCTAGCTCTACAATCACTAAATCTATACCAAAGCTACTGAAAGTATATATCACCAGAGGAATGTAGAAATATAATTTGAGAAATGACCCTAAAAGGGTGGTGGTGGGTTACTCACTAAGTCGTGTCTGAGTCTTGCGACCCCATAGATATAGACAGTAGCCTACCAGGTCGATGGGATTTCCCAGGCAAGCATACTGGAGTGGGTTGCCATTTCCTTCTCCTGGGGATCTTCCCTGACCCAGGGATCAAACCTGGGTCTCCTGCATTTCAGGTGAATTCTTTACCAACTGAGCCACCAGGAAAATCCAGATGGGCCACCCTCTATGTCAGCCACCTCTTTCACTGGTTGCATCCTAGGGATGGTGATCACTTTTGATGTCTCAAGGCTTATATAGAGTTGGTATAAATATTGGCTCCCTCTTCTCAGGTATCCCAGCCAAGGGCTGGAAAGTATGCCTTTGTGCCCTGATGCCAGCTTCTGATCCCTGGCAATGATGGCCTGTGGGTGGGTTTATTTAAATCCTCAAACAAAACATAATGACTATATTTGGAATTGGGGTTATTCTAAGGTTCTAGGAACTCCCTCCTCTGGCAATGAAGGCAAATTCTGGAGCTAGAGGAAGTAAAGAGCCACCTAGGCTGATCATGTGAAGCTGCATAGATGAATTGCAATCCGCTGGGTTCAATTGGTTGCAACACACTGGGAAGGTGCTATTTGAAACGGGCCATTTGCAGGTGTGTTATTTTGAACTGTGTCTCAAAAAAAATATGGTAAGATCCTGACTCCCAGTTCTTCTATATGTGATCTTATGGGGAAATAGGGTCTCTGCAGATGCAATTATTTAAGAGTAGGGCATTACTGGAGTAAGGTGGGCCCTTAATCCAACATGACTGATGTCCTTATAAGAAAACAGTGAAACAATGGGAGTACACTATGAGGAAACAGGCAGCGGTTGGATGTATGAAGTTGGAAACCACATTAGAAAAACCAATACACAGGGTTTGTATGCCTGTTGCAGAGCCAGGTGAAATTGTCCTTGGCCATCACCAGCTATCTTTTAATGAAAAAGGCATCAAAGAAATGCTTTAGCCTTTTGAATGTAATTGAATGTTCATCAGTATTTAAATCCTCAAGACAGGCCAGTCAGTGAAATGGAAAATTTCATGCTTTCCTAGGTGAATGAATCCCTGCCATCAATCCATCTATGTTTAAAATATTAAAGTTTGCTTCTTGGGCCTTGTTGACAATCTGTTGACAAAGTTATTTAGTTATTTACCATAAGTATGCTAAGTGCTAGGGGTACGGAGATCAAAAGGGAACACTAGGGACCCTAGTTCTTCCCTCATAGAGTTCACACTCTTGTGAGAAACACAGGGGTAAAATGCAATATTTATTATGAATAAAAAACTAAAAGAGTGCAAGCATGTAAAGAAAAACCACAGGAAAGTTCAGAGCGCCATGTCAGCACGTAATGGGAAATCTGACTGGTGACGATGCGCTGGTAAATGTTGACACTTGCTCTCCAAAACACCACACATGGTCTCTAGCCTTTGCCCAAATACTCCCACCATGATGTGTTTCAAGCCTATCCCTGTCACCAGGGAAAAGTTGGGACAGGATGCACAATCGCAGACCATTACATTCTATTTCTATGTAGAGAATGGCCTCAAGAGGATAACAGTAAATGTAATACGAAATTAGAATGTCAAGAGTTCCAAGTGTTTATTGCATTGATTTTTAATGTAATTTATCTAATTGTGTTTACATAATTCAATTTTTAATCATGGCTGTTTAATATCCAGCTTGCAAAACGCCACCTCTCACAAGTGGGAACACGTTTGGAGCCAGGGGTTAAGGAAGGCTTTCCCGAGGAGGTGACACTGAACCTGAAAGATGAACTGGAATTAGCAAAGTTAGCCATACAGAAGGGGTGAGGACACCCTCCCCAGATAGGAGCGTGAGCATGTAAGAAAGTCTAGGACTAAAGAGGGCCTGGCATACTTGAGGAGCAGACAGCAAAGAAAGTGAGGGGAAATGTGGAAAAGTGAGATTAAAGAGAAAGACAGGGACCTAATTATGCAGAACCTTGTAGCCCATGGAGAGGATTTTGGACTTTATCCTAAGCACAATGGGAAACTGTTGAAGGTTTAAGCAGGAAAGTGACAATCAGATTTAAGTATTTAAAATATTATTCTCCTCTGAAAGCAAAAGTCACTCAGTCGTGTCTGACTGTTTGCGACCCCATGGACTGTAGTCCATGGAATTCTCCAGGCCAGAATACTGGAGTGGGTAGCCTTTCCCTTCTTCAGGGGATCTTCCCAACCCACGAATCGATCCCAGGTCTCCTGCATTTGAGGCGGATTTTTTACTAGCTGAGCCATGCATGAGGTAAAGGATTTAAAAGTGGGTGAAAGACAAGAAAAGCACAAGCAACAAAAGAAAAGCATAAATAAATTGGTCTTCATTAAAATTAACAACTTTTGTAGATCAAAGGAGGCTACCAAGAAAGTAAAAAGACAAACCACAGAATGGAGAAAATACTCAAAAATCATCTTAGTGGTAAAGAGTCTGCCTGCAATGCAGGAGACTGGGGTTCCATCCCTGTGTGGATAAGATCCTTTGAAGGAGGAAATGGCAATGCACTCCTGTATTCTTGCCTGGAGAATCCATGGATGGAGGAGTCTGGTGGACTATAGCCCATGGGGAAACAAAAGAGTCAGACAAGACTTAGTGACTAAACAGCAACATATATCTGATAAGGGCCTAGTATCTAGAATATATAAAGGACTCTCACAGCTCAACAAGAAATCCAACAAGCCAAGGAAAAAAAATGGGAAATAATTTGAATGGATATTTCCCCAAAGAAGATATACAAATGGCCAGCAAGACATGAAAAGATGCTCAGTGCCATTCATCACTGCTGCTGCTGCTAAGTCGCTTCAGTCGTGTCCGACTCTGTGCGACCCCATAGACGGCAGCCCACCAGGCTCCCCCATCCCTGGGATTCTCCAGGCAAGAACACAGGAGTGGGTTGCCATTTCCTTCTCCAATGCATGAAAGTGAAAAGTGAAAGTGAAGTCGCTCAGTCATGTCTGACGACTCTTAGTGACCCCATGGACTGCAGCCCACCAGGCTCCTCCGTCCATGGGATTTTCCAGGCAAGAGTACTGGGGTGGGTTGCCATTGCCTTCTCCGGCCATTCATCATTAGGGAAATATAAATCAAAACTGAAGTGAGATACCACTTCACAATCATTAGGATGGCTATAATTAAAACAAAATAGAAAAGAACATGTGTGAGGAAGATGTGGAGTAATTGGAACCCTTCAGTTTCTGGTGGGAATGTAAAATTGTGCAGCCACTATCTAAAAATTTTGGCAGTATACCCCAATAAGCTAAACATAGATTACCACGTGACCCAGAAAATCCACTCAGCAATACATATCCTCCCCCCAAACTGAAAACAGATGTTACAGCAAACACTCGTACTAAGTGTTCATAGCAATAGTATTCACAATAGTCAAATGTAGAAATAATCCAAATGTCCCTCCCCTAATGAATGGCTAAACAAAACGCGGTATATGCACATACTTGAATTTATCTGGCTGTGAAAGGGAACAGTACTGATGTGTGCTGCAGTACAGATGGGCCTTGAAAACATCACGCTGAATGAAAGAAGCCAGATGCAAAAAGCCATATACTGTATGATTTCATTTATATGAAATATCCGGAATAAACAAATTCATAGGCAGTAGATTAGTGGTTGCCAGGAGCCAAGGATAGGGGAGAATAAGAATTGTTGCTTAATGAGACTGGGGTTTCTTTAGGGGTGAGGGTGATGAAAACAGGTTTTCATCATGAAACATATGAAAACACTTGGAAACCCCTAAAAATGTAGAACAAAGTAATGATGATGCTTGCACAACTTTGTGAATGTGCTAAATGCCACCAAACTTACACTTTGGTTAAAATACTAAATTTTATATTGATGTGTACTTTACCACAATGAGAAAAAAAGTGAAAGCAAGAACCCTGTTAGAAAATATTTGGTTAGAAGAATTCCCTGCCAGTCCAGGGGTTAGGACTCAGGGCTTTCACTGCTGGGGGGCTGGGTTTGATCTCTGGTTGGGGAACTAAGACCCCACAAAAAAAGGGAAATTTTTATTGGTAGAATTAGGGACTTGGGCGTGAGAGCAGCGGGTCAAGCACAATGTCCTGGTTTTTGATCAGTCTTAACAGCAGGAGTGGCGAAAGCAATGGCGACCCACTCCAGTACCCTTGCCTGGAAAACCCCATGGACGGAGAAGCCTGGGAGGCTACAGTCCATGGGGTCGCTAAGAGTTGGACACGACTGAGCGACTTCACTTTCACTTTTCACTTTCATGCATTGGAGAAGGAAATGGCAACCCACTGAAGTGTTCTTGCCTGGAGAATCCCAGGGACGGGGGAGCCTTGTAGGCTGCCGTCTATGGGGTCGCACAGAGTCGGACACGACTGAAGTGACTTAGCATCAGCAGCAGCAGCAGGAGTGATGATGCCATTTAGCAAAATAGGAAATCTCGAAGGGCGAAATGAAAGATCCTGAATTCCCTTTGGGGCATGTTGAGACTGAGATGCCAGAGATAATCTTAGCAGAATTTCGGGAAGGCAGTTGGCCCCTGGGATGTCTTCCTTCGGCTTGTCCCCGACATCTCCAGGTGGCTGTTGCTCCTACAGGCTTCCTGTCCACGTGTCAGAAAAGAAGGTGTGGAGGAGCGGGTGCCGGAAGATAGGGGAGAAAGTGTTCCGAAACTCCCGGCTCGTCTCTCGTTGGTCAGATGAGGGTCACATGGGCACCCTTGCTGCAAGGGGATGTAGAGTGTAATTGCGCTGGGCATGTTGCCATGCCTTAACAAAACTGCAATTCTGTTTCTGAGGAAGAAACTGGAATGGATATCAAGTGGGCAAATATCAGAGTCCACCATATGGTGTAACTAATGTTATGAGCAATTCCAGCAGGAGTTGGACAGGAAGCCTGGGAAATAATACCGGCTGGAGATTCATTGTTCTCTGAACTTGTCCCTGAGGCTCAGTGATTGCCATTCCTTTCATCTTTCCAGAGTTCATTTGTATTTTTCAAAGCTTAATCATTCTAGTAACTTTTCCGCGAGTCCCTGTGACTTTGCAGTGTCTCCTATGAGCCCAGATTTGAAGTCACCGTTCTGGTAAAGGACGAAGGGTGAGTAGAAAGCAGCCTGCTTCTCAGCACGTGAGACCAGGAAGGGTTCCGTGGTTTGGGGAAGCACTCATGCTCCTCTCCTGCCTCGTTAGAATTTTCATTGTTTGGCCTTTGCTCAAAGAGGGCAACATTTAAGGAATAAAACTTTCTGCTCTTCATGAGTAAGCCTAATCTAAAACAAATTTAAAGTTACAAACAAAACAAAACAAAACACCCATGCCATTTAAAAAATGTCAACCACACAGCATGACTGAATTGTTGCACTTTTAACATGTGAATACCCTTGAAACCTTGGGACTGAAATGTCTGCTAGTGAAGGGAAGCAGATACTAGCTCCTGGAAGTAAGTCTACCCTTGAGAATTACTGTTGGGGCAAGTGGTGTCATTTTCATTTACTTGCTTTAAGAGACCAGCAAGTTTCATGTTTGCTCTGAGACTCTAGGAGAAAATATCACCTTTCTTTCCTGTTCCACAAGGCTCTGTTGCCTCATTTATAAAGCACACAACCGTTCCTTTAGGTAATTCCACTTTAAGCATGAAATTCCACTCGTTATTTTTTTTTTTTTCGCTCTTTGTTGTTTTAAGGAAATAAAATTTAGAATGTAAAAAGTCAAAATGGCAGACTGTGGTATGGCATCCTGGAAGGAGCTCTGCTTTGGGAATGAGAGCACTGTGGTTCCTGTCACGGATCTCCTAACAAATCTGGCAAACTCCACTTTCTGGGTTTCTATTTCCCTCATCTGGGAAAAAAATGGGGGTGGGGGAGGGTTGTTGGGAAGAGTTTAATGGCTAATCCCCAAGGTCTCTTCAGCTTTAATATGCTGTGATTTTCATTATGTAAGCCAACGTGTTGGGTAGATATAGAATTAAATTTTGCTTCCAGCTGCAAATATGGGAAAGTTACTTATTTTGGGTTATTTAGATTTTTTTCATAATCAATGACTTGGAAATAAATAGCTATTGGTTAAATGGCTTAACAGCATCAGGGATAATAGCATCTTTTACCAGCCAGTTTTCTAGAGGTAAAATTGACATGGAGGACATTCAACATAATTTAAATATGCAATATGATAAATTTTGACATTTGTATATATCCATGAAAACATCACAATTCTCACAATAGTGAACATGTCTGTCACCCTCAAAAGTTTACTCCTTCCTTTGTTTTATCCCTTCTTCCTGTCTGTCCCCACATTCTTCTGTTCTATTCTTCTATTCTTCTGTTCTATTCAGTCGCTCAGTCATGTCTAACTCTTTACGACTCCATGGACTGCAGCACACCAGGCTTCCCTGTCCATCACCAAATCCCAGAGCTTGCTCAAACTCATGTCCATCAAGTTGGTGATGCCATCCAACCATCTCATCCTCTGTTGTCCCATTCTCCTCCCCCAGCATCAGGGCTTTTTCCAGTGAGTCAACGCTTCGTATCAGATGGCCAAAATATTGGAGCTTCAGCTTCAGCATGGGTCCTTCCAATGAATTATCAGGGTTGATTTCCTTTAGAATGGACTGGTTTGATCTCCTTGCTATCCAGGGGACTGTCAAAAGTCTTCTCCAACACCACAGTTCAAAAGCATCAATTTTGCTGCACTCAGCTCTCACATCTGTACTTGATCACTGGAAAAACCATAGCTTTGAGTAGACAGACCTTTGTTAGAAGGCAAAGTAATGTCTCTGCTTTTTAATATGCTGTCTAGGTTTGTCATTGCTTTTCTTCCAAGGAACAAGTGTCTTTTAACTTCATGGCTGCAGTCACCATCTGCAGTGATTTTGGAGCCCCCCAAAATAAAGTCTCTTGCTCTTTCCATTGTTTCTTCATTTATTTGCCATGAAGTGATGGGACCAGATGTGATGATCTTAGTTTTCTGAATGTTGAGTTTTAAGGCAGCTTTTTCACTCTCATCTTTCACCTTCATCAAGAGGCTCTTTAATTCTTCTTTGCTTTCTGCCATGAGGGTGATGTCATCTGCATAGCTGAGGTTATTGATATTTCTCCCAGCAATCTTGATTCCAGTTTGTGATTCATTCAGTCTGGCATTTCAGATGATGTACTCTGCATAAAAGTTAGGTAAGCAGGGTGACAGTATACAGTCTTGATGTACTCCTTTCCCGATTTTGAACCAGCCTGTTGTTCCATGTCCCCACACTCCTCACGCAACCATTAATCTGCTTTCTGTCACTATAGATTAGTTTGTATTTTCTTGAATTTTATATAAATAGAATCAATAGTATGGACTCCTTTCCTCTGACTTCTTTCACTCAGCATAATTATTTTAAGGTCCATTCATGTTGTAGCATCATTCTGGGTAGTATTCTATTGTGTGGCTGTATCACAGATTATTTATCCATTCACTTATTGAAGGGTATTTGGTATATTGTCAGTTTTTTGTTATTACAAATAAAGTTTTTATGAATCTTTGTGTAAAAATCTCCCTTTATTTCTTTTTCTCTTGGATAAATACCTGGAAATAGAGTGGCAGGTTCATACGGTAAATAACTGTTTTTTTTTTTTTTAAGGAAGTTGCCAAACTCTTTCCAGCATGGTTCCACCATTGTAACTTCTTACCAGTACAGTATGAGAGTTCCCATTCTTCATCCTTCAGCCAACACTAGGTATGATCATTTTTTAAAAAAATCTTTGCCATTCTAATGGGTTTACAATGGTTGAATGAAATCACATTGTGGTTTCAATTTGTATTTCCCTAACATTGTTCTCTTTCTGTGTTTGTTTCTTGTGTTTTCTTAGTGAAGCATCTGTCCAAAATGTTGCCCATTCTTGAATGGACTTTTGTTTCCTTTTTATCAGGTTTTAAAAGTTATTTGTGTGTTCTGGAAACAATTCTTTTATAAGATACGTTATTTCCAAATTTTTCTCCCAGTTTTTGTCTGCTTCAAAAAGCAGACATTTTTTTATTTTAAAAAGTATTTATTTATTTATTCATTCTGGCTGGGCCAGTTCTTAGTTGCGGCACTCTGGATCTTATAGGATCTTTGTTGTGGCATGCAAACTCTTACTTTGTGGCATTTGGGTTTCAGTTCCTTTATCAGGCAATGAACCTTGGCCCCCTGCATTGGAAGCATGGAGTCTTAGACACTGGACCAAGAGGGAAGTCCCCAGACATTTTTTATTTTCATAATATTCAATGTATAAATTATTTCTTTTATGAATTATGCTTTTACTGGTAGTATCTAGAAACCTTTGTGTAACCCAAAGTCACCATGAGTTTCTATGCTTTCTTCTAGAAGTTTTTTTTAATGTAGTTTTAGGTTTTACATTTAAGTCTATGATCTATTTTGAGTTGTGTGTATAGTATGAGGTAGGGCTCAGGGGTAAAGAATTTGCCTGCAGTGCTGGAGACACAAAAGACATGGGTTCGATCCCTGGGTTAGGAAGATCCCTGGAGGAGAAAGTGGCAACCCACTCCAGTAGTCTTGCCTAAAGAATCTCATGGACAGTGGAAACTGGTGGGCTATAAATCAAAGGGTTGTGAAGAGTCAGACATGGCTGAGCACACACACACACACACACACACACACACACACACACACACGGCTCAGACTCCACTTTGTTTTTCTCTTTGCATATGGATATTGAGTTATTCTGGTGTTATCTTTCTATACTGAACTGCTTTTGGAATTTTGTGAAAAATAAGTGATTGATATAGGTATGGGCTTATTTTTGGTCTCTCCATTCAGTTTCATTCGTCTGTTTATCTAACTGTGTCATTATCATCCTGTCTTGATTATGGTAGCTTTGTAACATCTTGAAAGTGGATAATTTAATTTCAACAAATTTTTTCAAAGATGGTTGTCTAGTTTTGGTCTTTTGTACTATAATATGAATTTTAGAATCAGTTTGTCAATTTCTACAAAAAAAGCTTCCTAGGATTTTGGTTGAGATTCAGCAAATCGACAGTTTGGGAAGGAATGGCATTGTATTCATAACTGAGTTTTCAGACCCATAAACACAATTGATCTGTCCACTTATTTGTAACTTATAAATTTTCTTTTAATAATATTTATAGTATGCAGACGTTGAACATTTCCATTAGATTTGTCTTTAAATATTTTAACTATTTTATGCTATAGTAATTGGTATTGTTTTTTACACTTTCAATATTTGATTGTCCATTGCTAGTATATAGAAATAGAATTGATTTTTGTAGGTTATGCATGTATCTTGCAACCTTGCCAAACTCACCTTTTTATTTTAGTAGCTTTGTTATAGACACACAGAGTTTTCTGTGTATGTATGTAAATAGTTTTATTTCTTTCTTTCCAATCTGAATGTTTTTTTATTTCTTTTCCATTTTATTTGTTTATTTTTGCCTGATTGCACTGCCCTCAATGGCAATGTTGAATAGAAGTGTTGAGAGTGGTCATCTTTGTCCTGTTTCTGATCTTAGGAAGACACTAGTCAGTCTTCCATCAAGTATGATGTTAGCTGTACATTTTTGTAAATGGCTTTTATCAGGTTAAGGAAAATTCCTTTTATTCCTAGTTTGCAGAGAATTTATATAAAGAATGGATGCTGAGTTTTTTAAAAATGTTTTCTTCATTTATTGAGATGATCATATAAAGTTGTTTGGTTTTTAATTTGTTTATTTGGTGAATTACATTGATAGATTTTTCAAATGTTAAACCAATCTTGCATTTCCAATGTCTGTTTAAAATTTTTGCATACATATTTATGAGGTATATTACACTGTAATTTTCTTTTCTTGTAATGTCTTTATCTGGTTTTAATGTCAGGGTTATGTGGCCATATAAACTGAATTAGGAAACATTTTCGTCATCTTCAATTTTGGGGGGAGAATTTCTGTGGGGTCAGTTGTCTTAGAGTTATAATAGAGTCCTCTAGGATTAACATTCCTTAAGTGTTTGGTAGAGTTTATGAGCAAAGTCATGTGGACCAAGTTTAACTATAAATTCAATTTCTTTAATGGATATAGAGCTATTCAGATTATCTATTTCTTTTTATGTGTGCTTTTTGTGGGTCTTTCAAAGGATTTTTCCCTTTCATCTATTAAACTTACTGACATAAACTTATTCATAATACTCCACTGTTACCCTTTTAAAGTTTGTAGAATCTGTGGCAATTTTACTTTTATTATTCCTGACATTGCTAATTTTTGTCTTTCTTTTTTTACTAATAAGGATTGTCAATTACATATATTGATCTTCCCAGAGGACTGGCTTTGGATTTCTTCAATTTTTTTTTTTTTCCTGTTTTCTATGTCACTGATTTCTGCACTGAAGTTTATTATTTCCTTTCTTCTGTTTGTCTTGGGTCTCACTGGCTCTTTTCTAGTTGTTTTTTTTTTTTCAAGATAGAAGGTTAGATCACTAATTTGAAAGTATTTAAAAATATTTCTTGCTAAAATAGTGCTATAACTTTCCACCAAGTACTGTTTTAGTGGCATCCCATCAAACTTGATATATTGTTTTCTTTTTTTTTTAGTTCCAACTAATTTCTAATTTTCCTTTTTATTTCCTTTATTACAGTTATTTTGAGAAGCATTTAGTTTCCAAATATTTAGGGATTTTTCAGAGATCTTTCTGTTATTGATTTCTAATTTGATTCCGTGTGGTCAGGCAACATACCATAATCCACTTGGTATTTTTCCCTGGCCTTACATAATTTTCTTGCATGCCGTGTTGATCAATATTTGGCTGAAACTCAAGGAAAACTCTGTATATTGCTGGATTTCTCTCTTGGCAGCTCCCCCTTCTCCAGTACCCCATCCTGCAAACCTCGCTGCCTTTGTCCCCTCAGATTCTTCCTCTATCTTTTCACCTCAGGAAGCCCCCTAGGCTCTGCCTGGGTCCCTCCTTCCTGTCCCACAACCTGGAAACCCTTGTTGAGGCAGAAATCTGGAGCAATCATAGAGCTCATGCTTTTTCCTCTCAGCTTCTTATATATCACTGTTTTTCATTGCCTTGAAATCTGTCACTTCATGTATTTTGTCCTCTTTTATGTCCATTTCAGATAGAAGGGTAAACCTGATCCCTGTCACTCCATCTTAGCCAGAAGCAGAGGTTTTGAGGGGAGAGCTAGCTAGCATCTCAATCTTTTTCTTGAAACATCACCCTCTTGCTTGCTCTAATGATTACAAAATGACTGCTGTATCACTAAGCATTATCTTTACATTTAAGGCAGGATTTAGTGCCAGCCATGCCTGTTCATTTCATTACAAATGCAAATATTTTCCCAGAAGTTCCCTACCCTTATATCTCATTGGCCATAATGAGGTCATCCTTATCTGTGAATCTGAGAAAGCAGGAAACAGTATTGTCATGACTGGCTTAAGCTAGGTATGATTTATCGGTAGATGTATTGCTACCCTGAAAGAACTGGAGAAGGAGAGAGAGAGAAATATTGGATGTTGGATAGATAGCCAACAGGTTCTAGCTCTGAGGCAACTACCAGTGTCTTCTGCAGAAAGTAAGATCAGCATGACTGCCCTGCACATAACCCCCAGAGACGCCCCTGACAACTGGCTGCTTTCCAGCCTTTCTATAGCTGATTTTAAAAGTTTCTGTGTCCTGGGGACAAGGGATAACATTCCAGTGCTCTTTGAGGGATACCTCTTACCTTCAAGAGGGCTTTGAAGCTCTAAAATGTTAAACGAAGGAGAAATCATCAATTGAATGCTAATTGTTCAAACCTCCGTGTTGAGACTTTCTGTTACTTGCTTCTAAATAAGTTAAAGTTGCAAGTGGACATACCGTCCAAGTGATGCCTACTTCACTAACTTCAAAGGTGACCTTGGAAGATTTCTTACAGCCCATCTGAGGAGACATTGCTTTGTTTATCCTGTAGGCTTGGCTCAGAGGTGATCAGTGAGAAAGGAGACCCAGTTAGTTCCTTCCCAGCCATCATGGCAAGTTCCAGACAAATGGATACAGAAGCTCACAAGCCTGCAAGCCTGACTTTTAGAGCAAGGAGACATTTTATTTGGTCAAGGGGGCATCCTTCTGTGGGAATGCTTGGGTTTTCATGTTTGGCCCTTGGCAGAGCCTCCAGGCACTTAAGTGTTAACTTCACAGACAGAAAAGCAATTATTTTTATACCAACATTTTAAGTCCTAAGATTGACTTATAGGTGTCAGGAAAAAAGGAAAGTAGTCTTATCTTTACCTAGTGAAGACATACTTGATCTGCTTCACAATTGAGTCAGGTAAAGATACTTATTGAGTGAAGACAGGCAAATAGTCTCTCTTCCCTGGATACTCAAACTAATTCCCCATGGGGCTTAACATTTTTTTAGTTCATGAAACAAATGGATAAGTTTTCAACAGAATTTCCTGCTTTGGCCGGTCTGGCTGAGAAAGATTCTTAAGTCTGTAGCACCCTAAGTTTTGAGTGGTTAAGCATGAACTCCACAATTGAGCAGTCTCTATGGAAAAAAGGCCTGGAAGGGATATCTGGCTTGGGAGAGGACTGGAAGAGAGAGGTCTGGTTCAGAGGACAGTACTCAGCTGAAGGAAGAAAAGATGGCATCAGAGGAGAATTAATAGGCTGATTCATGTTGAAGCATAGCAGAAGTCAACACATTGTAAAGCAATTATCCTCCAATTAAAGAAAAAAAAGTCAAATCAAATAAAATATAGCATATATGGGGGGAGAAAATAAGCACTCCATTGAGTAGTACTTCTTATATTAATTATTAAGGATTGGCTAAATTATGCTGTAATGACAGACAAGCCCCAAATCTCAAAGGCTTTATACAACAAAAGTTCATCTGTCTCATGCCAAGCCCTTTATGGGCCCAGGCATTTCTCTAGGATAGTTGTCCTCTGCGTGGGGACTGAGTTGTCCAGGCTGCTTCTATCTTTTGGACCTTCCATCTCACGATTGCCTCAGTAGGGCAAGAAAAAGCCTGGAGAATCACACACGGGTGATTCCCTGTCTCAGCCTGGAAATGGTGTGCGCCATGACAGTGGCCATCACAACTAGTCACGCGGCCCTGTTCAACTTCAAGGAACGCAAAAGCTGAGAAGTGCAGCCTTCCGCAGGCCTGGATGACAAAAGGAATCAGATATTGGTAGATAGGGTGATGTCAAACAGATTACTCTAATTTGTAGAACTTCTCTTAGGGAACTGTTCTGTGCCAAGTTGTCCCTGTTTAGAGTTTCTTCCCAGAAAGGGCTTGGGGCAGCTTTATGTTTGGAAGAGGTGTCAGGGACTTATTTTGAAACTGCATTTACATAGCCAGAAACAATTCTATAGATCTGATATTTATTTGGGGCAACTTTGGAGGATGCTGGTGAGAGCTGTGAGTGAGCAAACCCCCCAGTCCCACCTCTTTCCCTCTCCTGCATCTTGTCACTCACGGTGCCCCAGCTGAGGCAGTGAGCATGGACACTGGTACCACCTAAACCCCCTCAAAGGGCAGGTCACCCATGGGCCCTCCTGGGCAGGGAGGCCCGGGGAAGTGGTGCAGGCCACCCGTGAGACCCTGGCCTCACAACAAGGCACGTCCATCTGTGCTGCTCCCTCTTTTCAACTTCTGTTTCTTCAAACATCAGTTCCACACATTGCCATCCCAGTAAATGCATCTTCTCGGGAAAGGCCACCGGAAAAGGGCAATCAATAGATGAGATGACGGCTGCGACTCTCGGAGCCCATCTCCTGCCAGGGGAGGGTCTGTGCGTGAGTGTCCGGAGCAGCACTTAGGCAGTTTTCTCAGCAGGAAAAGACGGCTGAGCACTCAGCCCAATCAATGAGCTGGGAGGTGGGCAGACAGGAAGACGCACAGCCGGATGATTCATGGCCCCTCCACCCTGGGAGGCCCTTTTCAGTCTCCGGGCCCGGAACAGCCTCAGTGGCCCTCGAGGTCGTGTCTTGACCGGTTTCTGACCCTGCCAGATCTGGTCACCAGACGTTGGTGCTTTGCGTGGTCCCCTCCTGGCTCAGCCTGCCCTGCCCACAGAACTGTGACATTTTATGGGTCTGCCTAAGGAAATGAAGACCAAATACACGTGTCCTTTGTGTTCCTTTTGTGCTAGTCCCCACGTAAGCAGATCTTCCTTCTTCCTCCATGTCCACTCACCCAGGGCAAGCCTCTCTGGTTACCATGCCCAGTCTTGGAAATTTATACTTAAATGTTCCTGTCTTCGTGCTTGCTTCGGCAGCACGGATGCTAAAATTGGAAGGATACGGAGAAAATTAGCATGGCCTCTGGGCAAGGATGACATACAAATTTGTGAAGTCCTCCGTATTTTTTTCAGTTAAGGGATAGACAAAACAATTAGATGTTAAAATATGGTATCAAAAGCAGTAATCATGAGGGGAAAAGAGTACAGATCAGAGTATTTTTAATGCTTTTGAAATTAGGAGTTCAGCAACTTAAAAACAATCATATATGTGTGTGTGTGTGTGTGTGTGTATATATAGAGAGAGAGACAGAGAGACTGCTATACAAAAAAACCTCATGGTAACCACAACCTAAAAATCTATAATAAATATACACATTCAAAAGAAAAAGGAATCTAAATACAACACTAAAAATAGTCATCAAATCACAGAAGAAGAGAATAAATGTTCCTGCCTCAGTTTCATTCCCTGAGTGAAATCTCTGTTATTCTGAAACCTATTCTGGCAAATGGATAATAATTAACAAGTTTTCTCTGTTATCAGTTAATGAATTATTCAATACAATTAATTTTAATTCTACAAATATATTCATCCACCCATTTATCTACATTCCCCCTTTACTCAATAACATTTTTAAGTAAAATGTTATATGTAAAATATTCTGTTGGTGCCCTAGGGGGTTTTGGGGGAAAATAAAGTGATTAAACAGAGCTAGTAGAAAGTATCCAAGGGTTTCTGGGCAGCATGCCAACAGTGACCATTCTAGGAAGTGACTTGTAAACTGCCATTGTATTAGCCAGACTACCCAAAGCTGTCTGCAGACACAGTGTGACCCTATCAGCCCTTCTTCCTCTGAAGCTCAGGGGAAGACACAGCTCCATTTTTTTTTTTTGAAACTTTTTGTCCATTATGAGGAGTTGGATTTTAAAGCCGGATTCTGGAATTTCATTAACTTTCAAAATCATATTCAGGCCTAAAGATTAATTCTATTGGGAAAAAATAGAGGAAAGGATGAAAAGAACTTTATCTAAAGACAATTAAATAGGAGCATGTAGTATTAACCATTCACAGTATTAGTAACACAGATGCAAATGACCCCAAAACACAAGAATTTGTTTGATAAAGCAGAGAGTCAGTGTACTGTGAAACAAGAGTAATTCAAAAGAATCTTTAGATTAGATGTGGAAAAGATGAAAAAAAGTAATGAATATGTATATTATGTATACACACAAACACACACACACACATATATATATATATATATTGCTATTAACATTCACTAAGGAAAAAAAGAGTTCACTTAATACATTTTTCTCAAAAGCTGTTATGAAGCCAGTGATGCATCTTCTATTGATAGCATCTCAGAACTGAGGGAACAGGGTACTTCTGTCATCAATATGTGTTAACACACTGGTCCTGGCTCTAAAACTGCAACCATTTCCAAGTTAGACAGGGAAAATAAATCAATATGGCCTGAGGAAATTCTGCAGGCAGAAGTGTTTACTATGACCACTAAGCTGAATTACTGATTTTAATGGGATTATCTCAGGGCAAGGCATACACTTTATGATTTAAAAAAGAACAAGTAAGTTGTAGCACTGGGGAATCTTTGAGTTTAAAAGACCTGAGGAAGTTTCTCTTCCTACCAGTATTGCTTCTGTTAAGCCCCTAAGTGTTGTAACAATGTCTACATAAATATTGGTTGCCAGAATATTCAGGTCAAGTTGTAATTCAGTTCAGAAAAAATAATAAGACTCAAACTCTCTTTATCATTTATAATGAAGCTTGACTGTGAACTGAAGGAAATGGCATCCCACTCAGTATTCTTGCCTGAATAATTCCATGGACAGAGGAGCAGGGCAGGGGGGGTCACAAAAGAGTCAGACACAACTTGACGACTACACAACAAACAACTATTGTATTTATATATTCATATGAAAAGTTGATTCATTAAAAGAGTTTTACAAAATCAAAAAAAAAAAAAAAAAAGGAAGGCAGACATGACATTTTCATGTTATTCTGACAACTGGGGTACATAAAATCCACAGAGGACCAGGATTCCTCTACATTTCCTTATAACTCAAGTTGGTGGCTAGAGCTCCAGCCATCACATCTGCATCCCAGGTAGCAGGTTGGAAGGCAGACAAAGAAGAGAGGAGTGGAGAGCACATTATAGCTTTTGCTTAAAGAACATTCCCAGGAGTTGCCAAAAGACATTTCAACATATGTCTGTCTGTTCACCAGGCTTTAGTCACATGGTTATGCTGAACTTCAAGGGACTAAGAGAAATATTTTTATTTGGGGTGGAGAGGTGGCTAGAGCACAGCTAAAAATGAGAACTCTCTTAATGTGGAAGAAGGGAAGAATGAACAGTGAGGGGGAGATAACATTTTCTGCAAACCTCTTTGCCAGCTCTTAAAATTGGTGGTTTGTTTGGTAATTGAAAAAGTCAGTTAAAGCAGGAAATCACAAAAAAGAGCCTTACACAATAATGATATTTACTGTAAATGTTCCTTGGAACGTCTTTCAGATTTATTACTTTATTTAACTACAAGGCTGCTAATGACAGTCAGTCTTGCATTTTTCTAAGCAGCTATCTCTTTGGCTTCTTCTTTCTTTAAATTTATTTGACTGTGATAGGTCTTAGTTGTGGCATCCCTAGTTCCCTGACCAGGGATGGAACCCGGGCCCCCTGCATTGAGTAGGCAGAGTCTTAACCACTGGACTACCAGGGAAGTACCCACTTTGGCTTCTTTAAAGAGAAGCAGAAAGCTTCCAGATTGGCGAGCTTGGAGGGGCATGGAAGTGCCACGCCCTTTTCCCATACTTTGTCCTGTACATCTCCTCCATCCTACCACTTCTGAGTTATATCCTTTTATTACAAACCTGCAATCAAGTCTTTTATGACTGACTCATGTAGCTCAAAAAACACCACAAACATCGTCAGTACCTCTGGCTGCAGAAGAGCCGAAGGTGAAACTGCAATAAGACTGACTGAAGGGTTCATGTCTGTTTCATTTGTCTGATTGGAAAACCGTGCTGTAAGAACAAAGATGGCCAGGACAAGGTAAATGGTGGGACAGCAGTTTCTTGATCCTGAGCAGCTTCAGCGTCAATGACAGTCACCCCTTTCTGACCCAGTGGGTGGTACATGCTATCAGAAACCTTACCAGAGACAATAGCCAAAAGCAAGATTTGATTGTGAAGATGGAGAAACAGGGGCTGGCAATGCATCCCTACTTTTAATAAAATGAGTTCTGAGGTTGAAAAAAGGGGCAAGAAGCTGATTCTGAAATTTCTTAGTGACATACCTTAGCTATGAAAGACCCTTCCCACCTAATATCTTCATTTTGGGAATCTGTTGCATGGAGTTTTTCCATCTGTAATACATGAGATTACCCACTCCAGTATTCTGCCCTGGAGAATTCCATGGACTGTAAAGTCCATGGAGTTGCAAAGAGTCAGACATGACTGAGCAACTTTCACTTCCACAAGTGTTTGGAGATCGATAAATACAGATGAAGAAATATATGAATCTTTTATATAATAGAATTAGATGCTTATAAGTTAAAAAGTGAAAGTACTTTAGTATTCTCCTGTTTCTTTGCTTTAAAACTGTAACACTCTGGTTTGCCTTCATCTCCATGGATACGAAGTATGTTTAAGTAATATATTGTACTCACTATGGCAGAAATAACAAAGTCTTCTCTTTGAGGGGAAAAAAGCAGCAGGAACTTAAAGACCTTAAGCCCCTCAAGACATGATCGTTTGTTGTTGTTGTTCAGTTGCTAAGTCAAGTCCAACTCTGTGACCCCATGAACTGCAGCATGCCAGGCTTTCCTGTCCTTCACTCTCCTGGAGTTTGCTTAGATTCATGTCCCTTGAGTCAGTGATGCCATGAAACCATCTCATCCTCTATCGCCCTCTTCTTTTGCCTTCAGTCTTTCTCAGCATCAGGGTCTTTTCTAATGAGTCAGCTCTTCATATCAGGTGGCCAAAGTATCAGAGCTTCATTTTCAGCATCAGTCCTTCCAATGAATATTCAGGGTTGATTTCCTTTAGGATTGACTGGTTGGATCTCCTTGCAGTCCAAGGGACTCTCAAGGGTCTTCTCCAGCATCACAGTTCGAAAGCATCAATTTTTCATTGCTCAGCCTTCTTTATGGCCCAACTCTCACATCCATTCATGACTACTGGAAAAACCATAGCTTTGACTATATGGACCTTTGTTGGCAAAGTAATGTCTCTGCTTTTTAATACACTGTCTAGGTTTGTCATAGCTTTTCCTCCAAGGAGCAAGCATCTTTTAATTTTATAGCTGCAGTCACTGTCCACAGTGATTTTGTAGTCCAAGAAAATAAAGTCTGTCACTGTTTCCAGTTTTTCTCCACCTATTTGCCACGAGGTGATGGGATCAGATGCCATGATCTTATTTTTTTGAATGCTGAATTTTAAGTCAGCTTTTTCACTCTCCTCTTTCACTTTCATCAAGAGGCTCTTTCATTCCTCTTCTCTTTCTGCCATTAGGGTGGTGTCATCTGCATATCTGAGGTTATTGATATTTCTCCCTGCAGTCTTGATTCCTATTTGTCATTCATCCAACCTGGCATTTCACATGATATATTCTGCATAGAAGTTAAATAAGCAGGGTGACAATATAAAGCCTTGACGTACTCCTTTCCCAATTTGAACCAGTCCATTGTTCCATATCTGGTATGGCCAAGTAGTATTCATATAAATATATGTGTATACACACACACACACATTCAGATATATGGTTAAAAAGATGTTATATATATGTAATCACATCTTCTTTATCCATTCATCTATTGACAGACACTTAGATTGCTTCCATAACTTGCCTATTACAAATAATGCTGCTATTGGGGTGCAGGCATCTTTTTGAATTGATGGTGTTTTTTTCAGATATATCCAGCAGTAAAATTGCTGGGTCATATGTTGGTTCTACTTTTAGTTTTTTTGAGAAACCTCCATATTGTTTCCACAATGGTTATACCAATTTACATTCCTACCAAAAATGTATAATTCTCTTTTCTCCACATCTTCACCAACATTTGATATTTGTTTTGTTGTTGTTGTTGTTTTGATGATAACCATTCTGACAGGAAGCAGTGACTTTTGAGGCAAGCCTACTTAGAGGTAATACATGAAAGAAAAGCCAAACTTAAAGTACAGTACCTCCATACAATGAAATACCAATGCTCTAAAAAGGACTTAAGAGATCGTTTCAATTATTAAAGTCAAGCGAGTATTTATCCTTTTTTATGGATCTGAAATTTTCCATATAGAAAGTTTTTTTGAAAGAAGTTTTCTGTTACCTATAGTTACTAACTCCTCTTGGGCCAATCACTCCTTTGAGAATCTGATGAAAGCTCGAGGCCTTCTCCGTAGAAAATTTAGATAACCCCATTCATGAAAATCTTGCCTATCCTGGATCATAGATCCTGCAAGAATCCCTGGCTTCCAGCCCTTTTTTAATTTACACACTAGGAAACTAAACTCCAGCAGGCGAGCGGATTTGTCAACGGTGGTGGAAGGAGTCTGTGATGACCGGCTGCGGTCTGCCTCTCCTGCAGCCCAGCCACAGACCCCTAACCAGACAGGGACACATCCCAGAACAGAGCTCAGTGCACGGCCAGCATCCTCCAGAGGCGCTGCGGGGTGTTGTATCCATCTCTTCTTCCCGACTCCCTTATTTCTATAAAGAAATTCCCGTTGACCTAGGCACCCAGGTGTGAAATCCTCGGCCCCCTTCCCCCTCCCTCCCCCTCCCCCTCTGTAGCAGTCACCGAGTCCTCGACTCCCGCTCTGCACCAGCTCTCCTCTCAGACCCCCTTGCCTTTCTTCCCGTCATCCCTCCTCACAGCTCTGCCTGCACTGTGGCAGCTATCTCTCAACTTGCATGACTCAAACCTCAACTCAGCCAGTTTAACCTCCCCCAAGCCTGCCTCACACCATGTTTCTGCCCTGCTCAGAAACTGCTTGGGATCCATTTCTCAGTGAGTCTCCTGAGGCCCAGCAGGTGACATGTCAAAACCAAGGCCACACGGCTGGTGGCTGGAACCCTGGAACTCCAGAACCCAGGCCTGCTTGTTTCAAATGCTCTGCCCTTCAAGGATCAACCCTGGCTAAGTGGTATCAGGACCAACTGGGGAGTTTGATGAAATTGCAGATTTCTGAGACCCTTCCCGAGATGATGCAGTCAGAATCTCCAGGGAATATGTGTCTTCAATAAGCTCTAAAGATATTTCCAAGAATTAGTTGTATATGGGAATTACTTCACTGTGGGAATATAAGTAGTATTAGATAACCAATACTACATCTAATACTAATAGATGTAGTATTTGATAACCAATAAGTTTATTTAAAAACCCATTCATCAGTTCAGTTCAGTTGCTCAATCGTGTCCGACTCTTTGCGACCCCATGGAGTGCAACACGCCAGGGCTCCCTGTCCATCACCAGCTCCTGGAGTTTACTCAGATTCATGTCTATTGAGTCGGTGATGCCATCCAACCATCTTATCCTCTGTTGTACTCTTCTCCTCCTGCCCTCAATCTTTCCCAGCATCAGGGTCTTTTCAAATGAGTCAGCTCTTCACACCAGGTGGCCAAAGTATCGGAGTTTCAACTTCAACATCAGTCCTTCCAATGAATATTCAGGACTGATCTCCTTTAGGATGGACTGGTTGGATCTCCTGGCTGTCCAAGGGACTCTCAAGAGTCTTCTCCAACACCACAGTTCAAAAGCATCAATTCTTCAGCACTCAGCTTTCTCTATAGTCAAACTCTCACATCCATATACGACTACTGGAAAAAACATTACCTTGACTAGACAAACCTTTGTTGGCAAAATAATGTCTCTGCTTTTTTTTTTGTTTGTTTTTTGTTTTCTTTTTTTTTGTAATCCCATGGACTTCGGCCCGCCAGACTCCTCTGTCCATGGATTTTTCCAGGCAAGAATACTGGAGTGGGTTGCCATTTCCTTCTCCACCTGCTTTTTAATATGCTGTCTAGGTTGGTCATAACTTTCCTTCCAAGGAGCAAATGTCTTTTAATTTCATGGCTGCAGTCACCATCTGCAGTGATTTTGGAGCCCCCCAAAAATAAAGTCTGCCACTGTTTCTACTATTTTCCCACCTATTTGCCATGAAGTGATGGGACTGGATACCATGATCTTAGTTTTCTGAATGTTGAGCTTTAAACCAACTTTTTCACTCTCCTCTTTCACTTTCATCAAGAGACTCTTTAAGTCTTCTTCACTTTCTGCCATAAGGGTGGTGTCATCTGCATATATGAGGTTATTGATATTTCCCCTGGCAATCTTGATTCCAGGTTGTGCTTCATCCAGCCCAGCGTTTCTCATGATGTACTCTGCGTACAAGTTATTAATTTATTAGTTATCTAACACAGCACATATTAGTAATAGTTCAGACACCATTGCTACTTTCATTTATCGTAAACATTGTTGAAATAAATAGCCTGCTTGTGACTGCAAATCTGGAAGCCCAGGAAAGGAGGCCACTGGCTGGTGTTCATTTGTTTGAAAGGTTAGTGACATGGCTGCAACTGCTTGGAAATATTTATTTTTCATCCAGTTATACTTAGCAAAGGCACAAAGCAGCAGCTAATGCTTCATTGCCATCTCTGCCAAACTGCTGAATCCACGTGTGAGTCATGAGCTTTGTCACTTAGTCCAGTCTCCTGTGAATCAGAGCCAGAGTCCCTGAATCTCTTTCCTCAGAGACTTTCATAGCCAGACTCATCTTTCCCTTTCTACAGCATTCAGACCCTTCAAAGGAAGGACAAGCTGTTCATCACAATGCACACATCCTACACAGACCATGGGTTCCACGCCTAAAAAGTTCAAGTCTTCAAAGGAACCTCAAGGGTTCGGGAAGGCTAAGATAAGCAGTATGTGGGCAAACTAAAAAGACTGGGTGAGTTGAAAGGGAGACATACACCGGTGGGCTGAGCTCTCCGGTTGAGAGTAAATGTCTCCGGACATGTTTGGCGAGTCATGGTTATCGATGCAGGCTGGTGGATTCCAGCCAAACCGCACACCCCTTTAGGTATTTCATATAAACTAGGTCTCCTGGGCATGCCAAGGTCCCTGAAACTTCCTCTCTCAGTGCCAGACCTCTCTCCTCACACCTGGAAGACTAGGCTGTCTTTGAAAGAAGAGTAGGTATCCGGAGGGGCCCAGTCTGCCAACAGAGAGTTAAGCTAATCAGCTCAACCCCAGACTACACAGGGCGTGAGGGAGTATTGTGAGGTGGGAGAAATAGTCTACCCTTTGATCAGGTGGTGGTCACACAGATACCTCCATTTGTAAAAATTCACGGAATGGTACACTCAGAAAGCGTAAATGTTATTGCCAATATAAATTGTACTTCAATAAAACTGACTTTAAAATCATACATTAACTAAGCACAATTTAATTGTTTAAGGTTAGAGAAAAGATATATAGGTTAAGAGTGAAGCAAAGGGTTATAATAAAATAAAATAATGAAAAAGCATTATACTTTCTTATAAACTATAGTTGATAGCAACTTCAACATATTTTGAATGAGTCAAATATTACAAAGACACACTAATCTAGAGATTTGTCATTATTTACACTTCTTTCTTTTCCTATTTTCTTGTTTACAGTCTGTCTTGCTCACTATATTTTCAGCTCCATTAGGATGTGGACCATAGTTGTTTTTTCCACTGAAATATCATCTGTCACTTAATTTATATAATACCTGAGGCACAATCAAAGTTCAATAGATATTGGGTGGTACCATATGAAACTGCAGCTTTCATAGATAAAGAACAATTCAATATTAGCAGTTTCATCTGGTTTGGTCTAATACTTGTTGAACAGATGAGATTTCTCCCATAAGGTATTGATTTCTAAAGAAGTCACAGAAACACACTCCCAGTATTGTAAAATTATTTCTACCAATGTTATAAAACTTCTTTTTTTTTTTTTTTAACACTTCTGACTTGTTTCACCCAGAATTTTCATAGACTGTAAGAGACCTCCAAGAATTCCTTCTTGTTTACCACTTACACCAGTGTCTCATATTGCTAGAGTTTTAGAAGTTTATCTCAACACAAATTCCACTGTTTCTACTGGCACCATAAGTCTATTTTCTCTTATTTTATCTTGCCTGAGATTGGAAGGCTGGCTACCATTCTATAGTTGCTATTGAATTCATCAAGGAGTGTTTAACATCTATTACAAGCCAAGACTGTGGTAGGAGCTATCAGGTGTATAAAAATGAATAAGGCACAATGTTTACTATCCAGGAACTCACAGTTAAATAGAAAGTTAATATTTGACACAAATTCATCTTGCCAGGAAGAAGGAGAAAGAAGGTGATAAGTTCCATGAATGAAGCATTAAGTGTTGTAGGATATCCTTATGGGAGAAAATAGGATGTAAGACCCTACATCACAGACAATATGAAACCCATATATGATTAAGATAGGTGTGTGTTTAAATGTGTCCGTGCACACCTTGAGAGAAAATAGAATGCTTTTATAATTTAGGATCAGAGTAGGTCTTCCCAAGGAAGGCAAAACAAAACCCAAAAGTATTAAATAGAAAAAAAAAATAGCATAAAAACTTAAAATTTCTTTACAGTGAAAGACATCATAAAGTTCAGAGATGAGTGACAATTCTTGGACACAGCAGTTTCATTTCTGGGAATCTATCCTATAAATACACTTCACAGATATATGGAAAATGTTACTCCCTTAAATGTTGCTTATAATTATAAAATACCTGGAAACCACTCAAGTATTCAGCATAAACTGTGGAGCATCCACACAGTAGACTATTGGGTGATTGGCAGGATGAAGAAGACCCCTATGTATGGATATGGAGTGATCACCAGCAGATCTACAGTGTAAATTAAGAGCAAGACTAAGGTCATAACATTTTTTTTTATTGTTTGCTACATTTTATGTAAGAAAAGAAATGAAAAGACTATAGACACAATTTTGTTCATGTTTACAAAATGAAGACCAGGAAAGGAGATTCCTACAGGGGATGGGGAGGAAGAAACTAGAGGACAGAGGTAGAGATGAGACTTTGCTCTGTTTACCTTTCTGAATAGTTTTGACTTTTGAATCTTATAAAATATAGTATCTATTGAATCTTAAATTAGAAAGATAAATGACATTCTAGGGAAACTACATAAAGGATTAACAGCCATGGTATGGACTGAGTGCTTGTATCATGGAATGTTGAGAATTGTATGTGTTTGTCCCCCCCTTGATTCACAGATTGAAATCTTAACCCTTAATGTGATGGGTACTGGGGAGTAGGGACTTTGGGAGGTAGGTCATGAAGTTGGAGTTCTTATGATGGCATTGATGTTGTTCAGCCACTAAGTCATGTTCGATCTCTGCGACCCCATGAACTGCAGCACACCGGGCTTCCCCATCCTTCACTATCTCCCAGAGTTTGCTCAAACTCATGTCCACTGATTCGATGATGCCATCCAACCATCTCATCCTCTGTTGGCCCTTCTCTTCCTGCCCTCAATCTTTCTCAGCATCAAGGTCTTTTCCAGTAAGTCAGCTCTTTGCGTCAGGTGGCCAAAGTATTGGAGCTTCAGCTTCAGCATCAGTCCTTCCAATGAATATTCAGGGTTGATTTCCTTTAAGATGGACTGGTTTGATCTCCTTGCTGTTCAAGGGTCTCTTAAGAGTCTTCTCCAGTGCCACAGTTCAAAAGCATCAATTCTTCAGTGGTCAGCCTTCTTTATGGTCCAACTCTCACAACCATACGTGACTTCCTTGGTGGCTGAGTGGTAAAGAATCTGCCTGCAATTCAGGAGACCAGGACTCAACCCCTGGTGTTTGGAAGATTCCCCTGGAGGAGGGAATGGCTACCTGCTCCAGTATTCTTGCCTGGAGAATTCCATGGACAGAGGAGCCTGGAGGGCTAGAGTCCATCGGGCCACAGAGAGCTGGACACGACTGAGTGGCTAACATGATGGCATTAGTGCCCTTACAGACACACTGGGGCTTGTATGTGGGCTCCGCGCCCCCGCACCCCGCGCACTCTGTCATGTGAGGACACAGGGAGAAGTCAGCCATTCACAAACCGGGAAGTGGATCTCATCAGACACCAGACCTGCCAGTACCTTGATCCTGACCTTCCAAGACTGTAAGAAGTAAATACCTGTTGTTTAAGCCACTTCATCTTCCAGCAGCTTGAACTGACTAAGAGAAGCCATGATAAATAGTATAAAGTATTAGTCGCTCTTCACTTCATTAACATAAACTCAGGGGTGGCTGAAAGGCGCTTGTCATGAAAGTCCGAAGGTTTTAGGAATTCTGTGCCAGAAATGGACAAACACCACATTTCTTATTGTAAGTCACAATATCAGAGGCAAGAACAGGTAATTTATAGAAGAAAAACAAATAGCAATAAACATAAATATGTAATGATACCATTCTCAGCAGGTACAAATAATTCAAATTGAAACAATAAGAAGATATTTTTCATGAGCCTGATTACCTTAAATTTAAAAGATTGATGATATTAGTGAAGAATGAGAGGAAGGGGAAGCAGGAACTTTTTAATACAACTGTTGGTATGAGTATAAATTGGTAGAGCCTTATAGGACTATCTTCAAAATTCCAAATCTAGGAATTTATGCCAAATACACTTACAGGGAAAACCAAGAAATATACTGCAATGGTGTTTATTGCAGCAATGTTTGTAACAGTAAAAATTGAAAACCAGTGTCCAGTATATTACAACACAGCTATACAATGGAAAGACCTTGAAGATATAGCAAGTAGATAAAGCAAATTGCAGTAAATTATGGCCAATTTTTATGAACCAAAAGATTAATGATCTTATCATATGTGTGTATGCACATATATATGGGAAAATCTGGTATAATAGACACTAAATATTAATATGGTTATTTTTGAGGGTGTATAGCCTGTAATTCTATATCATTCAAATTTTTTATAACAAACCTGTATTCCTTTAAAACCATAAGAAGATGTTTTAAAACTCCAGTTGAAAGTTTAGAGTTAACCTTGTGGAAGAGCTGACATTTCATGCCATCAAAAACTCTGAGCTGAAGAAAACCTTAAAAGTCATCTAATTTTGTGGTTTCCAAATGCATTTTATATTATAATTGCATCAGAAGTACCAGGGAAACTTTTTTGTAAGAAACACTTTTTTTTTCTTTGTCATCGGATCATATCTATAGGTTGTGTAGGAAACTTTTTAAAATTTTATTTATTTATTTATTTTTGGCTTTGCTGGGTCTTCACTGATGTTCAGGCTTTTCTGTTTACAGCAAACGGGGGTCCTCTCTAGCTGCAGTGCAAGGGCTTCTCATTGAGGAGGCGTCTCTTGTTGTGGAGCAAGGGCTGTAGGGCGTGGGGGCTCAGCAGTTGCAGCTCCCGGGTCTGGACCACTGGCTCAGCAGCCGTGGCACATGGGCTTAGGTGCTCAGCAGCATGTGGGGTCCTCCTGGATCAGGAATCAAACCCATGTCTCTTGCGTTGGCAGGCACATTCTTTACCACTGAGCCACCGGGGAAACCCAGAGACTTTTTTTTAATGGGGACGGATTCCTGGTCTCCATTTTCCAGATTATGATTCAGAATTTTGGAGGTGAGGCTGAGAAACTTATTTTTAAAACAATCTCCAGGTGACTATGGTACTATGCCAGACTTAAAAACTATTTATTTCCACCTACTATGCAATGCAGTGGGGCTTCCCTGGTGGCTCAGAGGTTAAAGTGTCTGCCTGCAATGTGGGAGACCTGGGTTCGATCCTTGGGTTGGGAAGATCCCCTGGAGAAGGAAATGGCAACCCACTCCAGTATTCTTGCCTGGAGAATCCCATGGACGGAGGAGCCTGGTGGGCTACATTAGTCCATGGGGTCGCAGAGAGTCGGACAAGACTGAGCGACTTCACTTTCACTTCACTATGCAATGCAGTAGGACTCCTCTGGAAGCCTTGGTGTAGATTATTTCAGAGATGAATGTTTCATACACCTGTGAGAAACTTGTGGAGAGATCTCATGATCAAGTGTATGCAGGACTTCCTTGCTTCTGCGAAATCTGGGTAAAATTGGTTTCAACCCTAACAGTTTCATAGCGTGTTCAAGTTTAAAGTCTTCCCCAAGATATTTGCTAGTTTCAAAGAGAGAGCAGGTGCTTTACGTTGAGAGGGGTTTGGGCCTCTATCTCAGGCTCTAGGCTCCTGTGAATTCTCACACTGCCTCAGACCTGTGCAACCTTGCCTTGTCACTCTCTCCACCCAGCTGCTTTCCTTGGATTTGTGTTTCCCCATGGCACTTCCCAAGGGCTGATGTTCTGTGTGTCTGTGTGTTGGTCCATTGGCATCTCCCTACTAGAATGTGAGCCTGCCTGGGACAGGCACTCTGTCTGCTGTATGAACGTCCCTGTCCTCAGTGGCTCTGATGGCATCTAGCACAGAGGTTTGAGCACTCAAAAATACCTGTTGATACTTGTCTTTCTCTGTCTGGCTTACTTAACTTAGTATGGTCATCTCTAAGGCCATCCTTGTTGCTGTAAATGGCATTATTTCATTCTTTTCTGTGGCTGAGTAATATTCCATTATATATATGTAGCATATCTTCTTTATCCATTCATCTGCTGATGGGCATTTAGGTTGCTTCCATGTCTTGGGTATTTTAAATAGCACTGCTGTGAGCACTGGATTCATGTATCTTTTCAGATTAGACTTTTCTCTGGATTGCTTTGCTGTACCTCTGAAACTTTCATGCTATTGTAAATCAAAGGAGGGCAGAAAGAAAGTGAAGTCACTCAGTTGTGTCTGACTCTTTGCAACGTCACAGACTGTAGCCTGCCAGGCTCCTCCATCCATGGGATTTTCCAGGCAAGAGTACTGGAGTGGATTGCCATTTCCTTCTCCAGGGGATCTTCCCGACCCAGTGATCAAGCCTGGGTCTCCCGCACTGCAGGCAGACTCTTTACCATCTGAGTCACAAGGGAAGCCACAGTAAATCAACTATACTTCAATTAAACTTTTAAAATATTTATAGATATAGGTATAGATGGATGATGGAAGGAAGGAACAAAGAGATGTTCTGACTCTCAAATCCATTCTGTCCTCCCCGGGTCTGCCTCTGTGCCATTCTCCTACCTTCTTACTTCTTGCTGGCTTTAACTCTCTCCCCATCTCCCTTTTCTGCTCACTCCTCCCTCTCAGGAACAAACAGGTTCCTCTTCTTGCTTCTCACTGTTTTTTAAAGTAGACTTTATTCCTTACAGTGGTTTTAGCCTCACAGCAAAATTGAGCTGAAGTTTCAGAGATTCCCCCTCCACCCCACCCCAACATGGGTAGTCTTGCCCGTTATCAACACCCCCACTCCTTGACTCTTTTTTTAAATGTAATTTTAAATTTTTTTTAAATTGGGGGATAATTACTTTATAATATTGTCTTGGTTTCTGCCATACATCAACATGAATCTCCTTGCCTTTTGATAGGAGTTTCCCTCACCTCCTCTAATTCTTTAAAATCTGACATTTCTGCTTCAGAAATCTCTCCAACACAAATTAGATGCATCACAGCATCTCCTCCAATCACAGACAATCTTCTCCATGATAGAGATTCTGTGTCAGAAATAAATATATTTGTATTCATTGAAAATCCCTTTCTCCATCATCACCACCACTTGGGGAGCTCAGCTTGCCCTTCAGGAGCAGGAGAAACATGTCTGTGTCTGCCTGGTCCATTGACCTCCCTGGCTGAGGAGGCAGCTTCTGCCTAAACTCCATGGTTCCCAACTCCTGGTTCGACATCATATGGTTCTTCATGTAATCTGACATACAGAACTTCTCTTCATTTTTCTGATGCTCTTTACCTGGAATCCTCTGACTTCCAACGCCCTTCTCAGAAGGTAGCGCACATACCTGAACACGCCCCAGGTGTAGCTCAAGCTAATGCAAACAACAGTGGGGTTATTCCTTTTGAAGACGTGGCCACGATACTTCTTTAATGCATAAGCTGGCTGGAAGCCAAGAACGTGCTTGTCCTTTTCCTGACCTGAGTTCCAGATCGTTGGGGTTTTATCAACATGCATATTTTTGTCAGGGATAAAACAGCAGTTCAGATAAAGGTGTGGAAATTCTTATTTTCTCCCTCAGATTACCATAGCCCTGTTCTAGTGTCCAGATACGGCTCTCTGGGAAATTCAGGCTCTATTTTTTCAGATTCAGCAGCCATTGGTGGCGACAATGGTGCTTTCAGAGGAAGCTGCAATCCCCAAAGAACCCTTTGTCTGATTAAACTCCCCCCAAAAAATCTCTACGAAGAACATACACCAAACGTGCTAGCAGTTTTCAATGATTTGATCAGGGAAATACACAACTATTCTCTGAAAATAATTTTTTCTGAGTCAGGCTCCCCTCATGATTTCTTGCTTGAGGCAAGTTTAAGAGGCCTCACATTACATTAACTTTGTCTAGAATTGTCAATGCATATAGCTCATTTAAGTGGACATCTGTGAAGGCTGCTTGGAGCCAAACTCTGGACTCATCTATCTTCCTGGAAGATGGTCTCTGTGGTGGAGACAAACTGGGGTGGCTCCTGGCTCAGCACCTTCCCAGCTGCCCCCTCAACCTGGGCAGGGCCAGCTGATCCAAGAGAAGAAGGCGCTGGCGCAGGCTCTGCCAGTCGAAGAGAGTCTGCCTCGGGCACAGACACGTGGTGTTGAGGCGTCCAGGGTCAGTGCCCTGGAAGAGTCCAGGAGCCCCTGCTACGGCCCGGGTCCTGCCTCCCCCTGGTTCTGCTCTTTCTATTCTTCAGAATCCCTCCTGTAAATCTGGCTTTTACTATGTTGGCCAGAGCTGAACATTAAGCAGGCTTAAATTGCAAAGGGGCCTCTAGGGCCCTGTTGTAGAATTCTAGCACTAGCCCTGCGCATGTCATCGTTTTGGTCAGAGCCTTCAGCCACAACTTAAGGTGTGTGTACTTCGCCCGGAACCTGAACTCTGCGTTTCAAACCAGTTCAAGGGATTATCCTAACAATCTATGTATGTTATTATTAGACATTTTAGAAATGAGCCAAGTAAGGCCTTGTGGGTACCCGGGTCAAACAGCTACTAAGAGGTGGAGGCCAAGAAGAACTCAAGGCGTCAGATTTCAGAGCTTTGCTATTAACCAGCACACAGCAATGTCTCTATGAAGGTGTTCAGGCCTAAACCAGAGGACTGCATGCTTGAGCATGCCCAGCACCTTGTGGAAAGCCCTTCTGCCTTGAGCAGGAGTTGGATCAGAAGACCTCCAGTCTTCCACCGCCCTCCCCACTAAGCAAGAGTCTGAACTTTCTAAGCCAAAACCTGTTTCTCTTACTTTGTCTCCTGTGCCATCCTTTGCGATACAGAAAATGATGAACCCTCAAGGAGAAAGAGAGATAATAAATAAGTAAATAACACTCCCTAGACCAAAGATGGGCTTCCCTGGTAGCCCAGCTAGTAAAGAATCTGCCTGCAATGCAGGAGACCCCAGTTCGATTCCTGGTTCTATCTGGTGAGGCAGAGAAGTCGTTTTACAGTAGCTCTTTATTGTTTACAAAGCTTAGTGAATAATGTTTAAGTAACAGGAGTAGTAAGCTTCCCAGTTGGCACCAGTGGTAAAGAACTGGCCTGCTCATGCAGGAGACACAAGAGATGCGAGTTTGATCCCTGGGTCAAGAAGATCCCCTGGAGGAGGGCATGGCAACACACTCCAGTACTCTTGCCTGGAGAACCCCATGGACAGAGGAGCCTGGCGGGCTGCAGTCCACGGGGTCGGAGAGTCAGACACGACTGAGTGACTTAGCACACGCACAGCACAGCAAGTGTAATAAATGAGTCACCATGATCACTACTCTTTCACGCTCATGGAATGCCAGCAGAGAGCTTTGTGCCAGAAAACGACATATAATCACATTTCTCAAGGAAAGAATTTTTAGCATTGTTTGGCAGAAAAGGCAGAGATAGAGAATATAATCTGTGAAATCCTGTTCACAGTGCACTAAAATTACTCCTTACTGTGGGCCAATTTGCTTGCAAAGAAGTATGGGTAATCCTTGTCCTGGGCAAATTCCATAGTTACTATCTATCTTGCGACCCTTCATTTTCCTGGAATTGTCATTCGCTACCAGGCCAAAGGATGTGTGTTTACAGGCAGGGCAGGAGGCTGCCAGGGCCCAGCTCTCCCTGTTCCAAGCTGGCCATCACCATGACTTCAGTTGAACTCTAGGGATGCTGGTGCTGCACAGAGTGCCTCCATGATGCTCCAGACATCAAGGTACCAGGCAGACATGGGCTGACTCTAGAGACACTGCTGGCTCTGACTGGCTTTTGAAGAATGGAGTAAAAATTGGGATTCAAAGGCCTCTCACTGCCCTTGTGATCAAGACCAAGTCCTTAGCATAGCAGGGCGTCCTCCAGCCACTGGCCAGTTTTCAGTCCCAGGAGCGTAATACCCCCTTCATGTTGCAGGGCCTCCTCCCATGCTGCGCTTCCCACTGGGGGACTTTCCCCTCTCCTCTCTCTTCAGCTATCACTTCTTCCGTCACTGAGTCGGGGAAGGCTTCCCTGACCTCCCAAACTAGTGCACTTTGCCCAGTTTCACAGCACCTCATTCTTGTGCCTTGGAGCACTTATCCCAGCTGCAGTTTCACATGGGTGTTTAATTACCTCATGTATGTTGACATCAGATAGAAAATGTAGGCTCCATAAGAGCAGGGCTGCATTAATTATTGATCACCTCTGTATCCCCAGGGCTTGTTCTCGGTGTGACACGTTGTCAATGCCCAGTTTCAGATATTCATTGAATGATACGTAAAGGATGAATGGTAAGTGGGGAGAAGGTTGTGACCTCAGGGAACTAGGGTATGATCACCGTGAGCTTCCAACCCTGTGATATTGCCCTGTGCATATAGACTGTCTTGGTCTATTCAGGCTGCTATAACAAAATACCATCAACTGGGTGGTTTACAAACAGCAGAAACATATTGCTCACAGTTCCGGAGGCTGGAGGTCTGAGATCAGGGTTACAGCACGGTCAGGTTCCAGCGAGGCTGTCTTCTTGGCTGAGACCGCCGACTTCTCATTGTGCCCTCACGTGCTGGAAGGAGCTAGGGAGCTCTTTTGGGGGTTCTGTTTTATAAAACCACAATTCCAGTCATGCAGGCCCCACCTGCATGGTCTAATCACTTCTCTCAAATGCCCAACCTTCTAATTCCATCATCTTGGGAGTTAGAATTTCATCCTATGAATTTAGGGAGATAAATACCATAGCATATACAGACAGTCTCCAAATTATGATGGTTTGACTTATGATTGTTCAGCTTTTTGATCATGTAAAGGTGAAGCGCTTTCAGTAGGAACTGTACTTTGATTTTGAAT
Source organism: Dama dama (assembly GCF_033118175.1). Taxonomy (NCBI): domain Eukaryota; kingdom Metazoa; phylum Chordata; class Mammalia; order Artiodactyla; family Cervidae; genus Dama; species Dama dama. Next base: position 94,565,209 of record NC_083692.1, read on the forward strand.
TTTGATCTTTTCTCTTGGCTAGTGATATGTGTTATGATACTGTCTCATGACTAGTAAGCAATTGATAAACTTAAAACCATTCTGTGTACATACAACCATTCTGTTTTTCCCTTTAGTATGGTATTCAATAAATTATATGGGTTATTCAGTACTTTATTATGAAACAGAATTTATGATATATGATTTTGCCCAACTGTAGGCTAATGTTCGGAGAAGGCAATGGCACCCCACTCCAGTACTCTTGCCTGGAAAATCCCATGCATGGAGGAGCCTGGTAGGCTGCAGACCATGGGGTCGCTACAAGTCGGACACAACTGAGCAACTTCACTTTCACTTTTCACTTTCATGCATTGGAGGAGGAAATGGCAACCCACTCCAGTGTTCTTGCCTGGAGAATCCCAGGGACGGGGGAGCCTGGTGGGCTGCCGTCTATGGGGTGGCACAGAGTCGGACACGACTGAAGTGACTTAGCAGCAGCAGCAGCAGCAGGCTAATGTTAAGAATTCTGAGAATGCTGTGATGTTCAATAGGTTGGGGTATTAAAAGCATTTTTGACTTGCAATATTTTCACCGGATATAATCCCACCTTAAGTCAAAGAAGATCTGTAGTTACATGGAAGTGGCGGGAAAAGAGGAGAGGTATCGGGACTTCTCTGGTGCTCAGCAATAAAGAATCTACCTGCAATGCAGGAGATGTGAGTTAGATCCCTGGGTTAGGAAGATCCCCTGTAGGAGGAAATGGCAACCTACTCCAGTATTATTGCCTGTAAAATCCCATGGACAGAGGAAGCTGGCGAGCTATAGTCCATAGGGTCACAAAGGGTTGGACACCACTGAAGCTACTGAACTTGACCACCATACATACTCTACACTTAGAAGTTCAGCCCCAGGTCAGACATTCCTGCTCTGAAATGTAGTTTGGTCACTTGCTAGCTGTACAACCCTGGGAAAGTTACTTCAATTCTGCTTCTTTGGTTTTCTGATATGTAAAATGGGGTGGATGTTGGTACGTAATCCTGTCACCTATGAGGCCGCATGAGATAATGAAGGAACATTTTTGGCACATAGGAAGTGCTCAATAAATGTTATCTGCTGTTATTATTATAAGAAAGACCCCAGGTTCTCAAAATCATCTTCCTCCTTGATCACTACAAATTATATAGATACATAGAACTTCATTTGGCAACCTGAAGATATTTTAGAATGGTCTGATAGCTTATCATAAGAACTTTTTGGTATCCATAATCTATGGGCATTAGTAAGGAGTGAGATTTAAGAAAGAAAGCTATTTTCCTCTGAAATGGCCCATATGGGAAAATAATCTTTTAAAAAGAATGAATACATGTATATGTATAACTGATTCACTTTGCTGTACATCTTAAACTAACCAACGTTGTAAATTAACTATACTCCCGTCAAAATTGGGCTTCCCAGGTGGTACAGTGGTAAAGAATCTCCCTGCCAATACAAGACATGCAAGAGACGTGGGTTGGATCCCTGGGTCAGGAAGATCCCCTGGGATAGGAAATTGCAACCCACTCCAGTATTCTTACCTGGAAAACTCCATGGACAGAGAAGCCTGGCGGGCTACAGTCCATGGAGTCACAAAGAGTCAAACACAGTTCAGCAACTGAACATGCATATCCAATAAAATTTTTTTTTTTCAAAGAATAAAGAAATATTTTTAACCTTTAGTTACAAGATAAGGACATTTGAACTTGGGTTATAAAGCAAAGAAGCTATGTTCACAACATCCCCAGATAAACTTTCGGGGAAAATATGGCATATGTAGGATACAAAAGTCATTGTGAGGTGACGTCTAGTCAGTTTCATCCACGGTCCATTTCCCTGGGCTCTTAGCCTGTGAAGATGCTGAGCCACTGTTCGCCATCCTGCTTGCTAAGTGGGTGTTGTTCTTCATTAAGGAGCACTCCCAGAGGGATGGTCAGTTCAGCTCAAACCTAGTGCTGAATTGGAGCCATGCCTGAATTCCTGTTTAATCTCCATTGGGGCCTGTTTTTAGCCCAAGATGCCCTAGCCATTAGGTCATAGAGCTTTGGGAATTCTCACCCACTCCTGACTGATAGGTAGACTGCTGAAGAACCACATTTGTCCTGAGTTCCCTCGATTGGTTCCATCTTTAGATTTGAATGGTCTCATTGTTCCTTTTTTTTTTTTTAACTTTGAGTTAGTGGGAGGGGCTGCACTGAACACAGCCAATGACAGACATACACATCATTCATTCTGGTGAACAGACAGGATTCCAGCTACCTTATTTGTGTAAGTATAAGCAGAATCGGCATGATAGTCAAAGACTTAGGAATGAAAACAATAACCAAAGAGGATGGATTATTGGGATAGGTCCTAAATACTAATTTGCCCCAGCATAGATTCCCTATTTAGTTCATGCAAAAATGCAAATATGCTCAAGAAAGAAAGTAAATAATAATATTAACTTATGTCTATTGAGCAGTTCCCATGTGAAGGCACTGTGCTAGGAGCTTTACACAAATGATCTCTGATCTCACACAACCATCACAACAGACCACAACTATTATCATTTTACAGACAAGGAGAACAGAGGCACAAAGGGCTTAAGTCTGTATGCTGAAGGGCATGTAGTGGTCAGTGGAGGAGTTGGGATGGAAACCCAGGAAGCCTGGCCTCAAAGTCCATCCTCTTTACGACCACCCTGAACAATCTCCCTGGTTGTTTTCATTCATCCTGCAGCAGTTTATGCCACATGCTATGGAGTAAATACAACTCAATCAGATATAAATTATGTTTTCAAAGAACCAACCGTCAAGTAGAGATGTTAAGACCTATGCAGAAATGTCAATAACGAGCATTTCAATAAAACTTCCTACTACTATGTTGCAGGCACCACTCTAAGCACATTATGTGTATTAACTGACTCCTCAAAACAAGCTTTATCATGGATTCTGTCATCGTCTCCAGTTTATAAAGGATGAAACTGGTAAGAGGGACTTCTCTGGTGGCCCAGTTGTTAAGAATCCACCTTCCAACGCAGGGTGTGTGGGTTTGATCCCTGGTCGGGGAACTAAGAGCCCACGTGTCGGGGTGTGGGGTGGGCAGCTGAGCTCGTGTGTGACAACTAGAGAAAGGCTGGGAGCTGCAATGAAGACCCAGCATAGCCTCTAACAACAAGAAAAGAAACAGGTAAGTGCCTAAGACCACACAGCTATAAAGAGGTGTCATTTGTATTTGAAGCCAAGTTCTTAAAGGGATAAAACCCGTTGAGCAGACAGAAGTAAGGCCAAAGCCAGGGGTGTTCTAGTGTATATGTGGTCAGTTAGCACTTAGCTCATCTTCCAAGTGTGCCTATTCAGCCAATGGCGGATTCACCCAGTGCTTTCCTCATTCTCCTTCCTGGGCTTCATTTTAAATGAATTCATTCAACAAGTGTTTCCTGAGCGCCTGCAACATGCCAGGCCCAGGAAAGTCTGCTGGGGCAGAGTGATGGTGTGACTGGTGAGGAAACAGAGACAGGAGAGGAGCTTTCAAGTCAGACCAGGGAGGGCAAGGTGGCTTGGCACCAGAATAACTGCCAGGCTGACCAGAGGAAAGGCATTCTACGCAGGGGAATAATTGCCTCAAGACCCCGAGCTGTGAAGGAGCATAGCATCCGGAGAGCAACGTGGGGTTGGATGTGGTTAGAGTGTTGGGTGAAGGCATGGCCTACAGAAGACAGAAGAAACGGAAGGTGGGGAACATCCTTGACAAATTAAGGAGTTATATAAGCTTTTCCAGCAGACCATGGAAAGCCACTGGAAAAGTCTAACCAGCACAGATAGGGAGATGGTTTGATTTGTACTTGAGAATCTGGCAGGTGGGGTGTGAAGTATGCCTTGGAGACGGGATTCTGGGTAGGGAGGCCGTTCTGACTGTTGTACTGAGCAAGGAGCCCTCGATAGGCTGAAGGAGTGTAGGGACCTTGACTCATGTTTGGCTAAAATTGGTCAAAATTGGCTAAAATTGGCTAAAATTAATCTGTGTCTGACATTTCTGTAGTGGACTCAAACCAGAGAATGCATTAGGGTTTTGCAAAGAAGTAACTGAACCAATATTAAAATTGTCATATCCTCCCCAATTTTATGAGAATGGTATCATCAAAAGGAGTCACAAAACTCATTCATATGGGTTGTACTATCATAGAAGTGTAGAAGGCCGAGAAAGCCTGGGTCAAGTCCTTCTGTCTGCAAATCTTGACACACAAGTACACCTTCTCTTGACTGATCCAGACCCTGTACTTACTTATCATCTGCCTAAGTGAATTCTTCCAATTGTTTTCTCCTATTTAATTTTGTTTTTAAATGTGTTACATTTCTAAGTCCATGACTCAATCGTAGCATCACTAAAAGTTGCAGAAGCAAACGTTATGTGATGTAGTAGGAAGTCCATAGCATCACTCAGGAAGGTTCTTATCTGACTCCCTCTCTAGATGTAACTAGATGTAACCAGCTTATGGAAAATATGGGGATCAGAGGTATAAGAAAATATTTGGCTAAATCTATAATGTAAGACACTCTATAGGACAAACTGTCAGCTTCTTCATTAAATTGGTGGCATGAAAGTGATAAGAAAAGATAATTATTGTGGAATTAAAGAGACTTAGAAGAATAACAATCCAATGCCATGTTTGAACCACGATTCAAAGAAACAAACTGTAAAAGACATCTTTCCCAACTGGGAATGATTTTGAGGAATTATTACTTTGGTTGGATATGATTAGTGGTATTTTTTTTAAATGTCCTATGTATTACATTGGAGTGTTTCAAGTAAAATAACATGATCTTCTGAGATAAATGAAATGCAAGAAATTTCATTTGATTACAATGAAAGAAGATTGGCAAAATGTTGACCGTTGTTGGTTAATGAGTAGAGTAAATTATACTATTATTACGCATATTTGAAATTTTCCATTATATAAAGGCTGTGTGTGTGTGTTTTAGTTAACTCTGCTTGCTTTTTTTTAGATATTTTAAAAATTGAAACATAGTTGATTTATAATATGTTGATTTCGGGGGTACCATATGGTGATTCAAAATTTTAATAAATTATATATATTTGTAGTTATTATATAATATTGGTGATGTTGTAGCTCATTTATTTTGTATATAGTAGTTTATACCTCTTAGATGGGGTATGACCCCATCTTGCCCCTTTGGCCATCCCTCTCCCCATTGTAAACACTAATTTGTTCTCTATACCTATGAGTCTGTTTGTTTTTGTTGTATTGACTAGTTTATTTTTTAGATTCCACTTATAAGTGGAATGCATAACATACAGTGTATATCTTTCTCTGACATATTGCATTAAATATGATATCCTCCAGGTCCCTCCATGTTGGGACAAATGACAAAATTTCTTTTCTTTTTATGACTGAGTGTTATTCCATTGTGTATATGTATATCACAACTTCTTTATCTGTTCATCTGCTGGTGGACACTTAGGTTGCTCCCACATCTTGGCACTTGTAAATAATGCTACTGTGAACACTGGGGTACATGCATCTCTTTGAACTAGTGTTGTTTTCTTTGGATATATACCCAGCTATGGAATTACTCATAGATCACATGGTAGTTCTATTTTTAATATCTTGAGGAAATTCCATGTTGTTCTCCACAGTGGCTGCACCAATTTAGATTCCCCCAACAGTGTATGACTGTTCCCATTTTTTCACATCCTCACCAATATTTTATTTGTGTTTTTTTGATTATAGACACTCTGACAGGTATGAGGTGATATCTCATTGTGGTTGTAATTTGTATTTCTCTGACAATTGACAGTATTGAACATCTTTTCATCTGCCTGATGACCATCTGTATGTCCTCACTGAAAAATTACCCTTTTGTATCTTCTGCCCACTTTTCAGGTGGGTCATTTGTGCTTTTTGATATTGAGTTGAATGAGCAGTTTATACATTTTGGATACTAGCCGCATATCAGTTATATTTTTGCAAGTGGTTTCCTTTGCTGTAAAAAACCTTTTCAGTTTAATTAGGTCCCACTTATTTATTTTTGCTTTTGTTTCCTTTGCCTTAGAAGATAGAGCCAAAAAAGTATTGCTATGATTTGTGTCAAAGAGTGTTCTGCCTATGTTTTTTTCTATGAGTTTTATGCTTTCTGGTCTCAAATTTAGTTTTTTTTTTTAATCCATTTCAAGTTGATTTTTTATATAGTGTAAGAAATGTTCTAATTCATTTTTTTACATGTGGCTGTCCAGTTTTTCCAGCACCACTTATTAAAGAGACTATATTTCCTGCACTGTGTATTCTTGCCTCCTTGGTCATAGATTGACCACAGTGCATATGCTCATTCCTCAGTTCTCTTTTCTGTTCCATTTATCTGTATGTCTGTTTTTGGGCCAATACCACTACAATTTGATAATTGTAGCTTTGTGGAGAGCCTGGGGCTACTGGCTTAGTGGCCGATAAAGCCAGGTCCTGGGGCTCTTGCCAGCCCACTGCAGGCAGAGGCAGGTCCTAGGGTGTAGCTGCAGGGCCCAGAGCTGGTGTTGGGCCATGGCTGGCTATGGGGTCTGCGGTGTCCTAAAGGTTGTGTTGGCCTGCTAGGGCCCAGCTGGTGGGTGGGCTGGGTCCATAGGTGGCAGGGCTGAGGTTCTCCTGGGGCAGTGTCCTCCCACTGATGGGTAAGACCAGTCCTGAGGCTGGAGCAGGCTCCCTGGTGCCTGGAGCCAGGGCCCAGCAGCTCACAGGCTGGGACTGGCCTGCGATACAGAAACTGTGTCTGCAGATTGTGGGGTGGAGGTTCTCCTGAGTCTAGCGTCTACCCACTGGTGGGCAAGGCTGGTCCCCAGGCTAGACCAGGCTTCCTGGTGGGTGGGGCTGGGGACTCCTGGGCTGGTGCCTTCCCACTGTTGAGTGGAGCTGGGTCCTGGGGACTCTGGCTGCATCCCAGAATTGGGGCCAGCAGACTGGTAGGTGGGGCTGGGTCCTGAGGCTGATAAGGTAGATGGAGGATTCCAAAATGGCACTTACCACTCCTGGTGTAAGTGTGGTGGGAGTTCAGTTCAGTCGCTCAGTCGTGTCTGGCTGTTTGTAACTCCATGAAGTGCAGCATGCCAGGCTTCCCTGTCTATCACCATCTCCTGGAACTTACTCAAACCCATGTCCATCGAGTTGATGATGCCATCCAACCATCTCATCCTCTGTTCTCCCCTTCTCCTGCCTTTAATCTTTCCCAGCATCAGGGTCTTTTCAGATGAGTCAGTTCTTTGTATCAGTGGCCAAAGGATTGGAGCTTCAGCTTTAGCATCAGTCCTTCCAATGAATATTCAGGACTGATTTCCTTTAGGATGGGCTGGTTGGATCTCCTTGCAGCCCAAGGGATTCTCAAGAGTCTTCTCCAACACCACAGTTCAAAAGCATCAATTCTTTGGCACTCAGCTTTCTTTATAGTCCAGCTCTCACATCCATACATGACTACTGGAAAAACCATAGCTTTAATTAGATGGACCTTTATTGGGAAAGTAATGTCTCTGCTTTTTAATATGCTGTCTAGGTTGGTCATAACTTTTCTTCCAAGGAGCAAGCATCTTTTAATTTCATGGCTGCAGTCACCATCTGCAGTGATTTTGGGGCCCCCCAAAATAAAGTCTCTCACTGTTTCCATTGTTTCCCCATCTATTTGCCATGAAGTGATGGGATTGGATGCCATGATCTTAGTTTTCTGAATGTTGTTTTAAGTCAACTTTTTCACTCTCCTCTTTCACTTTCATCAAAAGGCTCTTTAGTTCCTCTCCACTTTCTGCCATAAGGGTGGTGTCATCTGCATATCTGAGCTTATTGATATTTCTCCTGGCAATCTTGATTCCAGCTTGTGCTTCATCCAGCCCAGCATTTCGCATGATGTACTCTGCATATAAGTTAAATAAGCAGAGGTGACAATATACAGCCTTGACATACTCCTTTCCCGATTTGGAACCAGTCTGTTGTTCTATGTCTGGTTCTAAGTGTTGCTTCTTGACCTGCATACAGATTTCTCAGGAGGCAGGTAAGGTGGTCTGGTATTCCCATCTCTGTCAGAATTTTCCACAGTTTGTTGTGATATGCACAGTCAAAGGCTTTGGTGTAGTTAATGAAGCAGATGTTTTTCTGGAACTTTTTTGCTTTTTCAATGATCCAACAGATGTTGGCAATTTGATCTCTGGTTCCTCTGCCTTTTCTAAATCCAGCTTGAACATCTGGAACTTCTCGGTTCATGTATTGTTGAAGCCTGGCTTGGATAATTGTGAGCATTACGTTGCTAGGGTGTGAGATGAGTGCAGTTGTGCGGTAGTTTGAGCATTCTTTGGCATTGAATGTTGCCGTGTGGTGTAAAGAGCTCCCAAATGGCTGCCGCCGTGTAACTGTGTCCCCGGGGTAAGCTCCAGTTGCCTTCCACCTCTCCAGGAGGCTTTCCAGGACCAAGGGCTGGGTCGGGCCCAGGATCCTTTCACGTTACTGCTTGTTTACAGGGTCCCAAAGCATGTGAGGTTTTGTGTGTGCTGTTTAAGAGTGGAGTCTCTGTTTTCCACAGCTCTCTGGCTCTCTGCAAAGTAAGCCCCTCTGGCCCTCTGGGAGCTCATCTCCCTGGCACAGGACTCCCAGACTGGGAGTGATGTGGGACTCAGACCCCCTTGTTCTCTGGGGAGAACCTCTGCAATCGTAATTATTCTCTTGTTTGTGGGTGGCCCACCATATGGGTCTTGACTCTGCTGAGACTCCAGCCCCCTACTGGTCTCAGTATGGTTTCTTCCTTATATCTTTAGTTGTAGAAGATCTTTTCTGGTAGGTTCTGGTCTTTTTCATTGGTAGATATTCAGTAAATCATTGTAACTTTGGTGTACCCTTGAGAGGAGGTGAGCTTAGGGTCTTTCTACATCACCATTTTAGCTGATCTCCCTAGAACTCTGCTTGCTTTTCCACTCTAAATTAACATAGGCACTTTAAGGAAAACAAAAATAGATGCACAGAAGAGTTAACTACATACACCACTCTTATTCTTGGTCAGTGTTCTGTATATTTCTTTGCATTTTTTTTTCTTGAACACATTTGATTTTCACATAATTGATAATGATTTTGTATTTCATATTTATTCTTATTTTTCCACATAATATATCATAGCATCTTTCATTTTACTACTTGGGCTTTCTAACCAGTGGCATACCAGCTCTTGAAAGCTAACCAAGAGTACTTCTTCCAAATTCTGTGTTCTTGAAATCATTCATGATGGAAATATCCAAACCATGGAAATCAGCACACATTATAAATCAGAGTTTTCCCCCAGAGAACAGATAGTCAAAGATTTACCAGCACATCACAGTTTGTAACCATCATTTGTGTGTGTGTGTGTGTGTGCTCAGTCATATCTGACTCTGAGACCCTAGGGACTATAGCCCACCAGGCTCCTCTGTCCATGGAATTTTCCAGGCAAGAATACCACAGTGGTTAGCCATTTCCTCCTCCAGGAGATCACTCCTGACCCAGAGATGGAACCCCCATTTCTTGCATCTCCTGCATTGGCAGGTGGATTCTTCACCACTGACGCCACCTGGGAGCCCTAACTATCATTTTTAAGGGCCACCAAATAGCCCTTTGAGTAAATACATGATAGTGAATAGTTACACTTATTACATACCAGGTACTCAGTACCTTACTTATTTAGCCATTTAATTCTAGCAGCAGAACCTATCAGGTAGGTGCAATTATCGTCCACATTTTGCAGATGAATAAACTCAGGCAGACAGTAGTAGTAAATTGCCTGCAGTCCCACTGGTAGGAAGCAGGAACAAGCCTGAGAGCTGGGATTTGAACACAGGAGTCTTACTGCAGCATCTTAGCCTTTACTGTACCTGCTGCTTGGTACCTCTGCTCCAGCCAACAGCAGGGTGGCCACCCTCTGAGGCCAGCGCCTCTGTTCCATGAATCATTCAGCAAGTGGGCAGAACTGTGGGGCAGCCTGCTTCATCTTCCTGCAGCCTGAGTGCGAGGTTGGGGAGCCCCGCCCCTACCACGAGTATCCATTACCTCTGGAACATGGCTCTGCACTCCAACAGAACAGATGCTCCAGCTTGCACTGCCGGCTACTCAGAAGGCAGCAACTTTCTCAGGTTGCTCTCAGAACTGAGCTGAGTTTTGGGGGGATGCTGGCACACCCCAAGTTGCAAGAGCCATCACAACCTCAGAGGCCAGATGAGCTTCTGTAGTATTTCAGGGCAAGGACTGCATGGGTGACTTCTTTCTCCTGCCCTAAGTGTTGGAAGTGTTTTAAGCGCCCACCAGGCAGTCAGGAGCACTGGGCAGGATTCTATTTCTGGTGTAGCGGCTGAGTTGCCCGAGTGATAACCAGGGAAGTCATTTGACCTCAGCAATGATCCTTTTATAATGTAGAGGCTCACAAGACCCAAGTGTTTTCAGAGCACTCAGAAGCTTTTGCAGACAAGATGCTGTGTGTGCAATTCAGCTGCCTGCAGGCTCTCTCAGGGCCCAGCATTCACCTGCATGGGGCTGGGAGCTCTGGGGCTTCCATTCTGGGCTCTCATATTAGCATGATGTGTGAGAGGTGTGCCAGTGGTGGTCTCTGAAGCTTGCCACCCCTGCTTTGGAGAAGAGGCTCACATGAAGCTGAGGACAGACCATTTCATCAAGGTGGGAGAGAAGAAATATTGTCTCAGAAGTTATGAGGGTTTGATTGTCACTTGACTAAAATCGTCACTGAAATAGAAAAATTGTACGTCCCCTACATGCAAAGCCTTGCAGTACCATAGGAATTCAATCAGTCTTTATTGACAAATGCTCTTGTCACCCTAAGAACAAAGTACTTAAGCATCTGGTTTCAGTCCAGTTTAGGATTTTCCCTGACCTTTCAAATTCTCTAAACCATAAAGTACCAGATAGAGATCCAGCCAGAATTAGAACATAGTCAGTGGCAAATCTCTGGATTTTTTCTTACAGTGCTTCCAAGAAAGGAGTTCAGTATGTGTAAAGAGATGAGAGACAGGAGGAGAGAAGAAAACAGTAGAATAGGAAAGACTAGAGATCTCTTCAAGAAAATTAGAGATCCCAAGGGAGAATTTCATGCAACGATGGGCACAATAAAGGACAGAAATGGTATGGACCTGAAGCAGAAGCAGAAGCAGAAGATATTAAGAAGAGGTGGCAAGAATACACAGAAGAACTATACAAAAAAGATCTTCATGACCCAGATAATCACAATGGTGTGATCACTCACCTAGAGCCAGACATCCTGGAATGCAAAGTTAAGTGAGTCTTAGGAAGCATCACTATGAACAAAGCTAGTGGAGGTGATGGAATTCCAATTGTGCTTTTTCAAATCCTAAAAGATGATGCTGTGAAAGTGCTGCACTCAATATGCCAGCAAATTTGGAAAACTCAGCAGTGGCCACCTGACTAGAAAAGGTCACTTTTCATTCCAATACCAAAGAAAGGCAATGCCAAAGAATTTTCAAACTACTGCATAACTGCACTCATCTCACATGCTAACAAAGTGATGCTCAAAATTCTCCAAGCCAGGCTTCAGCAGTACGTGAACCGTGAATTTTCAGATGTTCAAGCTGGATTTAGAAAAGGCAGAGGAACCAGAGATCAAATTGCCAATGTCCGTTGGATCATCAAAAAAGCAAGAAAGTTCCAGAAAAACATTTACTTCTGCTTCATTGACTATGCCAAAGCCTTTGACTGTGTGGATCACAATAAACTTTGGAAAATTCTGAAAGTGATGGGCATATCAGACCACCCAACCTGCCTCTTGAGAAACCTGTATGCAGGTCAGGAAGCAACAGTTAGAACTGGACATGGACCAACAGACTAGTTCCAAATAGGAAAAGGAGTATGTCAAGGCTGTATATTGTCACCCTGCTTATTTAACTTATATGCAGAGTACATCATGCGAAATGCTGGGCTGGATGAAGCACAAGCTGGAATCAAGATTGCCAGGAGAAATATCAATTAGTTCAGATACGCAGATGACACCACCCTTATGGCAGAAAGTGAAGAAGAACTAAAGAGCCTCTTGATGAAAGTGAAAGAGGAGAGTGAAAAGCTAGCTTAAAACTCAGCATTCAAAAAGCTAAGAGCATGGCAACCTGTCCCATTTCTTCATGACAAATAGATAGGGAAACAATGGAAACAGTGAGATACCTTATTTTTTTGGGCTCCAAAATCACTGCAGATGGTGACTACAGCCATGAAATTAAAAGATGCTTGCTCCTTGGAAGAAAAGTTATGACTAACCTAGACAGCATATTAAAAAGCAGAGACATTACTTTGCCAACAAAGGTCTGTCTAGTCAAAGCTATCTATGGTTTTTCCAGTGGTCATGTATGGATGTGAGAGTTGGACTGTAAGAGAGCTGAGTGCTGAAGAATTGGTGCTTTTGAACTGTGGTGTTGGAAAGACTCTTGAGAGTCCCTTGGACTGCAAGGAGATCCAACCAGTCCATCCTAAAGGAAATCAGTCCTGAATATTCATTGGAAGGACTGATGCTGAAGCTGAAACTCCAATACTTTGGCCATTGATATGAATAACTGACTCATTGGAAAAGACCCTGATGCTGGGAAAGAATGAAGGCAGAAGGAGAAGGGTATGACAGAGGATAAGATGGTTGGATGGCATCACCTACACAATGGACATGAGTTTGAGTAAGCTCTGGGAGTTGGTGATGGACAGGGAGGCCTGGTGTGCTACAGTCCATGGAGTTGCAAAGAATCGGACATGACTGAGCGACTGAACTGAACTGAAGGAAGGAAAGACAATGTGTAGCAGTGTTGATGGAAATATATTTGTTTAAAATTTGTTTGCCTCTCTACATTCAAATTCTCTTGAACCCCTTTGATTAAAAAAAAGGAAAAAAGAACCCGATGCTTCTGACTCCAGATTATTCCTCAGAATTGGGGGGGCCGTGGAGGACTGAGACACAGATAGAAGTTGAGGAGAAACGGAGCATTTGTTGAGTGAGAGGCAGCTGCCCTGGCCTCCCTTGCAGCAACTATCAACTGATAGGAAGAAGATGTGCGTGGAAAATCACCATGCAAATAAAGTCCATGTTGCATGATTTGTTCTGCAGATATTTGGACTCATGTATGATGTCCCCAGCTGGATGCATTCTCTGTTCTTTTGTATCCCCTGAAGCCTAATAACAAGCATGGACTCTTGATGAGGCTTGTTTTCACCCTCTGTGATCTCATGGAAAGAGGAAAATTTACAATGACAGTGATTCTGCACTTGCCATTTCTTTTTCAAAAAATGACTTAAACTCTAGACCAAGCCTGAGCGCCCCTGCAGCGCAGTGATGAATTCACAGTTGTGTGTGTGAGCTCTGCCATCTTGTACTTCTCACATCTCACATGAGTCCTGACACTGGCCCTCTCAATGTGGTCCCCACACGGTGCTGTCAGGACGACAGCTGCCTGGTGGCTAGCTCTCCCTAGAGGACTCCAGACAGTTCCCTGGGTCATCAATCAGGAGTAATTGGCAGGGCTGACATTTGACTAGAGGTAACGGCCTGAGGTCTCCAGGAGTCGCCCTGACCTCTGCCCTGTAGCAAGCCTGTTGTGGGGTTTGATGGCAGTATTTCTGCAATTCATCAGGACAGCCCATCGTGCTGTTCCCTTGGCATTGTGGTATCGCAGTGGGTTATGTTCCAGACCGCTGGCTGCGGTATAGTTCTTGTTGGATTTAATTTAATTGAGAACCACGGCTCCAGGTTTGGCCCGGGGGTGGGTGGTGGTGGCCTGTCCAGTCCCCTAAGGCTAAGGGGATTTTCAGTCAGGGCTGCCAGGCGTAGGCAAACCAGGCAGAAGAAGCATCATATTTCAGCTGCTTCTGAAGAAGCACTGACGAGTCAGAAGCGCTCTGAAGGAGGCCGTTCTTTTATGAGGGGGACAGTGATGACCTCTAAGGTATTGATGGTGTATCCAGTAGGCTAATCTGTCTCCGTTAGCCAGGCAGAATAAACGTGGCATCGGAGCGTAAGGTTCTCATTGGGTGCAATGATTTTCTCCTTTATTATTCCCCTTTGGACTGGACCATTTTATCATCTGGCAGGGAAATCCTTTCTCCATGCATTCTTTGCTCTACTTTCTGAGGACACAGTCTATTAGATTTCAGTCTACTACTGTGGCATTCATACATTTTTTTTTAAACCTCACCTCGGAGCAAAAGTGCATTATTTGCAGTAACTAAGCACATGTACATACACATACCCACTCAGACACACTCGAAACAAAAGCTTCAGAATTATTTTTTTACAGATTACAGATTACTGCAATTACAGATACTTCCAATTTTATTCTATTTCTCTCCCTCCACTTCCTTTTTCATTTTAACACTGGTTAAGATTACTATATTAATTTTGTTACTTACAAACTGATTACCACTCATGTCTTGACAAGCACTAATCACACGCACACCTTGGACTATCTACCTTTACTCATTCTCTGGGATGTTTTCATTGTCTTCTAGTTTTTACTATTTATTATGCAAATGTTCACATTTGTCAATTGTTTGAAAATAATTGTCAATATTTATACATACCTTTAAAAATTCCTCAACAGATCCTCAAAACATATTAATATTTGATTTCTTCTCTGATACTTCATTTCTTTTCTCTGCCCCAAAGCCATTACTATATAGGAAACAGTCTGAAAACCCACACACCAAAAAGTTAACAGATGCTTTCTGGATAGTGAGATTTTACATTATTTTTAATATTTCTAATACCTATATATTATTTGTATGAAATCATGCATGTTTTTGCAGTGATCATTGCTATATTTAATTAAAAGGTTAGTTACTAGAGCTTTTGAAAATAATGGTAAATTCTTCTCATGGTCTTATTAATTTTTTACTTTCTTAAGTCATTTGAAAAGAAAATTGCACATAGAAGCTGATCAACAGCCTTTGAAAGATATCAGTGTTTCATAGTGTTTGTTTCTTTTGCCATCATTTTCTTCAATTTTCATATCTGTCTTTCAATTCTCCTAAAATATTTATATATAAGTATTTTTTTTTTTTTAATCAGTTTGCTGGTGTCAGCCCTCAAGAATCAGTTCTTCAGCTGGCTGACAAAATGTAGGAAGCTATTGCTTCTGTCTTATGTTAAGGAACAGATCATTCTGTCTTCTCTGATGATTCATAATTCAGCAGAGTTGTCAAACCTCAAAAATAATAAATTATGTTTGTGTCTAATCTTTGTGAAATCCTGACTAATTTGCTGATAATTAGTGGGACATTAGCCATAATATTTTTTAATTGGGTACAGTCTGTGAACTTTATATCCCACTTAACTGTAACTCTTTTCAATTGATAGATAACTGTTGGCCTTTGTATGTATATTTCTTTATGGTTTGAGGAAGTTACACTCACTCAGGGCCTCTGTTAAAATGAACCACAACCTCTGGAGTGTTATTGCATCAAGTTAAATTGCCAACCTGCAAATATAGCCACTTGATGTCACCTCTGACCCAGCCTTCAAGACCTCCTAAGGGAGCAAGGAAAGAAGGACTAGGTAGCATAGGGTGGTCACTTTCAGAGCTGGTGCTTCACATCTTCATTCACCGGTGGTCACTTTCAGAGCTGGTGCTTCACATCTTCATTCACCCCCTTTTCCTGCTGAGTACTGCTTGCTACTTTTCAATACTTTGGAGCTCTCTGTACCCAAGTCCTGTTTGCAAAAGCAGTTCATTAAACCTGCAGAGAGCCAGCCAGTCCAAATCATCTTATGCTCCATCTTTGCCAATTTCAGAATTTACCAATTGAAATATTAAACTAAATAATAAAACACATTTATTAATGTAGTTACACTTAGTGATGAAAGCGTGTAAATGAAGGTCTTCCCAAGTAGAATTGTTTATAGTGATGATATATCTTTTTCAATTTTATTTATTTTTGGCTATGCTGGGTCTTTGTTGCTGTGTGCAGGCTTTCTCTAGTTGCAAAGAGCGGGGACTGCTCTCTAGTTGCGGTGTGCAGGCTTCTCATTGCAGTGACTTCTCTTGTTGCAGAGCACGGGCTCTAGGCCTGCAGGCTCAGTAGTTATGGCTCATGGGCTTGGTACAGCATGAGGAATCTTCCCAGACCAGGGATTGAACCCATGTTCCCTGCATTGGCAGGTAGATTCTTAACCACTGGACCACCAGGGAGTCCTCCTCATGTAGAATTCTTAAATAGAGTTACCCACTTTCTTATTAGAACCTCTCCCCTTTGGCACTGTCCCTTACTATGGCCCAGCACTCATCATCATGCTGTTTCCTAGGCCTTTTCTCCATGTGTTTTTCTCTCCTCTAATTTTCAAGCTTTCAGAGCTACTTCCTTCTTTCATGTATGTTTATCTGTCCCATTTCTATTCTCTCATTATTCAGCTTATCTGAAGAAGATCTTGGCGTCTGAGTTGACCACACTCATGAGCTGTTAGTGTGATGTGGCAGGGATAAAATTTCATGGGAGTGTACCATGCCTGGTCTTATATGGCTATGTTCCCATATACAAATTATTAATGCTATATGGCCTTTCTTACAATGCGAGGTTGCAGAAACAGCCATTAAGGAAAGATGTAGACGTAGTCAATGAATGGGAGCCTCCCCTTGTATGAATGGAGGAGACTGCCCAGAGCACAGAGGGAACAGGATTCCAAAAGTTACCTGACACCTGGCACTGTGAACACATAAGATATTTGGACCAAGCGCCTTCTGGACCCCAGAAGTGTTAGCCAGTGAAGCCTTCCTGAAGGGATCTTTGCTTTAACCAGCGAGAAGTGGTTTACTCTTTCAGCTCTCCACAGAGAATGGGAAAAGTAGGCAGAAATCAATAGAATTTGTTTTGTGGTGAAAGTTTCCACTGCTGAATGACTGCTTAGGGTTCCCACCAGCTTCAACAGGAAGGTTAATTAAACCATTATCCTGCTGGCTGGCATTGAAACACTGGGAGCCTTGAATCAGCAAGGCAGTTTCAAAAGTGTTCAGCTGAAAACAGAGTTAAGACACTCCTTGTCCTGCTCTCTAATGGGGACCCAGTCCTGGGCACCAACCTTCCGCACTGACAGACTGGATCAGCTTCCATGGATCTTGCATTAGCTGCACAACTTCCTTCCTAGTCTGACTGGGCGTCATTGGCCTTTTCACCCCAGTTCCGGTAGCACTGAAAGAGCTCTATTTTAATACCTGACTCGGGAAGCTTATGGGCGGTTCCCGGTGGTGATAAACTGTGTCTTGTTTTCCAGGAGCACAAGCAGCAGCTGGCCACGTGACAGTTGTTAGTTACACAGTTGCTGATTTGTGTCTATTATCCCTCCCAGTAAGGGGATGTGCAGGAGCCTCTGGTGGTGGTCTCTGGCAATACGGCCTTGATCTATAAAGATTTCTTATCTTATTGCCATGAAAAAGCACTGTATAAACTTGTTTTTCCAAAAGGCTGTTATGAAAAAAGGCAGTGATGAAAACATACACCTGGCGTATTTTGCCGTGGTGTCTCCCATGTCCTGAGAAGAGTTCAAAGGGCAGGGTCACTAGCTGACTTGGAGTTTCTGACCCGGATATTTAGTGGCCAGTGGTATAAATGATTCAGCAGAGAAAGGCAGAGAGTATCCTATTGTCTTAGTTTCCTGTTGCTACTGCAACAAATTACCACAAAGCAACACATACATGATTGGAACTGAGTCCCCCTGCTTGTGTTTACAATTAATTTCTCTATCCAAAACTTTATTTACTCTTTCTTGCCACCTGCCCGCTCAGGATTGAGGAGTATCAAAGAAAAGAGGGAACTGAAAGTAAGCAGGCCCGTTTGGGGCATTCCCAGGTTCAAAAGCCCCTGTGACCCAGTTTCTTTTCTTTTTTTTAATTATTTTTTTCTTTTGACTGCATTCCAACACATGTGGGATTTTAGTTCCCTGACCAGGGACCAAACCTGGACCCCCTGCATTGGAAGTTCAGAGTCTTAACCACCGGACCTCCAGGGAAGTTCCCCATGTTGTTTGTAGGGAAAAAAGACTTTAATCCCCTAGGCCTTTCCTGAATTCCAAAGAACAGACTCAAGCAGTTAGTAATTAGGAAAGCGAGGGAATGCAGAAACAAAGGAAAAGCTGTCAAGAAACAATAGTTCAGCAGTAGAATAAGTGCTCTAGTTCCTCCCCAAGGGATACATAAAACAACCTGAGGCATATGTTTGAGTTGTTCTGCAGACAGGAAGATCCCTACACAGATAGATTATAGCGACTATATACTGACCACAAGCTTTAGACCCCAGACTGGCTGGAACCAGAGGGCTGAGGACTCAGTTCAGTTCAGTTGCTCAGTCGTGTCTAACTCTTTGCGACCCCACGGACTGCAGCATGCCAGGCTTCCTTGCCTATCACCAACTCTGAGAGCTTACTCAAACTCATGTCCATCGAGTCGGTGATGCCATCCAACCATCTCATCCTCTGTCATCCCCTTCTCCCCCCAGGTTGAGGATTAAGATTCCCAAAACTTTACCCTCTGACCACACCACCAGCCCATCAGAAGAAAGTCCACAAGCTGCAAACTGCGTCCCAGATGTTGCCTTTAAAAACCCTTCCCCGAAAGGTTTTAAGGAGTTTGAGTCTCAAGCATGAGCTCCCTGTCCTTGCTTGAAACTTGCAGAAACCACTGCCCTTCCGTCCTCCATGAGCTGGTGTCCACGTGGCGGGTGAGCGGACCCACGTTCAGTTCGGTAACATTATCTCACAGTTCCGGGGCGGGGGTCAGAAGTCTGAAATGGGTCTTACAGGGCTAAACTCAAGGTGTTGGCAGGGTTTTGTTGCTTCTCGGGGCTCTAGAGAAGTGCCTATCTCTTTGTTTTTCTAGGTTCTAGAGGCTTCCTGCATTCCTTGGCTCATTGCCTCCAGTTATGAATCTCATCAGTCCAGCTGCTCTTGCTGTTGTGTCTCCTTCTCTGACTCTTCTGCCTTCTTTTCCTTAAAAGGACCCTTGTGGTTACATTAGACTCACCAGGTACCGCACAGGAATCTCCCACATTACATGATCTGCAAGTTCTCTTTGCTATGTAAAGTAACATATTTGCAGGTTCCAGGGAAAAGGACGTGGACATCTTCTGGGAAGCATTATTCTGCTTACCACACCTATTAAGGGAATTGTTGCTTTTCTATCTCAATATTAGAGTTGTTTCAAATTCCCTTTGCCATGAGAGGACAAAATAGCAATGTGGATATGGTCCCTCAGAGACACAGAAACCCATTTTCCATTAAGTGCAATTTCAGGAAATGGCCGTTTTAAAGGACCATAAAGATAATGGCACCCCTGGTTGAACAGATGGCCTCTCAGCGCAGCTCTGAGCTAGGTGCAGGAGCAGTGTCGTGGCCGGGGAGGTGGGGAGGGAGGGCATTTGGGGAGTGCACTGTAGGATGCGGGTGTTAGAAAGGTAAAAGCGCCTCTCCTCGGAGCTGCATGCTCAGTCTTCATGTCTCCTGAGTTTCTAGGTTATTTGGGAAAAAAAACCCACCCTAGAGATGTCAGCCAGCCTTGAAACAAGAACGTCCTCTTTCTTAACTGCTCTCCCTGCCCCGAAAAGCTGAGATGGAGCAGGAGCTCAGAGAAATGGGCAAAAGTCGAAAGAGCCTGGGCTTGGGAGTTGCTAGAATGGGGCTCTAGTCTCTGCTCTGTGAAACTTGGACCATATTGTGTAATCTTTGTGTCAGATGACAATGTCTGCCTCTTAGGGTTGATGTGCTGATTAGACACCGTGTATGTAGCGCTTCCAGTATACTGGTTGGCTCATGGCGGGTGCTCAAAATAGTCAGTGCCATCATGACTATCATCATCATCATCATAATTAGAACAGAAAATGGAAATTGGAATCAAGTCTTCCAGGAAAATTTCTCACACTGTTGCAGCCATTAGACATTTGACTGAACCAGGGGAGAGAATTTGCGGGCAAGAATGATAAAGAAAAATGACTCCCCCTTTCCCACCCCCTGTGCCCTCCCTACCCAGACACCCCTCTAGAAGAAGTCTTGGGAGTACCTTCTTAGCCTCTAAAGAAAAGAAAAAACAACTTGAACGCAGTAACATCCTCAGTTTTGAAGATGCCAAAATTAAGCCAGCAGGAAGCAATTTAGTTCTTCAGATTACGGGCTGAATTACTCTAATTGTATTCTCTCCCCACAAATTTTGAGATTTGAAGAGGCTCTGCCTTTCCCTGCAGTGTTCAAAATTAGCTGAGATGAAGAGTCATACAAAGAGAGCTCAAATTGTCACTGGCAATGCTGATGGGGAACCATGACTTTAGATCTACAGCCATGTGGGTTTGCCATCAATTTACCCCAGTGAGATGAACTTACTTACCCAGGTCCCAGCCTAGCAGGACAAGTTAGGGACTCCCCAGAGTGCTGGCCTTGACTCTGGTCTGACCAAAAACATATCGGAATGCTTATGTCCTGGAGACTTGCTTGTTCCAAAGTAAAACCACTGTTGAAGCAGTCCAAGCATAGGTTGGAAAAGAATTTCCAGACACAGTGGGAGTGGAAGGGAGTGAGTTTATTAAGAACAAAGATCAGAGAAAGAGTGGGCCCTGCGAGCACTGTTGGCCAACCTCCTGACAGACCTGGGAAAATTGACAGTTTTCGTGGGTTGATAGCCAGTTTTTGTGGGTTAATAGCCAGTTTTTATAGCCTCAAGACAAAGACAATTCCAGCTGGAAGGTTGGTGTTAGCTGATTGATTGGGGTGCGATAGGGTGTTTACTGGAAGGGGCATCTTTTCCTAACTGGGAGTCAGCCAGGCTTATGTGTGACCTTGTTAGTGATAATCAGGGGGCTTTGGGCAAAGTTACAAAGGGGCTCAGTCACCTTCAGAGGTGACCTTGGTTCTGGACTCCGCTTCTGTGGCCTTGGGGCAGGACTCAACAATAACCCCAAGGAAGACGATGGACCATGCTCAGTTGCTTCCACCAAATTCACCAGTCAGAAATCCCACCTCCTCCCTGGGTAAGAAAGGGTGAGAGGTGATGAAACAGGTCAGGAGAACCACTCTAGCAGGAATTCCTTTGCATCAGAACCTGAGGCGCTGGCACTTCCCTCATGGTCCATGGCTAAGACTCTGCGTTCCCAATGCAGGCGGCCCTGGTCTGATCCCTTATCAGGGAACTAGGTCCCACATGCCCCAACAAAGATCGAAGATCCCACATGCTGCAACTAAGACCTGGAGCCGCCAAATTAAAACAAACAAACAAACCTGAAGCCTGAATCACTGGCTCTGGGGGACGCCAGCTGCCGATCATAAAACTCTCAAGCAGCCCCGTGGGTGGGGAGCTGAGGCCTCCCGCCAGCCACCCGCACTGACTCGCCAGGCTTATGTGTGAGCCACTTTGGAAGCAGACCCTAACCCTAGTCAAGCCTTCAAATGCTGGTACCTGTTGCGAATGATAACTTTTGTCAGTTAAGCAAATCAGATCTCCATTTGATGAGCAGCTAATCAACGAAACAGATAACCTGAACAGCTGAGCATGGATGAAGAAGATACAGTTGATGTGTTGGGCAGTAAAAACAAAGTGTGTACTGAAAGGAATACCTGCTACTTGATCCTAGGACTCGGTTCCACAGGCAAGGATGCAGTCTCGGTTAGAAAGCTATAATTTGGTCCCGTCCCTTCCTAACAGCTAGTGTCATTTTCTCTAATCTTTCATTTTCTCTTTTCCCATTCCTTTATGTATCTGTGTACAAGCATATTGCATTTGTTTGGGGCTTTAAAATTTTTTTTTTTTTTAATGGCCAGTGATGTGTTTTGACTAGCATCAAATGGACATGGGGTGAAGGAAAGCTGTTTTTGTTAAACCTTTTTTCCATAATGGTATGCTAGTTCAACCTTTATCTTTATTCTTCATATTTTTAACAAAGAAACTGAGGGATTTAAGATAAGGTCTGACTCCTGTAGGACCACACTGCCTTAAATCCCAAGAATGAAAACTCGAAGAGTAGAAATAAGAATAAATTGTACTGGCTTCTTGTGATTTAAGTTTATGCGTGTGAGTTTCTTGGGCAATGAACTCATTATCTCAACCAAAACAGACAAAAGGGTCACATAACACTGAATGTGATCTCAGTGAGACAGCAGTGAGTGGTTCTGAAAAGAGACTTAATTACCTGCCCAGGAATTGAACCTGAGTAGCCTGGATGAAAATCAGGAATCCTGGCTATTAGTCCACCATCGGCTAGAGGCTAGAAGCAAAGTGGCCTTGGCTCTGTCCCCCATTAGAAAGCAAGAATGTTTCAAGGAGAAAAAATGGTGAAAACAGGTACAAAGTTTTATTATTAGAGACAGCACAGCGTATGGGAGGGCACACAGTGAAGCAGTTTATTTAAGTGAGAGGCAAAAGCAGAAATATAGGTCTGGAGAGAAAGGGTGTGGCGTCCTCTCTGATGAGGAGGAGCGTAATAAAGAGGTGATTTAAATCACTTCAATAGGACAGTCCTTCTGGGTCCTTGCCTTTGAACAATTATGTATTTTTTCACACCTGACCAGCCCTGGGACACTCCCCCAGTACATGTACACATCTTTTTGCTAAGATGGATCCCACCTCAGAGGCCTGTGGGTGCATGTCCACACTTGTTATGGAGGAGCGGTAGTGACCCCTCCCTTTTTGACCCCCAAGGAGCCTTCCTCCGCTTGTGCAAACAGGGAAGTTTTCCTTGGTCTCAGGAGTGGTCATTTTTATCTCTTTACTTTAGCAGAGTCCAGCTTCTGCCTCTAGCTTTATCCTTGGAGTATCTGGGTGAGAAGAAAACTTCAGTTTTACTCCATTTGACAAACACCAGTTGTCCAGCCCAGGGGCCCGTCTGTCTCCTTCCTCATCTAGACCTGGAAACAAATAAAAAAGAAGCAAACAACAACAAACTCAATATCAAGAAGACATTACAACTCTAGAGGTCTCCTAACAGCATAACTGAAGAGATGCTGTGATGCCGTGTAAAACAGAGAAATGGTCAAAGGGAAAAATGATGTACAGCAAAGAAAGACAACTAACAATAGAAAAGGGTGAGGAAATATTTCCTGCTTGACTCTACGCCACATGCCAGACAAATGTTCCTGGCCTCACTTTTGGAAAACCGCCTGATCCTGAGAACCAGCCATCATTGTTGTTCCACAGGAACGTGATCCACGAACTTGGGTGGGAGGTTATTGTTGTTGGTCAGTCACCCAGTCGTGTCCGGCTCTTTACGACCCCATGGACTGCAGCACGCCAGGCCTCCCTGTCCCTCACCATCTCCTGGAGTTTGCTCAAGTTCATGTTCATTGCATCGGTGATGCTGTCCAGCCATCTCATCCTCTGATGCCCTCTTCTCCTTCTGTCCTCAATTTTTCCCAGCATCAGGGACTTTACCAATGAGTCATCTGTTGGCACCAGATGACTAAAATACTGGAGCTTCAGCTTTAGCATCAGTCCTTCCAGTGAATATTCAGGGTTGATCTCCTTAAGATTGGAGGGAGGAGGGTGTCCTAAATCTTTGATAACTACAGATGAAGTTCATACGTCACCAACAATGCTATCAAGTCAGAAAAGGAAAAGTGTTATTTGACTAGAAAACATCCACCATTTAACCATTGGCTTGAAAGGTGCATTCCCATCTTCCACACATTCATTCCAAGAAAAAAAGACAATTGCTATAGAACCAATGGTAACAATCAACCTTGAATGCTGTTAGTCTACTTATTTGAAACCCAGAGAAGTTTTTTTTCCTTAAATAGAAGCATGCTCTAGCAGTACCTATATGCTGTTTCACCTAATTCCTCACGAATCTGTACACAAAGTAAGGCAGTTATTATGGCCCAGAGAGATGCTGTCATGTTCTGACTATGAAGACTCCCGGCCTCACAGTCAGGCACTGCAGGCAGGATGCTCATTTCCAAGGGTCAGGAGTTTCCCACGTGCAGGCGTGTGTGAGCACGCGGGAATGCCGTGACTGCCACCGTCATACCGCTTGTGTTAATGTACACTGGGGGATTTCCCCGGGCTCCTCTGCATCAGATCGGAACTGGTGCCCACATTAATAAGTGACTTGATGGTTTCCTCCCTTCGAAAAAGAGAAAAACAGAACTCCTGCTGCTTTTCCTAGTTTGGGGCTGTCCAGGGCAGCTCTGTTCACAGGTGAGGCTTCATGAAAACAAGATGCACCACTCACAGCTCTCTTTGAGCCCAGCAGGCTTCCAGAGCCCCTCTGTTAATTGTGAGCACTGGGTGGGTCCTTTGTTACGAGAGGAAGGAAGGACGTTGGAGGGCGAGGGCTGCCTTCGAGGACATGAATCTTCTTCCCCCTAGCCCACCTGGGTGGTGTCCGTGCACCGCCTCCAGGACAGCTGACTCAGGCCCCCCTGACCCCCTCGGCCAGAGCCCTCAGTAGCGCAGGCTCTGGTCAGCGGAGACCCTGCCTTTCCCTCGGGCCCCATGCCACCTACTCACTTGGAGTAAGAGAAAGGGAACAGTTTTCTCCCTCTTCCCCCTTTCTCTATTGCTGCCTCTTTCTTTTTCTCCTCCTTATGTCCGCCTCGCCACATATGCACGCACACGCACACACACACACACACACACACACACACACACACACACAGAGACACATCCTGTGATGACGTGCTATCATAAGAAATATGTATTTGGTGTTCACACCAGTTCCTCAGACAAAGCTTCTAAAACCCTTCTAAATCCCCGAGCGCAGGCTGAGACTTGCATCTTTCTTTATTCGTAATAAGCCCACCTGAGCTTGTGCCCATGAGGTGACTGGGAGGATGCGGGCTGGTTGCCAGAGGAAGCAAGCACAGTAAAGGGCTGGACTTCAGCCCTGCTCCCCAACCAGAGAGGGGGGACAGGCTGCGGGTCCAGCTAACCGCCCACGACTGGGGATTTAACCAGCAGAACCCATAAAAACCCTGAATGACTGGATTCAGAGAACATCTGGTGGATGGTAACTAGACCTGTGGGGTTCGTTTTGAAATGTGTAGAAGTATTTGTTGATTGGAAAAAATGCACAATGTGAGGGCTTTGCGTTCAGTTATATTCCCTGAATATCTTCACTGAAGGCTAGGAGATAGCCTCTCAGATAGCTCTGAAGAACTGCTCCAAAGTGATAGGGGAGGAGCCAGTGCACAGATGAATTTTTTTGGTTCAGAAACACATATAGCCAAGCACACGTCTTGCTAAAAGATAACAGCTGGTGGGAATCCTCTGGTGGCCCAGTGGTTAAACTCTGAGCTCTCACTGCAGGGATGCAGGTTTTTGATCTCTGGTCAGGAACTAAGATCCTGCAAACCTTAAGGGGAAAAAAAAATTACAGCTAATCACAAAAAACAGATAACATAAGTTAATAATTTTAGTGATTATCTCTGGATGGAAAGATGCAACAATCTGGAATCACTGAAATTCTTTCTTAGCTATGCATCTTTACTGTCTAGGGGACCAGATATCCACAGCGCTGAATTCCATCCAGGATGTCTTGCAGTTCTGGAATGGCAACAGGTAAAGACTTGATCCTTGCAGAACTGGAATGGAAGGCAACATCTTTTGTTTGTGTACTGAATCACTGTGTTGTGTAAAAGAGCTAACATAGTGTCAAGTTACACTTCAAAACCAAACAAACAAACTGTGGTTACCAGAGGTAGGGATGGGGTGAGGTATGATTGAATGAAAGCAGTCAAAGGGTATAAACTTCCTATAAGAATTGGGATATAAGGTACAACATAATAAGGACAATTAACACTGTTGTATGTTATATATAAAAGCTGTTAAGAGTAAACCCTGCGTTCTCATCACAAGGAAAAAAAGCTTTTTTCCATTTCTCTAATTTTGTTTTTATATTAGATGATCGACGTTCACTAAACTTGTGGTAATCATTTTCTCATGTATTTAGGTCCAATCATGATATTGTATTCCTTAAACTTATACAATGATGTGTATCTATTATATCTCAATAAAACTAAAGGGAAAAAAAGAAACAGTGGATCTGGTGGGTAGGAAGGAATATTCTCCAAGCATTCAGATATCCTGCATTTCATAGAGTAGTAATATTTACATATTCACATAGTTGGATTCTTTAGCATTTTCTTTTCCCTGAATTACTTAGTGTTCCTTTTTTGATTATTTCTTCACTTGAAACTCACGTTCATATATTAAATACCAACTTAAGACTGTGTCTCAGGTTACGACAGTCAAAAGCAAAACAACCTCTCTTTACTTCTCTTCCCCAAACCATACATTACATCGATAAGTAGAAAATTCTAAATTCTGCAAGGGCAGGAATCTTTGACTATGCTGTGGAGCAACTAAGCCTGTGAGTCACAACGATTTCGCCTGTGCCGAAGAGCCCCGGAGCTACAACGACTGAGCCCATGTGTCACAGCCTCTGCAGCCTGTGAGCCCTAGAGCCTCTGCTCTGCAACAAGAGGTCACCAAAGAGAAGCCCGGGCACCGGGATTAGAGAGCAGCCTCCACTCGCCTCAATGAGAGAAAAGCCCAAAGTAACAGAGACACAGTACAGCCCAAAGTAAAATATATCCCTACATAAATAAAAAAGAGTGCGTTGTCAAGGACTTACTTCCTGGGTCCAGGGTTAAGACTCCATGCTTCCACTGCAGGGGGCAAGGGTTTGATCCCTGCAGAGAAGTTCTGCATGCTGTGCAGTGCGGACAAAGGAAAAAAAAAAAGAGTACATTGTCAAATGGGTTACCTCTGTGGGAATATGGGGCTCAGTCCCACTGGGACCGAGGAACGGTAAAGCCGACTTCAGAACTGTCTCACTAAGAGGTGAGGCACTGGACTTGGACTCCCAAGGCCAACCTTCATTTGTCTAAGGAGGCTCTGTGGACAGTTACTCTCTGCACCCATGGTCAGCTGCACTTGCAGGCTGAGCACGCATCTGAACCAGAGAGGTGGGAGGAACTGTACATAGTTCAGCAACTGTCGTCCAGTGAGTCTCCAGGGCAAGCTTATGTGCACTGAGAGCATCTGCTGCAAACTGCCATCACAACCAAGGCACCCTGCCTTCTGCCACTGGGTAATTGGTCCAGGCTAGCATATAACATCTGAGTCAAGGCTAGTCATTCCCTCAGATCTTTGTGAACTTGCACTGAGACAAGTAAGGCATACCTTGTCTAGGGTCAGAGATGAGAGATGAGAGTCTGGGAGCTGCAGGCAGCTAGGTTTCAGTCTCATGGAAGAAGCTGACGTGACAGAATGAGGTTTATCAGCGATGGAGGCGGGGATGAGATATTAGAGGGAGTTTCAGCTGCATTCCAGGCTCTGGTCCTTGAAGCTCATTTTCCCCAGGCCTCCAGTTTACATCTACAAGCCAAGATATTTCTTCTTGTACCATGCACATTCAAACTGGGCTTTCATAACTTGGAACCAGAGAAGTCTCGACTGCTTTTGAACGACCCCCTTTCCAAAATTATTTATTCCTCGAATCTGCTGCATTTCCTACAAGTCATTCAAAAGAGAGCCACTCTCTGGAATTAAAACATTGCCCCTCCAGAATCCCCAGCAATGTGCAAATACCCCCAATACATTTAACATCAAAAACCAAGACGCAAAATCATATCAGGCAACCTAACAACTTTAGAACAGGAAAGTGAAGTTCAGCTGTTCAGTCCCTCAGTCATGTCCAACTCTGCGACCCCATGGACTGTAACACACCAGGCTTCCCTGTCCGTCACCATCTCCCAGAGCTTGCTCAAATTCATGTCCATTGAGTCAGTGATGCCATGCAACCATCTCATCCTCTGCCACCCCAAGTTTAATTGGATCATGTCTAAACTGAGAAATGCTTCTGAGGGCATCAGTTAAATCTGTGACTCAAGGCATTTTATCATTTCCTCTGTGTAAAACTTTCGGCCTTCTAAAGAAATGCACATGCTAATTAGAAAGGCAGGCACCGAGGGCATTTCCTGGCATCCAATGGTTAGAACCCCTTTCACTGCTGAGGCCCCGGAGCGATAGCTAAGGTCCCACAAGCCATGCAGCACGACCAAATACATAATAAAAATGAAGTAAAGAGTAAAAAACAAGCGTTGAGAATGAAAAATAAAAGTTGGACAGTGTAAAATCTCTGTAAAATAGAAACAGCTCTGTGATAAGGTTGATAAGATCTCCAGGATATACTGTGTTAGTTTTTATTCAAGAAAAAGGAATAATAAGAATATGTATGTGTTCACATAAATAAATATTGAAAGGTCATCCAAGAAGCAAAGGTGACTAATAAAAGTGGTTACCTAGGGGGAACTGTGTGGACAGGACAGGCAAGGAACAAGGCTCCTCAAGGTATGCACACCCTTATATATGTTTTGATTTCATGTGCATGTCTTACCTACTCAAACTGAGATTTAAAATATAATAAAGTTAACCCACTTTTCCCAAGAGCTGAAGTGAACAGCACAGAACTCCAGAGATGAACCATTGACAAGCCAACTGACGTTGACCCAGACAAGACAGCTGCATCTAATGAAGACTCAGGAATAATCCACCTACCTCAAAACCAAAGGGCTTTAAAAAATCAAAAGATTTTTTCAAACTGCATGCATCTCATTTTGAAAGGAGAAGGAAGAACTAATGATGTCAAGCATATAGGAAACTTAAACCTAAACATAAACTTAGGAAAATGCTATGAAGAAAGGAAAAGATTGGCATTTTCTCCTCAATGTTGAAAGAGGGAAAAAGAGAAAGAGGAAAATACAGGAGTAAAAAATGTAAAAATGTGAGAAGTCCACACATTGCAGGGCTAAGTATCTTTTTCATGAGGGCATTCATCTGGAAGTCATTTCTCAACATTGATTCAGACATGTCTTGATTAATACAAAGCAAAATCTATGAATGGGATAATGATACAATCTGAGTAATTCAACAAATTATTCAGACTTATTTAATTCCAATTCCATGGATATTAAAGTTAATTAATGTATATAAAAGCTTTTTGGGAAAAAATGGAGACTACTATAAAAATATTACTTTTTAAGTTAAAAAATGATCATTTTTAAATAAAGATTTAAAAAATTGGAATGTTTCCTGACTTATATCTGAGATAGTAATACTATTTCATTCTTATGATGTATATGAAGAGAGTTAATCAAAATGACGATTTCTTAACTAATAAGAACGCTTGTTTTCATATTTGCAGCAAAAGTGTCATAAATAATCGCTCATTGCTATCATGTTATTAGGATTAGGTGTTTAAATGAAAATGATGAGAGTTGAAATATAGAAAAATGTAGACCAGAATAGGAGATAGATGGGTAGTCAGCAGACGGGCATGGGGAAGAGCGTTAGGGGACAGAACTGATGGAGACTGTCCAGTTCTAGGAGGTCTCGGTCCCCATGCCCAGCGTCATGGAAGGTGAATGAACGCGCCAGCCCGTGGGTGCAGGCAGCAGCTGGAGAGCACCTGATCCGTCCACAGAGGGGACAGGAGGTTCAACCCCAGCTCATCACCTGGGCTCGGGGTTTCTAGGTCCTCACTTCTCTTTCTAAGAGGAGATGGAAATCTGGATTTTTATGTGAACTCAACTGTTTTTCATATCATGGCCAAAGCTCAAGAAGGCTGTAACCTGTAACAGACTCAGGCATCCAGGTCTGTGGGGAGTCTTAAAATGATAGTGACTTATATGAAATCAGCCTTTTACCGTAAATAATAGGAATTAGCAAATTACAGCCCAGAGGAATCCAGCCTATCTCCTTTCTATAAATAAGGCTTTATAGGAACACCGCCACACACACTTGTTCGCATCTTGTCAGTGCTGCTTTGTGCTGCAAATGGAGTCTCAGATATTTACTCTCTGGCCCTTTACAGAAGAAGCTTGCCAACTGCCATCATATTTTGATCAGTAGCAGATCTAAATCTGTTATGTTGGATTATGGTTTAAGAGGATCCTACTAAATTTTAATGTCAAATTAAGCAAGAAAAATTTCTTTCCTGGAATATAGGTTAGACCATATAATATAACTGTTTTGCTTTAAAAATTTAACTCAATTGAATCTTATAGGATATGGTTGTTAAGAACATTTAGTAAAAATTATTTTCCATATTTACTGACCTCTGTGTGTTGTGTTAGTTGCTCAGTCGTGTCCGACTCTTTGCGATCCCATGGACTTGTAGCCCACCAGGCTCCTTTGTCCATGGGATTCTCCAGGCAAGAGTACTGGAGTGGGTTGCTGTTTCCTTCTCCATACTGATCTCTGTAGATTATAGGTAAGTGTGTTAAGAAAAACTAAGCAGATAAACAGCAAGGTCTTATTGTATAGCACAGGGAATTCTATTCAATATCCTGTAATAAACCATAATGAAAATAATATGAAAAAAGAGTATATATATACCAAACAGACTAAGAAAACCAAAAAATGTCAGAAATGCCTTTTCTATGATTATGCAGCAAAAGTAAACCTAAATCTTGAAAAAGGAGAAATTACTTTTCACTTGCACCATCTAGAGGTGGAAAATAAAATTGCATGCTATATCTTGGACCATTGCCTGCTGCTGCTAAGTCGCTTCAGTCGTGTCTGACTCTGTGCAACCCCATAGACGGCAGCTCAACAGGCTGCAACGTCCCTGGGATTCTCCAGGCAAGAACACTGGAGTGGGCTGCCATTTCCTTCTCCAATGCATGAAAGTGAAAAGTGAAAGGGAAGTTGCTCAGTCGTGTCTGACTCTTCACAACTCCATGGACTGAAGCCTACCAGGCTCCTCCGTCCATGGGATTTTCCAGGCAAGAGTACTGGAGTGGGTTGCCATTGCCTGCGTGCCTGCTAAGTCGCTTCAGTCCTGTCCCACTCTTTTCGACCCCGTGGACTGTAGCCCACGAGGCTCCTCTGTCCATAGAATTCTCCAGGCAAGAATCCCGGAGTGGGTAGCCACTCCCTTTTCCAGGGGATCTTCTCGACCCAGGGATGTAACCCACATTTCTTACATCTCCTACATTGGCAGGCAAGTTCTTTACCGCTAGCACCACTTGGGATGCCCCATACCTTACCAGAATAAGGACTTCCCAGGCGGGTAAGGAACGCGTCTACCAATGCAGGAGACTCCGGTTCCATCCCTGGGTTGGGAAGATCCCTCGGGGCAAGAAATGGCAACCCGCTCCAGTATTCTCAGCTAGAGAAATCCATGGGCAGAGGAGCATGGTGGGCTACAGTCCATGGGGCCACAAAGAGTTGGGCATGACTGAGCAACTATCACACACACACACACACACACACATTGTTTCTTTATGGCTAGACCGTATTTATTTCGGGCCCACATGTTGTCTTTTTAAATTTATTTATTTTTAATTGGAGGATAGTTGTTTTACAACATTGTGTTGGTTTCTGCCATACATCAACGTGAATCAGCCACAGGTATACCCATGTCCCCTCCCACCTCCCACCCTATCCTACCCCTCTAGGTTGCCACAGTCATGCTGCTTAGATTTTAAAACTTCTGTTATTATTAGTCACTTTCTTATGTGACATTCAGTCAAAATAAACTTTTCTTTTGCCTGAAGGCCTCCTTTTGGGTCATCTTGAAAACTGAAAGGTGTAAGTTTTGGACATCCTTGTGTATGTGTGTTTGAACATCTTTGTCTTTTCTTAACAAGTACCTTCATTGTATCAATAGGTAAAGACTTCTTTGTAGGATTTTTATAATAACCCATATGTATATTCTCTAAGGGCTTCCCTGGTGGCTCAGATGGTAAGGCATCTGCCTGCAATGTGGGAGACCCGGGTTCAATCCCTGGGTTGGGAAGATCCCCTGGAGAAGGAAATGGCAACCCACTCCAGTACTCTTGCCTGGAAACTTCCATGGACAGAGGAGCCTGGTAGGCTACAGTTCATGGGGTCACAAAGAGTCGGACACGACTGAGTGATTCTCCAAGTTATTTTGTACTTGAATCCTACTGTTAATCCTACTATTATGTTTCTGCCCAAACAAGGTGATCACTTGTATAATGAAAATAGATCACCTGTTTGTTTAGACTAGCTGCAACCCCTTTGTGAGGGTTTTTTTTTTTTGGCTACCAAAAGAGAATTTTGAAAATGTGTGGCATAATTTTATTGTTTTAGGTTGATTTCCTTATGTCATACAACTGAAAAGCAAAGTTTTTTTTTTTTTTTTAATGGTCCCAAAACAGATGTCGTAAGAGTTGTCTTATTCCACTTTGACCTCCCATGTTATTTATGACCCAATTCTAGCCAACACCTAACTCTTTAGGTACCCCCACCTCCCCCTCCTTAACGATAACCATTCTACCCCTCTTCTCCAGGTGCTGTATTTACCCTTTTGAAAAAAACTCAGCTCTAGTAACAGCCCTGGGAAAGTCTAGGAAAATATTTGAACTCTTGAAAATGCTTATATTTCACTGAACAATCTGAGTTTCAAAGAGTTTCATTAAAAGCCCACTACTGTTTCTCCTGTTGCTATTAAGATATAGTGAAGAATTACTTTTTTAAGAAAAGCTTGCTTTTGAGACCATGCAGCACCACGGAAACCTCTCAAAGTCACAAATGTCTCTGACTTCTGAGAGTAACGTGAAGACTAGACAAAGTGAAGTTGCAGGTTGGTGCAATGGATTTAAGTATTCTTATTAAGAGAGGAAAGAAACTTCCCTCTAAGGTAATACTGGCCTCTAAACAGTCGAACTTATTTTATTTTTTTCCAAACAGTCAAACTTTTTAAAAGCACTAGGATAACAGAAACTTTTACTTTATAAGTACTTTTATTTTTATTTTATATCAGGAAAAAACAGAAAGTATTTTTGTTTTTCCCCAGGTTTATTGAGAAATAATTGACATACCTCACTGTATAATGTTAAGACAAACAGCATAATGGTTTGATTTACATATACTGTGAAAGGACTACCACCCTAGGTTTACTTAACATCATCTCATATAGACATAATGAAAAGAAAAGAAAAAAGCAATTTCTAAATTAATATTGTTGCGATAGATGAAGATTTAATACCTGTACCTCTCTGTCCTCATCCTTTCCCCAAATTTTATCATACTTATAGTCATGTCAGTATATGTTTGCATCATTATAACAATGTAAATATTGTTCACTACAGAACCTATTAGAATACTGTGACTGCATGTTTTTTCTTTTCTCTATTTTTAAAATTGAAGTATAATTGACCTGCGACACTATGTTAGTTCCGGGTGCATGACACAGTGACTCAGGATAATCTATATAAAACAGAATGATCACCACAGTGAGTACAGTTACCATCTGTCGCTATGCAGAGTTATTATAGTATTGTTGACTATGTTCGCTGTGCTATGCATTTCCTCCTGGTGACTCAGTGACTTTAAAACTAGAAGCTTGCACTTTTTCCTCCCCCTCACCTACCTCACTCAACCCCTCCCAGCCCGTAAGGACTTTTAATATCAAGAATAAATATCGAGAATGGGTAGCACAGCACTCCCCGGTGGCTGAGTGGTACAGAATTGCCTGCCGGCGCAGGAGCCGTGGGTTTGACCCGATCTGGGAGGACCCCACATGCTGGGGAGCAGCTGAGCCTGCGCCCCGCAGCTACTGAGCCTGTGCTGCAGAGCCCGGAGCCGCATCCACCGAGAGCCAGCGCTCCGCAGCAGAGCATCCCCACTCACCACAGCGACAGAGACGCCCCCGCAGCAGCGAAGAGCCAGCACAGCCAAAACCAAATAAATGCAATCGAAAAGAAGAGAATTCGTCACAGGCATGCATCAGCGAGAACCACAGCAAAGCCTAGCACATGAGATTAATACTCCTCACGGAACACAAAGTGTTTAGATCTTTAGTGAATAGAGTGGTGACTTCATTCGGGTAATTTATGCACATAGTTTTCATAGCTAAACATGACAACGGACTTTACTGGTGATCCAGTAGTTAGGATTCTGAGCTTCCACTGCTGGGGTGGGGTGGTAGTTCAGTTTCTGGTCAGGAAACTTCAGAACTTACTCATCTATCTGAATCCTACGCTTGCTTCATTTCCCTCACTTTTTACCTGCTAAGCCAATGCATTAAATATACATATATATATATTCCATTTTATTTAGCATTCATAGATATTCTATAGCAGAAGTGTTTTTCAGGATATATATTATATTGCCAGAAATGTAAAATTTCCCCAGTTAACTTTTAAAATTCTACTGAAGTTCCTTCCCTGGTGGTCCAGTGGTTAAGAATCCCACTGCCAATGCAGAGGGGACATGGTTCAGTCCCTGGGAAGACAATCCACGCTGTTCTAGAGCCTGCAAACCACAACTGCTGAAGTCCACGTGCCCTAGAGCCTGTGCGCCGCAGGAGACAGCAGCACGCAGAAAAGCCTGCACCCCAGGACTAGAGAAAGCCCGCCGGTAGCAATGAAGACCCAGCGCAGCCAAAAATAGATACATTTTTAAAATGGAAAAAGACAAATAAAATCCTATTGAAGTCCCATTATGCCTTTTAAGACACACACACACACACGCACACACATATAAAACATCTACCAGATAAACTGTTAGTTTTTTTAAAATCACATGATGCCAAAGAGTATGTAGATAAATAGTACCCTTCCACTTGTGTTTTAGTTAAGGGGGACAGGTACATGTCTTGTATACTTTATTTGTATCAAAGTGTTCAATACTTTGATATAAATAAAATACTTCTAGAATAATGCATCAATAACTGCCAACAGTTCCTTCCTGAGACAGAGGACAGAGGACTGGGGATCTGAGGGAGGAGGACATTTTTATATTGCTTGAATATTTGACTCAGTGTTTGTTTTTGACTCTGTATGTGTTTAATTTTTAAAATGTACCTAAATTTTCTGAGAGGAGTTCTTACCTCTAGTTTCCACTGAAAATGCATAAGTGATATAACTTTTGTTGCAAGTTGCAACCAAACTGCTTTAGATTCACATGAACTTCTGCTTTAAAGAACTCATGTATTAAATAACTTGCTACTCTAACCTTTGAGATTCACGGAGGAGCCTAAAAAGGTGCTGAGGGTGGCTCCAAGTCGCAGCAGAGAGGTGCGGAAGCAGCCTGCTTGTAAGTTTTTTATCTGCTTATTATGCAGCGCGGCTCTCTCTAAGATATAATCTTAGATTCTCATTAAAGAGGAAAAGAGTGACTTCATCAGACCTCTCACATCCTCTTTGGTGGAACTAGCTATTTCCCCCCAAAAGAATATATCCAAAACTGAACTAATAGCAATGAATATAATACATTTTCAGTTTTAAATGGTATCTTTTTCTGTAAATAAACATTTATACTCATTGAGGTGAATCTGAGCTATTAATACTATAGAAGTAGCTCCAAAGCATACAATGAAAAAAACTAGTTTTAGAACAATATATATATTACCACTATAAGTTTAAAAAATTAAAGCCCAAACTTAAGGTTTTGTAATAAGAATATGTCTCTATGACTGTCTATTCCTCTCTCATCTTTCTACACCGTATTGACTTCTCTATATCTCTCCCTCATTGTATCTCATCTGTGTCATATGTGTGTATGGATATAGATACATATGTACAGAGCTATTACAGTTGTAATTCTGCTTTACTCTCTTAGCATTGAACTTTTTATTGAAGTAAAAGAAATGGATAATGTGTTAGTTTCTGGCATACAGCAAAGTGATTCAGTTACATATATGTGTATATATATATATTTTTTCATATTCTCTTCCATTATAGTTTACTATAAGATATTTAATACAGTTCCCTGTGCTATACAGCAGGGCCTTGCTGTTTATCTATTTTATATACAATAGTTTGTAGCTGCTAATCCCAAACTCCTAATTTATCTCTCCCCCTCCTCCTTTCTCCTTTGGTAAGTAACCATAAATTTTTTTCTATGTCTGTGAGTCTATTTTTGTTTTGTAAATAACTTCATTTGTATCATTTTGGGGGGCTTCCTAGGTGGCTCAGTGGGTAAAGAAACTGCCTGCCAATGCAGGAGACACTGGTTCAATCCCTGGGTCAGGCAGATCCCCTGGAGGAGGGAATGGCAACCCACTCCAGTATTCTTACCTGAAGAATCCCATGGATCGAGGAGCCTTGGTGGGCTACAGTCCATGGGGTTGGAAAGAGTCAGACATGACTAAGCACAGCACACATAACTTTTTAGATTTTACATGTAAGTGATATCATATGATATTTGTCTTTCTCTGACTTATTTCACTTAGTATGATAATCTCTAGGTCCATTCATGTTGCAGCAAATGGCATTGTTTCATTCTTTTTTATGAATGAGTAATATTCCATTGTACATACGTATCACATCTTCTTTATCCATTCATCTGTCAGTGAACATTTTCTTCAAAATTTGGTACTAAATACACATACATACATGTACACACACTTTAAATTTCTTTAATTATTAGAACTATTGAAAAACGTTAGATGTCTACTGACCACCTGTATTTCTACATTTTTAACACTTAACGTTTGTGCTTATTCCCCAAATAACAGTAATGACTTCACTTCCT
Organism: Dama dama; assembly: GCF_033118175.1. NCBI lineage: Eukaryota > Metazoa > Chordata > Mammalia > Artiodactyla > Cervidae > Dama > Dama dama. Next base: position 94,601,680 of record NC_083692.1, read on the forward strand.
AGTGTGTGTGTGCTAAGTCACTCAGTTGTGTCCAACTCCTTGCGACACTATGGACCGCAGCCCACCAGGTTCCTCTGTTCATGGGATTCTTGCGGCAAAAATACTGGAATGGGTTGCCATGCCCTCCTCCAGGGGATCTTCCAGACCCAGGGATCCAACGCAAGTCTCTCATGTCTCCTGCATTGGCTGATGGGTTCGTTACCACTAGTGCCACCTGCAAAGCCATGTGTGTGTTTTCTAGGTACTGAGAGATGAAGTGCACAGAGATACCACAAGAGGTCCCTAGCATACAAGTTGTATCAAAATTTGAAGTCTGTTGGGCTCAAGTTCCAACAAGACAGCATCTTCAGGACTAGACAGGTTCATTCATTCCCGTCTTAGAACCTCCAAACAACTGTCCTGGCTTCATAAGAGCAGCCCTTCTAACAGTGACAAAAATTATTGAAGAGGACAAGGGGCAGGAGCTCCATCATTTAGAAAGCTACACTGGACTCTACACTCCACCTCCCTCCCTCCTTCGTTTATCAAGATTTCTTATAACTTGAATCTTCTTGTTAGATATAGTCACTCTCAAATTTCAAAAGAAATATAATCATTTTAAGCCTGAGAGGACTTTGCATCATTCATTTGATTGTCCCGTAAATATTTATTACTCTTTTCATATTTAACCAAGAGAATGATGGGCCTTTTTTAAAACGCAACAAATAAAGATTCGCTATGATGTGCCACCATCCTATGTGCTGGGAATATGATGATGAGCAGAGCCAGACACTGACCCCGCTCTTGCAGAGCTCACACCGGTGCCATCCAGCTAGCACCTCGGAGCAGACTCAGGAAATTCATCCCCACAGGTGCCTTTGCCCTGATAGGAGACGTTGTGTGCAGCCCACACAGGAAGTATCTGCTGCTCCAAGGCCCAGAGCATTGTCTCCAGGACCCACGATTATATCCTGGTCTGTTCTGCATTTCAAACCATCTAGCTCTGACGTTTGAATTGCTTTTTAAAAACTTTACAGTGTAATATACCTACCCCCAAAAGAATTCAAATTATACTCATGTAAGGAACAAAAATGAAAATCACCCATAGTCACAGTCTTCACAGATAGCTATTTGTAAACTCCTTTATAGACATATCATTATACATGTGCACATTGGACAAATACTTACTGACTACTCACTATGGAGAAAGCCTATTCCAAGGGCTGTGTCTTAGTCTGCTTGGGCTGCCATGACAGAGCACCATAGACTGGGTGCTTTAAGCAACAGGAATTTATTTCCCTTCCGTTCTGGAGGTGGCAAGTCCCGTCAGTGGGTATCTGGGAGAGGCCTCTTCCTGGCTTGCAAGGGTCTCCCCTCTTGCTGAGTCCTCACATGGCCTTTCCTCTGCCCAAGTCGGGGGTGAGGAGGGAGCTCTCTGGTGTCCCTTCTTGTGAGGACACTAATTCTATTTGATCAGGGCCCACACTTATGACTTCATTTAACCTTAATTACTTCCTTACTCCATCCAAATACAGTCATGCTGGGGGTGAGGGTTTCAACTAAAAAACTGGGGAGAGGAAAGCCAAACATGCAGCCTGTAATAGGCTGTGAAATTTCTACAAATGAGTGAGGCACAATGCTTGCCCACTTCTCACTAATGTAGAAGTTTATGGTGCAAACTCTGTTTCTGTCTCTTTGTGCTTTCTTTACATTATTAGCTTTTGGAATTCCCACCAAGCCTGGATAAATGAGGTAAGGAAAGGAAGAGAGATTTGAGAAAGTTTTCTTTCTCTCTTGGGTTGGAAAACACTCTCTGGGAAAGGAAGTTTGAAGCTCTTACCTGTTCCAGAGATCCCTGCTGAAGCATCAGGTCTCATTTTCTGGCCTCTCCTCGAGGAAAGGAGGTTATTAAATATATAAGACATGGACAGCTCTCTACATTCATCTAGGCTACAGAGGAGCAACGATTGCAAATGGGCTGGATTCACTCCTTCAGAACACGCTGACTGCTGACACATACAGCTGAGAACAGAGAAATGAGTGAAACACAGTCTGTCTACCCTTGAGGCACTCACGACCCAGTAAGCCAGTGACTAGAAGAAAGGGTGAGAAGTGCCATCTAAGAAAGAGATAGTAAACTCGAGGAACTCTAGAAAAAGAGAAAAAGAGACCCAGAAAGACTTCTGGGAAGAAATCACACAACCCACTGAAGTATGAATAAAATCAAGAGTGTGTTCAAAGGAAATGGAAAAGCAATCCAGGCAAGGCTATTAAAACATGGAGCCCACCTGGACAGAAGAACTGTGTGTTAAGGCAGATCTCTGAAAGGGCAGGTTGCATGTGTTCAGCCAGGGGACCTATCTAGACTGTCTCTGGGTAGAATGATCCCTCAACAAGTTATCTTGAGATTTTATCGAGATGGCAAAAAAAACCTTATAGTTAATTAAAAAACATGCTATGCTAAGATGGCAAATCTCATCCCCAGAGAGGCATGTGGGAATCCTCAGAGAGGCAGAGGAGAACGTACCTCTTCCAGATCACTTTGTCACATATGCACACACATATCTTTGTGCTTTACTTCGTGAAATAATTAAATGGAATTGAGCTGAAATGAATTTCACAATCCACCTAGGAACTTTTGCCAGAAGCCTGATATTCATTCTGGACTCCTTCTTTCTTCTTTCATTTCTTCTATTATTTCTCCTTTTCTTTCTTGTTTCTTCTCTTATTTCTCCTTTTCTTCTTTTTATTTTTGTACTCAACAAATAGCTGTCAAACATCTACTCTGGGCAGGCACACTATCAGATCCTGGAGAGACAGTGATGAGTAGGGTCCCTTCTCCATGGAACTTCTCACACATAGATAATCACACAAGTATATACATAAAATGTGCTATGAAAGAAACTCATGCTTTTAAATCAGGGCCCCTGATTTAGCTGGGTAGTGGGATGGGATCAGGTAAGGCTTCTCTGAAGAAATAACACTTGGGCTGAAATCTGAAGTTGAAAATAAGTTAGCTAGGGTGTGTGTGTGTGTGTGTGTGTGTGTGTGTGTGTGTGCACATATGTGTGTTTGCAGGTGGCTTTGGCAGTTAAGCAGACCTGATTGAGGAGATAAAAAGGCTACTATAAAGTCTTTGGGAGAAGAAAGAACTTTCTAGTTCCTGTAAGGTCACCATGGCAGGAGTTTGGGCAGTAAGTGAGGGTGGAGAGATGAGGCTGGTGATCTAGACAGAGGCCAGTCTTTGGAGGACATATTTTTTTCATTTTAAGGGCAAAGGGAAGCCATTGCAATATCTATATCCTTCCTAAAATATTCCAAATTTTAAAAGATCATTTTATGGAGTATGTTCATATGACACACTGGATTTTGCAGCAGCCAGGGTTGAAATAATGTTGTAGGATTCTGACAATGACATTGGAAAGAAACGAAGAGATGCAGGAGATATTTTGGTCAAATAGAAAGGCCTAGGTGATGGGCTACATATGAGAGGCAATAGAGGAGAGGTTCTAATGGAGGGTGAGTCATAGGCTGGTGGCTTGCTTTGCTAAATGGGACCTTTCCCCAAGGCAGGGAACATCTGAGGAGACCACAGCCCCACACGCCCTGTTTTAGTCTCAGAAAACCTCTCCATCTCCTCTCACTGGGTTTGGTTCCTTGCATGGAAGGCCATGAGTGGTCAGTCTCCTTACCCTGGAAAGTGACCAGTGTAACCCCAAATGAAACTAGATTTTTCAAAATGAAAGCCAGGAGAGGGGACTGTCTTATGCAACATCTCTTTTTGGTCTACTACATAAATGCTTCTGAACAAAGACACATAAAAGCTCTAAATTGGGGAAGAGAAATTACTGGGAGAAAAAAAGATACCAGGTAGGAAAAAAATCAGTAGGAGGACCATGGGATACATAGTCCTGGAATTCAGAAGAAAAGTCACCTCTCTGATGATAATTCCCAATAGGCCACATCCAATTAATCACAAATCCTATTGATCCTGCTTCCTTTAATAGCTTCTAAGTTAATCCTGTCACCTCTAGTTTCATTTCACTGCCTTAGTTCAGAGTGGTGATGAGGCTCTCCTTACATCATTACCTGAATTGCTATAGTAACAATCATATAAGGATTGTGTTTGGCTTCATGTAAAAGAAACCCAATATAGAATCTTAACCAAACTGAAATGAACAGTGCGGAGCTGGTGCAACAGCTCAAGGAAGTTAGCAAGGACCGACCAAGAGCCTCCTAACTGCACTGCAGGTAGGAGGAGTGGTGAGAAGGGAGAGCAGCATCTTATCAGGAAAGGAAAACAGCTCCAGGAATTCCCAGCACAACTCTACTTCTGCCAGAACTGTCGTCACAACAGTTTCAAGGGAAGATAGAAATCATAGCTACTTAGCACTATTCCTACTCCCCTGGTGGTACAATGGATAAGAACCCGCCTGACAATGTAGGGCACAGGGGTTTGATCCCTGGTTTGGGAAGATTCCACATGTTGTGGAGCAACTGAGCCCATGTACTGAGCCTGTGAGACTAGAGCCCACGCTCTGCACAAGAGAAGCCGCCACAATGAGAAACCCACACACTGCAGCCTGAAAGTAGGCCCTGTTCACTGCGACTAGAGAAAGCCCGTGTGCAGCAATGAGGACCCAGTGCAACCAAAAATAAGTAAATTTAAAAAATAAGGAATGGATAAAGATGGACAAAGAAAAGGTCACTGATAGCATTTGCCACAGATGGTTAGCTGGTTTCAACGTTGCTAATCCTGTGCCTTTGGCCATAGCCTTCTCCCAGTGACTGCTAGAGGTATCATTTTCAAATCAGATTGCATCACTCTCTTGCTTAAAATACTTCAGTGGTAATCCATGGCTTTCAAGATAAAATTCCAACTCCTGGCTTAGCACACAAGGCCCTCAGATCTGGTCCCCACCTCTCTCTCTCATGGCATCTTCCCTCTCTCTCCTGCAGACCCCACTGTTCCACCCACTCCCGCACACCCAGGAATCTATGATGATGTTACAAATCCACACATTCGTGTGCTCCTCACTGTCTCCCCAGGGTCTAGTAGTGTGCCTGCCCAGAGTGGGCATTTGACAGCTATTTGTTGAATACTAAAAAATAATAACAAAATAAAGGAAAGAGGTAATTTTAAAATAAATAACAGGCTTCTGGCACAAGCAACTAGGTGAATTACAAAATTCAGTTCAGCTTAATTCAGTTTAATTCTTTTATGAAATAAAGCATGGGGATATGTGCAAGCATGCTAAAGAGATCTGGAAGAGGTACATTCTCCCCTGGTTTTATAAACATATTGCCTGTCATATTGTAACCTAAAAGGGTTAATTTTGACTCCATGCTGAATTTGTTCCTCTCACTTTAACCCCCTTTTTTTTTTGACATTTTTCTTATTATAAGCATACACAATGGCCTGCCTCTTGATGAGGGTGAAAGAGAAGAGTGAAAAAGCTGGCTTAAAATTCAGCATTCAAAAAACTAAGATCATGGCATCCAGTCCCATCACTTCATGGCAAATAGAAGGGGAAAAAGTGGAAGCAGTGACAGATTTTATTTTCTTGGGCTCTAGCATCACTGCAGACAGTGACTACAGTCATGAAATTAAAAGATGCTTGCTCCTTGAAAGGAAAGTTATGATAAACATAGACAGCCTATGAAAAAGCAGAGACATCACTTTGCTGACAAAGGTCCATATAGTGAAAGCTATGGTTTTTCCAGTAGTCACGTATGGATGTGAGAGCTGGACCATAAAGAAGGCCGAGTGCTGAAAAATTGATGTTTTTGAACTGTGGTGCCAGAAAAGACTCCTGAGAGTTCCTTGGACAGCAAGAATATCAAACCAGTCAATCCTAAAGGAAATCAACCCTGAATATTCATTGGAAGGACTGGTGCTGAAGCTGAAACTCCAACACTTTGGCCACCTGATGTGAAGAACCAATTCACTGGAAAAGACCCTGATGCTGGGGAAGATTGAAGGCAAAAGGAGAAGAGGGCAGCAGAGGATGAGATGGTTGGATAACATCACTGAGTCAATGGACATGAGTTTGAGCAAACTCTGGGAGATAGTGAAGGAAAGGGAAGCCTGGAGTATTGCAGTCCATGGGGTTGCAAAGAGTTGGACGAGACTTCCTGATTGAATAACAACAATGGCCTGCTTCAGGGAACCCTGCCCTCCACTTCTTGACTGTTAAAGTACCTTTGTTCATAACCCTGTCCACCTATAGGGTGCAGGTAGAAATTAACATATCCCCCCGCCTGAGGTTTGCCATCTAGAAGATATTTGCAATAATTAAATGACATTTTTACTTTGTTTCCTCACCTCCCTCCATCTCTGATCCATAAAATAACCTGGCATCCAATCCCTGACAACATAGTTGTTTTGAGACATTAGTCAGCCATCTTCTAAGTCAGCTGACTTCTCAAATAAAGTTGTACTCCTTGCCTCAACAACTCATCTCCTGGATTTATTGGCCTATTGTGCAGTGAGCAGAATGAGCTTGGACTGGATAACAATATTAGTAAACAAAGGATGTTGCAGCCATTCAGCCATCATGTTACAGCTGCCACAACAGTGAGCCCTGAGGGAACTCAGGATGGAGGCAGGATGCCTGCCATCAGATCATCAGACACTGCAGCAACGCCAACGGTGCACCCTAAGAAGACTCAAGATGGGAAAACACAGAATACTGGCCCTAGATAGCTGAGCAGCCAGACTCTTACATCTTCCAATATGCAGAAAAGTGCTAAATTCCTTAACTTGGGATATCTGGTTTTCTTTAATTATCAACAATCTTTTTATGTTCCGACTACCTGGTCTTCGTTGCAAAAATTCCTATATATTTCCTGGCTCCCCATTTTGCCTCTTTGGAGCAGTTTCTCAGAGTTGCTTGAGATGCTGTGTCCTGGGCTGAAATCCTCAGTTTCTCCACTGAAGAAAACATAAGTCTCAACTTAAAAAAAATTTTTGTATTTATTTACTTTTTAATTTATTTTTGGCCCTGCTTGGTATTCATTGTTTCATGGGCTTTTCTTTAGTTGTAGCAAGTGGGGACTACTCTTTAGCTGCAGTGGGCGGGCTTCTCATTGCAGTGGCTTCTCTCCTTGTGGAGCATGGGCTCTAGAGTGCAAAGTCGTTAGCAGCTGCAGCACATGGACTCAACAGTTGCAGTCCCAGGCCCTAGAGTATAGGCACAGTAGTTGTGAAGCACGGGCTTAGTTGCTCCGTGGTGTGTGGGATCTTCCTGGATCAGGGATCAAACCTGTGTCTCCTGTGTTGGCAGGTAGATCCTTTCCAGTAAGTCACCAGGGAAGCCCAACTCCCAACTTTTAAATTGTGCTTTTTTTTTTGTTTAGCCAGCACTCTCCTATTACAGGGGCTTTCCCCCATGGCTCCATGGTAAAGAATTTGCCTCCAGTGCAGGAGACTAAAGAGATGCGAGTTCCATCTCTGGGTCAGGAAGATCCCCTCAAGAAGGAAATGGCAACCCACTTGAGTATTCTTGCTTGGGAAAATCCAGGGGGTTGCAGAGTCGGACATGACTGAGCAACTGAACATGCACACATGCACACACAGCACACTGAAGCAGAAATAAATTGCGTTAAGGCAAAATTATGAAAGGGAAGGTTGACTTTGCTCCTTCAAGGGAATCTATCCAGGTAGGCTGGTTATCTTTAGGTTATCTTTAGACTTCATGAAGGTGACCAAAAACTTACTGATAGTTACAGAACATGTGTTATATAGACTTTGGAAGATAACGGTGTGTCAGTGTGGGTTCACTGATTGTAACAAAGGTGTCACTCTGAGGCTTGATAGTGGAGGAGGCTGCAGGTGGGGGAGACCTGGGTGAGTGTATGAGAACTTTCTGTACCTTCTGCTCAGTTTTACTGTGGACCTAAAACTCCTCTCAAAAACTAAAATCTATTAAAAACAATATGTTAAAGATAACTTACCCCAAAAGATAAAATCGTGATTCTCATTCAGAAATAAAATGAGCATGTTGAAGATTGCATTTTACTCAGAACTAGAGGGATCAGACAGATGTTAAAACTGGTTCAAAGGAAAAGTCAAAGAAGAACACTTAAATAAATGGAATATGGGGATGAATGTGCAACTGGAGGCAGATGAACTTCTTCTTCAGTGGGGGAGGGAATTCATTTGAATGTCTGCTGGACAGGATAGAATTTGCCTGCCTGTAGACACTTGCATGCCTACAACACCAATCTGCATTTCTGTTACCTATGAGGAACACAGCACTGTAAAATAGTTTCCATAGAATTAGCATCTGGACCATGGAAGGACGTGCTATTGTTTGCCTTTGAGGCACACATTTCCCCTCAGTTCAGTTCAGTTCAGTCACTCAGTCATGTCTCACTCTTTGCGACCCCATGAATCGCAGCACGCCAGGCCTCCCTGTCCATCACCAACTCCTGGAGTCCACCCAAACCCATGTCCATCGAGTCGGTGATGCCATCCAGCCATCTCATCCTCTGTCATCCCCTTCTCCTCCTGCCCCCTATCCCTCCCAGAATCAGGGTCTTTTCCAATGAGTCAACTCTTCACATGAGGTGGCCAAAGTATTGGAGTTTCAACTTCAACATCAGTCCTTCCAATGAACACCCAGGACTTATCTCCTTTAGGATGGACTGGCTGGATCTCCTTGCAGTCCAAGGGACTCTCAAGAGTCTTCTCCAACACCACAGTTCAAAAGCATCAATTTTTCAGCACTCAGCTTCTTCACCGTCCAGCTCTCACATCCATACATGACCACTGGAAAAACCATAGCCTTGACTAGATGAACCTTTGTTGGCAAAGTAATGTCTCTGCTTTTTAAATATGCTATCTAGGTTGGTCATAACTTTCCTTCCAAGGAGTAAGCATCTTTTAATTTCATGGCTGCAATCACCATCACATTTTCCCTACATGCATACAACAAACCATCAAGGTAGTAGGTTCAAAGGTTCCACTTCATAATTTCACCAACACTAGTGATGACCTGTCTTATTTTTATTATAACCACTTTACATTTTAGCAGGGGTGACATGTTATCTCATTGCAGTTTTAATTTGCTAATAACTGATGATGTTGAGCCTATCTTCATGTGCCTATTGGCTTTTCCTTGATCTTCTTTGGTGACATATCTATTCAAAGGTTTGCTCATTTTATGTATTTAATTATTTTAAAAGTTTACCCATTTTAAAATTGCATTGTCTTTTTATTAATGAGTTTTAAGAGTTCTTTACATATTCTACAATTGGGTATGTTATTTGCTTTCTCACAGTATGGCAGCCAGGTTCTAAGAAAGAGCCTTGAATGAGGAAGAAATTAGAAGCTGCCAGTTCTTGTAAAGCTCGGGCTTAAGTCCCAGAATGTCACTTCTGCCACATTCTCTTGATCAAAGTTAGGTACATGATCAGCCCGGATGGAAGTGGAGGATAAATGAGCTCCTCTTCTTGTTACAGAGAGCAAAGTACACATGTAGGAAGGGCATGGATTGGATTTGGCTATCTTTGGAGTTGGGCTGTCAGCCTTTCAGGTACTTTAATAATTCTAATATTTGTAATAAATTACATGAATATGGTGGATGTTAAGATATTTTAAATGATTCAAAATAATTTTTGAATTTATAAAAAAAAATTCTCTTATACCTCTTAAATCAAACTCCAAATCTAAATCAGTTACTTATTCTTTTTTGGCCTCAGGACATGCAGGATCTTAGGTCCCAGAGCAGGCATCGAACCTGTGCCCCCTGCAGTGGAGGGTGGCGTCTTGCTGGGCTGTGGGGGATGCCAGGGGTGCTGCCTTTCAGAAGGTATTTCAAACCTTTTACGTGTCTTTTGATGGTACTCATTATCAGAGCATGGGTTTCATAAAATGTGACTTTCCCATGGCTTTCTTGTCCTTATTTATCTTTTTAGCTGTTACTCTGTGGCACGTGGGATCTTCCCGGATAAGGGATGGAACTTGAGTCTCTTGCATGGTCAGATGCATTCTTTACCACTGAGCCACCAGAAAAGCCCCAGGTTTCTTTTCTTTTTTTTTTTTTTTGCTTACTGGTTCTAATAGGTATGCAGTGCTACCTCACTGTAGTTTTAATTTCTAATTTTCTAATGATGTATGATTTTTGATAATTTACTATCTGTATGCTTTGTTTGGCTAGGTGTTCAGATTTATCCATCTTTAATGAGGTTGTTTGTTCCAGATTTTTGGTATTATTTGAGTACAACCCTTTATCAGATATGTATTTTGTAAATGTATTTCTCTGTTTAAGGCTTGTGTTCAGGTTTTATGAATAAGGTCTTTTATAGAGTTTACATTTTTAATTTTTTAAAGATCATGTTATAAATTTTATATCCTTTTTTGGATAGACTTTAGTTTTTTTTTGTTAAAATTCATAAGCAAAACTGAGGTACTGTAGACACAGCTTTGCATTTTATCTATTGAGAAGTTTGAATGAATTTGGGGTAAGTTGTAAGGTTTCTTTCTACTTTCATTTGATTCCATACGGTTTCCAATTATTTATATAACAATTTTTGGAGATGTCATAGGAAGTTGGTTTCCCCAAGTGAAACTGCATCCATGAAACATCAACTCTTTTCAGCCACTGGGAATCACTTTCTGCTTTTTCTGTCTTTGAATTTGACTTGCTTTGAGGTGATTCCACTATTGAGATAATTCCACTATCTCATGCTAGTAGAATCACAGAATGTTTGTCCTTTTTTGGTCTTGTTTGTTTCACTTAACATAATGACTATAAGGTTCTTCCAGATTGTAGCATTGTCAGAATTACTTACTTTTAAAGGCTGAATCATATTCCATTGTGTGTGTACCACAGTTTGTTTATGGAATTGTCTGTCCATGGACACTTGGATTCCTTCCATTTGTTAGCCAGAATACGAGCGTAGAAATATGAGTTTGTTTTTTTCAGCCCATTTTTTCAAAACTTTTAGGTACATAACCTGAATTGGAATTGACATATTGTATGTTAATTCCATTTGCTAGTTTTTGAGGAGTTTCTGTCATGTCTTGCAGAGTGGCTACACCATTTCACTGTATTTCTTGTATAGTAGAATACTGCTGAAGTTTTTGTGTGTACCCTATTTTGCATATTCATTCACCCACTGATGGACAGTTGAATGGGTTCTACCTTTGGGCTATTGTGAATAATGTTGCTATGAATATTTGTGTGCCATTTGTTATTTGAACAGCTGTTTTCAGTTCATTGACATGTATATCCAAGAGTAGAGTTGGTGAAGTAAACAGTATGTATATTTTTATCTTAGGAAATGCCAAACTATTACACATATAGCCTATACTATTTTCCATATCCACAAGCAAAGTGTAATGTTTCTGATTTTTTACATTGCTGTTAATATTTTGATCTTGATTATAACCGTTTAGTGAATGTGAACAAATATAGCACTGTGGTTTTAATCTGTATTTCCATGACTACAGAAAGGAAATATATGTCCATTTCTACTGAACATGTAGTGGGGTTACCTCACGTGCTGGCTGACTCCTGCATTTATTGTTTGTAGATTTGTGAGGATGGCCAGTCTGACAGGTGGGATTTGATTTCCCTATTTCAGCCTGGGAACATGGGGTGCAGAGTTGCTGGCCTGAAAGTACAATCTTTCCTATTTCAGCCTGGGAACCTGGGGCACTGAGTTCCCTGCCTGAGATAGGAACTTTCCCCCATATTTCAGTCCAGGAACCTAGGGGAGCCCAGTTCCCCACATGAAATGGGAACTTATCCTAGTATTTCAGCCAAGAAACCTGGGGTGTTGCATTCCCTGCCTGAAATAGGAACTTGTCCCCCTAATTCAGCCCAGGAACCTAGTGGAGCTCAGTGCCTTGCCTGAAGTAGGAACTTCTCTCCCTATTTCAGCCTGGGTAACTGGGTTGCTGAGTTCCCCACCTTAATTAGGAACTTTCCCCCATATTTCAGCCCAGGAACCCAGGTAAGCCCAGTTCCCCATATGAAATAGGAACTTATTCCCAACCTGGGGTGCTGTGTTCCCCACCTGAAATAGGAACTTGTACCCCTATTTCAGCCCGGGAAACTGGGGCGCCCAGTTCCCCACCTGAGATAGGAACTTTCCCATTTCAGCCCGGGAAGCTGGGCGCTGAGTTCCCTGCCTCAGTTAGGAACTTTCCCCCCTATTTCAGCCCAGGAACCTAGGGGAGCCCAGTTCCTCACATGAAATAGGAACTTACCCCCCTATTTCAACCCAGAAACCTGGGGCGCTGCATTCCCTGCCTAAAATAGGAACTTGTCTCCCTATTTCAGCCCGGGAAGCTGGGGTACCCAGTTCCCTGCCTCAATTAGGAACTTCCCCCCTATTTCAGCCTAGGAACCTAGGGGAGCCCACTTCTCCACATGAAATAGGAACTTATCCCCCTATTTCAGCCCGGGAACCGGGGGCGCAGAGTTCTCCGCCTGAAATAGGAAATTTTCCCTATTTCTGCCTGGAAATTTGGGGCCCAGCATTTCCATTAGTTCAGCCCAGAACCTTGGCATGCAGATAAACATTAGGGAAACACATCTTCAGAGTTAATAACTTTTGAATTGCTTTTGAAAAAATCATCAAAATTTTTATGTATCTTATGATGGCACTCATTATCTGAGTGTGGGCTTGGTAAAATGTGACTTTCCCATGGCTTTCTTGTCCTTATTTATCTTGCTGGTAGATTCATTGGCCTCTTTTGACTAGTTAATTCTTTTTGAAGCAGAGCTTGAAATGGTCCATTTACTTTGTATGATTTTTAATAATCTCATCCAAAGTAATTTCTCAATTGTTTCTTCTATTGTATAACATTCCCCATTTTCATTTTGTTCTTTTTTTCTTCTATTTTCTTTTGTGTTTATAGCTATATACCCCATATTTTTTGTAATTGAAGTACAGTTGATTAACACAACTATGTGTGTTGTGATACAGCATACGGGATTTTTTGCAATATTTTTACGGAATCTACTTTATTGAAATATTAATGAATTGTGAGCTTTTGTTGGTTTTAGAGATGAATTGCTTGTGTGTATCTTGATTTGCAGATATTTCTTTGCATTACAGGTTGCCTTCTTCATTCCTGAAGGTTTACTTTTTTGGACACCTGCTTTGAAATTGAAGTAGGTTGCATTTTCCTGGTTTGGGTTTAATTCTCAATGAGCCAGGAGATGGATTCCAAAAGATCTCGCAATGAAGTCATCCAAACCCAAAAAGACCTTGTAGTTGATATCCTCACATTTCCTGCCTATGTTTTCCTTAAGAAACCCTCCTGACCTTTAGATACCTATGATTTGGAGTTGATTTCGCGTGTGGTGTTGGAGAGTGTTCTAACCTCATTCCCGTTTTCTTTGTTTTAATAAGCCTCTCAGGATCCTTCACAGTGTCTCTTATCAACGTCTATTGCCAGCATCGGGGGAGGAATATTCCCTCTTCTCCACGCCTTCTCTATTAGTTAGTGTTTGTCAGGTTTCTGACAGTGGCCATTCTGAGTGCTGTGAGGTGATTCCTTCCCGTGGTTTTGATTTGCATGTCTCATATTTAGTGGAACTGACTTCTTTTCATGTGATTTCTTTCCAAGGGTGAGTTATGTTAGACTCTGCAAGACTCTGCAACAGGAGTCATGTTACCCCTTGATGCAGCTACGTGTAACTCGACCCTGTTTTAAATTCTTTTCAGATGACCACCCCTTGGGCGTTTGTTGAGATCAGCTGTTTTTGACTTTCAGACCCTTTGGCCTTGAGAATATTCAACGCCCATCAGCACAGCTTTCCAAGCTGTTGTTACAGAAAATGGCCACAAGGCAGAATTACTCATCCCACAAGATTCCCCCCACTCCCTGTCATTTCTGTGTGATTATTTATTGGAATAGAAGTGATTTCTGATTTAATGTGTGTTTCAAGTGTATAGGAACTTGATATGTTTATCTATTCTCTTTCAAGTTCCTGTTCTCATCGGGGTGATTACAGTGTGTTCAGTAAACTTCCACCTGCTATTCAGTATGTCGTTTTGGTCATCTATTGAATACATATATGTGTGTCTACATTAATTCAAATCTCTTAATTTACAGCACCAGTACCTAGAGATTGAGGGCTCCTGCAGAGGGCAAGAGGCACTCCACAAACATCATGGGGTCACAATGCCTACCACATCCTCCCAGGACCCTGAGCCCCAAAACAATCCAGCCTTGGGACCCAAGCCTGCCCAGTCTCCAGAGATTGCCAAGATAATCCAGAATTACCAAGAGATTAGTCAAGGTAACCATGGGATGAGGGGAATAGAATCAGCATATGTTTCTATATTTATTGTGTTTATCCAGTTATTTGAACTTGAGTATATAGGTGAATTACAAGGCAGTGGATTTTTTTAAAATTTTTTAATTCATAGTCACTTGATTCACTCACACATTGATGTTCATATGCTGTATTTCAGGGACTGTTCCTGTATAGATTATGACAAAAACTGTAGTATCATTCCTAGTGTTATCCAGTAGGTCCTTGTGGCTTATTTTCTAAATAGGAATGTGCACGTTAAAGAATTAGCTTATTTCTAAGTGCCCAAACCTTTCTTCTCTGCTAACAGTGAGACAAGCTTTTCCTAAGTCTGTGAGCTGTTTATCTTGGCTCAAAGAGCTCCTATGTATCCATTTTTAGAGTCCACCTACAAGTGACATCATATCCCATTTTTCACTCCATGTCTCTCTCACTGCACTTGCTATGGTCATCTCTACCTTCTTGCCTGTGCATTCTTCCTTGTGGCTGACTCATGTACCATTGTGTATATAGAACCCGTTTTCTTTATTCGTTTCCTTGTCCTTGTACCCTTAGTTTTGTAGCAGCGTACCTTCTTTGGAAACCGGTCCGGCACGGGTGGCATGGGTACCCTTGTCTTTGAAAATGCTTCTTTTCCCTGACTGTATGCCCAGGCATGTGATTGCTGTTTCCTCATACACGTCCATGTTTCATTTTCTAAAGATCCTTCATACTGTTCTTTCTAGTGGATGAACCAAGAGAGACTTTTAGTAACCCCATCCAAAATAATTTCTTGATGGGAGTTTCTATTCCTAAACTTTTCCCATTTTTATTTTGTGAAACTTCATTCTTAATTATTTCTGGTGTTTGCAGCCATCCATCCACTCTTTCTTTTTCAATTGAGGTACAGTTGATTCACATTACTCTATTTGCTTTGGGATACAAGAGAATGAGTCAATATTTTCATGGAATATATACCATTTAAACATATTGCAAAAATCTCGGCTATAGTTCTCTCTGTTGCATACGATATCCTATTATTTTTCTTACATTGTACATAATGAATTTTATTTCTTAATTTCTATTTCAATCTGGCAACACCCACAACCAAATCTGCACAGGCATCCTTAGTTTCTGGATTTGTGAGTCTCTTTCTGTTTAATAGATAACTCCATTTGTCTTGTTTTAGTTGGAAATTAAGTGTGATTTCCTAGGGCAGTTTTCTTTGTGTTTCTGACAACCTTGCCTTAGATGAGAATATGTAAATAAATTCTCCTGAAAGAATTCTCAGGAATAGTATAACATGAAAAGGACTTTTGTTCACCTTTCAGCCCGCAGAGCTGCTGACCTGACATACTAACCTCTCCCTGTTTCAGCCCGGGAACCTGTGGTGCAGAGTTTCCGGGCTGAAATAGGAACTTTTCCCTATTGCAGCCTGGGAACTTGAAGCACAGAGTTGCCACCCTGAAATAATAGGAACTGTTCCCTATTTCAGCCCAGGAACTTGGGGCGCACAGTTGCCAGCCTGAAATGACAGGAACTTTTCCTCATTTCAGCCCAGGAACTTGGGGCGCAGTGTTGCTGGCCTGAAATAAGAACTTTTCCCTATTTCAGAACAGGAACTTCGGGTTCAGAGTTGCCAGCCTTAAATAGGAACTTTCGCCTGTGTCAACCCGGGAACTTGGGGCACAGAGTTGCCAGCCAGAAATAGGAACTTCTCCCTATTTCAGCATGGACATTTGAGGCCCAGATTTTCTATAGTGCAGCCTGGAAGTTTGGGGCACAGATAAAAATACAGGAAATACATCTTCAGAGTTAACACCTTTTGAATTGTTTTTGAAAGTATCATCAAAATTTTTATGTATCTTATGATGGTACTTATTATCAGAATGTAGGCTTGGTAAAATGTGACTTTCCCATTAAATAATGCTTTCTTGTCCTTATTTATCTTGCTGGTAGATTCATTGTCTTCTTTTGACTAGTTAGTTGTTTCTGAAGCAAAGATTCAAATGGTCCATCTATTTTGTGTGATTTTTTTAAATCTCATCCACAGTAATTTCTCAATTGCTTTTTGTATTGTATAACATTTCCCATTTTCATTTTGTTCCTTTTTTCTTCTAGTTTTGTGTTTGTAGCTATACATCCCATTTTTTTTTTTTTTTTGTAATTGAAGTACAGTTGATTAACACCACTAGGTGTGTGTTGTGATACAGCATAGGGATGCAGTATTTTTATGGAATCCACTTTATTGAAATAGTACTGAATTGTGAGCTTTCTGTTGGTTTTACAGATGAACTGCTTGTGTGTATCTTGGTTTGCAAATATTTCTTTACATTCTGGGTTGCCTTTTTCATTCCCAAAGGTTTACTTTTTTGGACACCTGCTTTGAAATTGAAGTAGGTCACATTTTCCTGGTTTGGGTTTATTTCTCATTGTGCTAGACCTCACAATGAAGTCATCCAAACCCAAAAAGACCTTGTAGTTGACATCCTCACATTTCCTGCCTATGTTTTCCTTAAGACTTTCATAGAATCCCTCTTGACCTTTAGATACTTATGATTTGGAGTTCATTTCGTGTATGGTATTGGAGAGTGTTCTAACCTCATTCCCGTTTTCTTTGTTTTAATAAGCCTCTCAGGATCCTTCACAGTGTCTCTTATCAACGTCTATTGCCAGCATCGGGGGAGGAGTATTCCCTCTTCTCCAAGCCTTCTCTAGCAGTTAGCGTTTGTCAGGTTTCTGACAGTGGCCATTCTGAGTGCTGTGAGGTGATTCCTTCCTGTGGTTTTGATTTGCATGTCTCATATTTAGTGGAACTGACCTCTTTTCAGGTGATTTCTTTTCGAGGGTGAGTTTTGTTAGACTCTGCATGACTCTGCAACAGGAGTCATGTTACCCCTTGGTGCAGCTATGTGTAACTCGACCCTGTTTTAAATTCTTTTCGGATGACCACCCCTTGGACATTTGTTGAGATCAGCTGTTTTTGAATCCCAGACCCTTTGGCCTTGAGAATACTCAACGTCCATCAGCACTCTACCCAGGGTAGGAACCAAATAAATAAGTAAACAAACAAAGAAGAGAGCAGATATTAAATAATAACGATAATGAACCCAAACATCTGTGCAGAGACAGGCTCAAGGGAAAGTCACACTGTCCATTTCAGGGACTCCAACAGTTAATTCCCACTTCCTCTCATCAGAGAAGCAAACCTCTAACACTGCAGGAAGAGTGTCCACTGGCCAATTGCACAGGATGGAAGGGAACCCACAGGCTTTATTGGACCTGGGGATGGGGAGGAACCACAGATGGGAAGGACCGAAGGATGGGAAGACCCTGAAGACGAAAAGGACCCGCGGACAAGGAGGACCACCTAACGAGTTGACTGGGCTGCTTTTCCTCTCCACTATCAGCAGCTCTGTGTTCCTAGCATCCAGTTTAACCTGTAAAACTCTGAACCCTGCTTTTACAAGCTCTCAGTGGAGATGAGATGCATGTATTCAGGAGATTTTTATAATTAAATTACAGCACCCCACAGGACACCAGGTCCTGGCTGGTCCTCTGGGAACAGGACTTCCCCTTCCTCCTCTATGCTCCTTCCCAGTCAGACTGTACATGGAAGGGGGACTTCTATCCACTGGGACTGAATCTGAATAACCCTTGATCCAAGCTCTTCCCCAAATCCAAACCTAACTGCATCAAAGTCACACTGGAGAGCATTTCCATTGAGAGAAAAAAAAATCCAAACTCCATGAAAAGAAATATTGTCCAAAGGACTTGGGTGAACCTAAGAAATCTGAATATTTTATAGTCAGTCAGCACCTGGCCCAGTGTTGGCGCCCCCTTGGCCAGAAGACTGAGGGAGGGAGGGTCTGGTGAGGGAGACCCCTGGGCGCCACTCACCTTCAGCTCCCCCCTGGGAGGCCTCGATTAAGATTGAGCTCACTTTGCTGCTTGTTGAACCAGTAGAGACTTAGGATCACAGGCTGTCTTTTCCTTAAATATTTGTAACATCCCTTCCACCCTGAATGAATGAAAAACACATCAGAAGGAACTGTGCGGGGGGCAGTCAGACAAATGTTAGCACACACAGAACAATTACACCTAGAGATTTTAATACACAGAAGGTTTAGTATTGCTCAGTAAGACATCACGACAGTGACAGTGATGACAAAGATGACCTGTCTCTGTGTCCCCTCAAAGCAGGTTTATAAGAGGTGAGCCAAGCCCGGAGCAGGCAGCTTACTGTGAGATGCAGACACGCATCTGTCGCTGGGGTGGACCCCAGTGCACCTGTGTTACTGGATCCACCAGGGCCAGTGTGCGTGGTGAACTGGGACTGAGGACACGAGGTAAGATCATCAGTCAGGCTGACCTGGAAAATCACTACAGCTACTTCACTCAATATCCAAGCCCACTTACTGGGGGAGGCTTAGGAGGCTCAGAGGAACTGACGCCTGCCGGGACTCTTCTGCCCTCAGAAAGCCTGCGTTTCATAGCACCACTCTGTCTGCACAGACCCAGCTAATAGAAACAAAGCTGCTTTATTTCCCAAGGCCTCTATTTTGTAAGTAAAGCCAACCTTTCTTCTAGCTCTTCTGCTCTACTCTAATCCCCCTTATAAGAAACAGTCCAGAACTGGTAAGAAAGCCAGACTAAACGATGTCAAAAACAAAAGGCAAAAAAGTCTTCTTGAAACATTACAATTCATCTGGGACAGGATTTCTTACAAATATTATGGAGCTATTCTCTCTTTTCACTGGTCACAAGAAAATTAAACCTTTTCACATTTCTGCTAACAAATATACATAAAATCTTGCTATTTTTACAATATTGCTACAACATTTTACAGGGAAATTGATGTTAAATCTACATCAGTGAATGCACTCAATTGCTCTCTGTTTTAAATCGTCTCATGATATATATAAATTGTTTAACTGGACCAGATCCACTGTGAGTGGAACTGGTCAGAAGGTATTTGTGGACTTCCTAGGTAGAAAGAAAGTTGCTTGTCTCCTTAAGTGTGTTTGTTAGCAAATGCACTTATGGCCACCACGTGACGAGGACAAAGCACAGTGTCCCTGGTTGTGCTTTTCTTTCCAGCCCTCGGGGACGTCTGCCTGTCATGGTCCTATCACTGGCGGGTCAGGTGGGCCAGCCGGGCTGGGCAGCGGGAGCAGCGGCAGGTCTGCGGGGTGGCTTAGCTGTGCTCTGCTGTGACCACTGGG
The DNA here is from genome assembly GCF_033118175.1 of Dama dama. NCBI lineage: Eukaryota > Metazoa > Chordata > Mammalia > Artiodactyla > Cervidae > Dama > Dama dama. The sequence continues at coordinate 94,621,142 of NC_083692.1, forward strand.
GACACGGATGATCTTCTTGGGTCCCTGTCCTCTGACCTGTTGCTGGAGGTTTGCAGCGTAAGGTAACCACCACAGTGGAGGTGCGAGACTGCCCCTAAACACAGAAGCCCATTTCATCAGTGCTTCCCTTCAGAGAGGATGGGCACACTGAGGCAGAGTCTGCAGCTCTGTGGCTGATTCGTATTGATATTTGGTAGAAACCAATGCATTATTGTAAAGCAATTATCCTTCAGTTAAAAATGAATTTAAAAAAAGAGCCTGCAGACTTTGCACTGCCCAAGACAAAAGGAGCAAAGAAAACAAAACAAACACACCACCGCCACCACCCATTGTATTTCCTTCCATTGAAGAAAGCCTTGCCTGGATAGAGCACTGATTTCTGTGTTTGATTTTTAAATAACATTTACATAGAATAGTCCAGAAAAAAGTTTATGGTAGGTCTTAATTTTAAAATTTTAAAGTACGTACTTCATGATGTACAATTCATGAATTCCTTTAACCATGTTGGAACTTTTTGCCTCATCTAAGAATTGAATGCAAAGCCCAGCAACTGTGACTGAACTATATCATTTCATATACTCTCTCTGCATTTGATCCTGGAACAAAGTTTATGTCTAAGAAACCAGTGTGAACACGTGAATAAAGAAAACACCAGAAAACACAACTTATCTAAGTGTTTTCCATTCTATTTTTTTAAAGTTTGGCTTACATTATAATTTGGGGACACACTGTCTTGTTTAAATATTCTGTAAATTTATAACAGATACAACAGGCCAGGTGATTTGGAGTAATGAACATCTTCATTAGGAAATAAACCTGCACCTTTTCCACTTGCTACAGCGTGCATTAAGCAAGGTATCACACAGAACAGAAAATGAAAATTAATGTATTGGAGGCAGAGGGTGTCTGATGCTTGAGACATTTGGAGAAGGCTATAGCCCCACATTTGAATGGCTGGAATGCACAGCTGATGCTGTCACGATATGTTGTTTACTGTAGCTTCCTCGTGTGGAGGAAAAGACACACAACCCTGATTACAGGCTCTCCAGTATACCACATTCTGGGCCAACATCTGATGTCCACTTCTGCCTGCAAAGTGTCCAAGGCTCCTTTTAATAAAACAGCGTAGGACAACAATACAGGTTTTCATTTTAAGTAAAGCATTCTTATTCCATTACTAAAACACAGTTATAAGAGAAACAGGAACATGTGTGGGCTTGGTGTTTTAAATAACTGAAACATTAACTTTTTCATGGGGTAAAGCAATCATAAATTTGTTTATTTGGTTGCACAGAGCATAGTAGAGAACAGATCACCTTATTTGATTTAAATCTGTAACTGTTCTGGTATACAAACCTGGAGTTTTAGTAACTGTTTCATAAACTTCTCTCATTCCTTTACCTACAAGTAAAAAGACACAAATTACCACTTTCAAAAAACATTTTTAATAAGTTTGAAAAAATGTCAAACTGAAGCAATGTTTATTTCTCCAGATTTCTTGAATGCACAAAATAGGAATATCTTATACATCCCCACTTTAAACCCATACATTCACAGTAGAATATCCTTTGCTTTTGAGGGAAATCTGAGTTTCTTAGTGGAAATCAGTTTGGACTTAACTTGTGAATTCAGTGTGTTACAACAGAGAGCCTTCTAAGGAGGGTGTATCCTTTCTCACTCCTTTGTGGGATCTCCTGCCCACAAGGGAAAGGTAATTTACAAAATTACTATAAAAGAATGATAATCCCTCTTAGTTTTCCAAGTCCCCACCCCGATCAATGAACTCATGAGGTAGTAGTGAACAACATCAAAATACTTCCCCTGCAAAACGTTTGAATCAACTTAGATTTGACTCATAATCTCTTCGCTTTCATAGTTCTGTATCAAACTACAAATTATCACTTTTTAAAAGTATGTGTTCAACTATTTCTGTGAGAAAGGGCCAAGAGAAACGTAAGTATCTTAACTCCTAATGTGAATTCGACAGAGAGATTTCTGAGGGCATTCAGACACAGAGAGGGTTTTTCCGGGGAATTCTAACAGAGTCGGAGGACTCCAAGGAAATCCTGACAGACAGAAAGGGGTTTACGGGGACTCCTGAGAGGCAGAAAAGGGTTACCAGGGATTCCCACCAGATAGAAGGTGGTTTCCGGGCGATTCCCCGCCAACAGAAAGGGATTTACAGAGCATTCTGAGTGTAAGAAGGGCTATTCCGGGCTATTCCTGAGGGTCAGAATAAGGATTCCTGGGGATTCCTGAGGAGTACAAGGGGGTCTCGGGGATATTCCCCACGAAAGAATGCTTCCAGGGATTCCTTACGGACAAAGGGGTTTCCGATGGTTACACGACTAGCAGATGGTGGTGTCCAGAGGGTTCTCCACTAACAGAAGGGGGTTTCCTGGAATATTCTGAGCAGAGAAGGTGGTTTCCAGGGGATTCCCCACTGACAGAAAGGATTTTCCAGGGTTACTGAGGGCAGAAGGTGGTTTCCAGGGGACTTCCCACTGGCAGAAGGGGGTTTCCCGGGATATTCTGAGGACAGAAGTTGGTGTCCAGAGGATTCCCCACTGACAGAAGGGTGTTTCCCGGGATATTCTGAGGACAGAATGTGGTGTCCAGGGAATTCTCTACTGACAGTATGGGATTTCCTGTGATATTCTGAGGACAGAAAGTGGTGTCCATGGGATTCCCCACTGATACAAGGGGATTTCTCAGAGTTAACAAGGGCAGAAAGTCATGTCTGGGGGATTCCCACTGGCAGAAGAGGATTCCGGGACATTCCGTGGTCAGAAGCCTGTTTCCAGGGGATTTCCCACTGACATAAGAGCATTCCTGGGATTTTCTGAGGACAGAAGGTGTGTCCGGGGATTCCCCACTGACAGGAGGGATATCTTTGGGAATCTGAGCAGAGAAGATGGTGTCCAGACGACTCCCCACTGATAGAAGGGGTTTCCTGGGACATTCTGAGGGCAGAAGGTGGTTTCCCTGGGATTCTCCATTAACAGAAGGGGTTTCCTTGGATATTTTCAGGACAGAAGGTGGTGTCCAGGTGATTCCCCACTGAGGTTAGGGGGTTTCCTGGGATATTCTGTGGACCGAAGGTGGTGTCCGGGGGATCCCCCACTGACAGACGGGGATTTCCCAGGATATTCTGAGGACAGAAGGTGGTTTCCGGAGGATTGGCCACTGACAGAAGGGGGTTTCCCGGGATACTCTGAGGACACTAGGTGGTGTCCAGGGGATTCCCCACTGACAGAAGGGGGTCTCCTGGGGTAATCTGAGGGCAGAAGGTAGTTTCCAGGCGATTTCCCACTGGCAGAAGGGGGTTTCCTGGGATATTTTGACAGAAGGTGGTTTCCAGGGTATGTTGGAAATGTTTCCAGAATGTCGTGTCTGGGTATCCCCACTGGCAGAAGGGGATTCCCGGAATATTCTTTGGTCAGAAGATGGTGTCTAGGGGATTTCCCACTGACAGAAGGGTGTTCCTGGGATAGTCTGAGGATAGAAGCTCATGTCTGCAGGATTCCACTTTGACAGAAGGAGGTTTTGTTGGATATTCTGAGGACAGATGGTGATGTCCATGGGAATCCCCACTGACAGAAGGGGGTTTCCGGGGATTTCGAACTGATAGAAGGGGGTTTCCCGGCATATTCTGAGGATAGAATGTGGTTTCCGGGGGATTTCCCAGAGACAGAAGTGCAGTTCCTGGGGTATTCTGAGGACAGTAGGTGGTGTTCAGGGGATTCGCCACTGACAGAAGGGTGTTTCCCTGGTTATTCTGAGGACAGAAGCTGATATCGATGGGAATCTCCACTGACAGAAGTGGGTTTCCCGGGATATTCTGAGGACAGAAGGTGGTTTTCCGGGGATTTCCCACTGACAGAAGGGGGTTTCCCGGGATATTCTGAGGACAGTAGTTGGTGTCCAGGGGATTCCCCACTGACAGAAGTGGGTTTCCCAGGATAGTCTGAGGACAGAATATGGTGTCCAGGAAATTCCCTACTGACAATATGGGATTTCCCGGGATATTCTGAGGACAGAAAGCGGTGTCCATGGGATACCCCACTGATACAAAGGGATTTCTCAGGGTTAATGAGGGCAGAAAGTCATGTCTGGGGGATTCTCACTGGCAATAGGGGATTCCCGGGTCCTTCTGTGATCAGAAGCCTGTTTCCAGGGGATTTCCCACTGACATAAGAGCGTTCCTGGGATATTCTGAGGACAGAAGGTGTGTCCGGGGATTCCCCACTGACAGAATGGTGTAGTCAAAGTGGGGGGGAGGTCGATGGCTCTCAACGTGTGCATGGGCTGGCGTGTTTCAGGCTGGCGGCAGGTGTGAGCTGAAATGGGATTTAGTCCATTAGTAAGTCCTTGTAGCCTAAAAATGTGTGTCTAAGGAAATACAGCAGAAGAGTTGGAAACAGCTATAAAGCGAGTTTACTACTTAAAATTGAGAATACAGGAGCTTTACAGATCACTGAGGTACTGCCCTCTGCAGCTTACAGCACAGCCAAGCCTTGGGGTTGCCAGCTCCCTCTCTTCCTGTCCCCCCACCCCGCCCTCTCGCTCTCTCCTCCTCCTCCGTCTCTGCCTCTGTCTCTGATCTATTTATCACCTGTCTATCATCTATTTATTATCTATGCCTCTGTCTCTGCCTCTGTCTCTATTTATCATCTATCATCTATTTATTAACTATCTAATCTCCTTCTCTGCATATATGTGTGTATGTAATTATGTATAAATATTTAGAAATCATAGCTTTAAAATAAACACTTCTGACATACTGTTAAGGTAAATAGAATGTTAAATTTCCTTAAAAGGGCAGTCCTTTAAACACAGATTAATGTGTATTTTAAAATATGCTTTGATTTTTGTCCAATGGCAACTAGAAAATTTACTGCCCACTTAAATGAATAATTAATTGTTGTCAAAATCCACTGTATGTTTAGAAAATTAACTGAAATTTAGCTTCTTACTTCCTCTAAAAATATCATTTAGGAGTAAATAAGGGTGTAATTGTTTTTGTTGTTTAGTTGCTAAGTTGTGTCTGACTCTTTGCAACCCCATGGACTGTAACCCATCAGGCTCCTCTGTCCATGGGATTTTCCACAGATTTTTGGAAACAAACTAGTGGTTCCCGAATGGGCAAGGCACGCAGGGGAGGGATAAATTAGGAGTTTGAGATTAACATACACATATACTACTGTATATGAAAGAGATAATCAACAAGGACTTACTGTATAGCACAGGGAACTCAACTCAATATTCTGTAATTATCTATATGAGGAACAAATCTGAAAAAGATGGATATATGTAGATGTATACCTGAACTGCTTTGCTGTATACCTAAACTAATATAACACTGATAATAAACTATATCTGAATATAAAAAAATTAAATTAAAAATAAAAACTGCCCCCAAATACCCAAATAATTATATGTTTTAACTTTGATATTGTGTGTTAAATCGCTTCAGTCATGTCCAACTCTTTGTGACCCTATGGACTGCAGCCCACCAGGCTCCTCTGTCCATGGGATTCTCCAGCCAAGAATACTGAAATGGGTTGCCATTCCCTTCTCCAGGGGATCTTCCCGACTCAGGGATCAGACCCACATCTCTTAGGTCTCCTGAATTGGCAGGTGGGTTCCTTACCATTAACACCACCTGGGAAGCCCAAACTTTGATACTGTTTTATATTCTTTGGGCTTCCCTGGTGACTCAGATGGTAAAGAATCCACCTGAAATGCAGGAAGCCTGGGTTAATAATGTTCTTTTACCTTCAGTAGCAATATTTTATTTACAGGTAAGCCAACCCTGTTTAAAATACACATCAATGCATTCACAGTTGGCATCAACATTATTCAACACATTCTGCTGTTACTTACAACTAGCAAGAGTTGTGGAATTTAGTCATTTTATGTACACTGAATTACTGTCAGTAAATAAGTATATGCTCTTTAGTGGCTAAAAATAGTTTTGAAAAGCAAAAAGACATACGGTGTCTGACTGAATTAAAAAAACAAGACCCTTCAATAGGCTGCCTATAAGAGACTCATTTCATGGTGAAAGATACACAGAGACAGAAACTTAGAAGATAGAAAAAGATTTCATGCAAGAAAGCAGGGGTAGCAATACTCCTTTCAGACAAAACAGACTTTAAATCAAAGGGAAAAAAGGGGAAAAGAGCATTGTATAATGGTTGAAGGATCCAGAGAATGTTTGTTAACATAGACACATCTAATATAAGATCACCTAACATATATGAAAGGGCTTCCCTAGTGGCTAGGTGCTAAAGAATCTGTCTGCCAGTGCAGGAGATGTGGATTCAATCCCTGGGTTGAGAAGATCCCCTGGAGAAGGAAATGGCAACCCATTCCAGTATTCTTGCCTGGGAAATCCTATGGACAGAGGAGCCTGGCAGGCTACAGTCCATGGGGTTGCAAAGAGTCAGGCACACTTAGAAACTAAACATCAACAACATACATAAAGCAAATATTAATAGACATGAAGACAGAGATTGATAACAGGAGGAGCCTAACAGCCCAGTGACATTAAAAAAAACCAGATAAGATAGTAAAAAATATTAAGTCAATCATAGTCTTAAATGATACAATATATCAGTTGGACTTACTTGATATCCACAGGTCATACCATCTAACAAAGCAGAATTTCAGTTTTTTTGAAGTGCACATGGAATATTTTCTAGGACAGATCATCTACTATGTCAAGAAATAAGCCTCAACGAATATAAGGAGATGAACTTATGTTAAGCATTTTTCTGACTGTTACATCAACTGAAGAAACACACTGGAAAACAACAAACATGTGGAGACTAAACATGCTTCCGAACAGAATCAATGTGTCAACAGTGAGATCAAAACAGAACTGCAATACCTCAGACAAATGAAAATGAAAACAAAACTCTGTATAATTTACTGGACTCTGCCAAATTAGTTCTAAGACAGAAATTCATAGCAATGTAGACCTTCAAGAAACGAAAAAAATGAAAAAAAACTCGAACAACTTAACCTACCAAATAAAGGAATTAGCAAAAGAAAAAACAGCACAACATGAACAGAAGGAAATGAAGATCAGAGAGAAAATAAGAGATCAAAGAAACCATGCACTATTTTAAAAGTCAAAATTATCAGTTTTTACCCAGATTCACAAAAAAGAGAAAGGAGCCAAATAAAATGAGAAATGAAAGGATACGTAACAGGTACCATGAAAATCTGGAAAAAAAAAATCATATTCTTTGAACAGGTCAACAAATTGGACAACTTAGAAAATGAAAAAATTTCTAGAAACCTACAGATTGTAAAGACTGAGTCAAGCAGAATTAGACACTGATCTGACCACCAGAAGAGTATCTCAATCTGTAATTAAAAAAACAAAACAAAAAACTCTCAGCCAAGAAGTCTAACCCAGTCTAGTTCACAGGGGAATTTTACCAGGCACACAAGGATTTCTATCTATCCTTCTGAAACTCTTCCAAGTAACTAAAGAGGGAATACCCCCAAAGTCATTTCATGAAGCCACCATCATCATGACACCAAAACCAGACAAATACACAACAAAATAAGAAAATTACAGGCCAACACCTCTGACAAACATACATGCAAAAATCCTCAACAAAATATTAGCAAACCAAATCCAGTGATACACAAATAGTGTCATGGTCCAGGCACAGGTTGGAAAAAAATTTCCAGACATGAGAGGGAAATAAAGTTTATTAGAATGGGAGATGCTATTAGAATCTGGCATGATGGGAGATGCCAGCTCAAGCGAGAACTGATGTTGAACAGGGCTCTTTAGTACACTTTTATATCCAGGGTACAAGAAATGGGATAGGGGTCTTGAGGTCATCTGCTGATTGGATGAGGCATGTATACTGGGTGGGGAAGAGTAAAGCAAAGATCTTCTCCCTGTGGGGTAGGAGGGGAGACAGGTTATACTGCTCAGGAGGACCTGAAATCCATCAATAGTTATAATATGGGGGAGGGAAGGACGATAAGAGTCTGGTTTTTCTGTTCCTGCATTCCAAGATCCTCCTTGGTTTTATCTGCTTGGTTTTTGTCCTTGGGTCACCACAATCCTCCCTCTTTAATTTTAGGGCCAATTCTTTGGCCCCTGTTGATACCCTGCTCATGTCTAACTATCTACCTATTTCCCTTCTCAGGCATTTGGGGACCCATTATCAAAGGAAAAGGGGTGATGACCACTCTGACTTTTCAGGCTATACAGGGGCATTGTGGGGCTCTGGGTTCCCTTTGCCTGCTTTCTGTCAGGGTGCATTTACGGAGGGAGATGAGAGTCCATGGAGTGGTAAGGTGACTTGTTTCAGCATCATCTTGTATCGGTCGGAACATTCTTATTGTACTACCACTTGCAGATTTGTTGTATTCTAGAAGAAACAAACTTAACAAGAAAGTTACAGGTCTGTGGCCCAAAGATTAATAGAGGTAGAAAAGCTGCTCAGGGCTAGCCAGGAGAACCAGGATCAGACGCTGGTTCATGATGTTAGTGTTTCTCTAGGTACAAGAAGATGCAAGAATTGGGGTTCATAAAATCTTTACCCCAAAACATCTGACTATCTGAAGGCCAGTTCTTCTGGGTTTTTCCCACAGCACAGTTCAATTCAGTTTAGTCGCTCAGCCGTGTCTGACTCTTTGCAACCCCACGGACTGCAGCATGCCAGGCCTCCCTGTCCATCACCAACTCCCGGAGTTTATTCAAACTCATGTCCATTGAGTCGGTGATGCCATCCAACTATCTCATCCTCTGTCACCCCCTTCTCCTCCTGCCTTCAGTCTTTTCCAGCAGTCAGGGTCTTTTCAAATCAGCCCTTCAAATCAGGTGGCCAAAGTATTAGAGTTTCAGCTTCAAAATCCGTCCTGCCAATGTATTCAGGACTGATTTCCTTTAGGATGGACTAGTTGGATCTCCTTGCATTCCAAGGGACTCTCAAGAGTCTTCTCCAACACCACAGTTCAAAAGCATCAATTCTTCAGTGCTCAGCTTTCTTTATAGTTCAACTCTCACATCCATACATGACTACTAGACAAACCATAACCTTGACTAGATGGAACTTTGTTGGCAAAGTAATGTCTCTGCTTTTTAATATGCTGTCTAGGTTGGTCATAACTTTCCTTCCAAGAAGTAAGCGTCTTTTAATTTCATGACTGCAATCAACATCTGCAGTGATTTTGAAGCCCCCCAAAATAAAGTCTGCCACTGTTTCCACTGTTTCTCCATCTATTTGCCATGAAGTGATGGGAATGGATGCCATGATCATTGTTTTCTGAATGTTGAGCTTTAAGCCAACTTTTTCACTCTCCTCTTTCACTTTCATCAAGAGGCTCTTTAGTTCTTCTTCACTTTCTGCCATAAGGGTGGTGTCATCTATATATCTGAGGTTATTGATATTTCTCCCAGCAATCTTGGCTCTAGCTTGTGCTTGTGCATTTCTCATGATGTACTCTGCATATAAGTTAAATAAGCAGGGTGACAATATACAGCCTTGATGTACTCCTTTCCCAATTTGGAACCAGTCTGTTGTTCCATATCCAATTCTAACTGTTGCTTCTTGACCTGCATACAGATTTCTCAAGAGGCAGGTTAAGTGGTCTGGTATTTCCATTTCTTTCAGAATTCTCCACAGTTTATTGTGATCCACACAGCCAAAGGCTTTGGCATAGTCAATAAAGAAGAAATAGATGTTTTTCTGGAATGCTCTTGCTTTTGCGGTGATCCAATGAATGTTGGCAGTTTGATCTCTTGTTCCACTGCCTTTTCTAAAACCAGCTTGAACATCTGCAAGTTTACGGTTCATGCATTGTTGAAGCCTGGCTTGGAGAATTTTGAACATTACTTTGCTAGCGTGTGAGATGAGTGCAATTGTGCGGTAGTTTGAGCATTCTTTGGCATTGCCTTTCTTTGGGATTGGAATGAAAACTGACCTTTTCCAGTCCTGTGGCCGCTGCTGAGGTTTCCAAATTTGCTGGCATATTGAGTGCAGCACTTTCACAGCATCATCTTTCAGGATTTGAAATAGCTCAACTGGAATTCCATCACATCCACTAGTTTTGTTCACAGTGATGCTTCCTAAGGCCCACTTGACTTCACATTCCAGGATGTCTGGCTCTAGGTGAGTGATCACACCATCGTGATTATCTGGGTCGTGAAGATCTTTTTTGTATAGTTCTTCTCTGTATTCTTGCCACCTCCTCTTAATATCTTCTGCTTCTGTTAGGTCCCTACCATTTCTGTCCTTTATTGAGCCCATCTTTGCATGAAATATTCCCTTGGTATCTCTAATTTTCTTGAAGAGATCTCTGGTCTTTCCCATTCTGTTGTTTTCCTCTATTTCTTTGCATTGATCACTGAGGAAGGTTTTCTTATCTCTCCTTGCTATTCTTTGGAACTCTGCATTCAAATGGGTATATGTATTTTTTTCTTCTGTGTGTTTGGCTTCTCTTCTTTTCACAGGTATTTGTAAGGCCTCCTCAGAAAGCCATTTTGCTTTTTTGAATTTCTTTTTCTTGAGGATGGTCTTGCTCCCTGTCTCCTATACAGTGTCACAAACCTCTGTCCATAGTTCATCAGACACTCTGTCTATCGGATCTAGTCCTTTAAATCTATTTCTCACTTCCACTGTATAATCGTAAGGGATTTGACTTAGGTCATACTTGAATGGTCTAGTGGTTATCCCTACTTTCTTCAATTTCAGTCTAAATTTGGCAATAAGGAGTTCATGATCTGAGCCACAGTCAGCTCCCAGTCTTGTTTTTGCTGACTTTATAGAGCTCCTCCATGTTTGACTGCAAAGAATATAATCAGTTTGAAATCGGTGTTGACCATCTGGTGATGTCCACGTGCAGAGTCTTTTCTTGTGCTGTTGGAAGAGGGTGTTTGCTATGACCAGTGAGCACAGAGTGCCTTATTTCTGATCTCCACCCTGAACTCCTTCCGGGGGTGTTGAAGGTCAGCAGCTCGCAGTGGTCATGATGTAATCTTTGCAGAGGCAGCTGGCAAGTGCCAGCTCCCAGTCAGCAGGGTCCCTTCATAGCCACATAGTTGACCACGCTTTGGGGGCATTTCATGGCCATTTTGTCCCGCGGTGCTGGGAAGGCTCATTCCCAGGTCTAGGGAAGAGTTCATTGATAGGCCACTCAGTGTGGTTTGTTGGACCTGACCTTTCCTGTAGCAAAAGTCTCTGGACCGTACCTGTCTTACCAGCCTTTTGGTCCAGGAAAATGTTCCCTCTTATTGCTTCTTCCCATATCTAGAGTTACATTATTACAATCACTGATGTCATATAGAACTGCATATCAGCGTTTTATCACAGGCTCAGTCACACATTTAGTAATGTAAGAAGCAATCTTCTGAAACAAGCGACATAGCAAATACTATAACCAGCAGTTATTAGTAAGGTCACAAGCAAGAATTTAAGTCAAGGACTTTCATTAGGTATAGTCCAGTATACCCCCAGGTCATCTGACGTAGTTAAATGATTATAGTCAGGTATTAATCTCCTGGTTGTACATCATGGAACATCTGACCTTGATCCGAAGATTGGTTATTGAGATAAGCTTTAGAAAAAAACTTATAGTGTCCTTTTTAATAACTTAATTAAACCTTTTAGCAATATAACATAACAACAAGTAACTGCCGCCAAAGTGAGTCTTAGTAAACACAGACCTTAATTAACAAAACTAGAACTTAATATTGGAGAAAGCAATAGCAACCCACTCCAGTACTCTTGCCTGGAAAATCCCATGGATGGAGGAGCCTGGTAGGCTGCAGTCCATGGGGTCGTGAAGAGTCGGACACGACTGAGCGACTTCACTTTCACTTTTCACTTTCATGCATTGGGGAAGGAAATGGCAACCCACTCCAGTGTTCTTGCCTGGAGAATCCCAGGGACGGTGGAGCCTGGTGGGCTGCCGTCTATGGGGTTGCACAGAGTCGGATACGACTGAAGTGACTTAGCAGTAGTAGCAACAGAAGTTAATATTAAGTGAAATATAACTTTTTGTCATTGTGAGGGCATTAATCTTGTATCCAGGGAAGGCTTTAATCCATCAAATAAAAATGAGGTTTGTCAAGGAGCCGGGAAAATCCAAGCGGCCATCTTGGATTTCCCATAGCCCTGACTTTTTGATTTACAGCTATTGCGCACCCCTTTTTAATTCCTCAATTTAGGAGTAGACTGTTGCCATGTTTTAAGGACATCAGGATAGCAAAAGTCTAACCACAAGGGCTTATTTTTCATAGAAGCAAAATGAGCTTTGTCTACATGTAACATAATCTTAAATAATGCTTCTTTACCAAAGTAACAGAAGATTTTAAAAACAAATATAAATCACTTAAAGGCAAAGAAATTAATAACCTGTTATGGAAAGCTGCATTCTGCATTTGTTCTCTTAACATAGAGACAGACTAAATCCCAGTCTGGTACCAGCTTACCAGATAACAAACAAAATTGGTTTATCAGTTAATCTTAGAAAAATATTTTCCATAAATTTTGAAGTAGCAGTATTCTTGCAAAGGCATCAGAGTGAAACCATAGAAGGCATGTTTAAAATTTGATTAAATTGTGATTGACAAAGAAACCTGGTCATCGCTGTGACTTTTAACACTTTAACATGATAACTAGGATTATAACTGACATTTTACCAGGACATATCAGATTTTCATGAATTCGCATAATTTCTAGGATTATCTATATTAGTAACATCAACCATACAATATAACCTGAGAAGATTCATCACTCCTCCAACAATACTTCCCATGTAATTTAACATGTCAAATGAACTCAGGTAGTTTAATGTCTCTCTTTGGGATGTTTCAGGGGCCCTCTGAAGCACCCCAAAGTTATCTAGAAGTCAAATGATTTAGGAAGTATTTTCAATAAATATCAAAAGGGTTTATAACAGTCAGATAGGATCATATAAGTCACTGTGAAACAACAGTTACTCACTAAGCCAAAGTTAACAAAAGATTTCAAAGGTAAACATAGAACAGATCACTTCAGAGGTAAAGAAACTCAAAATCCATTATCAAAGGCAGTTCAACATCTCAAGAAAACCTGTATTTATGCACAAAACTCTTCCCTTGAGGTCCACTTTCCATAAAACATTCGTATCACTTTTTGTACCCATTTCTTTGTTCTCCCATCCTGAAACAGCCACCTGTAAGTCAGACCTACTTCTTTTTCCCTTCATAAAATGTAATTTCATTCCTTATACCTTCTTTACTGAAAACACACATCCTACTTTCTTTAAGCAACCAAGAACTGACCTTTACATTAGCATTCTATAGACTGATGAACATAAATACTAGTGATAATTTCTAAAAAAAAAATTCTAGAGAGCATCTCAGCATGGCATCGAACATTATTCATTAATAGTCCAAAATCACTAGTTTCTCTGTAAGAGAAAGTTAGTGTTCAGTAATGAATGTTTCAGAATCTTATTTTATTTGGAAATGACCTAGCTATTCAATAAACTTCCATCACTTAGTTTAGCACAACCCTAGAAATTCAGGTTACCAAAATCTAAAGAGACTGTTTAGACAGACATTTTTAAAGTATAATTATTCGTAATAGAGTTTATCTAAAAGCTCATATCTCATTTACCTTTTTTTTTTTTGTTTTTTGGAGTTTCTTCACTCCAGGTATTTTCCTTGCTGACAAACTTGTAACGGATATAACAATATAACAATATTTCAGTTAAATTCAGTTCAGTCACTCAGTTAGGTCTGACTCTTTGTGACCCCATGGACCGCAGCATGCCAGGCTTCCCTGTCTATCACCAACTCCTGGAATTTACTCAAACTCATGTCCATTGAGTCGGTGATGCCATCCAACCATCTCATCTGCTGTCATCCCCTTCTCTTCCTGCCTTCACTCTTTCCCAGTATCAGGGTCTTTTCCAATTAGTCAGTTCATCACATCAGGGGCCAAAATATTGGAGTTTCAGCTTCAGCATCAGTCCCTCCAATGAATATTCAGGACTGATCTCCTTTAGGATGGACTGGTTGGATCTCCTTGCAGCCCAAGGGACTCTTAAGAGTCTTCTCCAACACCACAGTTCAAAAGCATCAATTCTTTGGCACTCAGCCTTCTTTATAGTCCAACTCTCACATCCATACATGACCACTGAAAAACCATAGCCTTGACTAGATGGACCTTTGTTGGCAAAGTAATGTCTCTGCTTTTTAATATGCTGGAGAAGGGAATGGCAAACCACTTCAGTATTCTTGCCTTGAGAACCCCGTGAACAGTATGACAATATTTAGCTAATTAATATTGTTATAAATAATAATAAGGACCGAACGTGAGGAAATTCTGAGTCCTTTTCCTGCTTTTGGCAAAAGCTGGTGTGCCATTCAGAGGATTTTTTTTTTTTTTTGGTCCCCAGTTTGAACTGGGGCCAGGCCTTTTGCAGGGTCAAATTTTTCCAGTTCCTAAGAATGCAGCCAAGGGGTGAGCCTGAGAGAGGCTCCCGAGATGTATCAGAACCCATCCTTAGCCTATATGCCGTAGAATGGGGTATTGAGAGTCACCGACTGGCAGAAAGGCATCCCATTTGTCTCAGTGATGTCTCCCTGCAACTGAGGCACAAAATCTCCACCATCTCAACAGTCACACTGAACAGCAAGGTGACGCCTGAGAACCGTGCGGCTAAGGCACCAGACCCGGGCAGAGAAAGACAGAGATTCCTGGGAGCAACCGGGTGATTCACTGTTTGGTGATTCCCTGAAACAAGGAAGGCACTCTTGGGATGGCTCAGAGGCAACACCTAGGCTCCTGTATATCAATCTGGACCAAAAGGGAAAGAAGTGAAAGTGACAGGGAAGAAGGCTGAGGAATCCGCCTTAAAATCCTATTGGGGAGGCGGTGGCCAGGGGACAATGGTCTCTGTTTTGCTTTAACCACTATGTGCCTGGGCTTCCCAGGTGGCTCAGATGGAAAAGTGTCTGCCTACAATGTGGGAGACCCGACTGGGTTAAATCCTTGGGTCGGAAAGATCCCCTGGAGAAGGAAATGGCACGCCACTCCAGTACTCTTGCCTGGAAAATTCCATGGGCGGAGGAGCCTGGTAGGCTACAGTCCATGGGGTCGCAAAGAGTCGGACATGACTGAGCGCCTTCACTTTCACTTTCTTTCACTATGTGCCTGACACATGCACAGAAGCTGTCTTGCTGGGGCGGGGTGGGGGGGGCGGCGGGAATGCCCTTGTGGCCTGATCCATTCGGTGTCCCCCTCATCCTCACAAGGGAGTCTTCAGTGGCAGGTGCCCTGATGGCTTTTAAGTGCCTGACCCGTGCCCACACAGTATTGGTTGGCCTAGTCCTCGGGTGGAGAGAAGACAAAGGAGAGACCCCACCCATTTGGGTGGCAGCTACTGGGGCGCAGTGAGCAGTGGGGCCTTTGAAACACACCAGAGGGTGACCCTGACCAGAGCTCCTCAGCTGTTTCCACAGCACTTGCCTGTTCGCAGAGGGTCCCTATGAAAAAGGAGAGGCGAAGACATGGGGGAAGAGACCCCAAGGTCCCCGTATGGGCCACCAAAAATGTCGTGATCTGGGAGTGGGTTGGAAAAGAATTTCCAGACATGAGACAGAATGAGAGGGAAATAAAGTTTGTTAGAATGGGAGATGCTGTTAGAACAGTGGGCCAGCTCAAGGGAGAACTGACGTTGATCAGGGCTCCTTAGTACACTTTTATACCCAGGGTACAAGGAATGGGATAGGGGCCTTGCGGATCATTTGCTGATTGGATGAGGCATGTGTACTGGATGGGGAAGAGTAAGGCAAATACCTTCTCTCCATGGGGTAGGAGGGGAGACACGTTATACTGCTCAGGAGGACCTGAATCCATTAATAGTTACAACATGGGGGAGGGAAGGACGAGAAGGGTCTGGTTTTTCCGTTCCTGCATTCCAAGACCCTCCTTGGTTTTATCTGCTCTTTAGCACTTGTGTCACCACAAAAAGGATCAAATACCACTCTCAAACTGGATTCATTCCAGGGTTGCAGGGATGGTTCAACATATGCAAAACGAAAACAAAAACACAGTGTGGTAACTACACTAACAAAAAGAAAGACACACCTAATTTCATTTCAATAGATGCAGAACAGAATAGCTTTTGATAAAATTCACCATCCATCTAGGCTAAAACCTCTCAACAAAGTGGGTATAGAGGGAACACGTCTCAACATAAATAAAAAGTTACTAAAGCAAACCCACAGCCAACATAATAATCAATGATGAAAAGCTAAAAGCCTTTCTGCTAAATTCAGGAACAAGACAAGAATGCCTACTCTCACCAGCTCTATTCAACAGAGTATTAGAAGCCCTGTGGATAATAGAGCAAATCAGATACTGTAAGAAACAAACGGTATCCAGCTGGAAGCAAAGAGGTGCAAATGTCCAGATGACACTGTATCAAGAATCCTAATGTTAGGGGAAGCACACTGACTGAAACCGTCCACCCTGGCCAGGCACCATAGTAACCATTTGCATGAGTTGTTTTATGACAGGAGGGCCTGCTAAGGAACAGGGAACTAATAAGCCACCACCAACCAGAAGAGTTCGGGAAAGGTCAAAAGGAGACACCACATGTCCGACCACCTCCCAGAATCCTCTCTGGCATCCATCTTGGCTGAACAAGGCGTGCACCACCAGGAAGGACTCTGAGTCAGAATGATTGGCTAAGGACAACCCGGAAACTAATCCCATCACCATAAAACCCCGAGACTGCGAGCCATGTGACAGAGCTGTTCTCCTGGGTTCCCTGACCCTCCTGCTCTCCATCCGGGCACCCTTTCCCAATAAAATCTCATGCTTTGTCAGCATATGTGTCTCATTCATTTCCAAGTGTTAGACAAGAGCCCAATTTCAGGCCCTGGAAGGGGTCCCCCTTCCTGCAACACTAAAGTCTCCACCTAAAAACTATGAGAACTAATGAATTCAGCAAGCTTGTTAATATCCAGAAATAGGTTGCATTCCTATATACTAATAATGAAATATCAGAATGAGAAAGTTAAAAAGAAAACCACCACCACCAATCCCGTTTAAAGTCACATTAAGGAAAAAAACCCTATGAATAAACTTAACTAAGGCACTGAAAAGACTATATTCTAAGAACAATATAAAGCATTGTTAAAAGATATAGAAGACGATTAAAAGAAATGAAAAGATACCCCACACTCTTGGATTGGAAGAATATTAAAATGGCCTAATACCTAAATCAATCTATACATTTAAGTCAATCCCTATCAAACTATGAGAATATTATCCACAGAACTAGAAATAATCCAAAACTGACAGAGAGCTATAAAACACTCCAATTCCCAAAGCAATCTTAAAAAAGAGAGCAAAGCTGGAAGTATGATACTCCCAGACTTCTGTCTATACTATGAAGCTGGGTAATCAAACCAGTGTTTTACTGGTAGGAAAATAGACATACAGCAATGTCACAGAGTATAGAGCCCAAGAATAAACCGACATACTTACAGTCAATTAATTTACAAAGGAAGCAAGACTATACAATGGAGAAAAGACCATCTCTTCAACAAGTGGTTCTGGGAAAGCTGGAAGGCCACATATAAAAGATTATTCTACTATGTGAAGTAACAGAACATTCTAAACTCAAATTATTAAAATTATTTTAAAATCTAAATGTAAGACATAAAAACATAGAACTCATATAAAGAACATAGGAACCTCTGACATAAATGGTGGCACCATTTCTTCATTCAGTCGCTTAATGCAAAAGAAATTAAACAAGACAAATTAAAAAATGAGACTAAATTACACATAAAAGCTTTTGCGCAAAAGCCATCAACAACAACAAAAAATGCTGAATGGAAAGTACTATTTGCAAATGGCAGGATCAGCAAGAGGTTAATATCTAAAATGTACCAGCAGTTTTGGTACAACTGCATACCAAAAAAAAAAAAAAAAAAAAATCCAGTCAAAAAAATGAGCAGAAAACTCCAATAGACTTTTTTTCCAAAGAAGACACACAGATGGCAAAGAGGCACATGCAGAGAGGCTCAGCATTGGTAATTAACGGAGAAATGCAAATCAAAACTACAATGAGGTATTACCCCAAATCAGTCAGAATGGCCATCATCAAAAAGCATACAAATAATAAATGTTAGGGAAGATGCAGAGAATAGGGAATTCTTGTACTCTTTTCATGAGAATGTAAAATGGTGTAGCCACTATGTAAACCAGCATGGAGGTTCCTTAAAAAGCCAAAAATGCAACTACCACATGATCCAGCACTTCTACTCCTGGGCTCATTTGGGAAAACAAACAAACAAACAAACAAACAAAAAAAACACATACAAACACTAATCTGAAAACATATGTGCACCATGATATCGTCCATAGCTGCACTATTTACAATATAGCCAAGATGTGGAGGGCACCTAAGTGTCCATTAACAGAAGAATGGATAAAGAAGATATGGTACATACACACAGTGGGAAAAAAGACTAAAATAAAATGAAATAATGCCATCTGCAGCAACATGTATGGATCTAGAGAATATTACACTTAGAGAAACAAGTCAGAGAAAGACAAATACTATATGGTATCACTAACCCAAAGAACATCAAGGAGAGAGAAGAAAGCCTTCCTAAGTGATCAATGCAAAGAAACAGAGGAAAACAATAGAAGATCTCTTCAGAAAATTAGAGATACCAAGGGAATATTTCATGCAAAGATGGGCACAATAAAGGATAGAAACGGTATAGGCCTAACAGAAGCAGAAGATATTAAGAGGAGGTGGCAAGAATACACAGAAGAAATATACAAAAAAGATCTTCATGAACCAGATAACCATGATGGTGTGATCACTCACCTAGAGCCAGACATCCTGGAATGTGAAGTCACGTGGGCCTTAGGAAGCATCACTATGAACAAAGTTAGTGGAGGTGACGGAATTCTAGTTGAGCTATTTCAAATCCTAAAAGATGATGCTGTGAAAGTGCTGCCCCCAATATGCCAGCAAATTTGGAAAACTCAGCAGTGGCCACAGGACTGGAAAAGGTCAGTTTTCATTCCAATCCCAAACAAAGGCAATGCCAAAGAATGTTCAAACTACTACATAACTGCATGCGTCTCACATGTTAGCAAAGTAATGCTCAACATTTTCCAAGGCAGGCTTCAACAGTACATAAACCAAGAACTTCCAGATGTTCAAGCTGGTTTTAGAAAAGGCAGTGGAACCAGAGATCAAATTACCAACATCTGCTGGATCATAGGAAAAGCAAGAAAATTCCAGAAAAGCATCTACTTCTGCTTCAGAGTACATCATGCGAAATGCCAGGCTGGAGGAAGCACAAGCTAGAATCAAGATTGCCGGGAGAAGTATCAATAACTTCACATATGCAGATGACACCACCCTTATGGCAGAAAGAGAAGAAGATCTAAAGAGCTTTTTGATGAAAGTGAAAGAGGAGAGTAGAAAAGCTGGCTTAAAACTCAACATTCAAAAAACGAAGATCATGGCAGATAGGGAAACAATGGAAACAGTGGCAGATTTTATTTTTGGGGGCTCCAAAATCACTGCAGATGGTGACTGCAACCATGAAAATTAAAAGACACTTGCTCCTTGGAAGAAAAGCTATGACCAATCTACACAGCATATTAAAAAGCAGAGACATTACTTCGCCAACAAAGGTCGGTCTAGTCAAAGCTATGGTTTTTCAGTGGTCATGTATGGATGTGAGACTTGGACTATAAAGAAAGCTGAGTGCCAAAGAATTGATGTTTTTGAACAGTGGTGCTGGAGAAGACTCTTGAGAGTCCCTTAGACTGCAAGATCGAACCAGTCCATCCTAAAGGAGATCAGTCCTGAATATTCATTGGAAGAACTGATGCTGAAGCTGAAACTTCAATACTTTGGCCACCTGATGTGAAGAACTGACTCACTGGAAAAGACCCTGATGCTGGAAAAGACTGAAGGCAGGAGGAGAAGGGGACGATAGTGGATGAGATGTTTGGATGGCATCACCGACTCGATGGGCATGAGTTTGAGCAAGTTCTGGGAGGTGGTGTTGGACAGGGAGGCCTATGGCATCGCAAAGAGTCAGATAGGACTGAGAGGTTGAACTGAACTGAACCCAGAGTGGGTAGCCCCCATATGGGAGAATAGTTACAACTGCAGAGGTTCTCCCCAAGGAGCAAGAGTTCTGGGTCCCCTATCAGGCTCCTGAGAATGGGGTCTTGTAACAAGAATATAAGACCCTAGACAATTTGGTTCTGAAGTCCAGTGGGGCTTACCTCCAGGAGACTGGCTGTCCTGGGCTCATAGCCACTGGCAGCAGACATCTGGGATCTCACAGTACCACAAGGACACGTGCCGGCCAGCACCCCTGTGGGATCCTCCCTCTAGCAGGTCAGCCTCAGGACTCAGCCCTGCCCCTATCCAACAGCCTGTGGGCACCATGACAGGTATCCTCAGGCTCCACAACCAACTGGGTAGGGACCAGCCCCACCCACCAGACAGGCTGCTTTAAGCGCCCCCCCCGCAAGCCCACAGATGACCTTGGACATGGTCCTGCCCACCACAGGCCCCAGGACCTGGCCTCATCCACATGCAGTGCACAGTCCCTAGCCCATGGACACCCAGAGCCCTGCAGCCAGAGACCCCAGCCCAAGCCCTGCTCTAGCCTTGAAGCCATCCTAACCTAGCAGTGGGCAGACACCAGCCCCAGGACAACTACGGCCAGCTGAGACAGGACCCTGCCCACTCACCAGCAGGCCAACAGAAGCTCTGGGATGCCTGTACTTCACCCATCAGCAGTCTGACACCCGCCACCGAACTGAGGCCCTTAGCCGGACCCCAGGACTGGCTCTTCCTGCCAGTGGGTCAGCACTTGCTCCAGGACCTGGTGGGTTGGGGAACAGCCCCAGGGTTACCTGGACCCCCACTTGCCTCACCTGTGAGCCAACACTAGCCTGCAGCCCTGAGGGCCCCTGTAATTCTGCAGCCACCCTCTCAGGACCGCCCCCTCCAGCCAGAATCCTGAAGCCTCTGTGCAAGGCAGGGCCTGGCAACCAAACGGGTGGGCGGGCCAGCCACGCCTCCCAGCCCACCCAGAGCATTCAGCCTGTGAATGCCGTGCACAGGGCCTGTGCAGCCCTCAGGGGGAACCACAGAGCTCACAAGAGGGGAGTGTGCTTCCGAGACGCGTTCGGTGTCTCCTACAGGGGCCACTGGTCCAGGTTTGGGAAACTGAACCAAACATCACAGACACAAACTGCAGCAATTCAGGCAACAGGAGGAGACAGAAGAACATGTTGCAAATTAAGAAATCAGTTCTTCTTCTTAGAAGTAACCTGAAGACAGGGAATCTTCCTTGAGGGTGATGATCATAAAGCTGATTGAAGAAGTAAGAAGAATGAATCAACTGAGTAAGAAGACAGAAGTTTTAAACAGCTAGAAAATATTAAAAACCCACCAAAGGTGAAGTTAATGTAACTGAAATCAATACAGTAGAAGACATCAACAGATTGAAGCAGAGGAATGATCAGTGAACAATTGGTTTTGGAAAGCAGTTCTCATAAGACAGGAAATGGTATGTCAAAATGTAACAGGTTTACTATATTTTAACAGTCATTACACGTGAAAACTGAGATGAGCATGGACACAGCACAGCAAATCTCAGCTCCACACTCTCCTCTGTGAAGTCAGGGGCCACGGGTCTGAGAGCAGACACGTGCAGACGCTGCCCCGCCATCCTTGGGTCCCGTCGTCCACCCCCAATGCTTGTCAGGAAGTACAAGACCCAGGCAAGAGGGGTTCCTTCCTGCTGTGGATTCTGACGTGGGGGCGAGGTCAGGCTCATCTCCCACTCTGGGGGCGACAGCCAGGAGCAGCGTGGGGTCACTGACAGGAAGTTGGTGAGAGGAAAGAGCAGGGGTGGGGGTGTCTGTCGAGCTCCTGTAACAGCAGGACCACGAGCTGAGTCCTCGGGGTCTGGAGGACAGACGTTCAGGATCAGTACCCTGCAGACTCGATGTCTGGTGAGGCCCCTTCCCAGTTCACACACCGTGCCACCTCCTGTGTCTGCAAGTGGCCGAAGGGCTGGGGGCACTTGGCTCCCCTTCATGGGGGGCTCCACCCTCATGACCTCGTCACCCCACAATGGCCAACACTACCACCCTGGGTGTTTGGATTCGACTTCAGTTTTGGGGAGATACACACTCAGACTGTAGCAGAAAGACCCCACTAAACCCCATACAGGATTTGCGCTGAGGGCAGGCAGGGAGGGGATTAGCCCTCATCATCGGGAGGAGGGGCACAAGCAGTCTGGTCAGATGTTGAGCCTGGGGGGCTCTGGCTGATCTGACTCAATGGGAATCTTGCTAAAATTGGACAATAAAGAGACAGACCCTGAAGCCTGAGGAGTCAGGACCTCGCCAGGAGCCACTCAGAGGAGCCCCTCTGGAGTCTGGTCCACGAGAGACTGGGACCCTCCTCTGCGCCAGCCCGCTTGTCACTGTCACACTGGCCCAGACTGTCCCTTCTCCACGGTGCAGGGGGCCCCACAGTATCCCTGGACTCCCCAGAGCTGCTTGCAGAACTCCACAGGCCCCCCTGAGGTGAGTGACAGGCAGGCCTGGGAGAGGACTGGGGTTCACTTCTGTCACCGGGACTTGATCCCACAACTTGAGTCATGTGAGCTGGCTGGAGTCCAGTGCAAATAAAGCTCGCTGACACCACACTTCGGTCTGTTATGTGGACAGACTGACGTCTGAACAGTGCACCCACGGTAATACCTCACTGCTAAAAAAATGCTAAGCAGCACCTGGGCTTTCCAAGTCAGAACAGTAAGATCACGGGTTACAAATCAAATAATGAAAGCCTGAAACACCCCAAGAGTAACTAAAATATGACAGAGTGAGCAAATGCAGGCTTGCCTGGACCTGCGATCAGTAAGAAACAGCATCTGCAGAGCACAGAGCAGAGGGCGCCTGCGTCCATGGGAAGCCCCCTGTGTGGGCAGCAGCTGCCCGGGAGAGACGTCTGCTCACTGACCCAGGGTCCCCTGAGGAGCACCCACCCTCAGTTCAGGGCCACCCCTCAGCCCCTGGCCCCTCAAATGATGGCATTTCCCACAGCGGTCGGGGGACTTGGCCCTTGTCCTTCAAGTTCAGATCCCACTGTCTCTGCTAAAAGCACTCCTGATGCCTGTCCACACCCCCTGGATCCTGGTCACACAGAATTCCTGCTGCCCTGGGCCTCCTTGACCTTCTGCCCCCACTCAGGAAGCGCTCCAGCCAGAAGGGATGGCTCCAAGTTCCGAACAGGAAGATTGGCCACTTCTGATAACGAGTTCCGTGGTCGTCAGGACTGACTGGCAAGGCCAGATCTCTGAGGATGCTGAGCCCAGCTGCACTGGGTTGCCCATCAGTGGCTGTCTGGGGGTGGAGCATGCAGGTGCCCTCCTAGACGATATGTTACAAGTGAACTACTATCCCTGTTAGTCCGTTCTGTCTGATGCACAGCCAGCCAGGACGCTGAGATGCCAAGGTGGCCAGCAAAGGGGCTTCCTGCTGAGGCAGCCATGCGAGGAGACTGGAGAACACATCTCAGGTCTGCCTCCCAGGAGGCACAGGGCCGAGGAACTGATGGGGCGGTGACCAGGGCCACATGGGCACTGGGATTAAAAAGGTGCCTAACCGTCCTTGTGCACAGGCGTGCCTGGGCTCCAGGCCGATGCGTGTTCACAAGGTCACCAGTGCATATGCAAATGCAGGTGAGGGGTTGGTGGTCCTATCCCATCTCAACCAGCTCAGCCCACACTGAGGACAACTCAGATAAACAGCTTACTGATTAGGCTCTGAACTGCTTGGAGGACATGCAAGCCCGCGCAGCCTTGATTAGGGACAGCGGGTAGAATGGGTATAGCCCACAGGCTCTGGGTTCAGTACCCCCACCATCTTGTGATCATGCCTCAGTCTGGGGGAGAGGGGTGAGGACAGCTCTGGCTACTTCCATCTGTAAGGGGAGTAGACCCAACAAGGGCTCGAAGAGTCAAACTGCTTAGCACCTGTCTGAGCGTATTTTCGTAGTTCTGGTCTTACGTTAACACTGATCCCGACAACACACACCTCCTGCGCACTAACTGTCAAGGCAGCTGCAGACCCAAGGCTGGGAACTGAAACTGCAAAGACGCACCCTCAAGGGGCACCCAGAGTGCCAGCCATGGCTAACATTCAGGATGTTTAGGGGTTTTATCCAGGGAAAGGAAAGGACAGGTGATCAGACCAGTTGATAGGTTACATCTGAAGTCAGTGAAGTTAGCTGTGGTCAGAAAGTTGACCAGCACATTCAAGGGGTCACCACGATCTGGTACAGAAACAGGTTATGTAAGACAGAGCCATTGCCAGAGCGATTACCCTCTTTACCAAAGTAGCAGAAATCCTCATCATTCTCTATTTATACCAAAGCAGAAGTCCTTCCAAGCCCAGGAGGTTAGAAACAAAGGACTCCCAAAAGAACACATCCTCCTTAAAACCTAGCAAGTCATTGCATTGCCTTCTGAAGGGTCTGACTTGAACAAAGCCACCACTGCAGCGCACCCACTCACCTTGGTTTCTTTCTCACAGCTTTTTTTTTTTTTTTTTTTTTCCCTCTTGGCAGTTTCTGAAAAGCAACCTGAGATCTGTCAGGGCTGTTCTGCTCTGGAAGCAGCCAGTGTCAGGGGCGGGGCTGGAAGCAGCGTTTGGGCAACGTTGGTCGAGGTTCTCCTGCAACGTGGCTTCCATTTCCCATTCCAGTTCTCCTGGGGGCCTGTCCAGCAGGGATGGAGCCAGTCTTCTAGATATTCATTTTCCAGATTCCAGCCTAGAGGTCCCCTGTCTCCTTTAAAAGCGTCCCTAGAAGGGTTTTCTGTGAGTCCAAAGGTCCAGATGTGGCAGAGTCCGGTCACTCCTAGGACCCCCCCAGTGTCTTCTGGTGGCAACTGCAATCCTGGTTAGAGCTCCACCTCCACCCTCCAGCTCCGGTCAGTGGGCAACTCTCTGTCCTTGTGTTCAAAACCCCAAATATTTAATAGAGGGCTGAGAGTCTGCCTTCTTCCTAGATACCTTACAGCCTCGTTCAGTCAAGAAGTCTGAAGTCAAACCTGTACCCTGGTCTCAGGTGTCCTCTGTCTCACTGGTGATCAGAGCATCGTCCGCGTCCTGAAGCAGAGTCTCCCTGTTTAGTTCAAGGTCCCCCAAGTCTGGCCAGGGCTTCTCCAAGTTATTGTGAACGTGAAAGTCCCCGAGGAAGCGCTGTCCAGCAGTACTGTGGTCTAACTCCTTTATCTCCATCTTCCCACTCAAAAGCCGACTTGGGATTCAAAACTCGAGGGTGTGCAGAAAAGGCCTCCTTCAAGTCCAAAACAGTCACCCAACAAGAGTCCCTGGGCAAAGTCTTGAGCAGAGGACTGGTTGGAGTCAGCAATGCACTCCTACAACCTACTAAGTGCTCTTCAGTCAGGTACAAACACTCAGCTGTTCACAGCCAATCACAAAGTGACCAGCAGGAGCCTACTGGGTCATACTGGAGGAAGGCTGTTAAGAGTCCACCCCCAGCCTTGCTTCCTCCTTTTCACAGATACTGCATAAAGTCTGGATGCCTGCCCCCGGCAGAGTATGGCTGTATAGCTGTGGCCATCTCCCCTCTTCCCAGCACCCCCATCCACCCACCCCACAGACTCACCCTCTGGGGTTTCTCTCCCAGAACCGCTGCGCTAGAGCCTGCAACTTGCAGGACTACTCTGGGGGTGCTTTAAGGTCCACCCAGCATCCAGGTGCGGAGGCTACCCTGGCACTTAGTTCAGTCAGTCTCATCTCAGAGGGGAAGTGAGACCATCAGGCACAGGCAGAAAGCCATCAACGGCTCTTCCCCTACTGGAGAAAAGCTTTTCTCTAGGGTCCTCTGACACCCCTTGCTACTAACAGCCTGAAAAGAAAGTTTAGAAAGCCAGGTACTTAAAATCAAGTTCCCTGACTCCCAAGTAGTGATTTCCCAGGGCTCCATGTGGGAGGCAGTGATGACTCAGCAGCATCACCCTTGGTCACTGTCATTGTCAGTAACCTGATCATTGTCAGTTACCAGGTATCAGGTAACTGACACGTCATGTCAGGTACCGGACATGCTGCCTGCTTGCCTTCTTTAAGAGTCTCAGCACAGAACACTATTCCAGGGTCCCTCCTGCTTGCAGCATGCACATTAGTGTGGTCCCACTATCGGGTGCCCTATTCGAGTGGTGGTTTGAGGCCTCCTACCTTTTACCAAGTCCCCTGTGGGGGCCTCAATTTAGTCCACTCTCCCCTGGGTTCAGGCAGCCACCAGCCCAATAGCCTGTTTCATTCTCCATGGTTTCCTTTTCTTCTGAAACTGGTCCTTGCGATTACAAACTTAAGGCCATTCCAACAAGTTGAGACACCGGCATCCTTAAAGCCCCTCCCATCTTTCACAGCTTCTTCAGTTTGTCAGAGTGGTTCTGGCCAATGTGCATCATAGGGACCATTTAACAATTCCCTGGTCCTCATGGTCTGTATCTGTACTGCCAGTAGGCTTGACAGACCCTGCCCAGAATTCTGAAGGCTCCTCATTCAGTCTGTCTTACCGTCTATACTTCATTAAGGCATCTTTGTTTTGCTCCCTCCTCACAGCCCTGCAAGAGGCAATCTCAAGAACATTCACGGTTCAGGTTGTTCCCAGCATTCAGATCCCACCATTCAGATCCCACCACTGGCATCTGCTGTTCACACAGCTACGCTTGAGCTGGGTCACCAGGGGTTTCTGTAAGAAATCAATCTGCCTCCTGCTGAGCTTTATCCTGCCCTATTCTACGTTCTTCTGAAGTGAGAAGGCTGTTTCATACACTTTGAACATCCGCCCAGGTCAGGTTGCAGGTTACAAGAGGAAAAAAAGATTGAAAAAAATGTTTTCTATTCCCTTGGGGTCATCTCTGTAAGTTGATATACTGTTCTTCCAAATAAATTCAAGGTTGCAGAAGAGTAGACTCAGATTCACCCCCTCACACCTCACATTCACACCCCCAAGAGGAACTTGCTTTAACAGATGTTGCTCCACCTGAGTGTGGGTAACTTTCTAGCCCAATCGGGTGCCCAGGTGGGTTCGACTGACAGCAAGTCATTCTCTTTTTCACTAGGACCAAGCAAAATAGGTTTCTATCCTTCCCTGTGGGACTTTACATCTTCTTGGCACAGGCTTACTCTGATATAACACAGGAGACTGTAAAAAAGCATTTCACCTTCCTGTTTACAACATACATCTAGTTGAAAAGTTGTATTGTAACTGAAGAATTCACTTCCAGGCTGTTGGAGTCTAAAGGATGGTGTGTGTTGGAGTCTAAAGGAGTGTGTGCATGTGTGTGGAGTCTAAAGGATGGTGTGTGTGTTGGAGTCTAAAGGAGTGTGTGTGTGTGTGTGTGTGTGTGTGTGTGTGTGTAAGGGAATCACAAGGGGGAACCTTGCAAAGCTTTGCTTCCAGTGGTCACAGCAACGAAATGTAAGGGTCCTTGCTGTGGTCACCAAGAAGCTCAGACCCCAATACCAAATCTTGTTTTTCTTAGAGAAGCTTACTTACTATAACACAAAACAGGAAACACCACAGATGTCATTCATCAGGCAGATCAACTGTAATACATCCATACAATGATACAGTACTTGGCAATGAAAACAAAAAGACTACTGAAGCCCTCAATCTGTATGAATCTCCAAAGAATTATTCTGAGTGAAAAAAGCCAAAGGTTACATACCGTATGATTGCCTTTAAACAGCATCTGTGAAATGGGGAAATGACAGAAATGGAGATAAGGATGAATGAGGTAGCATGAGGGACAGGAGGAAAGCAAGTGTAGCTGTTAAAAGGCAGGCAAGGAATAAGGTCTTTGTGGGCACTGAAGTGTTCTGTATGTGACTGTACGGTGGCGCTAGTGGTAAAGAACCTGCCTGCCAGGGCAGGAGACATGAGAGACACAGGTGTGATCCCTGTGTCAGGAAGATCCGCTGGAGAAGGGCGTGGCAACCCACTCCAGTACTCTTGCCTGGAGAACCCCACGGACAGACGAGCCTGGTGGGCTGCAGTCCACGGGGTCACAAAGAATCAGACACAACTAAAGCGACAGCGTGTGACTATATCAGGGTCAATACGCTAGCTACTATGCTTAACTGCAGTTTTTCATGGGTGTTATTATGAGGGAAATTGGGTAAAAGGCATACAGGATCTCTGTATTACTTCAACTGTTCAATTTCAACAGTTATCCACAAAGATTTACAAAAGAAGTTCACCACATCAGCCCTTTCATCCACACACTTCTGTACTCTAGACAACCTCACACAGGCTAAAGTGTATTTTCTTAATTTGTATAATTTTCCTAGAGTTGATGGCTTAAAGTGTTTGGTGCCGCTGGATCTCCGAAGGAGATGATTTAACTCCAGAACCAAAGTCGGGTCTCAGTCACTCAGAGCTTTGTGCAGATTTTTATTTAAAGTGAAAGCGACAGAAAGTTTCTGACACAGACATCAGAAGGGGGTAGGAGAGTATCTGCCCCCACTAGTTAGGCAGGGCACTATATACTTTTCAACTGGATGCTGAGAATAGATAAGAAGAATACCTCAAGGTTGTAAGTTTCACCAGACCCTTTCCCAAGGCATACATCCTGAGATAACTTTGGCACAGCATTTTATCTTGCCAAGATATACTGTTGTGTAATCATGGGTACAAGTCTTGAGAAACAGGTTCCCAGGCAAGATTTGTTACAATTATAATTATTAATATGGAGCCTAAGAAAAGCATTTCCATGAATAAGACATTAGGCTGTGTGATCACTAGCTCCTAAAGAGGCCAGTTCTGGGACAGGAGGCATTGTGTGCAGAGCTTAAGGAAAGCAGGAGCCAGAATGTTCACCTCCTCCTTAAAGGGCCCTGGACTGCCTGCCTAAGCTTTAAGTCTTTCAGAGTGGAGTGGCATATTCAGTTTATTGCCATTTTGGATAACTGTTTCTTGCACAGAACCAAAATCTGGGGCCATTCTTTTATCACCAATAACCCAGCAGCCAATTCTCAGCAGTTAACACAGCCAGACACAGACGTGAACACAGGAGACCAAACGCCAGCGCCAGGGCCTCTCAGTCGTGTCCAGCTCTTTGCGACCCCATGGACTGTAGCCCGCGAGGCTCTTCTGTCCATGGGGGTTCTCCAGGCAAGGATACTGGAGTGGGTTCCCGGTTTCTTCTCCAGGGGATCTTCACGACCCAGGGGTGGAACCTGTGTCTCTTGTCTCTCCTGCATTGGCAGATGCTTTTTTTTTTTTTTTTTTAAATGAGCCACCCAGGAAGCCCCGCAGCTGCCGGACTTTCCCTAGTTGTCTCCAAACCCCTCCAGCCTGCCTCCAGCCCGGCCCTGGTCAGGACCACCCAGCAACCTGGCACTGGAGCGTCTCTTTAACGAGGCTACACACCCAGAGACGTCCTCCTACCCGAACCCCAAAACCGCTTTTCTGCCACAAAACGAGATGGAGCACAGGAGGCCAGGGTGCCTGGTGGGGACCCGGGCGGCGGCCCGAGCGGATGGACCCGAGGCTCAGGCTGGGCCTCTCGGTCCCAGTCCCCTGTATCGCCTCCTTCCCAGCCTGCCTCCAAATCCATCACCAAATTAATCACCGAGTTAGTTCTGTTCAGCGCAAAACAAACAGGCGAAGCACGGAAACGGGTTACTCACAGCTGAACGACGAGAGAGGACGACAAGCTTCCAAATCACCTCAGTCTCTCAGTCGTGTTTGACTCTTTGCAACCCCATGGACTGTAGCGCACCAGGCTCCTCAGTCCCTGGGATTTTCCAGGCAAGAATACTGGAAAGGGTTGCCATTTCCTTCCCCAGGGCCAAAACACCTCAGCGAAGCCCAAAGACTGGCTGGAAAGAGGAGGCAGACTGCTGACTTGCGCTGCGTGGACGTGGGAATGCAGGCCACGGGGGCGTGGGTGTGAGAACGCAGGGCGGGGGTGTGTGTACACGAGAGAACCAAGGGCATGGGGGTGTGACCCAGGGGATGGAGGGCGTGGGGGGGCGTGGACATCGTGCGTGGGGGGCATGTACGAGGGGACCAAGGGCGTGGGGGGTGTGGCCCAGGGACGCAGGGTGTGGGGGGCGTGACCGTGCGGACACCGGGCGTTGGGGGCGTGGACGAGGGGTCTGAGGGCGTGGGGGGCGTGGACATTGGGCGTGGGGGGCGTAGATGAGGGAACCAAGGGCGTGGGGATGTGGCCCGGGGGATGGAGGGCGTGGGGGGCGTGGACGAGGGGACACAGGGTGTGGGGTCGTGTATGTGGGGACACAGGGCGTGGGGGGTGTGGACAAGCGGACGCAGGGCGTGGAGGGCGTGGACACCGTTTGAGGCGTGTGGGGAATGTACATGGGAACGCCGGGTGTAGTGGCGGGGACGTGAGGTGTGGGTAACCTGGGGAACCTGGGAGAGTAGGCAGCTGGAGGGGGACCGGAATCCCGACTGGAAAAAGGTGTCTAGCGGTCCTTGTGCGCTGCCACAACTAGGCTCCAGGCCTCCAAACATCACAAGGTCTCCAGGTCTGTGCAGACCCAGCTGAGGGTCCTATCCAGGCTCAACCGTCTCACCCCAAACTAGGCCTCTGAGCCCCCAAGGAGGTGTTAGACATGGCTGTGATCAAGGGACTAGAGCCACCAGGAGACGTTGCATTGTGAGGTTGAGACCTGGCCTCACTGCTAACAGGCTCCGGGAGGGACCAGACTGTCTCCTGCCTGCCTTCTTTGGCAACTTGGCGCAACGCCTCTGAGGAGTACTGAATGACCTAAGATAGCTGGACTTAATCTCTTATTTTAAAGTGACAGCATTTTCAAGGATCAGAGTCTCAGGGACAAAAGTGGCCTTAAAAATCATACAAGCAAAGTTTAAAATGCTATTTAGAGTGTCACATAAGTAAGCAACCTGACTCATAGGAGTTCAGAGGAAGAAGAAACTGCCAGACTGAGGGGGCTACAAAGGAGATAAGACGTTAAGTCCCCACGTTAGATGGGAGTAGAGGGCACAGGTCTGGCCTGTACGGATGTGCTGGTTGTTGACTACACAGGGACTTGTGGCAGCTGAAATGCAAGAGCTCAGCTCACAAGCCCTGTACTTCCACTTTGTGGCCTGCAAGAAGGACAGGGATGAACCTTGTATAGGGAAGAGACTCCGTTAGTGTGGGTTTAGGGAGAAGGACTGGGCCACGTTCTAGAATCAGGCTTCAGGGAGGGAGAAGGGAGCAGACTGGGGAAGTGGACTGACAGGAGGCCAGTTTCAGCAGAAGTGAAATAGGAATCCAGAATCCCTCAGAACCTCCTGGGTTGCAAATCATAGTGCTACAAGCAATAAATATGTGATACAAGTAATCAATAGTAGTACAAATAAAGGAAAGAAATGTTTCAGAAATTTTAGAAAGTGGTACCATACTCCCATTGCAAATCAGTGTGTTCATTTTATTCACCTTCTTCAACACAGTGGTCTTGTTTAAGTTTTATTTGGGGAGGAAATAGAAAAACAACAATCTAGTGAGCACACACCGAGTCATAGGTTTTCCACAAATGCTTTCAAATCTTGGCTGGAGTTGACCCATAAGGGATCAGGAGCTAGAAAGGACGGGGCTCTTTGTTTTTGAGACTAGCTTCTTTGTTGTCTGCTTGTTGAATAATTCAGATTAAGTTTGGGGACAATGAAGTGAAATCAAAAAAGGTAAAAAGTGATAAAAAGCTAGTTAAAGGTTTGATTTTGGATGTAGGAGGAAAGCTGAATTTATTTGTACTGAGGGCTTGCCAGTAAGGCTGACATCTTATGGGGGAGAATCTGAGCCTGAGAGTGGCTCCCGGCATAGAACTTCACATCCGGAGCCTTAGATGTCGTTAATACCTGTGACAGTATGGCTCTGGTTGTTGCATTCTACCCAGGCAAGCTCACAAAACCCAGCAAAGCTACAATACCATGCATATGGAACTATAATACAAAACACACTGTTTCTATACACACAAGTAAACCAAAGTGAAAAAAATTGAAAATAGTATAACTAAACATGAAATTATTTATATTTTATATTAAGTGTTGCTGCCCCCCCCACAAGTAAGTTTAATTAAAGAAGATAGAAGAAGACCCTTGAGACTCTGAAAAAACCCGAAGGAATGATGGACTTCAACATTCACAGTGTTTCTTGATCACATTAAAACTCACTTCAGATTCTGCCTCCTCTTTACTTTCATAGCCAACTCCCTTGGGAAAAAAAAAAAAAAAGAACTCCCTTAAGGGACAATTTGCATACTATCAAGGAATGGGCCCATTTTAAATGTGTAGTGAGATAAGTTTAGAAAAACACAGAGGCTCCTGTTACTGGCAGCCCAGCCAATATCTCCATCAGCCAAATGACCTCAGGGCTCCTCCCAGGCGTCATGTCCCATTTTAGGCTTCACTGAAGATTATTTTTGCCTGTTCAAGAACTTCACATACATGGGAATAGAGAGTCTAGGTGTCTTGTTTCTTTCAGATTTATCAACATTGTTCTTTTCAAAATGCTGAGTAGCAGAGGAAAGCATGGCAACCCACTCTAGTATTCTTGCCTGGGAAATCCTATGGACAGAGGAGCCTGGCAGGCTACAGTCCATGGGGTCACGAAGAGTCTGACACGACTGAGCGACTCTACAGCAGCAACAGCATTCCACTGCGTGGATGTAACAGGTTTGTTTCTCTAGTTACCTGCTGTTGGGGTGTCTCTCCACAGGCACTGTTTTGAATAAAGCTGCCAAGGACACTTGTACAAGTCTTGTAGATGCAAGTTATCATGTACTAGGGATAAATACCTAGTGGATTTGCTGGATCAGATCGTACTTACATGCTTAATTTATGAGACTGCAGATGGTGTTCCTGATGAAATGTTCTGTCTGCACTCCCAAAATCAACACGAGAATTCCAGTCACCGCCCCCAGCCCACTTCAGCCCCAGACTTGCCAGCACTTGGTGTTGTCGGAATTCTCCACCTTACCATCCTCATGAGCAAACATCTCCTTTTAAATAAAGACTAGGGTCATTTTTTGGGAGGATTACAATCAGGATGAAGAGAGGGACACTGCAGTTAAGGGCTAGGTCCCATAGATGCCCAACTCCACACACCAACCCACGCCTCTCCCGCTTCGGACTAACCTGGGCTCCCTTCCCTGGGTTCAGCAATTTGCTCACGGTGAAGAGGAAAAGTTAAAATTTTACATAACCTCCTTCTCCTTCTGCCTCTGTAACTCAGCTTGCCCCTTGCAAAGTCTAGATCACGTAGGTCACGTAGTCTCAGAAAGTGGGGACTTGCAATACTAGGAACTGGAGTTTATATCACTCACCCTTGTCCTGCTCTTTGCAATCACCCAGCCCCTGCAAATCATGCCTGTCCAGGCCAGGCATCCCCCTCCCCATCTTGACCACTGTTCCCACGAGCGAAACCCCTTAGTTTAAGTCAGCCTATTAACAGCTAGTGCTGCCCACTACAGTCTGTCTACAGAAACTCTGTAACCCCTTTGTTTGGGGCTCAGAGTTTGGAGTGTTAACTCCTCTGGGCCCACCGGCACCTGCGTAATGAACCTGATTCTCCAAATCTGCGAGTGAGTGCTTGTTTTCTCAAGTAGCGGTTTCTGTGACTATGGAACTCAGGGAACTTAGGTTTGCTGGTTTGTTATCTAATACAGAGAAGGATGAGGTTAAAGGATACAGACCAGCAGTCAGATGACGAGGCACAGAGGCGAGGGCTGGGAGTGTCCGGGAGCTTCCACCCTGTGGATCTGGGGCTGTGCCCACACTCCTGGAAGCTCTCTGAACCTCACAGTTTTGTGGGTTTCAATGGAGGCTTCATCACATAGGCACAGCCACGATCCACCATGAACTCAGTCTCCAGCCTCTTTCCTCCCCCAGGGAGGCAGGTGGGGCTGGAAGTTTCAAGCCTTTAATCCCGGCTT
This sequence comes from Dama dama, assembly GCF_033118175.1. Classification (NCBI taxonomy): domain Eukaryota; kingdom Metazoa; phylum Chordata; class Mammalia; order Artiodactyla; family Cervidae; genus Dama; species Dama dama. Next base: position 94,655,188 of record NC_083692.1, read on the forward strand.
AGTAATTTTGGGCTGCCCGCCCCCCAACCCCCCAGTCCTGAAGACTACCTCGTTAGAACAAATGCGCTCCCAGCACCAATGAAACCCCACGGGATTGAGGGGCTCTGGGGCGGGCCCTGGAGCAGACACACTTCTGTCCTCTGGGTCACAGCTGTGTGACCATGGCCAGGCGGGAGAGGGGCAGCAGGCAGGAGACTGGGAACTGGAAGCCCGCTCATCTCAGCTGGAGTTCTGCAGACACAGACAAGAACTGGTGCAGAATTCCCATGAAGGGTCTTAGAAGCTGAGGTGGACCCGCAAAGACTTTTCTGAGTTTATAAATTAAACCAAAGCAAAAACACTATTTTTTTTTTTTAAATTAACCCTTGCATTTTAATTCCTAGTTTACTTATTTTGTATGACTCAGGTTAACTATTAGTATCCTCAGCACCTTTAGTTAATATTTCCTTAGGGGCGATCTGTATGCCTTGTCTTTCCCACTATATAATTAAATAAGAGCAGTAATCACCTTATATAAAGCCTATTTAAATATACCAATTTTTATACTTTAAATTCCACCAGATTCTATACCTTTAATTTTTGTTTCATAAGGATCTTAGGAGAGAGTTTAGAAGGCTTTTGTTGTTGGTGCAGTTGTTCATTGTCTATTTCACCTACTTTTATGTAAAAGGATATCCTATCCCCAGAGTCAGGAAAAGCTGAGGAAGTCACACCCTTTGGCCTAACTGTCCCAAGATAGTTGGTCAGACATCTCAATGTAAAGTTTTCTAGACTCTTAACTAGATGAAACTGGGGCAAATAGAACAGATTAATTTAGCTGTTAATGTTAGAGACCAGTAGGAGGTCACTCATGGCTTGTTAACTTTGTTGTTACTGTGCAGTTGATCAGTCAGGAATGACTCTTTGCAACCCCATGGACTGCAGCCTGCCAGACTTCAATGTGCTTCACTATCTCCCAGAGTTTGCTCAAACTCATATCTATTGAATGGTTGATGCCATCCAACCATCTCATCCTCTCTTGTCTTCTTCTCCTCCCACCTTCAATCTTCCCCAGCATCAGGGTCTTTTCCAATGAGTCAGCCCTTCAAATCAGGTGGCCACAGTATTGGAGCTTAAACTTCAGCATCAATCCTTCCAATGGATATTCAGGACTGATTTCCTTTAGGATGGACTGGTTGGATCTCCTTGTAGTCCGAGGGACTCTCAAAAGTCTTCTCCAACACCACATTTCCAAAGCATCAATTTTTTGGTGCTCAGCTTTCTTCACAGTCCAACTCTCACATCCATACATGACTATTGGAAAAACCATAGCTTTGACTAGATGGACCTTTGTTGACAAAGAAATGTCTCTGCCTTTTAATATGCTGTCTGTGTCGGTCATAGATTTTCTTCCAAGGAGCAAGTGTCTTTTAATACCATGGCTGCATTCACCATCTGCAGTGATTTTGGAGCCCAAGAAATTAAGGTCTGCCACTGTTTCCATTGTTTCCCCATCTATTTTACATGAAGTGATGGGACCAGGTGCCATGATCTTTGTTTTTTTAATGTTGAGTTTTAAGCCAGCTTTTTCACTCTCCTCTTTCACTTTCATCAAGAGGCTGTTTAGTTCCTCTTCACTTTCTGTCATAAGTGTGGTGTCATCTGTGCATCTGAGGTTATTGGTACATCTCCTGGCAATCTTGACTCCAGCTTGTGCTTCATTTGGCATTTCGCTTGATGTACTATGCATATAAGTTAAATAAGCAGGGTGACAATATACAGCCTTGATGTACTCCTTTCCCAATTTTAAACCAGTTTGTTGTACCATGTCTGGTTCTGACTGTTGCTTCTTGACATGCAAACAGGTTTCTCAGAAGGCAGGTAAGGTGGTCTGGTATTCCCATCTCTTTAAAAATTGTCCACAGTTTGTTGTGATCCTCACAGCCACAGAACTGGGAAAGGTCAATTTTTACTCCAATCCCAAAGAAAGGCAATGCCAAAGAATGTGCAAATTATGGCACAGTTGCATTCATCTCACATGCTAGCAATGTAATGCTCAAAATTTTCCAAGCTAAGCTTCAGCAGTACTCGAACCAAGAACTTCCAGAAGTTCAAGGTGGGTTTAGAAAAGGCAGAGGAACCAGAAATCAAATTGCCAACATCATCTGGATCATAGAAAACAAGATATTTCCATTTTACTTCTGCTTCATTGACTATGCTACAGCCTTTGACTGTGTGGATCATGACAAACTGTGGAAAATACTCAAGTGAAAGTGAAAGTCACTCAGTCGTGTCCAGCTCTTTTTGACCCCATGGACTATACAGTCCATGGAACTCTCCAGGCTAGAATACTGGAGTGGAGAGCCTGTCCCTTCTTCAGGGGATCTTCCCAAACCCAGTGACTGAACCCACGTCTCCCATACTGCAGGCAGATTCTTTACCAGCTGAGTCACCAGGGAAACCCAGATTCTTTAAGGAACATTCTTAAAGAGATGGGAATACCAGACCACCTCACTTGCCTCCTGAGAAACCTGTTTGCAGGTCAAGAAGCAACAGGTAGAACCAGACATGGAACAACGGACTGATGCAAAATTGGAAGAGGAGTACGTCAAGGCTGTATATTGTCACCTGCTTATTTAACTTATATGCAGGGTACATCATGCAAAGTGCTGGTCTGGATGAAGCACAAGCTGGAATCAAGATTGCTGGGAGAAATATCAATAACCTCAAATATGCACATGACACCACCCTTATGGCAGAAAGTAGAGTTACTAAAGAGCTTCTTGATGAAAGTGAAAGAGGAGAGTGAAAAAGCTGGCTTAAAAGTCAACACTCAGGGACTTCCCTAGCAGCCTGGTGGTTAAGAATCTGCTTTGTTTGTAATGCAGGGGACACAGGTTTGATCTCTGGTCAGGGAAGTAAGATCCCACATGTCATGGAGCAACTGAGCCTGTGTGTAACAAGTAAAGAGTCCGTGCACCCCAACAAAAGATTCCACATGACATAATGAAAATCCCACAAGCTGCAACAAAGACTGGATGCAAATAATAAAAAATACTTAAAAAAAAAAAAGACTGGAACACCCATGAATGTTAACATATATAACAGTTTTAATTAAAAGTAACTTAAAAAACTCAACATGCATAAAACCAAGATCATCCAGTCCCATCACTTCATGTAAAATAGATGGGGAAGCAATGGAAACAGTGACAGACTTTATTTCCCTGGGCTCCAAAATCACTGCAGATGGTGACTGCAGCCATGAAATTAAAAGAGGCTTCCTCTTTGGAAGAAAAGCTATGACCAACCTAGACAGCATATTAAAAAGCAGAAACATAGTTTGCTGTCAAAGGTCTGTATAGTCAAAGCTATGATTTTTCCCATAGTCATGTATGGTTGTGAGAGTTGGATCATAAAGAAAGCTGAACACCAAAGAATTAATGCTTTTGAACTGTGGTGTTGGAGAAGACTCTTCAGAGTCCCTTGGACTGCAAGGAGATCAAACCAGTTCATTCTAAAGGAACTCAGTCCTGAATATTCATTGGAAGGACTGATGCTGAAGCTGAAGCTCCAATACTTTGACCACCTGATGTGAGGAGCTGACTCATTAGAGAAGACCCTGATGCTGGGAAGGATTGAAGGCCGGAGAAGGGGACGACAGAGGATGAGATGGTTGGATGGCATCACCGACTTAATGGATATGAGTTTGAGCAAGCTCTGGCAGTTGGTGATGGACAGGGAAACACGATCTGCTGCTGTCCATGGGGTTGCAAAAAGTCAGACAGGCGAGTGTGACTGAACTGAACTGACTGATAAGGCAAAAATCTAATTAACCTGAGAAGGAGAGAAACTGGTTTAGGAAGTGTCATTGTGCTGTTCCCCTCAATGTCTCTTACAGATGCTGATAAGGACAGTTAAAAATATCAACAGGAAGAATTTGGAAGGAAAATCTAGCTATTATTGAAAGGAGGTAAAGTAAAAAAAAAAAAAAAAAAAGATTATCGACCAAAAAAAAAAAAAAAAAAATCTTTGTATGTTTATTTGGTATGGGATAAATAGAATGGACATTTATGTGATTAAAACAAGATTTGACATTACTACACTACCTAAAGTTAATGAGCCAAGAGAGGCTCCCTACTGGTCCCCAACAGTAAAAGCCAAGCAAGTGTGTTTTGTTTCCCTAGTTTTAAGTTATATATTTAAGGGGCTAGAAAAATTCACACAGAAATATCTGCTCAGCAATAATAAAAATAGGAGTTTTTCTTTGGCTCAATTTATAAATTCAAAAAATCTGTGCTGAATACCTTATACAAGCTTTGAAGGAATAATAATTTAACTCTGAAGTTAAAGAACATAGAACTTCCTAAAGTAAATTTCAGTTTGATTAAAAATCTTGTCTCTCGTTTTAATAACTTTAGGCAACAGAACTGTTCTTTAAACAAGTAAACAGTGTCTTTGTCTTGCAAATGTCTAAACCAGAATACAAATACAGGCCTCAAGGACCTGCAGCCAAGGAAAAAAAGAATTATTTTTATTAGTTGGAGGCTAATTACTTTACAATATTGTAGTGGTTTTTGCCATACATTGACATGAATCAGCCATGGATTTATATGTATTCCCCATCCTGAACCCCCCCTCCCACCTCCCTCCCCATCCCATCCCTCTGGGTCATCCCAGTGCACCAGCCCTGAGCACTGGTCTCATGCATCCAACCTGGACTGGAGATCTGTTTCACACTTGATAATATACATGTTTCGATGCTGTTCTCTCAGATCATCCCACCCTTGCCTTCTCCCACAGAGTCCAAAAGTCTGTTCTATACATCTGTGTCTCTTTTTCTGTCTTGCATATAGGGTTATCGTTAACCATCTTTCTAAATTCCATATATATGCGTTAGTATACTGTATTGCTGTTTATCTTTCTGGCTTACTTCACTCTGTATAATGCACTCTAGTATCCATCTCATTAGAACTGATTCAAATATATTCTTTTTAATGGCTGAGTAATATTCCATGGTGTATATGTACCACAGCTTCCTTATCCATTCGTCTGCTGATGGGCATCTAGGTTGCTTCCATGTTCTGGCTATTATAAATAGTGCTGCAATGAACTTTGGGGTACACGTGTCTCTTTCAGATCTGGTTTTCTTGGTGTGTATGCCCAGGAGTGAGATTGCTGGGTCATATGGCAGTTCTATTTCCAGTTTTTAAAGGAATCTCCACACTGATCTCCATAGTGGCTGTACTAGTTTGCATTCCCACCAACAGTGTAAGAGGGTTCCCTTTTCTCCACACCCTCTCCAGCATTTATTGCTTGTAGACTTTTGGATAACAGCCATCCTGACTGGTGTGTAATGGTACCTCATTGAGGTTTTGATTTGCATTTCTCTGATGATGAGTGATGTTGAGCATCTTTTCATGTGTTTGTTAGCCATCTGTATGTCTTCTTTGGAGAAATGTCTGTTTAGATCTTTGGCCCATTTTTTTGATTGGGTCATTTATTTTTCTGGAATTGAGCTTCAGGAGTTGCTTGTATATTTTTGAGATTAATCCTTTGTCTGTTGCTTCATTTGCTATTATTTTCTCCCATTCTGAAGGCTGTCTTTTCACCTTGCTTATAGTTTCCTTTGTTGTGCAAAAGCTTTTAAGTTTAACTAGGTCCCATTTGTTTATTTTTGCTTTTATTTCCAATATTCTGGGAGGTGGGTCATAGAGGATCCTGCTGTGATTTATGTTGGAGAGTGTTTTGCCTATGTTCTCCTCTAGGAGTTTTTATAGTTTCTGGTCTTACATTTAGATCTTTAATCCATTTTGAGTTTATTTTTGTGTATGGTGTTAGAAAGTGTTCTAGTTTCATTCTTTTACAAGTGGTTGACCAGTTTTCCCAACACCACTTGTTAAAGAGTTTATCTTTTTTGCTTTGTATATTCTTGCCTCCTTTGTTGAAGATAAGGTGTCCATAGGTAGGTGGATTTATCTCTGGGCTTTCTATTTTGTTCCATTGATCTATATTTCTGTCTTTGTGCCAGTACCATACTGTCTTGATGACTGTGGCTTTGTAGTAGAGCCTGAAGTCAGGCAGGTTGACTCCTCCAGTTCCATTCTTCTTTCTCAAGATTGCTTTGGCTATTCGAGGTTTTTTGTATTTCCATACAAATTGTGAAATTATTTGTTCTAGTTCTGTGAAGAATACTGTTGGTAGCTTGATAGGGATTGCATTGAATCTATAGATTGCTGTGGGTAGTATACTCATTTTGACAATATTGATTCTTCCAATCCATGAACCCGGTATGTTTCTCCATCTATTTGTGTCCTCTTTGATTTCTTTCATCAGTGTTTTATAGTTTTCTATGTATAGGTCTTTTGTTTCTTTAGGTAGATATACTCCTAAGTATTTTATTCTTTTTGTTGCAATGGTGAATGGTATTGTTTCCTTAATTTCTCTTTCTGTTTTCTCATTGTTAGTGTATAGGAATGCAAGGGATTTCTGTGTGTTAATTTTATATCCTGCAACTTTACTATATTCATTGATTAGCTCTAGTAATTTTCTGGTAGAGTCTTTAGGGTTTTCTATGTAGAGGATCATGTCATCTGCAAACAGTGAGTGTTTCACTTCTTCTTTTCCTATCTGGATTCCTTTTGTTTCTTTTTCTGCTCTGATTGCTGTGACCAAAACTTCCAAAACTATGTTGAATAGTAGTGGTGAGAGTGGACACCCGTGGCTTGTTCTTGATTTTAGGGGAAATACTTTCAATTTTTCACCATTGAGGATAATGTTTACTGTGGGTTTGTCATATATAGCTTTTATTATGTTGAGGTATGTTCCTTCTATTCCTGCTTTCTGGAGAGTTTTTTTTTTTTTTATCATAAATGGATGTTGAATTTTGTCAAAGGCTTTTTCTGCATCTATTGAAATAATCATATGGTTTTTATCTTTCAATTTGTTAATGTGGTGTATTACATTGATTGATTTGTGGATATTAAAGAATCCTTGCATTCCTGGGATAAAGCCCACTTGGTCATGATGTATGATCTTTTTAATACGTTGTTGGATTCTGTTTGCTAGAATTTTGTTAAGGATTTTTGCATCTATGTTCATCAGTGACATTGGCCTGTAGTTTTCTTTTTTTGTGGCATCTTTGTCTGATTTTGGAATTAGGGTGATGGTGGTCTCATAGAATGGATTTGGAAGTTTATCTTTTTCTGCAATTTTCTGGAAGAGTTTGAGTAAGATAGGTGTTAGCTCTTCTCTAAATTTTTGGTAGAATTCAGCTCTGAAGCCATCTGGTCCTGGACTTTTGTTTGCTGGAAGATTTCTGACTACAGTTTCGATTTCCATGCTTGTGATGGGTCTGTTGAGATCTTCTATTTCTTCCTGGTTCAGTTTTGGAAAGTTATACTTTTCTAAGAATTTGTCCATTTCTTCCAAGTTGTCCATTTTATTGGTATAGAGCTGCTGGTAGTAGTCTCTTATGATCCTTTGTATTTCAGTGTTGTCTGTTGTGATCTCTCCATTTTCATTTCTAATTTTGTTAATCTGGTTCTTCTCCCTTTGTTTCTTAATGAGTCTTGCTAACGGTTTGTCAATTTTATCTTTTCAAAAAATCAGCTATTAGCTTTGTTGATTTTTGATATGGTCTCTTTTGTTTCTTTTGTGTTTATTTTTGCCCTAATTTTTAAGATTTCTTTCCTTCTACTAACCCTGGGGTTCTTCATTTCTTCCTTCTCTAGTTGCTTTAGGTATAGAGTTAGGTTATTTATTTGACTTTTTTCTTGTTTCTTGAGGCAAGCCTATAATGCTGTGAACCTTCCTCTTAGCACTGCTTTTACAGTGCCCCATAGGTTTTGGCTTGTTGTGTTTTCATTTTCACTTGTTTCTATGCATATTTTGATTTCTTTTTTGATTTATTCTATGATTTGTTGGTTATTCAGAAGCGTGTTATTTAGCCTCCATATGTTAGAATTTTTAATAGTTTTTTTTTTTCCTGTGATTGAGATCTAATCTTACTGCATTATGTTCAGAAAAGATGACTGGAATGATTTCAATTTTTTGAATTTCTGAAGGCTAGATTTATGGCTCAGGATGTGATCTATTCTGGAGAAGGTTCCGTGTGTACTTGAGAAAAAGGTGAAATTGATTGTTTTAGGGTGAAATGTCCTATATTTATCAATTAGGTCTAGCTGGTCCATTGTGTCCTTTAAAGCTTGTGTTTCCTTGTTAATTTTTTATTTAGTTGCTCTATCCATAGGTGTGAGTGGGGTATTAAAGTCTCCCACTATTAAAAAACAAACAAACAAACAAACAAAGTCTCCCACTATTATTGTGTTATTGTTGATTTTCTCTTTCATACTCGTTAGCATTTTCCTTACATATTGCGGTGCTCCTATGTTGGGTGCATATATATTTATAATTGTTATATCTTCTTCTTGGATTGATCCTTTGTTCATTATGTGGTGTCCTTCTCTGTCTCTTTTCACAGCCTTTATTTTAAAGTCTATTTTAGCTGATATGAGTGTTGCAACTCCTGCTTTCTTTTGGTCTCCATTTGCGTGAAATATTTTTTCCAGCTCTTCACTTTCAGTCTGTATGTGTCCCTTGTTTTGAGGTGGGTCTCTTGTAGACAGCATATATAGGGGTCTTGTTTTTGTATCCATTCAGCCAGTCTTTGTCTTTTGGTTGGGGCATTCAACCCATTTTCATTTAAGTAATTACTGATAGGTATGGTCCCATTGCCATTTACTTTGTTGTTTTGGGTTTGGGTTTATACAACCTTTCTGTTTCCTGTCTAGAGAAGATCCTTTAGCATTTGTTGAAGAGCTGGTTTGGTGGTGCTGCATTCTCTCAGCTTTTTCTTGTCTGTAAAGCTTTTGAGATCTCCTCCATATCTGAATGAGATCCTTGCTGGGTACAGTAATTTAAGTTGTAGGTTATTCTCTTTCATTTCTTTAAGTATGTCCTGCCATTCCCTTCTGGTCTGAAGAGTTTCTATTGATAGATCAGCTGTTATCCTTATGGGAATCCCTTTGTGTGTTATTTGTTGTTTCTCCCTTGCTGCTTTTAATATTTGTTCTTTGTGTTTGATCTTTGTTAATTTGATTAATATGTGCCTTGGGGTGTTTCACCTTGGGTTTATCCTGTTTGGTACTCTCTGAGTTTTTGGACTTGTGTAACTATTTCCTTCCCCATTTTAGGGAAGTTTTCAGCTATTATCTCCTCGAGTATTTTCTCATGGCTTTTCTTTTTGTTTTCTTCTTCTGGGACTCCTATGATTTGAATGTTGGGGCGTTTCACATTGTCCCAGAGGTCCCTGAGGTTGTCCTCATTTCTTTTGATTCTTTTTTTCTTTTTTCCTCTCTGCTTCATTTATTTCCACCATTTTATCTTCTACCTCACTCTTCCTATCTTCTGCCTCCATTATTCTACTGTATAGTTGGAGAAATCTTGAGGTTACTAGAAGAATAAGACTGAAATCCAGAGGCAGGAGACTGAAGCCCAAAACCTGAGAACACCAGAGAATCCTGACTACAGGGAACATTAAGTAATAAGAGATCATCCAAAAGCCTCCATACCTACGCTGAAACCAACCACCACCCAAGAGCCAATAAGTTCCAGAGCAAGATATACCACGCAAATTCTCCAGCAACACAGGAACATAGCCCTGAGCGTCAACATACAGGTTGCCCAAAGTCACACCTAACACATAGACCCATCTCAAAACTCACTACTGGACACTCCATTGCACTCCAGAGAGAAGAAATCCAGTTCCATGCACCAGAACACTGACACAAGCTTCCCTAACCAGGAAACCTTGACAAGCCAATCGTCCAACCCCACCCACTGGGAGAAACCTCCACAATAAGAAGGCACCACAGACCACCAGAATACAGAAAGGCCACTCCAGACACAGCAATCTAAACAAGATGAAAAGGCAGAGAAATACCCAGCAGGTAAAGGATCATAAAAAATGCCCACCAAGCCAAACAAAAGAGGAGGAGATAGGGAATCTACCTGAAAAAGAATTTAGAATAATGATAATAAAAATTATCCAAAATCTTGAAAAGTGACACTTTTAATGTAAATGACTAAAATATTCCTCAGCCAAACTTACAGATAGCTGGCCTAGGTCATCTGAACGTGCAACTTTAATATACACCAGCTGCTTATAAACTGGTAAGTTTATATAGTGATTCCTAATTCATAACTAAGCTTGTAAATGAAGCCATGAGATCTCTTGAAGGAGGCAGGAAATGTGCCAGACCACCTTACCTGCCTCCTGGGAAACCTTTATGCAGGTCAAGAAGCAACAGTTAGAATCAAACATGGAACATCGAATGGTTCAAAATTGGGAAAGGAGTATGTCAGGGTGTTGCAGGGAGGAAGTCAATTCTAACTCCATGTTGGAAACTGCTTCTTTGACTTGCTTTTATTATTATAATCATACTCAATGGCTTGCCTGGAGGATCCTGCCCCTCTACTTGACTGTAAACTAAAGTGCCTTTGTTCAGCTCTTGGAGAGATAGTTTGTCCCTGCCCGCCTATGAATAGAAGAGATTAACACACCCCTTCTGAAGGCTGGACATTCATTCCCTTGGAGATGTTTTACTAGACTGAAGACCCTTCTATTTTACTTCCCCACTGTGTCTCCCTCTCTATTCTGCTTTTGACTTTAGCTCCGCATTGCTACTTTCTCTCTGACCTATAAAAGAACCTGGCATCCAGGCCCCAATAAGATGGTTATTTTGAGGTGCTAGGCTGCCATCTTCTCGGTCTGCCAGCTCCCCAATTAAAGTCTGTTTCTGGCCTCAATATTTCATCTCTTGGATTCATTGGCCTATTGTGTGGCAAACAGGGTGAGCTTAGACTTGGTAACAAAGACTGTATATTGTCACCTTACTTATTTAACTTATATGCAGAGTAACCCTGGTCTTCCATATTGCAGATGGATTCTTTACCAGCTGAACCACAAGGAAAGCCCAAGAATACTGGAGTGGGTAGCCTATCTGTTTTCCAGGGGATCTTCTCCACCCAGGAATTGAACTGGGATCTCTTGCATTGCAGGTAGATTCTTTACCAACTGAGCTATTAGGGAAGCCCTTATATGCAGAGTACATCATGCGAAATGCAGGGCTGGATGAAGCACAAGCTGGAATCAAGATTGTTGGGATAAATATCAATAACCTTAGATATGCAGATGACAACACCCTTATGGCAGAAAGCAAAGATTAAAGAGCCTTTTGATGAAAGTGAAAGAGGAGAGTGAAAAAGCTGGCTTAAAACTCAACATTCAAGAAATGAAGATTATGGCATCTTATCCCATCACTTCATGGCATATAGATAGGGAAACAATGGAAACAGCAACAAACTTTATTTTCTTAGGCTCCAAAATCACTGTAGTTGGTGATCACAGCCATGAAATTAAAAGACACTTACTTCTTGGAAGAAAACCTATGACCAGCTTAGACAGCATATTAAAAAGCAGAGACATTACTTTGGCAACAAAGGTCTGTCTAGTCATGTATGGATGTGAGAGTTGGACCATAAAGAAAGTGAAGAGTGTTGAAGGATTGATGCTTTTGAACTATGGTGTTGGAGAAGACTCTTGAGAGACCCTTGGACTGCAATGAGATCCAACTAGTCAATCCTAAAGGGAATCAGTTCTGAATATTCATTGGAAGGACTGATGTTGAAGCTGAAACCAATACTTTGGCCACCTGATGTGAAGAATTGACTCATTTGAAAAGACCCTGATGCTGGGAAAGATTGAAGGCAGGAGGTGAAGGGGACAACAGAGGATGAGATGGTTGGATGACATCACCGACCTAATGGACAAGCTCCAGGAGATGGTGAAGAATAGGGAAGCCTGGTGTGTTGCAGTCCATGGGGTCGCAAAGAGCTGGACACGACTGAGAGACTGAACAACAATAATGAGAACTCTAGTCTGCCTCTTCATGTCTATGTACATATTATATATGAAGTATCTCTACTTCTAAAAGGTAATATCAATATGAAGAACGCTGAAAGAGAAACAAGAGTGTGGCCACAATACTCTTTAGACTCTGGAGAAAATTGGCTAAGACAAAATTTCTTTTGAAATTACAAAATCACTTATTTTTGAGTATGTAAGTAAGACCAGGTAGCTTGTTAAAAACTTGCCTAAAAACAAACACACACACACACACACACATGCAAAAAAAAAAAAACCCTTGAGGTTAACTCTTATCATGTCCTTGAAATACACAGCCTTCCTTGCCTTGGATTTAGAGCAAAAAACAAAAAAACAAAAAATGGGGGAAGTGAGGCACAGGAGATGTAAGCTTGGCTTACAGGTGACTGTTTCTGAATGGGAAAAGATACAGAAAGTAAAAAGAAGTTTTGTGGAAAGTGGAATCCGAGAAAAGAATTTCATCCATGGGACAAGTTTTATTAAGATGTCTGCCTTTGAAATCTTCCATGGTTTTGTTGCAGGAAGGTGAACCGACCCTTTCCAGGGCCCAAATGAGGCTCTTGTCTAACATTCGGAAGTGAATTGTCTCAGGAGACACAAGTGCTGACAAAGCAAGAGACTTTATTGGCAAGGGGCGTCTGGGAGGAGAGCAGCAGGGTCAGGGAACCCAGGAGGACTGCTCTGCCAGGCGGCCTGCCATCGCGGGTTTTATGGTGATGGGATTAGTTTCCGCACTGTCTTTGGCCAAACATTCTGACTCAGAGTCCTTCTTGGCTGTGCAGTCATCACTCAAGTCATCAGCCAAGATGGATGTCAGCGAGGAGGATTCTGGGAGGTGGTTGGATGCGTGGTGTTACCTTTTGACCATTCCTGAGCTCTTCCGGTTGGTGGTGGCTTGTTAGTTCCATGTTCCTTACCAGGACCTCCTGTCGTAAAACAATTCATGCAGATGGCTATATGGTTAGATGGTGCCTGGCCAGGGTGGGCGGTTTCCATCATTGTGCCTCCCCTAACAGTTATTCCGTCCCTCCCTCCCCTAACAGATATTCGGCTAAGTGACTATCTATTGTTGAAATCAAACAGTCAGGGGCGTTTGGCTTTCCTGGCCCCCTGACAAACCTCATTTTTATTTCATGGAATAAAGCCTTCTCAGGCTTCGAGATTAATGCAACCACAATGAAAAAATTTTTTTCTGTTTCATTAAATATTAAATTACAGTTTTGTTAATTAAGGTTTGTGTTTGCCAAAACTCACTTCCCAGGTAGTTGCTTGCTCTTGTGTTTTATTGTTAAAAAGTTTACTTGAGCTATCAAGGGACACTCTAAGTTTATTTCTAAAACTTATCTCACTAATCTATCTTTGGATAAAGATCAGATGCCACCTGCCCTGCAACCAGAGAATTATACATTGTGAAAAAGACATAATTCAAAGGACTATCACCAATCTAGGCTTCCTTGGTGGCTCAGAGGTTAAAGCATCTGCCTCCAATGCGGGAGACCTGGGTTCGATCCCTCGGTCGGGAAGATCCCCTGGAGAAGGAAATGGTAACCCACTCCAGTACTCTTGCCTGGAGAATCCCATAGATGGAGGAGCCTGGTAGGCTACAGTCCACAGGGTCACAAAGAGTCAGAAACAACTGAGCAACTTCACTTCACTATCACCAACCTGGACAGAGTATAAGGGAGAAGGGGTTAACTTTAAATTTACACTGGACCTGCTTCTTTAACCCTTTAACCTTTAACCCTGAGACTTTAACCCTTTTTTGTTATTATAAACTTACATAATGGTCTGCCTGAGGAAGGTAGCCTGAGCTGCCCACCTGTGAAGGCTGTAAGGAAGTGAAACTAACACATTCCTCTGCCTAAGGCTTGCCCCCACCCCACCCCCCCCCACCCCCCAGTCTAGGGGACATTTGCAAGGACTGAATAGTTTTACTTTGTTTCCTCACTCCCCCCTGCCCCCCATGCATCTCTGATCCATAAAAGAACCTGGCAACCAGGCCTTGACAAGATGGTTATTTTGAGACACTAGCCTGCCATCATCTTGGTCAGTTGGCTTTGAGTTAAGTCTCTTCCTTGCCTCATCCCCTCATCTCTCAGATTCACTGGCCTGCTGTGTGATGAGAAGAGCAAGCCTGGACTCAGTAACAATTTGGTGCAGCCAGGCAGGTGCCTTGCTGCTGGTGGCTAGCTGGCCCTGATCAGGGAATACTGGGACCATTTGTCCTGAGGGTATTTTCTTCAAGATTCACTGTAGTGGCACTGGCTGCCCCCAGTGCTTGGCAGTTGAGACAAGGAACTGACAAACTTCCTAGAGTTGATGGGCTCGATTTAATTTGTAGGTTAAGTCTACCCAATCCAATAGCCGATTCAGCTAGTTTGCTTGTTCTGTGTGCCCTTTTGTGTTAGGAGCTCACGGGCTGAGTTTTGGAGGGTAAGTCACTCCAGTGTGCACACTGGGAACATCTTCTCTTATCAATTTATGCTTTTCCTTTAGGGGAGAAGTCAATTTGTTTGGGGTACCCTGTTGGAGAGGCGAGGTGTTGTTGGACTCTACCCTGAACCGGCTCATTTGGGAACTAGTTCTTGTGGGGCAAGCCCCCCTAGTTGGAATTAGCTCATTTGTTTTGTAGGGTAAATTTGTTTACCTGATTTGGGAATTGGCTAACTTGGAACCAGGTCATTGGGGAGCTAGTTCTTGTGGGGGTGGGTAGTCTAGTTGGAATTAGTTCATTTGTTTTGTAGGGTAACTTATTTACCTGATGAGAAAATCGATTCATCTGTATACATTGATGCTGTAATGAATCTATCTGTGCTATTTTTGTTAGACTTTGCGTCTTGTGTGTTTTGGTGTTATGAAGCTTATAAACATGGGAAATATTTCACCTATGCAGAAAGAAAGATCTTTGGGGTGCATATTAGATTTGTTAAGATCAGAAGAGCAATTGCTTACAATTAAGTAATCTGGCAGTCAGAAGCACTGTACGAAGGTGAGGAACACTCTGATAATGAGCAGGCCCGCAGGCTCCCTTGAACATGAGACATCCAATTCTAATTTCCCCTACAGGAGCCCTGGATAACTTTGACAGTGGGGAAGAAGTTGATTGACTTTGTGATAGATACTTCTTTCCTTTGTAAATTAAATGCTCAAATAGCCTTTTCCCCAGAACAGCTTGACATCAGGGTCCCACAGGGGCCTTTGTGACCTTGTCCAATCTGGGGAACTTTGACTTCCATCTGGGGCCTTTGACTCCAATTAGGGGTGTTCTCCTTGTGAAGGGAAACTCCGTCTACCAGGCACTTTGGAGAAAGGTCACTGGTTTAATGGGACTGGAAAGTCATGCTAATGTGACTTTCCGGCTGGCTAGGTTTTGGTTTATTCGGCTTACTTTGGTAATGCACAGATATCTGGTACTAACTGCTTCCTCTAAGGCTTCCTCTAGGGTTTTCTCATTTCTTTCTCCTCAAACCCTCTGCGAACAGGCGAGTGGCTGTGGGAAGAGTTGAGGGACTCTGGCCAGGGTTACTTTCTGGTGTGTCCCAAAGGCCCGCAGCCCAGGGTGCCCCGGTAGCTGCCACCCAAGGGGGATGTCTTGGCATGCTGCAGTCCATGGGGTCACAGAATCGACAGAGCTCCTAAACTGAAGGAAGCTTTGGTGGTAACGTTGTAGTTACAGGAAATGTCCACACGTCAGCAGCAGTTCTTCACGTCCAGCTTTGGTTACTCGGCAACCAGAGCCTTAGGGAAAGTCAGCTTCTGGCTGTGAAATGGAGTGGAGTGTGTCTGGGCTTTGTCTCACTATTTCCTCCCCTAAAGTTTCACACCTTGTTTGCAGGCACATTCCAACCCCGGCCACAGCACCCAACTGAGGGTGCTCAGGTGCCTAGAAGGATGCACTGGCAGGAAGGAGGCTTGAGCTGGGAGCTCAGGAGAGGTGACTTTCCCCCAAAGGTCCTTGAGGCCAGAGGGTCAGAGCACCATCCTCTGGGTGCGTCAGGCACTCTGGTCCCTGAGAGGTGACCAGACAGTACAGGTTTAAGAGGGAGCTCAACTAAGGGCACCAGCCTGGCATGTCGACACCACCCCAGGGCAGCCAAGGCACCCAAGCCTGCCCAGACTCCAGGGACGGGATAGCAGAGGTAACAGGCGTAGGGGCCGCTTTTCCGTCCTTCACATTATGCTGACGTCATGCTGGAGTACAGCGGATCTGCAAAGTTGGGCTCAGTGTACGGCCACCCGATTCAGGTATTATCTATCCATGGGATATGCTTTTCTTGGAATTTTTGCCACAGAAGGTTGAACAGAGTGCTGAGCATCAGGTCCTTGTGAATGCTTTATCTCAGATACACTTTTCGGTATATACAACAGAGAAACAATAATTGTTGTAGATTATCTCTTAGAGATACACACTTCCATGTGTAGGGAGTGATACAGATTTTTTGTGTATATGTGGAAGGAAGGAAGAAAGGAAGAGGATAATCCTTGTGGGTTATCTATTACAGATACAGGTTTCTATGTTTATGTTAGTCTGGAAATCCTAACTCATTCTAGGTCCTTCAGGTTTTTTTTGTTTTTTCTTCTGGAATCCTTTGTCTGACTTTGAATTCTCAGAATCTCTTTTTGGATTGTAAATTTGTTGCCTTCTATGTCATTTTTACTTTGCCTGGAAGGTACATCACATACTATAGTCTTCATCTGCCTGACTGACTACTCTTAGTGTATGATTCTCCAAGGACCATCCCTGTGGTTACCAGTGTCATAATTCCCTCATTTCAGTGGCCGCTTTCTGGGAGTGAGAAACAGTCCACTGTATAAAGGTGCCACATCTTGTTGAGCTTTAAATTATCGGTGGAGATGGTGCAGGTTATGTGTCTTGGTGACGGGGTGTAGGGCTGCAGTAGTGTTCCTTGGAGTGCACGTGCCTTTCATCGATGGTTTTCTTGGGATATATGTAGGCCCCCGTGTGGGAATGCAAACCGTAGACTTGGTTCCCTTTCATAGTTTTTTCAGTCATTTGGGGACTGTCCATTACACTGGCTGCTGCCACAGAGAGCATAGGGGCTTCTTTAGTCTCCAGGCCCCTCCCCCTGTACTGTTCGCAGGCTTGTGACGATGTCCATGTGACTGCTGCCTTCTGATATCTCACTGTCATTTGGTGACATTCCTACAGCAATTAGGGATGCTGACAGTAATGCTCAAAATTCTCCAAGCCAGGCTTCAACAGTACATGGACCGTGAACTTCCAGATGTTCAAGCTGGTTTAGAAAAGGCAGAGGAATCAGAGATCAGATTGCCAACATCTGCCAGATCATTGAAAAAGCAGGAGAGTTCCAGAAAAACATCTACTTCTGCTTTATTGACTACATCAAAGCCTTTGACTGTGTGGATCACAGCAAACTGTGGAAAATTCTTAACGATATGGAAATACCAGACCACGTGACCTGCCTCCTGAGAAATCTGTATGCAGGTCAGGAAGCAACAGTTAGAACTGGACATGGACCAACAGACTGGTTCTAAATTAGGAAAGGAATACGTCAAGTCTGTATATTGTCATCCTGCTTATTTAACTTATATGCAGAGTACATGATGTGAAATGCCAGGATGGATGAAGCACAAGCTGGAATCAAGTTTGCTGGAAGAAATATCAATAACCTCAGATATGCAGATGACACCACCCTTATGGCAGAAAGTGAAGAAGAACTAAAGAGCCTCTTGATGAAAGTGAAAGAGGAGAGTGAAGAAGCTGGCTTGAAACTCAACATTCAGAAAACTAAGATCATGGCATCTGGTCCCATCACTTCATGGAAAATAGATGGGGAAGCAATGGAAACAGTGACAGACTTTATTTCCTTGGGCTCCAAAATCACTGCAGATGGTGACTGCAGCCATGAAATTAAAAGAGGCTTCCTCTTTGGAAGAAAACCTATGACCAACCTAGACAGCATATTAAAAAGCAGAGACATTACTTTGCCAACAAAGGTCCATCTAGTCAAGGCTGTGGTTTTTCCAGTGGTCATGTATGGAAGTGAGCGTTGGACTATAAAGAAAGCTGAGCGCCAAAGAATTGATGCTTTTGAGCTATGGTGTTGGAGAAGACTCTTGAGAGTCCCTTGGACTGCAAGGACATCCAACTAGTCAACCCTAAAGAGAACCAGCCCTGAATATTCATGGGAAGGACTGATGCTAAAGCTGAAACTCCAATACTGTGGCCACCTGATGTGAAGAACCAACTCACTGGAAAAGACCATGATGCTGGGAAAGATTGAGGGCAGAAGGGGGAAACAGAGGATGAGATGGTTGGATGGCATCACCGATGCGATGGACATGAATTTGAGTAAGCTCCGGGAGTTGGTGATGGACAGGGAAGCCTGGTGTGCTGCAGTCCATGGGGTGGCAAAGAGTTGGACACGACTGAGCGACTGAATTGAACTGAACTGAGTGAGCACAAGTGGTCATGTTGTAGTTACAGAGAATGTCCACGAGATGGCAGCACTTTTTCATGCCCACCTCCGGTTCCCTGGTAGCTCAGTTGGTAAAGAATCCACCTGCAATACAGAGACCCTGGCTCGATTCCTGGGTCGGGAAGATTCACTGGAAAAGGGATAAGCTACCCACTCCAATCTTCTTGGGCTTCCCCTGTGGCTCAGCTGGTAAAGAATCCACCTGCAATGCACGAGACCTGGTTTCAATCCCTGAGTTGGAAAGCTCTTCTGGGTAAGGGAAAGGCTACCCAATCTAGTATTCTGGCCTAGAGAATTCCATGGAATGTATAGTTCATGGGGTTGCAAAG
This sequence comes from Dama dama, assembly GCF_033118175.1. Taxonomy (NCBI): domain Eukaryota; kingdom Metazoa; phylum Chordata; class Mammalia; order Artiodactyla; family Cervidae; genus Dama; species Dama dama. The sequence goes on from NC_083692.1 coordinate 94,673,901, forward strand.
AGTCGGACATGAGTGAGTGACTTTAAAATCTTAAAAAATAAATAAATAAATAAATAACCTGTTTCCTGCGGAAGCCTTAGGGAAATTATGCTTTCTACCACTGTGAAATAGAGTGGAATGTGCCTGAGCAAACACTTAACGGCTTGAGTCTCACTACTTTCCCCCCTCAAAGCATCATAGAAACACCCTGTCCAGATTAGTCCCTTCCAGATCCACTGCACCTGCTGAGTGTGCTGAGGGGCCAGGAGGCTGCTCTCTCAGGTCAGAGGCTCGAGCTGGGAACCCCAGCACCAGGAGAGGTTGAAGCTAGCTGAATCTTGCCTTCAGTCTCCTCCAGGCTTTGATGCCACATAGGACTCTGGTTGCAACCAGAACATAGCAGACAGTGGATCTTTAAAAAGGGTCAGTGAATGGAGAAGGAAATGGCAACCCGCTCTGGTATTCTTGCCTGGAAAAGTCCATGGACAGAGGAGCCTGGCGGGCTGCAGTCCATGGGGTTACATGACTGAGCATGCATGTGTGAGGGTGGAGGGAGATGGGTGGCAGCAATAAACTGGTAGAACTAAAACAAACAAACAAACAAACAAACAAAAACAGGTCAGTGAAGGGCACCGGGGCCAGGGTGTGTCAGCCCCACCCCAACCCAGCAGTAGGACCCAAGCCTGCTCAGCTTCTAGGCACTGCTTTTCTTCCTTTTCTTTAACATCATGCGGTATAGACAAAATGCAATGTAGGGATTGTTGTCTGTGCATAGCCCCCTAATTGGGGTATTACATATCTATGGAGTATCTCTACTCTTTTTTTGTTTTTGCCATAGATTTTCAATCAGAGTGCTGAGATTTCTGTGTATATGAGAAAGTTCAGTTCAGTTCAATTGCTCAGCCGTGTCTGACTCTTTGAGACCCCATGGACTGCAGCACACCGGGCCTCCCTGTCCATCACCAACTCCTGAAACTTACTCAAACTCATGTCCATTGAGTCAGTGATGCCATCCAACCATCTCATCCTCTGTCCTCCCCTTCTCCTCCTGCCTTCCATCTTTCTCAGCATCAGGGTCTTTCCCAATGAGTCAGTTTTTCTCATCAGGTGGGCAAAGTGTTGGAGCCTCAGTAAATGAGGAAAGAAGGAGATAAACACTGTGAATTACCTCTCAGAGATACAGATATCTATGCATACATGGCAGGCAGGCAGGGAGAAAGGAAGGAAGCAGATAATCCTTTGTTGTTGTCAGTCACTCAGTCACATCTGACTCTTTACAGCCCCATGGACTGCAGCATGCCAGGTTTCCCTGTCCTTCACTATACCAGAAACACTGATTTTTTTCAAACAAAAGATTAAAAAAAAAAAAAAAAAAAGAATTTATTGTCTTGGAAGAATAGAACAAGTCTCTTTGGCAAACAATAGGCCAAACAACAACATCAAGATGGTGAAGTAGGACGTGCACTCATCTTCTCTTGCGAGAACTCCAAAATTGCAACTCGCTACCGAAACGCCACCAGCAGGAGAACGTTGGATCCCACCAAAAAAAGATACGCCATGTCTAAAGGCAAAGGAGAAGCCCCAACAAGACTGTAGGAGGGCAAAATAGTATTTAGAATCAAACCCCATAGCCGCCAGAGATGCTCATCAGAGGACTATGTGTTCATGCTCATCAAGTAGTTAACGTCTTCCATTTGGGGGGTTTTGGCATCTGTAAAACAACCCAGGGAGTGTGCATCAGAAGCCGTTACCTCCGTACGTCAGAGAGGAGCTGCAGCAGAGGATCCGGGACGGAGTCTGTCCTGGGAAGGCCCCATGGGCTCCTGCTCGGTTATACCGGTGTCTGGGCTCAGCAGCCGGGGAAAGTGGGGCTGCCTCCTGGGCGTGGGGAGCAGCAGGACCACAGTCCTCCAAGGGTCTGTTAGCTCCCAGGGTGAGACGAGGAGGCAGTGGATGGACAGGCGCATCTGGCCTGGGAGAGGGGTCCAGGCTCATTACCTCCAGAATCATCACCAGGAGGAAGAGGAGAGGCTGGGGTCGGGGTGAGGGCTGGACAGGCAGGTCACAGCGAACTCCACGCAGGTGATGGTGGTACTGTTGGAAGCAACTCGGAGCCGGAAGGATTGATGCTCAGGAGCTCAGCTTCATTCTTTTGTTCCTTTGTGAAACACGGTGTCAGAGTTTGAGACGCCCTCAGAGACATCTGAGCCCACCCAGTGCCACTGTGGCTGCATCACAGGGGCTCAGGCCCTGCCCACGTCCCCACTGGGGATGAAGCCCATCAGGAAACTGGGGTCTGCATACTTCAGGGAACCCCACCCTCATGGCTGGTCTCCCTTCTTCCAACCAGCTACTGGTCAGAGGCCCACATTCTCCAATCCTGATTTTACTCCCAGAGCCTGAGGAGTATTCCAGTGTATAGATGGACCACTCAGTCTTCATGTTCCTGTTGCTGGACATTTTGGTGGACCCTATGTCTTGGCTATTGTAAACAGTGCTTCCCTGTTGAGGTCCTCTAATGGGCTGGAACCTGGTGGTCTGGAGTCAATGATAAGAAAGTAAAAGAGAGAAAGAGGCTGATAGTCCTTGGTTTACGCAGAAAACCAATAAAGCTCTTGACACAGAGCTTGCACTGCTTCATGTAGGCACCGGGCGCCCTCTCGAGGGGATGAAGGCACAGTGCGCCTTCTCCAGACGGTCTTAGAAGCCCGGGCAAGAAAGTGAGCTCAGCCGGCCTCCGAGCTCCAAAGAATTAGCCTGAGAGAGAGAGAGAGAAGGAAAGAAAGACATGGGGACCCAAGCTCTGATGGAGCAAAGGTGTTTTATTCAACACAGTGTGGGTACATATACTGTCTTACAAGGTAGCTTTTTTCAGCAAAGATAAAAATCAAAAGTCCATACTTACAAATTATCAAGGAAACATAAGGCAATCCATACCAAAGAGAGAGAGAGTAGTAAACAATCACTTTTACCGTATGGTTCATAAAAGAAAGAGGGTCGTAAATAGTTATTTATCACTGTATGGAGAAACTAACGAAGGAAATACGTGCATTCCTCAGCCCTGGGAGCAGCATGCCACTCCTCTTAATTCCTGAATATTCAGGACTTAATAAGGAACAGAGGATTCATGACAGATCCAAAACAGCACACAGGAAGCCTCCTCTTAAATGCTTCCTGACACTTCCCTGAAAACAGGGGTGCACATATCATTTCAAATTGTGATGTTCTCCAGCTCTGAGCCCAGAAGTGGGGCTGCAGGACCCCCTGGCTCCTCTGTTTCCTTTCATCAGGAACCTCCGTGCTCTTTTCCATCTTGGCTGCACCCTTGTGCACCCCACTCAGAGTGCAGGAGGATTCCGTTTTCCCTACGTCTTCTGCAGCATTTATTCTTTGAGATCTTTCTGATGATGGCCATCCTGACTGGTGGGAGGGGATTCCTCAGTGTAGATTTGATCAGCATTGATTTAATGATGAGTGGGTCTTCCCTGGTATGGCTCAGCAGTAAAGAATCTGCCCGCAATGCAGAACATACGAGAGATGTAGATCCGATCCCTGTGTCAGGAAGATCCCTGAAGGAGGAAATGGCAACCCACTCCAGTATTCTTTCCTAGAAAATCCCATGGACAGAGGAGACTGGGAGGATACAGTCCAAGGGGTGCAAAGAGTCAGACATGACTGAGCAACTGAGCACAGTAATGAGTTTGGGGGGTGTCTTTCCAAGCACTTGACTCATGTATAGCTGGACACATCATGTTCTTTTCCAGGTTCTCGTTCCCTATAAGTTACATGGAGCGTTGAGGAGGGTTCCTTGTGCTATGCACGGGGTTCCTTGTGGATGATTTTGTAAAGAGTAGTGTGTGTATGTTAATCTGAACCAGCTCGCTTCTCCCTTCCCTCCTCTTTCCCTCCTTGGGAACCATAAGTCTGTGAGGCCTTTCCTCATTGGTAAAGAAGTGCATCTGTCTCCAGTTTTAGATTCCACCTAGAAGTGATACCATATGATTCTTGTCTTGCCCTGTCTCCCTTACTTCATTTAGAATGACACCTTTACCTTCCACTCTGTGGCTGGAAGTGTCATCATCTGACCCTTTTTACTGGCTGAATAATACTGTATTACGTCCAGGTACCCCATCCTTATCCGTTCCTCTGTGTTCTGCCCTTAGATTGCTACCGTGTCTTGTTTACAATACCTAGTGCAGCTGTGATCACAGGGCTGCCCGCGTCTTTTCCAGCTTTGGTTTTCTCCATATCCACACCCAAGGTGGGATTTCTGGATCCTGTGGTACTTTTAGGATTAGTTTTTTAAAAGAAACTTCCAACTCTTTGCCTAATGGACGCACAGATTTACACTCCCACCAAGAGTGCAGGGGAGTTCCCTTCTCTCTGCAACCCCTGCAACATGTATTGTTGGAGATTCTCTGAGATGGCCTTTCTGACTGGTGAGGTGAGAGCTCACCGGACTTTTGATTTGCCTTTTTCTAAAAACTAGTGATGCCGAGCATCTTTTTAAGTGCTTAATGACCATGTATATGGTCTTCATGTATATGACCTTCTTCATGAAAAAATGTTCCTTGAGATCTTTGGCCCATTTCCTAGTGAATATTTTTGCTTTATTTCTGATATTGAGCTGCTTGAGTTGTTTGTATGTTTTGGAGATGAAATCTTTGTGGGGATCTTTGTTTTGGAACTTTTTTTCTATTCTGAGTGGTTTTTTTTTTTTTTTTCATTTAGGGTTTCCTTTGCTGTGAAAATGCTACTAAGGTTAATTATGTCCTTTTGGCTTATTTTACTTTTCTTTTTCATACTTTCTCATCATGGTTTAATGTAAGGTACTGAATATAGTTCCCTGTGCTATACAGCAGGTCCTTGTTTATCCATTTCATATAGTGTGCATGTCAGTCCCAATCTCTTAGTTTATTCCTCCCTCCTCCTCGTTCCCTTTTGGTAACCACAAGTGTTTTTCTCCATGTCTGTGAGCCTATTTCTGTGATAAGTTCATTTGTATCCTCTCTTAGAGACTCCACACATAAGCAATACCATGTGCTATTTGTATTTCTCTGTCTGGTTTTACTTAGTATGAAAATCTCTAGGTCCATCCATGTTGCTACCAATGGCAATGCTTCATCCTTTCTGTGGCTGAGTGACATCCCACTGTGTATATAAACCACATTACCCATTCATCTGGCAGTACTTCATCCCTTCCATGGCTGAGTGACATCCCACTGTGTATATACCTCATTACCCATGCATCTGTCGATGGACATGTAAGTCGCTTCCATTTCTTGGCTGTTGTGAATAGTACTGCTACGAACATTGGGATCCATGCATCTTTTCAAATGAGTGTTTTCCTCTTTTCCAGGTATATGCCCAGGAGTGGGATTGCAGGATCCTAGGTAGTTCCACTTTTAGTTTTTTCAGGCCCCTCCATACTGTTCTCCGCCTTGGCTGCACCAGTTCACGTTCCCGCCATCAGTGTGGGAGGCTAGCCTTTTCTCCACACCTCTCCAGCAGTTATTATCTGTAGACTTTGTTGATGATGAAGCTGTGTTCTTTCTAAAGTTCCCTGGCCTCCAGGAAATACACAGGAGGTGAAAAAGGCTGGTGCAGAAAAGTGTGTAGTACACGCCACTCCTTGTGTTAAAACGTATAAAGCTGCTGTGGACTGAAAGTATGTCTCCCTGAAACGTGTGTGTATATTGACACCCCAACCCCCCAGTGCAGCTGCATCTGCAGAGGGTCCCCGAGAACGCTGTCAAGGTTAAATGAGGTCCACAGGGTGTGCATATAGGTTTCTCAAGAGGCAGGTCAGGTGGTCTGGTATTCCTGTCTCTTTCAGAATTTTCCAGTTTATTGTGATCCACACAGTCAAAGACTTTGGCATAGTCAACAAAGCAGACACAGATGTCATGCTGCTGCTGCTGCTGCTAAGTCACTTCAGTCGTGTCCGACTCTGTGCGACCCCATAGACGGCAGGCCACCAGGCTCCCCCATCCCTGGGGTTCTCCAGGCAAGAACTCATAGTCATCTGCAATTGTGACTCTGCAGTGTGAGCCGGTGAGCCCTCAGGGAACTCAGGAAGGAGAAGAAAGTCTGCTCTCTAGCAGCCATCAGACTGCAGACACCCTAAGGTGAACTCGGAGAAGAGGGAGCTGAGGATGTGAAAACAGGATGCTGGCCCATACAGGGGAGGTGCATACGAAAGGAATGATTTCAGTGAGCCAGGACTCGTGCATCTTCCCATACACAGAAGAGCACGAAATTCCTTGGCTCAGGATATCTGGTTTCTTTAACAGTAATCTTTTGATATTCAGACTACCTGCCCCCTGTTATAAAGTTCTATGTAACCTGGCTCCTCCCCTCCCCTCCTGGAAGCAGTTCTCTCAGGGTTACTTAAGATGGTATCTCCTGGGCTTGAAGTCCTAAAGATTTCCACCAAATAAAACATAATGGACTCTGTGGGAGAAGGCGAGGGTGGGATGTTTCGAGAGAACAACATCGAAACATGTATATTATCTAGGGTGAAACAGATCACCAGCCCAGGCTGGATGCATGAGACAAGTGCTCGGGCCTGGTGCACTGGGAAGACCCAGAGGGATCGGGTGGAGAGGGAGGTGGGAGGGGGGATCGGGATGGGGAATACGTGTAAATCCATGGCTGATTCATGTCAATGTATGGCAAAAACCACTACAATATTGTAAAGTAATTAGCCTCCAACTAATAAAAATAAATGAAAAAAAAAAAAAACAAAAAACATAACTCTCAACTTTTAGGTTGTGAATATTTTTTAAGTCGACAGGAATATTGTCATTTTGTTCCCATTTCCATTGTTTAAGCAACTTCCACGCTGTCTCTATGGGCTTCCCAGGTGGTGCTAGTGGTAAAGAACCCACCTGCCAATGCAGGAAACATAAGAGACGTGGGTTCGATCCCTTGATGGGCAAGATCCCCTGGAGGAGGGCTTGGCAACCCACTCTAGCACTCTTGCCTGGAGAATCCCATGGACAGAGGAGCCTGGCAGGCTACAGTTCACGGGGTCGAAAAGAGTTGGACACGACTGAAATGACTTAGCACGCACACACACTGTCTCCATGGTGGCTGTTCCCAGTTGGCATTCCAGCATCGATGGAGGAGGGTTCTCGTATCTCCACATGCTCTCCAGCCTTGCTTCTTTGTAGAGTGTTTGACAGTGGCCATTCTGACCAGTGTGAAGGAGATGGGAATACCAGACCACCTGACCTGCCTCTTGAGAAACCTGTATGCAGGTCAGGAAGCAACAGTTAGAACTGGACATGGAACAACAGACTGTTTCCAAATAGGGAAAGGAGTACGTCAGGGCTGTATATTGTCACCCTGCTTATTTAACTTATATGCAGAGTACATCATGAGAAATGCTGGGCTGGAAGAAGCACAAGCTGGAATCAAGATTGCTGGGAGAAATATCAATAACCTCAGATATGCAGATGACACCACCCTTATGGAAGAGAGTGAAGAGGAACTAAAAAGCCTCTTGTTGAAAGTGAAAGAGGAGAGTGAAAAAGTTGGCTTAAAGCTCAACATTCAGAAAACTAAGATCATGGCATCTGGTCCCATCACTTCATGTTAAATAGATGGGGAAACAGTGGAAACAGTGTCAGACTTTATTTTTCTGGGTTCCAAAATCACTGCAGATGGTGATTGCAGCCATGCAATTAAAAGACGCTTACTCCTTGGAAGGAAAGTTTTGACCAAACTAGATAGCATATTAAAAAGCAGAGACATTAATTTGCCAACAAAGGTCCATCTGGTCAAGGCTATGGTCTTTCCAGTGGTCATGTACGGATGTGAGAGTTGGACTGTGAAGAAAGCTGAGCACCAAAGAATTGATTCTTTTGAACTGTGGTGTTGGAGAAGACTCTTGAGAGTCCCTTGGACTGCAAGGAGATCCAACCAGTCCATCCTACAGGAGATCAGTCCTGGGTGTTCACTGGAAGGACTGATGCTGAAGCTGAAACTCCAGTACTTTGGACACCTCACACGAAGAGTTACCTCAGTGGAAAAGACCCTGATGCTGGGAGGGATAGAGGGCAGGAGGAGAAGGGGACGACAGAAGATGAGATGGTTGGATGGCATCACCGACTTGATGGACATGAATTTGAGTAAACTCCGGGAGTTGGTGATGGACAGGGAGGCCTGGCATGCTGTAGTTCATGGGGTCACAAAGAGTCGGACACGACTGAGCGACTGAACTGAACTGAATATTTAGCAAGGTTGACAGCATTTCCTGTGTTTTTTTTTAAGGGTATGAGTGAAACATCCAGCAATTTACTTTTGAATGTCTGCCCTGTATTTTGATGAACACTCCTAGAACAGTCCTTGAAGGCAGGAGTTATTTAACTCAACCCCACTGGCCTTCTGAATATTAAGTCCCCATCAGTACAGCTTTCCACCTGTTGTTATGGAAAGTGGCCACAAGGTGGCAGCATTTCTTCATGCACCTTTCTTTTTCTTTCTGTGCAATTTCATTTTGATCTTATACTGGAATACAGTTGATTTCCAATGTTGTGTTTGTATAAGATGCACAGGAACTTAATTCAGTCACGTATAAATGCATACCTATTTTTCAGGTTCTTTTTCCCATATACAGAAGATCCGAAAAATTACTGAGAAGCAAGAGTCAGAGAAGAGAATAAAAATGTAGCAAGAGGTGGTGGAGGTGTTGGAAACCAATGCAAAATCCAAGAAATGTAATCTTATAGAAGCAGGGCTCTACAAATTTAAAGCGTGGAAACTGGATTCTGGCATTCTTTACAGTGGGCACGTTTTCCCTAAGAAACTAGCCAGAGAAGCCACCCCACCCCCACCCAATGCCTTTGATTTTGGCTTTGATTTTGAAATGGAGAAAAGAATCAAGCAGTGCAAAGCACAGAGGGTATTGGAGGATAAACACTTTAAATTTATGCGAAGCCTTGCCCTTATCGTATCTTGTTAGGTGTTGTGGGTGTTCCCAATAAGAAAGAAATTCCAGGCACTGTCCCCAGGTCACCTGCCTTTGTTCGGAAGAGAACCCCAAACCCACCCAAGAAGATGAGGATGAGGAGCAGCCAGTAGTGATAAGAGCTCAACAACTGCCCCATGACAGTACCTCTTAAGCCCCAAATCCCGGTGAGGAGAACTGTGGAAACGCGCCCTTTCTCTTTCAATTCAAAAGTCACTCACAGAAAGAGAGAAAAATAAAACCGCTGCAGAAAGGGGAGGTGCTCAAATTCTAGGCGCTTCCTTTGTCTCATTTTTACCACCATTAACCTGCAGGAGAAAATGAAGACCAGAACTTAGGTTGAGCCTTCTGCTTGGCGCTTGGCAGAAGTGGTGCCTGAAGGCACAGACTTGGGTTCTCTCCGTGGCCCGGTGACAAAGAAGGCTCCTCTTGGTGTGATGGAAAGAGCAGCTCTGGTTCCCAGACGGTGTCTGCAGCCTTCTAGCCGTGGAATTTACTGGAGAATTTGGGTGGGGCCCACATAGCCAAGGGCTGCTCACTTAACAGTAATTTGTGTTGCTTCCACCCTCCCCCTCTTTTTTATATAGAAGTCAGAATATATAGTTGATTTAGTTTGTAGTTTATTCACTTAAAGTGTCATTTTTACTGCTTTTATCCTTCACTTTTTTTTCTAAAAAAAACATGGAATGCTTCACAAATTTGCGCGTCACTCTTGCTCAGGGCCACCCACTCCAATGTTCTTGCCTGGAGAACCCCAGGGACGGGGGAGCCTGGTGGGCTGCCGTCTGTGGGGTCGCACAGAGTCGGACACGACAGAAGCGACTTAGCAGCAGCAGCAGCAGCTTGCTCAGGGCCACGTTAATCCTCTGTGTATCGTTTCAATTTTAGTATATGTGCTGCTGAAGCGAGCACTATCCTTCACCTTTTATATTTAAATTTAAAAATAAAGATACTTGATGTAGTTTATAGTTTACGTCTGATTCTTTCCTCTTCTCTGTGCAAATGAATTTGGAGTTAAGGGGCCCTTTGCTCTGCGGGGGAGCCTCGTTAACCGCCTGCCGAGGCAGAGCCGTGACTGCCGGGTCCCTCAGCGCGGCTGTCTGCCGGCCTCAGGCGGAGCTGCTGTTCGGGCGCCTTCTGCCCTTGGTGCTGACGATGAGGGAGCGCCGAGCAGGGCTTGCTGTAAGTCCTCCTGTGACCTGGGCTGGCATCAAGGTTTGTCTTACCAAAAATTATAAAAGGCAGTTCCATACTCCTCTCCACAGGGATTCTTAGCATTTCCATCTCATCAGCACCGTGAGTGCTCACAAGGAGACAGGAATTTTTCCTGCCCTCCTCCTGTTGATAGAATAACCAGAGCCTTAAGTTTACCCCTAGTACGTGCTTTCTTCTGGCAGACGCCAGCAACCTGTGTCTCATTAATCCTTGTGTTTTTTTAAATTTAAACTTAATGTTTACTTCTTTCGGAGGATAGCTGACTCACAATGCTGTGTTTGTAGGTGTGAAGAGCCTTCATCAGTTGTCCCCATACACATACTGATTCATCTTTGTTTTTTTCACAGACACGTTATTATAGGTTGTGGGGTACACCACCCTTTCTAAAGCAGGTCCGTTCGACTCTATATCCTACATGCATTTGTGAGTATGAATTAATCCCCACCTCCTAATTAATCCCTTCCACCCAGAGCTCCCCTTCTCAAACCATGTGTGTTTCCTAAGACTGTGTGCGTATTTTGCTTTTATAAAATAGCTCATTGATATCAGTTTCTGAAATATTACACTCACTATGGTTGTTCTAGATTAATCTTTGATTGTTGTAGATTATCCCTGTAAATGACATTATTAATTTTTCATGGCTGAATCACGTTCCATTCGATGCATAGATGACTTCTTTATTCATTCATCTGTCCATGCACACTTTGGTTACTTCCATGTCTCAGCTATTGTAAATGCCGCTGCTGTGCATGCTCATGTGCATCCTTGTTGCTCAGTCGCTACTTCTGTCTTGCAAAACCGACAGTCCCCGGGAGACACCCAGTACCCATTCCCCTCCCTCAGCGGCTGGCACCTACGATCCTGCTTTCTGTGTCTTTGGAGCTGACTGCTCTGGGACCTTGTATGAGTGGACTCAAACATTTGTTCTTCCTTGTCTGGCTTATGTCACTGAGCATAATGCCCTCAGGCTTCATTCACACTCTAGGCTGTGTCAGAACTGCCTTACTGTCAGGCTGGACAACATTCATCGTGTGGATGGACCGTGGTCTGCTTGTCTGTTCTTCTGTCGAGGGACACATGGAATATCTACATTCATCTCTCATGTCTTGTCATATTTGTGGAATAGCTTCAGAAAGTCCCATGATCCAAGAGTCATTCACCATTACCTACTTTGTAAACTTTTTTATTTTGAAGTCCGTCAAAGCTCAGAAGCAGGGAAGAGTGTTTGTGAGCTTCACCTGTATTTACGAACAGATGCTTTAGGATATTCATTTTATTGCCCGTGTGTGGGCTATGCATGTGTGTGTGTGACTGTTTGCGGACATGTGCTGGTAGGGTGCACGGTGTGCGCAGGTGTGCAGCGCACTGGTGTGCGAGGGGCGGAGGGGCTGGTCGTGGGTCGTGGGCTGGGGGCTTGGGGCCCGAGGCGGGCAGGCGGGTGCAGGCGGGAGCTCCCGGTGGTTCTCTGCTCTGATGGCGTCTATGCCCCACCTCTGCCAGCATTCTCTGCTTAGATGCAGCGCAGTGCCCTGTAGGCATCAGCCCCGGCACGACGTCACCTGAGCGGGAGCCTAGGAGGTGGCAGCCACCCTCCCCCACCAACCCTGCAGAGCAGCAGGAGCTGAGCGTGCTCCACCCCTAACTGACCATCAGGATGGACGGACCGCTGTCTCCGCGGGACCCCGCAGGACGGTCCCTCCCGGGCGTCTGGGGCAGCGCCTCCTGCTGGAGGCCTGGGACGCTGCCGCCAGGCCACTTCCGGTCTGTCCCTGCGGGACCCCGGGCTGCGCTGGAGGATCCCGGCTCTCCCCGGCCCCGAGCACCACGTGGCGCAGAACCTGCTCACTGCTCTGTTCTGCCCCTTGAGATGTTAGTGAGGAAGGTTTTGTTCCGTTTCCTGACGTGGGTGAAGTGTGGAGCCCAGGGGTGATCTCTTCTTCAACAAGGGTACATCCTGGTTCCCACACGCGGGTGAGCCCCCCGTCCAGCGATGAGGCCCCGGGGGTGTGACCTGGGCCTCCTGGGAGCGCAGCCCTAAGCTGCTTTGAACCTGACCACGTTCTGTCTACACGGTCGATTCAGACCCCTCCGGGTCCTGTCTACACCGATTATGTTTAGGTGAGACCGTGCTTCTACAGTGAGAACATTTACACCTGACCGGGTTCTCTGTGCGGACGTGGAGACCTGGGTAGAGACCCGGCCTGGCCTCTGTCACGGAAAACTCCGTGCCTGCGTCTGAATGTCAGCGCTCAGCTGTCTGGGGTCTGGAGCTGAGGTGGGTTTCTCTCGGTAACTGTGCTTTTCTCTGGGCTTCCACGGCCCTCCCGGGGGTCAGTGCTGAGGTAGGGCTCTTAGGCTTTCCCTCGACAAGTTCACCTCCGCTGGGGCTCATCGAGACACCTCAGGGAGGCTGCCTGGCGCTGTTCAGTCTCTCAGTCGTGACCAACTCTTTGTGACCCCATGGACTGCAGCACGCCAGGCTTCCCTGTCCTCCTCTACCTCCAGTGTTTGCTCAAGCTCACATCTGTTGAGTCAGTGATGCCATCCAAGCATCTCATCCTCTGCCATCCCCTTCTCCTGCCCTCAATCTTTCCCAGCATCAGGGGCTTTTCCAATGAGTCAGCTTTTCCTATCAGGTGGCCAAAGTATTGGAGCTTCAGCTTCAGCCTCAGTCCTTCCAATGAATATTTAGGGTTGGTTTTCTTTAGGACTGACTGGTTTGATCTCCTTGCTGTCCAAGGTCTCTCAAGAGTCTTCTCCAGCATCACAGTTTGAAAGCATCAGTTCTTCTGTGTTCAATATGGTCCAACTCTCACCTCCATACATGACTACTGGACAAACCATAGCCTTGACTAGATGGACCTGGCTTCTTTACATATTGGGGGCCTGCCAATCACAGCCATGGTGTCTTGACCAAGGGGACGTGTGGCCCCAGGTGGGGGGATCTGAGGGCTGTGTAAGTCTCACCCCGTCTGCCTGGGTCAGAATCATGTGCAGAGGGAGACCATAAACACAAAACTAAGAAAAAGGGAAGGATACATGTGAGCTTCACTTGTGTTTAAGAATTAATGCTTTACAGTATCATTTTATACAGGCCTGTGTCTATCCCCTCTTTATCCCTGTGAGGTTCCCCATGCCTGGGGCTCCTGGAGGCTCCTCAGGTGAGCTACCTGGTAATTATTCCAATTCACCAGCATGAGCCTTGCAAGAAGGGAGCAGGTTTATCTGGGCAGTTGATTGCAGGGCACATGGATCAGGCAAAAAGCCAATGGGCAGCAGGTGAGGTAGCTGCTGTGATCTCCTTCCAGCAGAGCGTCCGTGCTCAGCAGAGACCAGACCGGCCCCTTGTCTCCAGCCCAGCTTCCGGTGTGTTTTCACAGCACCTCAGCGGGACAAAAGAGCCCGGGACCCCAGCACAGAGGTAGTGTGTTCAACATTACCACGACAGCTGTGAGAACAGTTAATATCACAGAGAACCGAGGGGAAACAGGAGGACTTCTCTGGGACAAGTGGGGGAGGAGACTGACACTTCTATCTGCCAAGCCAGGAGGTTACAGGAACTCACTCCTTTCCACCGTAGGGGCCCAACCAGCAGGGACCTGGTGTCCTCACCAAGGGTCTTCCCACCAAAGGTGCAGGATCTGGGAGGGGTTCACCCTGGAGACTGTGGACGTGTGACCCCGGGTGCAGGGTCTGGGAGGGGTCCACCCTGTGGATGTGTGACCCTGGGTGCAGGGTCTGGGAGGGAGGTCACCCTGGAGACTGTGGACATGTGACCCCACGTGCAGGGTCTTGGAGGGGCTCACCCTGTGGATGTGTGGACATGTGACCCCAGGGGCAGGGTCTGGGAGGGGGTCATCCTGGAGACTGTGGACATGTAACCCCGGGTGCAGGGTCTGGGAGGGGAGTCACCCTGGAGATGTGGATGTGTGACCCCAGGTACAGGGTCTGGAGGGGGTCGCCCTGGAGACTGTGGATGTGTGACCCCAGGTGCAGGGTCTGGGGGGGTCACCCTGTGGACGTGTGACAACAGGTGCAGGGTCTGGGGGGTCACCCTGTGGATGTGTGACAACAGGTGCAGGGTCTGGGGGGTCACCCTGTGGATGTGTGACCCCAGGTACAGGGTCTGGGGGGTCACCCTGTGGACGTGTGACAACAGGTGCAGGGTCTGGGGGGTCACCCTGTGGACGTGTGACAACAGGTGCAGGGTCTGGGGGGTCACCCTGTGGATGTGTGACCCCAGGTGCAGGGTCTGGGGGGGTCACCCTGTGGACGTGTGACAACAGGTGCAGGGTCTGGGGGGTCACCCTGTGGATGTGTGACTCCGGGTGCAGGGTCTGGGGGGTCACCCTGTGGATGTGTGACCCCAGGTGCAGGGTCTGGGGGGGGTCACCCTGTGGACGTGTGACAACAGGTGCAGGGTCTGGGGGGTCACCCTGTGGATGTGTGACCCCGGGTGCAGGGTCTGGGGTTGTGTGGGTCTCAGCCCCTCCACGTGGGTCCGATCCTGTACCCGCAGACCCCACAGGTGCTCTTCACCTCAGAGCCTCTCGTCGCCTCTGAATCTCCAGCGTCTGACTGAGGGTGCAGCCCTGACTGGCCTGCGGTCCTTTCTTCTCTGTGTTGCCGCACGCACACGGGGTCCGGTGCCTTTGAGTGAGCTGCTGCCCTGTGCCCCGCTGAGTGAAGGAGAGCCTTTGGCGGTGTCAGATCACTCTCCTGGCAGATCCTAAGTCTGACTCATAGGCTCCCCGCTGCCTGGTCTCCTCTAGACCGAGCTCATGTAAGTTCATTTGTAATTTGTTGTTATTTTATATTGGGATAGAGTTGATTTCCAATGTTTTGTTTTAGGTGTACATGAACTTGACTCAGTTATACATAGATGGACATCTGTTCTTTTTCTGTTTTTCCCTCATATGGGTTAGTACAGTTTGTTCAGTAGAGTCCCCAGTTCTATTCAGTGGGTCCCTTTTCTTTTTCAACTTGATATATATTAGTGTGTGTATTTTCTTCCCAAACTCTTAATTTATCTGTCCCTTTCCTTTGATACGGCTTCCCTGGTGGCTCAGACAGTAAAGCGTCTGTCTGCAATGCAGGATACCCGGGTTCGACCCCTGGATCAGGAAGGTCCCCTGGAGAAGGAAACGGCAGCCCACTCCAGTACTCTTGCCTGGAAAGTCCCACGGATGGAGGAGCCTGGTGGGCTACAGTCCATGGGGTCGCAAAGAGTCCGACACGACTGCGTGACGTCACTTTCTTTTCTTTCTCTTTTCTTTCCTTTGATAATCATAATTTGATTTTCTCAGTCTGTGAGTCTGTATCTGCTTTGTAAATTAGTTCATTGGTCTGAGCTGATAGATTCCACCTGTACATGATATCTTAGGATGTCCTTTTGTCTCTGACAACTATTTATAGTATGATTCTTGGTATATCCAAGCTGCTGCCAATATCATTATTTCATTTGGTTTTATGGCTGAGTAGCATTCCAGTATGTAGATGTACCACATAGTCTTCATTTTTCTGTCAATGGACGTTTTGGTGGATTCTGAGTCTTGGCTGTTGTGATAGTGCTGCCCTGAAAATCAAGGTGCACGTGTCTTTCTGAATGGTGATTTTCTCTGGACCTAAGTGAGGAATGGGATTGCAGGATCATATGATATCTCTAATTTTAGTGTTTCTAGGAACCTCCATGCTGTTTTCCATTGTGGCTTCACCATTTACATTCCCACCAAGACTGTGGGAGGATTTTATTTGCTGCACATCCTCTGCAGTAATTATTCTCTGTAGATCTTTTCGATGATGGCCATGGTGACCAGTGTGAGGTGATACCTTGTAGTTTTGTTTGGCATTGATTTAATAATGACTGATGTGGACTGTCTTTCCAGGTGCTTTTATTATTATTTTACGTCTTGTGAGAACAATTTGCCTCTTCAATCTGGCTTCTTGAAAGTTGGCCCTGTTTGGAATTTTTTCCCCATGATTTACCCCAGGACATTTCTTGAGGACAGGTGTCATTTACAGACCTCTCGGACTTGTGACTATTATGAGCCCTTTAGCATCTGTACATATTGACGTATATATTGATCTGTGTATATTGATCTGAACCAGCTAATTACTCCCTGTCCCTCTGCCTTTCTTTTTTGGTAACCATGAGTTTCTTTTCTAAGTCTAGGAGGCTGTTTCTGTTTTGTAAAGTTTATTTGTGTCCACGTTTAGATTCCACAGGCAGTAATATCCTATACTCGGCATTCTCTATCTCACTTCACTTAGTATGATTCTCTCTAGTTTCTTCCTGGTAACTGGAAATGGCATTATTTCATCCTTCTTTACATCTGAGTAACATTGCGTTGTGTGCATGCACCCCATTTTCTGCCTCATTCATCGGTCCTTGTACACTTAAGTTGCTTCCGTGTCTTGGTTATTGTACCTAGGGCTGCCCTGATCGCTGGGTGCAGGTGTCTTTTTAAAGTTTGGTTTCCTCTGGGTCTCTGCCTAGTTATGGGATTGCTGGGTCACTGGGTACGTCTATGTTTTGTTTTTTAAGAACCCCCATAATGTTCTCCCTAGTGGGTGTACTGACTGACATTCCCCCCAACATTCCCCTCCTTTTCTCCACACCCTCTGAAGACTTTATTGTTGTAGGGTTTTCAATGTGGCCATTCTGATCAGTGTGAGGTGACACCTCATTGTACATTCGATTTGCCTTTCTCTAAGAACTAGTGATGCTGAGCACGTTTTATGTGCTCTATGGCCATCTCTATAACTTCTTTGGAGAAATGTGCATTTATTCTTTGGCTGATTTTTTATTGGGTTATTTGTTTTTTTGATATTGAGCTGTTACTAGTGGTTTGTATGTGTTGAAGAGAAATTCCCTATAGGTATCTTTGTTTGCAAGAATTTTTTTCCGTTCTGAGGGTTGGTCTTTTTCTTTCACTGATGGTTCCCTTTGCTGTGATGATGCTTTTAATGTTTATTAGGTCCCATTTGTTTATTTTTGTTTTATTTTCATGATTCTATGAGGTGGATCAAAAAAGAACTTGCTGCATTTGATGTCAAGGCGTGTGCTCTTTTCCTCGAGAGTTTCATAGTATCCGTCCTTTTATTTTGATCTTTAATCTAGTTGGAGTTTATTTTTGTGCATGGTGTTAGGGAGCATCTGGATTTCCTTCTCATTTTCATTGCTGAGGAACCTGCCCAGGGTCCTCCACAGTGGCTGCTCCCAATTTCCATTCCCAGCATCAGTGTAGGAGGGTTCCCTTTGCTTTACACCCTCTGCAGCATTTATTGCTTGTAGAATTTCCATCTATGGCCATTCTGGCTGGTGTGAGGTGATACCTCCTTGAAGTTTTGATTTACATTTCTCTCATATTTAGCGATGTTGACATCTGTACATGTGATTTTTTAAAACAGTGTGAGTTAAACTTACTCATTCAAATTGGCTTCTTGAATGCCTGCTCTGTTTTTAATATTTTTCTGTTGACCTCCTCTGGGACATTTCTTGAGGGCAGGTGTTTTTTACTTCCAGCCCGCAGGCCTAGTGAATATTAAGTGCCCATGAGCAAAGGCTTCAAAGTTGTTGTTATGGGAAACGGCCACAAGGCGGCAGCATGTTTTTAGTGCCCCTACCCTGGTCACTGGGGGAACCAGAGCCTTAGGGAAAGTCCTGTTCCTGATCGTCAGTTAGAGTGGAACGCGCCAGAAGAAACACCCAAGGCTTGCGTCCCATTCCTCCTTCCTTCCTTACCCCTGCCCCCTGGACACATCCCGTTCCTGCAACACCACTCTGTGGAGGGTGCTTTCATCGTAGGCGGGGTGACCTTAAGGAAGGAAGCTGGAGGCAGGAACCCCATCACCTGGAGGCCTGGAGCCCAGGGGGCTTTCCAAAGCTCCTCCAGCCTAGAGGCTCCACGTCCTTTGGGCGCAGTAGGTGTGGTTTCACTGCAGGAGGACCCGCCAGGATCTGGAGGCTGTGGGCTGGTGCAGAGGGGAACAGGCCCACCAGGTCCATGGGGCAGGGCTCATTGGCTGGTGCATCCTCCCCACCTCCCTCAGCCCCAGGACAGTCCATCCAAGGGACCCAAGGCTTCAGGGATGTGGCAGCAGCCCAAGTCACTAAGGCCCGAAGGGAAGAGAGTCAGCATTCTCTTCTTGTAATTTGTGTTTTGTGTTGGTGTAGAGCTGACTTAGAGTGTTGTAGAGAGTGTTTGTTTCAGGAGTAGAGCGACATGACTCACTCGTGCATGGCCACGCACATGCTCTTTTTTGGGTTTTCTTCCCATGTAGTTTATTATGCAGTGTTGATTAGGGGTCCTCATCCTATTGTGGGTTCTTGCTGATTATTTTACACAGAGTCGTGTGTGTATGTTCATCTCCGCCTTCTCATTTCCCTTGCCCGCCACCTTTCCCTTTTGGTAACCAGAATGCGCTTTGCTATGTTATAAGGCCGTTTCTGTTTGGTCAGGAAGCTCATTTGTCCCCATTTTTAGCATCCGCCCTATGACACTTGTCTTCATTCGTCTTACTTCAGTTAGTGTGCTTGTCTCTACTTCCGCCCTTGCTGCCGGACGTGGAGCGATGCTGCTCTGTGCCTATTCCCCACCCTGCTTACCCGTCCGTCTGTCCCCACCACGTAGGCTTCGCCCGCGTCTGGGCTCTTGCCCACGGTGCTGCTGGGAACACTGGGGCGCACCTGTCTTTCCTCTGGACCTGTGCCCAGAAACGGGGTTGCCGGGTCCTGTGGTGCTTCTCCACTCAGTTTTCATGACACTTCGTCCTCTTCGCTTTCATGGGCTTCCTGACTTTCATCCCCACCAACAGCAAGGAGGGTCCTTTCCCTCCATCCCCTCTCCAGCACTTACTGTTGAGATTTTCTATGCTGACCTTTCTGACGTGTGAGGTGATGTAACATTGTACTTCTGATTCACAGTTCTCTAATACTTATAGATTCACGGTTCTTTAATACATATAGTTCTGTAATATTTGTATAATACTTTGTTATATGAACAAAGCTCGTGGAGGTGCTGGAATTCCAGTTGAGCTATTTCAAATCCTAAAAGATGATGCTGTGAAAGTGCTGCACTCAGTATGCCAGCAAATTTGGAAAACTCAGCAGCGGCCACAGGACTGGAAAAGGTCAGTTTTCATTGCAATCCCAAAGAAACACAATGCCAAGGAATGTTCAAACTATCACACAATTACAGTCATCTCACACACTAGCAAAGTAATGCTCAAAATTCTCCAAGCCAGGCTTTAACAGTCCATGAACTGTGAACTTCCAGATGTTCAAGATGGATTAGAAAAGGCAGAGGAACCAGAGATCAAATTGCCAACATCCACTGGATCATAAAAAGGCAAGAGAGTTCCAGAAAAACATCTATTTCTGCTTTATTGACTATGCCAAAGCCTGTGACTGTGTGGATCACAGCAAACTGTAGAAAATTCTTAAAGAGATGGGGACACCAGACCACCTGACCTGCCTCCTGAGAAATCTGCATGCAGGTCAAGAAGCAACAGTTAGAACTGGACATGAAACAATAAACTGGTTTCAAATAGGAAAAGGAGTACGTCAAGGCTGTATATTGTCACCCTGCTTATTTAACTTATATGCAGAGTATATCATGCAAAATGCTGGGCTGGATGAAACACAAACTAGAATCAAGATTGCAGGAAGAAATATCAATAACCTCAGATACGCAGATGACACCAGCCTTATGGCAGAAAGCAAAGAAGAGCTAAAGAGCCTCTTGATGAAGGTGAAAGAGGAGAGTGAAAAAGTTGGCTTAAAACTCAACATTCAGAAAACTAAGATGCCATCTGGTCCCATCACTTCATGGCAAATAGATGGGGAGACAATGGAAACAGTGAGAGACTAATTTTTGGGCTCCAAAATCACTGCAGATGGTGACTGCAGCCATGAAAATTAAAAGATGCTTTGTCCTTGGAAGAAAAGCTATTACCAAGTTAGACAGCATATTAAAAAGCAGAAACATTACTTTGCTAACAAAGGTCCGTCTAGTCAAAGCTATGGTTTTTCTAGTGGTCATGTATGGATGTGAGACTTGGACTACAAAGTAAACTGAATGACAAAAAATTGATGCTTTTGAACTATGGTGTTGGAGAAGACTGTTGAGAGTCCCTTGGACTGCAAGGAGATCCAACCAGTCCATCCTAAAGGAGATCAGTCCTGAATATTCATTGGAAGGACTGATGCTGAAGCTGAAACTCCAATTCTTTGGCTACCTGATGCAAAGAATGGACTCACTGAAAAGACTGATGTTGAGAAAGATTGAAGGCAGGAGGAGAAGGGGAAATAACAATAGGACAAGATGGTTGGATGGCATCACCGACTCAATGGACACGAGATGGTGAAGGACAGGGAAACCTGGCGTGCTGCAGTCCATGGGGTTGCAAAGAGTTGGATACAGATCCAGACTGAATGACTGAACAACAACAACTCCCATATTATGTTGTTCAGATTGTTTCAGCTCTGGTCATCGTGAGCTCTTTCGATGATCTCCTCTGTCCCTTCAACAATCCTACTGTTAAGTTATGGATTATTTTTTTGGGATCCATCTTCTTTGCAGCATGTGGCATGTGGGATCTAGTTCCCCAACCAGGGGTGGAACCCACACGCCTGCACTGGGAGCGTGGAGTCGTAGCCCCTGGGCCACCAGGGAAGTCCCTAGACTCAGTATGTTTGCTTCCTCTAATTGCCACTGCCCTTCCTTTTGTGAGACATTTTGTCTTGTGCTTGCACATTTACTATTTGAAACAAACTCACTATGGTTCTGTTTTTTATGTACTTTTCTCTACTGCAACATGGTATCTTAGATTCCACCTGCGTTAGGTCATGGAGATGAGAGTGAGTGAGGAGGTGTGTGTGGAGCTAATAGTACCATCAGTCCCGGTTTTCCCAAACACGAGTTTAGAAATACTCTTCCCTCCTCCATCTCTGAGTCACTCTGTTCTGTGGGACTCGCCTGGCACAGCTGATGAAATAGAGCTGCCAGGGTCCAGCCCCAGCAGGATCCAGGGGAACCCTCAGGATGAACGGCGTTGGCGAGAAAGAGAGAGAGAGAGACCAGACTGGGGAGTGTGCAGCAGGGTCTGGCCTCCACTTTATTTTTCACCATCACTTTTATACCCTAAGTTGGTACATTTCTAAGGGGCAGATAAACACACAGACTCAGTTTAACAACATCAGCTTGTCCTTCACGAAACCAGGTGTGCTCTGCATACTTTTTGTTTATGAGAGTCTTTCCCATAGATTTTTTGTACATTATCTTCTGGCCTTGAGCTTAGCTGAAAACAGAAAAGTGGCAGTCTCATGATACAGCAGGTTGTAACATAGTAGAAATACAATCTTGTTAACACAAAGGTCAGTCTTTTTGCAGAAGTTCTCAGCGAAATTTATCTAAGAAGTTTAGCACACAAAGATTCTGCGGCTCTGGTGAGGGAGCTCCTGTTTAGCACTCCTGGTCAAAATCAACAATTATCTTATTGTTTTTACACTAGGGCTAAACTCTTATTTTTCTAAATCCTTAACTATAACCACTTTTAGAATAATATTTTTGTGTTCTCTAATAGGGCTTCCTCACCCCCACCCCGGAGGGCTCTGTGCCTTCTAGGGCCTTTTTTATGGTTAATCTCTATGTATATCTTTTGGCTTTCAGGCCTGTTGACAGTTTATGGCTTGCACCTGGTGTAACTTTAAGCAATTTCAGTAGCCGATCCTGTCTTTCTTGTGATTAATCTATTTTCTTTCTATTAGGTGTAATCTTCATGGGAACTAGATAGGATTACATTTCTACCGAACAGAAATGCAAAGGATTGCAAAAACAGCAGATATAGCACAAAACAGGCTCTTAGTATAAAAGTTAACTACCTGCAAGAAGTCACCAGCTAATCTCTATCTAAAGTATTTTCTATTAGGCATATTTGTGACTATTATTTATGGAGCCTTTCTCACCCCGAGGAGGGACCTATGCTTAATGGTTTCTTTTGTTAGCTTACTGTGCTTAGGATGTCTAGAATAATCATGAGCATTTTTTGCAATTGGAGCACACATTTATCAAACAAGCCAGAATGCCAGCAAAAGGGTTTGAATTGAAGCATTTCTTTCATCCCTGGCCCCTTCAGATTTATTAGTTAGGATTTTAAGTTGTTCCTTAGTCAGTGAAAGAGGAGCAGAAAAGCTCTTGGCAGGCAACACAAGAATCTGCAGCAGGGCGAACAAGACCAACAGCAGAAAAGGGGGAGGATGCAGGGTGGGGTAGAGGCCGAGGCCAACCTGGAGGGTCCCTTGTGTCCTGAACGGCCTTGCGTGTCAGGTCTTCTCATGACCTCGTCATGGGTGGGATCTCCCACAACGGCTCCCGGCATAGAGCTTTACTGTTTTTCTCCAATCTGTCATTGTGTATGGGCTCAGCTGGTGAAGAATCTGCCTACAATGAGGGAGACCTGAGTTCGATCCCTGGGTTGGGAATATCCCCCGAAGGAGGGCATCGTAACCCACTCCTGTATACTTGCCTGGAGAATCCGCATGGACAGAGGAGCCTGGTGGACTACAGCCCATGGGGTCGCAAAGAGTCAGACACGACTGAGCAACTAAGCCCAGCACAGCACATCATTGTTTATAAGCCAATTACAGACCTCCTCGGTGGCTCAGTGGTAAAAGAATACACCTGCAATGCAGGAGTCACAGGGGACAAAGGTTTGATCCCTGTGTCAGGAAGATCCCCTGGAGGAGGAAATGGCTACCCACTCGAGAAATCTCGCCTGGAGAATCCCGTGGACAGAGGAGCCTGGCAAGCTACTGTCTTTGGGATCACAAAGAGGAGGACTCGACTAAAGCCTGTATCCACGCGTGTGACAATTACACTTCAGTACTTCAGTGAAGCAGTTTAAGAAACAGTAACTTCCAGTAATCTAGATATTTCCATTGTACTTCTATAAAAGTTAAAAACTGGATCTTATATTCACTTTGTTTTTGTTCACTTGCTAAGTTGTGTCCAACTCTTGGTGATCCCATGGACTGCTGCCTTTTCATGCTGTTCATGGGCTTTTCCGGGCCAGAATACTGGAGTGGGTTGCCATTTTCTTCTCCAGCGGACCACGTTTTGTCAGGACTCTTCACTATGACCTGTGTGTCTTAGGTGGCCTTTGCACAGCATGCCTCATAGCTTCACCGTTATGCAAGCCCCTTCGCCAGGACGAGGCTGTGATGTGGAAAGTAGATAAACTAACGAGAGCCTACAGAACAGGAGACTGCTCAGGGCTGTGGGGACTTAAACGGGAAGGAGACCCGAACAAGGGGGCACGTGTGTGTACATGGGGCCCATTCACTTTGTTGTATGGCAGAAATTAACACAACAGTGCAAAGCAGCCAACTATACTCCAGTAAAAAAGGAGAAAGTGAGACTTCCAAATCTGTTTAAAGGCATTAGAATGAGCACAGCTCAGCTAGAGATACACGAATCTTCGAAAGCCTTATCAAGTGCTCAAAGCATAATTCACGAGATAAGATGATGAATGAGAAGATGGATGCTAGCTGAGCCTACTGTGGTAATCACTTCACAGTACACATCAGTCAAAACTGTCATGCTCAATGCCTTTAACTTATACAGTGATGTATGTAATTATTTCCTAATAAAGCTGGAAAAGTAATAAATTTTAAAATTAAAAAACAAAATATATATAGGTCTTCCTGGGGTCATTTAGATCAGCCCCTGAACAGCCTCCTGTCTTCAGGGGGTTTTCCTTCGAACACCAGCCTCCCCTTCCCAAGTTTCAGTGTTTCCTCCATTCCTATTTTAATGTGCAAAATCAAAGCCTCTGAAATGGTACACAGAAGTGCTCCTAATCTGAACCCTGTAAATCGCCCTCACCTTCTCTTATACCCAAACACTTCTTCGTCTTAGGTATGCAGAGTCATTTGTGATTATTTCTGTTCATCACCTCTGCAAACTCTCAATATCCTCTGAGAGGTAACCTGAGTGTTGACTTCTCTAAATTGAATCCTATTCAGGGAGTGCACTTGAGCGCCTCTCCTGAAAGCTTTCTCCTGGACCCTGGACCTGCTTCCCCTGCCCTGGAGCCTGGCCCAGCCTGGCGACCCACTACGCTGAAGCCCCACAGTGAGCTGTATGTGCCGTGAATAATTTGTGTCATAACATCGGACACCACTGAGCGACTGAACAAGGACTCAGAAGCGAAACTTTTACGGTTGCTATTGCAGGGAATGACCACAAGGTGGCGGCTTTTCTTAAACCCAACTGTGATTACCTGGGAATGAAAGTTTTTGAGAGTTTTATTTCAGAGCTGTGATTTAATGTGGAATGTACCTGAACGAACACCAAAAAGCTTTTGCGTTTTCCCTGAGTATTGTTTTTTTAAATTAACCTTTATTCCATATTGTAGTAACATTGGTACACAGCGTGTTGTCGTTGGCAGGTGAACTGAATATATTTTCAATTTTGCTGTTGTGTTATTTCAGCTTTCTCACCATTGTGCTCGGATTAAATTTTAGACACATAACTTATATTTCTTTTTAATTTACTGTCTGAGACACTAGGGAAGCCCCTCATCTGCGTTAGTAAAACAAAAATAATACCATCAAAGTTAAACATCTGATTATGAAATAACACATTCAAAATTATTTGGAAGTAGTTAGGTCTTTCTTTTTGAAAGGAATGATTTTGAAATAACCCAAACTTTGGTGATCTTGCACTTCTGTGTTGAAATAGCAGAGGTATTTGAAAAACATTCTTTCCTGTGTTAAAATGAGTTCAGTTTAGCCACTCGATCCTGTCCGACTCTTTGCGACCCCATGGACTGCAGCATGCCAGGCTTCCCCGTCCATCACCAACTCCTGGAGCTTACTCAAGCTCATGTCCATCAAGTCGGTGATGCCATCCAACCATATCATCCTCTGTTGTCCCCTCCTCCTTCTGCCTTCAATCTTTCCCAGCATCAGGGTCTTTTCCAGTGAGTCAGTTCTTCACATTAGGTGGCCAAGTTCAGTTCAGTTTAGTCGCTCAGTCGTGTCCGACTCTTTGCAACCCCATAGACTGCAGCATGCCAGGACTCCCTGTCCATCACCAACTCCCGGAGTTTACCCAAACTCATGTCTGTTGAGTCGGTGATGCCATCCAACCATCTCATCCTCTGTCATCCCCTTCTCCTCCTGCCCTCAATCTTTCCCAGCATCAGGGTCTTTTCCAATGAGTCAGCTCTTTGCATGGGGTGGCCAAAGTACTGGAGTTTCAGCTTCAGCATCAGTCCTTCCAGTGAACACCCAGGACTGATCTCCTTTAGGATGGACTGGTTGGATCTCCTTGCAGTCCAAGGGACTCTCAAGAGTCTTCTCCAACACCACAGTTCAAAAGCATCCATACATGGTGTTAAAATATCAGAGGTATTTGAAACATTCTTTCCATTTATTTTGAACTCTTCTCAGAGAAACTAAACCACACAGTGTTTTTGCCCATTAGGCTCAAGCAGTTTGATAAAAGAGAATGAAAAAAACAAGACACCTCAGTTGTCCTAAGACAGTCTGGTAAGTGATTTGTCTCATAAGAAACTTCGAGGCTTGAGTTCACTGCTGCTAACGTATAATACACCTCATAAGCATGGAAGGGTCACTGATGTACACACATGTCATTGAGCATAACCTTCAGTCAACCAGAGACCAAGGGTTTCAGGAGCTGGGACAGGAAGCTCTCACCTCCCACTATTCTGAATCTCTGTGACTACCTGAGCTCCTTGAAAGTGAAAGTCACTCAGTCATGTCTGACTCTTTGCTACCTCATGGACTATACAGTCCTTGGAATTCTCTAGGCCAGAATACTGGGGTGGGTAGCCTCTCCCTTCTCCAGTGGATCTTCCCGACCCAGGAATCAAACTGTGGTCTCCTGCATTGCAGGCAGATTCTGAGCTCCTTACTTTAATGAATTCTGTCACCTTGCCCTTCCTCCCTGTAGACTGATGGTGTCAGCAGCCCACAGAGCAGAAGGTCTGGTCCAATAACTGACTACGGTTATTTTCCCTTTCCAGGCCTGCCTTTTTACCTCTTTCTCTCTTTCTGCTCGTTGCTCAATTTGCCATTACCACTGGGAGGCGTTTCAGTTCAATTCAGTCTCTCAGTCATGTCTGACTCTTTGCGGCCCCATGGACTGCAGCACAAAGGCTTCTCTGTCCATCAACAGCTCCCGGAGTTTACCCAAACTCATGCCCATCGAGTCAGTGATGCCATCCAACCATCTCATCCTCTGTCGTCCCCTTCTCCTCCTGCCCTCAATCTCTCCCAGCATCAGGGTCTTTTCCACTGAGTCAACTCTTCGCATGAGGTGGCCAAAGTATCAGAGTTTCAGCTTCAGCATCAGTCCTTTCAATGAATATTCAGGACTGATCTCCTTTAGGATGGACTGGTTGGATCTCCTTGCAGTCCAAGGGACTCTCAAGAGTCTTCTCCAACACCACAGTTCAAAAGCATCAATTCTTCGGTGCTCAGCTTTCTTTATAGTCCAACTCTCACATCCATACATGACCACTGGAAAAACCATAGCCTTGACCAGACGGACCTTTGTTGGCAAAGTAATGTCTCTGTTTTTTAATATGCTCTCTAGGTTGGTCATAGCTTTTCTTCCAAGGAGCAAGTGTCTTTTAATTTCATGGCTGCAGCCACCATCTGCAGTGATTTTGGAGCCCCCAAAAATAGTCTCTCACTGTTTCCATTGTTTTCCCGTCTATTTCCCATGAAGTGATGGGACCAGATGCCATGATCTTAGTTTTCTGAATGCTGAGTTTTAAGCCAACTCTTTCACTCTCCTCTTTCACTTTCATCAAGAGGCTCTTTAGTTCTTATTTGATTTCTGCCATAAGGCTGGTGTCATCTGCATATCTGAGGTTATTGGTATTTCTTCCTGCAATCTTGATTTTAGTTTGTGTTTCATCCAGCCCAGCATTTTGCATGATATACTCTGCATATAAGTTAAATAAGCAGGGTGACAATATACAGCCTTGACATACTCCTTTTCCTATTTGGAACCAGTTTATTGTTTCATGTCCAGTTCTAACTGTTGCTTCTTGACCGGCATGCAGATTTCTCAGGAGGCAGGTCAGGTGGTCTGGTATACCCATCTCTTTAAGAATTTTCCACAGTTTATTGTGATCCACACAGTCAAAGGCTTTGGTGTAGTCAATAAAGCAGAAGTGGATATTTTTTCTAGAACTCTCTTGCTTTTTCTATGATCCATTGGATGCTGGCAATTTGATCTTTGGTTCCTTTGCCTTTTCTAAATCCGTCTTGAACATCTGGAAGTTCGTGGTTCACGTACTGTTGAAGCCTGGCTTGGAGAATTTTGAGTATTATTTTGTTAGTGTGTGAGATGAGTGCAATTGTGTAATAGTTTGAACATTCTTTGGCATTGCCTTTCTTCAGGATTGGAATGAAAACTGACCTTTTCCAGTTTTGTGGCCGCAGCTGAGTTTTCCAAATTTGCTGGCATATTGAGTGCAACACTTTCACAGCATCATCTTTTAGGATTTGAGATAGTTCAACTGGAATCCCATCACCTCCACTAGTTTTGTTCATTGTGATGCTTCCTAAGGCTCACTTGACTTTGCATTCTAGGATGTCTGGCTCTAGGTGAGTGATCACACCATCATGG
Organism: Dama dama; assembly: GCF_033118175.1. NCBI lineage: Eukaryota > Metazoa > Chordata > Mammalia > Artiodactyla > Cervidae > Dama > Dama dama. The sequence continues at coordinate 94,701,738 of NC_083692.1, forward strand.
TTATTTGGTTCATGAAGATCTTTTTTGTATAGTTCTTCTGTGTATTCTTGCCACCTATTCTTAATATCTTCTGCTTCTGTTAGGTCCATACCATTTCTGTCCTTTATTATGCCCATCTTTACATGAAATGTTCCCTTGGTATCTCTAATTTTCTTGAAGAGATCTCTAGTCTTTCCCATTCTATTGTTTTCCTCTATTTCTTTGCACTGATCACTGAAGAAGGCTTTCATATCTCTCCTTGCTATTCTTTGGAACTCTGCATTCAGATGGGTATATCTTTTCCTTTCTCCTTTGCCTTTAGTTTCTCTTCTTTTCTCAGCTATCTGTAAGGCCTCCTTAGACAATCATTTTGCCTTTTTGCATTTCTTTTTCTTGGGGATGGTCTTGATCACTGCCTCCTGTACAATGTCATGAACCTCTGTCCATAGTTCTTCAGCCATTCTCTCTATGAGATCTAATCCCTGGAATCTATTTGTCACTTCTACTGTATGTCACCTGTATGTCTACTGTATGTTTGTCACTTGTACTGTAAGGGATCTGATTTAGGTCACACCTGAATGGTCTAGTGGTTTTCCCTACTTTCTTCAATTTAAGTCTGAATTTGCCAATAAGGAGTTCATGATCTGAGCCACAGTCAGCTCCTGGCTGCTTTTGCTGACTGTACAGAGCTTCTCCATCTTTGGCTCCATCTTTGGGAGGCAGTGGACACTAATTATTCTTCATCCAAAAAAGAACAAGTGAAAATGCGTGCTACCCTGTTGGAACATTTTAATTTAGACATAAGAGCAGCTCACAGCGAATATGGGCTTGTACAATTTTCCGTAGAATTGTTGTTGTTCAGGCACTCGGTTGTATCTGACTCTTTGCGACCCCATGGACTGCAGCACACCATGCGTCCCTGTCCTTCATCATCTCCTTTACTTTGCTGAAGTAAAGTTTGCTGAAATTCATGTCCATTGAGTCCGTGATACAATCCAAACATTTCATCCAATGTTGCCCTCTTCTCTTCCTGCCCTCAATCTTTCCCATCCTCAGGGTCTTTTCCAGTGAGTCGGCTCTTTGCATCAGGTGACCAATGTATTGGAGTTTCAGCTTCAGCATCAATACTTCCAGTGAATATTCAGGATTGATTTCTTTTAGAATTGATTGGTTTGATCTCCTTGCAGTCCAAGGACCCTCAAGAGTCGTCTCCATCACCACAGTTCAAAAGCATCAATTCTTCGGTGCTCAGCCTTCTGTGTGGTCCAACTGTCACATCCATACATGACCACTGGAAAAAATAGTAACTTTGACTAGACAGACCTGTGTCAGCAAAGTAAAGTCTCTGCTTTTTCATATGCTGTCTAGGTTGGTCATAGCTTTTCTTTCAAGGAGAAAGAAGGTGGGCATCAAACCCAGGCTTCCGCGTTGTCATTGTCTTCATGTCAATGGCATGGGGGCCATCTGGGTTCAGGGGGTCGACAGGATCTGGGATGAGGAGATGCAGGGCTTCCTGGAGCTTCATGGGGATGAAAGGTTCTCAAAGCCCTTCATTAATTTCTTAATAAATGAGAAATTCCTTATTAAAGGGAGGAGGAAATCCCTCCCTTGAGGGGAGGTGTATAGTATTGAAAGCACTTTAAGCTTCATGTTTTAGCAGTAGGAAATATTCCCTAGGGGATGGGCAGGGACTCCATTTCCTCCAATGTCTGGGGCTCTGTGAAGAAAGAAGGAGAATAGTTCGAGAATGAAATGAAATAGTCTCCTTTGAGCCTCATCTTCAATTAACATGTAGACCTGACAGAACACATCAAGGTAGCAATTCCAATAGCGGGGTATGTTTGTGTGGCTATAAGAGAGGAGGTTTCAAATGCAGTGTCCACCCTCATTTCTCAACCTGGGAGCAGCTTCTTGCTCCAAGGGCCTGACATTCCTGTGGCAGTGTGGCCTGGGGTTAGCTGGGCTGGGGCAGGGGCAGGGGCAGGGTGGAAGCCTGCCTGCCCCATCCCTGCTGGGATAAGTAAACAAGGAGGCAAGGACAGAGGCCAAGGGCATCGCATCCCAATTATCTACTTGTCCTAAATGCTTCCTGTGAGAACAATTTGTCATTGACATACTTAATTAGACTCCTGACCAGTATTTTCCACATGGGGGGATTTTTGCTAAAAGCCAGATGTTTTCCATATTTAATAAGACAGCTGAGGCAAACCCTTGACACAAAGGAACCACAGAAGCTACGGGCTATGAAATCATAGCTTAGTGGGTCAAGAAAGAGGACCCATCAGCCGTGGGGCCTTTCAAAAGAAATAGACATCAGTGGCAAAGACAAAGCGTCACTGAGGGGGTGTCTGCTGTGGCCGGGGCCCTGGGTTTCTGCTCACTCCAAGCCAGCTTCAAGGCAGAGAAGACCTTTGGTCTATTTTACTTGCAGAGGCGACAAGGAGAGAGGCCCTGGGAGCAGGACTGGTAGAGTCAAGCTTCGGATGAACCGAAAGCCTGTTGTGCAGAGTGAAGTAAGTCCAAAAGAGAAAAAAAAATTTATTAAGACATATATGTGGAATTTAGAAAGATGGCACTAATGAATCTATTTGTAGGGCAGGAATAGAGACACAGACATAAAGAATGGGCTTGTGGACACAACAGGGAGAGGGGAGGATGGGATGAATTGGGAGATCAGGATTGACATATAAACTCTAGTGTTAAGTCGCTTCAGTCATGTCCAACTCTTTGCAACCCCAGGGACTGTCGCCCACCAGGCTCCTCTGTCCATGGGATTCTCCAGGAAAGCATACTGGAGTGGGTTGCCATGCCCTCCTCCAGGGGATCTTCTGGACCCCGGGGTTGAACCCGCGTCTTCTGCATCCCCTGCTTTGGCGTCTCCTGCATTTCCTCTATTGTTCCCCCTGCCAGTGCAGGAGAGAGAAAAGACACAGGCTCGATCCCTGGGTCGGGAAGATCCTCTGGAGAAGGGAATGGCAACCCACTCCAGTATTCTTGCCTGGAGAATCCCATGGACAGAGGAGCCTAGCAGGCTGTGGTCCATGGGATTGCAAAGAATTGGACATGACTAAAGCGACTTAGCACAACACAGCACATATACACACGCACATGCTACTGTGTGCAAAAGAGATAGCTCACGGGAACCTGCTCTGCGGCACAGGGAGCTCAATTCAGAGCTCTGTGGGTGACCTAGAGGCGTGGGATGGGGACAGGTGGTGGGAGGGAGGGGGTACGTGTGTACGTTTAAGTGATTCACTTTGTGGTACAGTGGAAACTAACACAACATTGTAAAGCAATTTTTCTCCAATTAAAAAAAATTTAAAAAATAATTCTACCAATGATACTATGGAGTCATGGATTTTTAAAAAGTTAATATATTAAAAACCATTACTTTCATTATTTGTTGTGTTGCTCATATTATTCCAAATATGATCAATGGAAGCTTTTCAAGCCATCACCCACGTCCTTTGACCTGATCCTGTATCTCTGAGCACTTCCGTGTTCCCTGGCTCAGCAAAATGTTCATCTGGTATCAGCTATTTCTCTCAGAAGGAGGTTGGAGCTGTCGAGGGACCAGCAGGGAAGGAAGTTGGTCTTGATTTCTTCTTTCTCACTGATCAAAACTATTCCATAGAAAACATTCAAACATTTCACTGGAGAAGTTCATTTTTGGTTAATATTGTTAGTGCTACTTCTTCTACTAATAAGGTTCACTTCTGTGGTCACCACTCTTCTTTAGGTCAGCAAACTCTATGTGTAGTAGATTTCAATTTTAAAAGACCAGAACTACAGCATCCTTGTCTATTAAAGATGCTATTTCTTGGTCCCAGCTGACATCCATTACAATCCTCCTTGGCCATGGTGAGGCTCAAATGAGTTCTGTTAAAACAAAAAAGTCTAAATCACAGATTGAAAAAAAAAACATTTCCAGAGAGACCAAAATGCCAAGTGGAGGAAGGAAAAATGAGTCAGATGTGGACCTCTAAACGTAAGACCCAGAAATGCCATTAAATCCAGACTGGGGAGTGATTTCAGAAAGACAGAAGATATCAGCCCCATTTGCCTTATGCCCTTCACAGGCTCACAGAGCCAGCCAGCACAGGGGGTCCTATTCCTGATAGTCCTAAAACTGATTTTTAAAAAATTTTAATTGGAGGATAGTTGCTTTACAATAATGTGTTAGTTTCTGCCATACATCAGCAACAATCAGCCACAGGTATACATGTGTCCCCTCCCTCTTGAACCTCTCTCCCACCTCCCACCCTGTCCCACTCTTCTAGGTTGTCACAGAGTACTGGGTTTGAGCTCCCTGCATCATAGAGCAAATTCTCATTAGCTATCTATTTTGTAATTGGTTTATGTGTATGTTTCAATATTACTCTTTCAGTTCCTCTCACCCTCTCCATCCCCCACTGTGCCCACAGGTATGCTCTCTATGTCTGTGTCTCCGTTGCTGCCCTGCAAATAGATTCATCAGTGCCACCGTTCTAGATTCCATATATATGCGTTAATATATGAGGCTTGTTTCTCTCCTTCTGACCTACTTCACTCTGTATAATAGGCTCTAGCTTTTGCACAGAAAAGAAAATGATAAACAAGGTGAAATGGCAACCCTCAGAATGGGAGAAAATAGTAGCAAAAGAAATAACTGGCAAAGGATTAATCTCCAAAATATACAAGGAGTTCACACAGCTCAATACCAGAAAAACATGTCTGACTCTTTGAGACCCCATGGAATAGTCCATGGAATCCTCCAGGCCAGAATACTGGAGTGGGTAGCCTTTCCCTTCTCCAGCGGATCTTCTTGACCCAGGAGTCAAACCTGGGTCTCCTGCATTGCAGGTGGATTCTTTATCAACTGAGCTATCAAGTCAACTATAGTCCAATATAAAATAAACATTTAAAAAATAAATAAAATTTTGCTTCATTGATTCCAAGGAAAGAAATATTTACTTTCTATTAGTCGATGTCCTCCTATTCATGAACCCTCCACCAATTGGGATACTTCTTAGAACTTTGCAGATTTCCCAGGAACCCAACAGACAGGTAAAGCAGCCAGCTGAGATGACATACAGCCCATGGCCATGCCCTTGACAGCTGACTTTGTTGCTCTGATAAATGGCTCAGTTGCATTAGGATTTTCATTTATTTGGGCAGAAATGTATGGCTATCATTCTGAAAACACAACAGATGTCAGCATGGTGTACTGTCCCAGAACAAAGCAGTGTTCTAGGGAATCATAGCAAACGGGGAAGGCTGGGGACCGGGCAGCAAACCAGCGCAGTCTCTCTGTGCTCTAAGCAGAGCACTGAGGGCCAGGGAAGTTCAGCTGCTTGACTCAGGCCACACAGCGAGGTGTGACCAGAACTGGAGTTGGAACCACATTCTGTGGTGTTTAGACCTGTCCACCCCTCTGTCGAACTCAGCAGAAAAGCAAAGTAGTTTGGGATTCATATAATCCACTGAAAGACAAGGCCAAATTAAATGATGGTGACAGTGGCCTGGCTGCAGCTGCTGGAGTGGATACTGACCATTCAGACTGCATCTGTCACTGGATGGCCCTTGGCGGTGGGCTGGTGGTCCTTGCAGGAACACTCATGTCAAATGACTGGCTGACACTGAAATATGAAGGCCTCCCCACTTGCCTCACTCTGGGATAAACTGAATGGACCACAGTGGGTCCTCATCTCTGCCAGGATCCATCAGCTCTGGCCTCAGTTGCAATTGCCTTGCAGCCCAGCTTCTCCCTGCTTCACACCCAGTCAAAAGTGTTTCTCCTCCTGACTTCCTTCTTCAGGTTTTGGGTTGCCCTGCCAGCGAGATTCTACACATGCATAAGACTCTATGTGTATATTCTTATACACATATATTTACATTTTAAAAGTAAAAGAAATGATGAGACATAATACAGGTAACAAAATACTATATATAAAATAGATAAACACAAGGTCTTACTGTATAGCACAAGCAACTATATTCAGTACAACAGAGTCACTTTGTTGTACACCAGAAACAGAGCACTGTAAATCAACTATATTTCAATGAAAAAAGGAATATTCATTTTCTATTAGTTGATGTCCTATGTATACCTTTAACCTTCTACCAATTGGAACATATAATACAGTGTGATACAGTTTTTCTTTTTCTTTTACAAAGCAATATCCTTTGGAGATCATTCTATTTCACACATAAAAAAAATTATAATTCATAGGATTCCAAAGTGTGAATGAATTGATTTTACCTAACCAGTCTCTGAAGTTGAACATTTAGGTCCAGACTTCTTATATTTCAATCAATGCTACAGTATTTGTATTGCCTGTGTGTTTGTTTATGAGTCTGCTTATCCAGCTAGGATCAATTCCTAAAAGTGGAACTGCTGGGTTTAATTTAATCTTCTGCTTTTTAATTTTGTTACAGTTTGGCAATTTGTCTATCAAAGAAATGATGCTAAATGGTACTCCCAAGCTCCCAAAGTGTCTCTTTCTCCATGGGATATATACCAGACAAATGAGACCATCTGCACAGAGGAAACAGGCACTCACTCTGTGGCTGTCAGATGAGACTCTGAAGTCTCACCAGCCCACTCTCCATAACAGGATGGGCAAGGGAGGAGACATACAGATGAGGGCCCACAGGCTTCTCTGCTCTGAAAAGCCTGCATCTCTTATGTGGTGTTGATCATCCTGTCAAAATGAGAGCCTTCCTCTCCTCTGGTAGAATCACGTTTCCATACAAAGTAGGTGAGTCCCCATGGAAACCCCAGCCCCATTGGCCCTAGAGAGAAGCACTATTACCTAAAGCACTGAAGGCATATTAATGTAGAATTACAATAATGAAAGGCATTATTGGCATAATTTTAGGTCCTTGGGGCTTATATTCATATTTTTTTCTCCTTAATCTCCCGTGACTTGCACATTTTCATCTTAAATGGAGCCTCCAATGGAGACATCGATCACTGTGGTGTCAAAGAATCCTGTTGCCCTTTCTGGCATCAGATAGGTGTGCATGGCTGAGACCAACACCTCCAACCAAAATCTTCCAGATGAACACTTACCTCATTCTCATGAGAGCCAAGCAATTCTTTCTCACTCAACACTTGACCAGTTACATGCTAATCAGACCAAATTATCTTTAAACAAACCGATTTGTCACCGAGTCTCAACCAGGATTATTGAGTGTCAAAATGTCCAATGAACAGTTTGAGGCTTACCTAATCAGAAATAATGACAGACCTCTAGAACATCAGCTCTTCATAAATATCACAAAAGCATCTAGATAATGGAAAGACTTGAGACATGGGTATTTAATACAGAGATATCTTTAATGTACATATATTGTATTTATTAAGACAGAGAGATTTAACATTCTCAATTACTGTGCTTTCCCCAAATAAATCTCTCCCAGGGGCATGTGGATTTTTTTTTTTAAAGAAAACTATTTCACTTGTTCTGACTTAGCCTGTGTTATAATGGCTATCCTCTGCAGCTTATCCTGGGATTTCCTTATATTTGCTTATTTCTGAAATTTATGTGCAGCCCCATCTTTTAGGAGACTGGTGATTCTGGTAAAGGTCAATGGTCAAATGGGGTAGAGTGGGAGTGTGTAATGTGTAATGTACAATGTATATGCAATGTATGAAGTGGTTTATAGGGCATGGGGGCAGAATTTGGGGGCCAGGACTCAATCCCATTTGCTTTATAACCTTGCACAATCTGCACAACCTTACCTTCCTAATCCTTCTGTAATCCCCGGACACAAAGGATTCTATCACAATAGACTCTGGAATGGTTTTCTCTACCTCCAAATGCAGTGACTTAGAACACTCATCACCTCTTAACTGCTGCATCTCAATTTTCAATTTAGGGAAACTTGATTTTGGTGGGGTTTTGATTCTCTTGAATCAAATTCAAGAGATATAATTGATGCAAAAATATTTTCAAAAGCAGAAAATGTTGCAAGCATGTGAAAGGGCAGTTTACAGCCACTTTCTGTCATCTCTCCCAGAGACTGTCCTCTGAGTCATCACCTACAGGCTCTGATGGATCATCTACAGGCTGAATCCCATAAGTGGGTCAAATCTGTCTATATACTGAGAATCGACTATGATACCACACTTGTGAGAAGCAAATGTGAGTTACTGGGAAATAGGAGGGCCAACAGCTTGTCTGTCAACCATTCTTATTGCAAACAGGATTCCCAAGTGAGCCCTAAGCATAGAATAAGAATGGATGGGCAAGTGTTTACTATCCAAGTGCAAAGTTTCTGTGACTGTCCTGAATGTAGTTTTGTCCTGAACCCTCATGGCCAGAATTTCTGAAAGCCAGATCTAACATTTAGTCCTGTGAGCTGCTCATTTACAATGTAAATTAAATTCTCAATTTCATGGGGGCTCTTTTATTAAAGTCAGGGGACTTATTCCAATGAACCTGGAACCTGAACACCTAAATTCTGTTGAACCATCTTGACTGTTAGGATCAACACTTCCCCCACAGTCTGAGACAGTTATCTTGTAGGGCACTGCTGATTTTCCTCAGGACCTACCCCCAACCCCCCCACCAGCCTCTCCTTGTATCTAGATCTATAACCAAGCTTAAGTTCCAGCAGACCCCCAACGGGTGAGGTACAAAAGTATGATCTATGATGATGTGTGTCCATACCAAATAATTGCTATGATTTTGCCATGTTTTATGGATGGAAACTTGGGGAACATGAGATCTTGAGGGTGTAAGATCAAAGTGGAAGGAATGTGAAACTGGATCAGGTTGAATCAGTCAATATTAGTCATTAATAACAAATTCAGTGTTTAGTTTGAGGGACTAGGAGCAGCTCTGATATTTTGCTTGGTGGGTTGACTGAACTATGGACTCCCAAATAGCCCAGATTAAACGAAATTGAAAATGAGAGAACTTCCATGCTCTACTACACAGGATTACCCAAAAGCTTAGGACTGTTGGAATGCAAGAATGTGTTTATCATTGAAGACTTACTCATACTCACCAGGAGAGTTCAGAGAACACACTTCTTACCATGTGAGAAAAAGATTCATGTAGGGGAACCCTGGAAACCTTGACGTTCTTGTGATTGCTCTTTTTCTAGAAGTCAGAAATTACCACATGAAGCGCTGCCACTGAATGGGGTCTCCAATGCAGTAGGGATGACAGGGTCCAGGGTGGTGGTAGGGACCAGGAGGTGGCACTTAGTCACCATAGGCAACTGGGCGTGGCTAGAGTAATGGACAGAAGAACCTAAACACGAATCAGAGCAGTCAGAATCACAGACTTTTGACATCGACTAGTTGACCATTGCATCTCTGAAACTAAAGTAGAGGGGCAGCCTACCCAAGTCTTAATTGATCTGAATAAGCAGAAAAGCTCTAGATTTAATGACTGAAACTCTACCTTGAGGAATCAAAACAGAAAATTATGAACCTTCAATCAGTTTCCAGACTTGAGCCAGTTTATAGACACAGAACTCTTTGGATGAAGAGGAACCTGGATCCCCTTGAAGAGGCCTCTGCTTCACCACCAAAAATGTATATTCTTAACCTTCCTCTTCAGTCTTCCCCAAAGTGAGTATTTACCAGGGTGGCTCTAAATTTGGGAAGGGGAAATAATTATACTTTTCAATGATCATTTGAAATTTCCTCTGAACTGACATTAATTGTTGAAGACCTCAAACACAGCTGTAGTTCACTAGTCCAGAGATCAGGTGATCAATGGTGTCTTGGCTCAAATCTATTCCACTGTGTGCCTACTGGGCCCCAGAACCCACCACGTGGTCACTTCGCTTCCTGTTCTGAAATGCAGAGTTGCCGTATATGCACTGAGTAACTTGTAGAATCCCTACATGGGTTACACAACCCACAGAGCGAGGGCTGTTGTGGTAGGAAAGACCAAGTGGAAGCCAATAGGACTGTGTCTACCAATGAAAATATCAAACTTTATTGATACATAAATCAAAATCCTGGAGCGATTGCAGAGATTAGTGCCACCTTCGAGGTCATGAAAAATGCAGGAGTGGATTCCTGCCATATCCTCATTCAACTCACCTATTTGACCAGCATAGAAGACAGATCAGAGAATGGCAGATATTCATTACAAAATTAATTAAGTGGTGACTCCAATTGCAGCTGCTGTTCCAAATATGGTTTTGTTGCTAAAGCAAATCATTACCTCTTCTGGCACCTTGTATACAATTATTGATTGGCAAATATTTGTTTCTCATTATCTGTTGGTAAAGACCATCAGAGGCAATTTATTTTCATTTAGCAAAGCCAGCAATACACCTTCACTGTCCTAACTGAGGGATATATCAACTCTCTAGTACTAAATTATGGTGGAGTCTTCAGAGACTTTGATCACCTTTTCCTTCTACAGGACATCCTGATAGCATTACACTGATTGGATCTGGTGAGCAGGAAGTAGCAGCTGCTTTAAATGTGTTAGTGAGACACCTGTACAGAAGAGGACAGGAAAGACATCCCTCGAAGCCTCAGGGTCTTATCACCTTGGTGAAATTTCTAGTTCAATGGTCTAGGACCTGCCAATATACATCTTCTAAAGAACAAGTTACTGACCTGGTTCTTCCTGCTACCCAGCAAAAGATACAAAGCCCAAGGGGATACTTTGGACTTTGGAGGCAACATGTATGTAATCTGAGTCCCTTTACTGAGTGCCTTGAAAGGGATCCCAACAAAAGAAAGTTCTGCAGCTGCCATGAGCTGCCATACAAGCTGCTCTGCCATTTGAACTATATGACCTGGTGTAAACAAGAGTCCTTAAAGTGTCCAATTAGAAATGCTGTTAGGGTAGCCTTTGGAATACCCCTATAGGTGAATAATGCAGACCTGAGTGTTTTTGAGCCAAGACCCGGTGTCTTCCATGAATAACTATTCTCCTTTTGAGAAACAGCTTCAAGCTTTTTACTAGGCCTTATCAAAGACTGAATATTTGACCATGTCACCATGTGGACTGAGCTGCTCATTATGAACTGAGTATTGTCTAACTCATAAAGCCATGAAGTTGGGATTCAGAGAAGCATCAAACTGTCAGTGTTCACATCCAACATGAAGTGAAATGATACATGTGGGACCAAGTTCAGATAAAAATAAAGTACATGAGAAAGAGGCTTAGATGCCCATAGCCTCTTTTCTTGCTTCGTTGCCTTCTCTTCATCACCAGTCTTTACCTATGAACTTAGGGCAAGTTCCCTATGGCAAATTTCAGTTTTCTGAGAAAGAAGAAAACAAATGATTGACTTACATGATGTGAAGGTACCACCCCAAAGTAGACAGAACAGTGGTATAGCTCTGTTCTGGGATGGATTTGAGGAAGAGTGGTAAAGAGAAATCCTCTTAGAGTATGAAACATGAGACATTGTCTTAATGTCTTACAGAAATGGGAACAATGCATCTGATTGTTAATTTTGTATGAAAAGAGACATGGCAGGAGTGCTGTGGCTAAAAGTTTGGTGACATGGTTGGTAACATGGAAGGAACATGATTAGAAAGTTACTGGCAAGTCTGGAGAAGAAGTATGTGGATGAACTTCTAATGGGCACAGATGCAAAGATATTTGTGTGTTGTGTGAATGCTTACCAAAGGCTGACCTCAGGAGAAAGTTCTGTGGACATTGGTCAGCCACCTACCCTAGCCGCTTCTGTCATCGGCCAATGGACTCATGCACAAAATGGTCAAGCTGGCAGTGATGGAGATGACATATGTGCTCAATACAGACAAAGACTTCCACTTAGCAAGGCTGATCTGGTTGTAGATACTACAGAATGCCAAATCTACCCACAGGAGAAGTCAACTGAGCCTTTGATATGACACCATTCCTTAGGTCCATTACCTTGTGGAAGATTGATTACATTGGACAGATTCCATCAAAAAAGGGCAGTGGTTTGTTCTTTCTGGGATAGTTACTCTGCATATAGATTTGTCATCCCACTGTAAAGATTATTGTGTTTTTCAGGAGTATTTAATCTGTATGTTTGTGTGTGATAAATTTCTTGTTATATTTATTCCCAGTACTTAATCTTAGTTACATTTCAAATGGGGCTTTCTCTGACTACATGTCATCTTATTTATTATTTGTGTACATTAATACTATTAATTTAAAAAATATTAATTTTTAGTGTATCAGTATTAAATTATGTAGAAGACAAAAGGTGGAGTTATGAACAATTGTTATAATAGCAATTATAATTACTCATGTGTTCACTTTTATTAAAATATTTGTTTCTTTATATAAGAAGAAATAAAGATACTGGCTAGTTTTCATTTCCAACTGCAAGACTCCCCTTAGCATTTTCTGCAGGGCAGATTTAGTCATTATGAACTCTCTCAGCTTGTATTTATCCGAAAGTATTAATATCTTAATTCCTTCCCAACTTTTGAAGGACAATTTTGCTATAGATACAGGATTCTTGTTTCTTTTAGCACTTTGAATATGTCTTTCTGGCCTTCAAAGTTTCTGGTGAGAAGTCTGGTGTTAATCTTATTGAGAATTCCTTGTATGTAATGAGTTGTTTCTTGTTGCTTTCAAGATTCTGTCTTGGTCTTTATCTTTTAATTGTCTATAATGTAACTTTGTTTTGGGTCTCTTTGAGTTCATCCTACTCTGAGTTTTTTTTTTTTTTTTTTTTAGTTTCTGAAATGTTTATATTCATATCTTAAATTTGGGATGTGTTGACACTTATTTCTTCAAATGTTCTCTTCTTTTTCTGGGATTCCCACAATGTGCATGTTATTTTGGTTGATATTGCCTTATAGTTCCTTTAGATTTTGCCTGTTTTTTTTTTTTTTTTAATCTTGTTTACTTCCTGTTCCTCAGGTTTGGTAATTCATATTGTCCTTTCTTCACTTTTTGCTGATTCTTTTTTCCATCTCCTAAAATCAGCTCTTGAGTCCCATCAGTGAATATTTCTTTTCAGTTACTGTATTTTTCAGCTCCAATTTTCATTTTATTGGGGCAGGGGGTCAGGTTTCCTATGTCTTTACTGATACTCCTGTTTTGGTCATGCACCTTTTTCTTGATTTTGTCTGTATCTTCCTTTAGTTCTTTGAGCTTCTTTAAAATAACTATAAGGTATTTGTAGATCTGCCATCAGGTATTTTTCAGCGACAATGTCTGTTGGCTTGATTTTTGTTTTTTTGTTGTTGAAAACTGGCCATTTGAAATAAAGGCAATAACCCTGGAAATTAGGTTCCTTCCTCTGACCTCTCCCCAAGGTTGGTTGTGCTTTTGTTTTTGCGATTGATGTAAACTGCCACTGGGCCAAGATTAAGTATTAGGTATAGACTTAAGACCTTCTCATATATTCTCTGAGCTTGCACCTTTTCTGGGCATACAGTGACTTTCTAATACCCTTCATATATGTGGTTACTTTTGAATGCCCCGGATTCACTGTCTGGTTCCCAAAAGGGGAAATAGAGGGAAATGGAGTGGGTGGGGAGGGGAGGGGAGGAAAGCACTTTCCCTTTATATACCTTCAAAGTCACTTCAAGCAGAGGGAGGGGGGCTTGAAACAATGAGGAAGGGGCAAGAACAGTGGCCACTTGCCTTTCTGTCTGCACGTCTGTGCCAAAGTAGCAATCCGCAATCAGAGCACAGATTCCCCATGTTATTAGGAGGACAGCGTCCTTTTGTCCACACTGGCTCCCACAGTCACGGCTACCTGCCATGGGGCTGAAGGCCATGAACTGGGTAGCCACTACTGTGCTAAGAGCTGAAACTGACTGAAATTAACTGCAATTTACTGCTCAAAAATTTCCCTGGATGTTTCAAATCTTTAATAGGCTCCTGAGTTCCAAAATAGTTCTATCAGACACATTCAGCTAATGCCATTATTGCATAGGTGGGGAGACAGATTCTTGGTTCTTCCTCCTGTAACAGCTTCTCAGAATCCTCTCAGTAAAGGCTATTGAGTTTGTATGTCAACTCTGTTTAGCTATTTCACCGAATTATTTTATTGCTTGAGTTAGCTTTTTAAAATCATTGGTTATCTGGAATTTTCCAGGCATACTATTATATCATCTGAAAATAAGGATAGTTTTACTTCTTTTCCCATTCTTGTGCTTTGCATTGATTTTTCTTATCTAATTGCATTGGATAATTTCTTTAGTATGGCGGAAGAATAATAGAGGCAAGCTACCAGTTTTTGATAAAGAAATCACCACTCCTTCCCCAAAATAGAGATCTACGCTACGTAAAATTAGAGTCTCAGGCTTCCCTGATGGTCCAGGGGTTAAGATTCCATGCTTCCACTGCAGGGGGTGCAGGTTTGATCCCTGGTCAAGGAACTGAGATCCCAGAAGCTGCATGGTGCACCCCAAAACAAAACAAAACACTAGTCTCAACAAAGTGTTAGAGTTTTATCAAAAAAATAAAGCAAGAACATTTCTCAGAAGAGAGGGGTGCGAGTTTTCTTAACTATCCTGAAATAGTTAAGAAGGAAAATGTAAGTCTGATTACTAGCAATCACAACCCCTTAATATTTCATACTCTGAAAAATCAAGTTACTGGGTCCTCCTTCCTGATAAACTGTGAAGTGACAAAAAGAATGGGTAGGGGCAGCCCCGCATTTGAGTAGCTGGGCTGAAATCCTTACCATTACAAATGCAGTGATGTATGGTTGCAGGAATGAATAAGAAAGCATCCTTTGGAGTTTTTATTGCTGACTCTTCACCATGGCCTAAGGGTCAAGAAAGAGTTGGGTCCTTTAGGTTTTGTTTACACCTATTAAAAAGCCTATATATATATACATATATATATATATATATTTTTTTTTTTTTTTTTAAGAGAAAGAAAAGTGAAAGTCAAATTTGCTTAGTTGTGTCCTACTCTTTGCAACCCCATGGACTGTAAAGTCCATGAAATTCTCCAGGTCAGCATACTGGAGTGGGTAGCCTTTCCCTTCTCCAGGGGATCTTCCCAACCCAGGGATTGAACCCAGGTCTCCCACATTACAGGCAGATTCTTTATCAACTGAGCTATGTGGGAAGAGAAGGGAAGAAAAATGTTCCATGGAGCCATGGCTATCATTTGTCAATCAGATGCTTTAAAATTCACTAGAAAATCAGATCAGTTCTTGTCAGGTAGGTAGTTGCTCCAAATTGTGCTTACTAAATCATTTGGGAAATAGAATTTTTCACTTCTGCCCAAAGTATTTAGTATAATGTGACATTCAATTATTTATTCAATAAATACTTGAGTTAGAGTAAGGAAAACATCCACAAATAAATAATTCCCATAGAGTGAAATGGATTCTAGAATAGAGATGTACCCAAAAGAAGTAGCTCCTAATTTTAATCCTGCTAGGGGGCAAATGAGCCTTAACATAAAAAGTTCCTTTATGAGTTAAAGAAGAGCAGAAAGGTCTTCCTAAGAAGAAGGAACAAACTGGTACAGAGAATAGAAACTTGAAATGGAATACCAGTTTAGAAAATGATAGGTGAATTGTTATGAGGGACTGGCGTTTAAACTTGGCCTTCAGCTTTAGACTATTCATGTTAACTTCATCTGATGGTGTTATAAGATAGTACGGCTCTTCCCATCAGTTCCACTCACTGTCACTCTTGGATTAAATTACAAGTACTCTCTGAAGGGTAAAGGTCTCGAGAAACATTGAATTCCTTATGTTCACTTCAAAACCCCAAATCTCTGCATGCTTCCCCTTCTGACCTGAGCTTACTGTTTGAAGCAGTTTGCTTTTCCTTTTATCCTTCAGTCTAAGACACCAGGGCAGTCTCCACCTGATAAAACTGAAGTTAATTAACTCCTCTGTTGCTCTCTGAGCGCCTAGTATCTGAGAAATAACAAAGAAACCTGCTTTTTCCAGGCAAAAATATCCTTCTCCAGAGATTCAAGGTAAGGATGACTGGAAGGGATGCCAGGAAATTCTCTCATTATTTTCCAACCAACTCTTGCACTTTCTGTATGTTTGTGAACCAGTTTGAAAACTTAAGGTTTTCTAGGGTACAACCTTTTCCTAAAGTACACTTTTGTTTGTGGAAATGAAAATTAAGTAGGCTCTGAATATATCTCTCAGACCAGGCATTTTGAGATGGATTTTCCAGCTATGGGATCCATC
Organism: Dama dama; assembly: GCF_033118175.1. Taxonomy (NCBI): domain Eukaryota; kingdom Metazoa; phylum Chordata; class Mammalia; order Artiodactyla; family Cervidae; genus Dama; species Dama dama. The sequence goes on from NC_083692.1 coordinate 94,717,809, forward strand.
AGCAAAGCCATTAATTCACACACTGAGCTCTGATATTTCAACACTCTAAATGTCTGAATTACATTAGCGTAACTAACAGTCTCCATTCAGCATATACTGAACTCAACTACATTCAAGTGCCCAGGCATGATAGCTCAGAAGCATTTTAACTTATTCCTGCTCCCTAAATTCTGTTTTTAGAAAAGGCAGAAGAACCAGAGATGAAATTGCCAACATCCGCTGGATCATTGAAAAAGCAAGAGAGTTCCAGAAAAACATATTTCTGTTTTATTGACTATGCTAAAGCCTTTGACTGTGTGGATCACAGTAAACTGTGGAAAATTCTGATAGAGATGGGAATACCAGACCACCTGACCTGCCTCTTGAGAAACCTGTGTGCAGGTCAGGAAGCAACAGTTAGAACTGGACATGGAACAACAGACTGTTTCCAAATAAGAAAGGAGTACGTCAAGGCTGTCTATTGTCACCCTGCTTATTTAACTTATATGCAGAGTACATCATGAGAAACGCTGGGCTGGAAGAAGGACAAGCTGGAATCAAGAGTGCCGGGAGAAATATCAATAACCTCAGATATGCAGATGACACCACCCTTATGGAAGAGAGTGAAGAGGAACTAAAAAGCCTCTTGATGAAAGTGAAGGAGGAGCGTGAAAAAGTTGGCTTAAAGCTCAACATTCAGAAAACTAAGATCATGGCATCTGGTCCCATCACTTTATGGTAAATAGATGGGGAAACAGTGGAAATAGTCTCAGACTTTATTTTCTTGGGCTCCAAAATCATTGCAGATGGTGACTGCAGCCATGAAATTAAAAGACGCTTACTCCTTGGAAGGAAAGTTATGACCAACCTAGATAGCATATTTAAAAGCAGAGACATTACTTTGCCAACAAAGGTCTGTCTGGTCAAGGCTATGGTTTTTCCAGTGGTCATGTATGGATGTGAGAGTTGGACTGTGAAGAAAGCTGAGTGCTGAAGAATTGATGCTTTTGAACTGTGGTGTTGGAGAAGACTCTTGAGAGTCCCTTGGACTGCAAGGAGATCCAACCAGTCCATCCTAAAGGAGATCAGTCCTGGGTGTTCATTGGAAGGACTGATGCTGAAGCTGAAACTCCAATACTTTGGCCACCTCATGCGAAGAGTTGACTCATTGGAAAAGACCCTGATGCTGGGAGGGATTGGGGGCAGGAGGAGAAGGGGACGACAGAGGATGAGATGGATGGATGGCATCACCGACTCGATGGACATGAGTTTGAGTAAACTCTGGGAGTTGGTGATGGACAGGGAGGCCTGGCGGGCTGCTATTCATGGGGTCACAAAGAGTCGGACATGACTGAGCAACTGACCTGAACTGAACTGAAATTCGGTTTGTTATCAAACTCTGGTAGTGTTGCCAAGGAAATATCTTCTCTTCCACCTTCCTTCTCTGTCTGTGTTTGATAAGAAGTTACTGAGTGACTTCTTTGTGAAAAGATCTTTTCTGTTTTTGTGTTTTCTTATCCCAGACTGAGGTCTGCCGGATCCTATCGCCAGATCTTCCACTTTACCAAGAGAAGCCAGAACATATCACTTTATTATCTTTTTTTCTTTACCTTTTGACCAATTTCACCTATTTCACCCACTCTATACCCCCTGCCTCTGGCAACCACCATTCTATTCTCTGTAGCTATGAGTTCAGAAAGTTTTAGAATCTACATATAAATGAGATCATACAGTATTTGTATGATGCAGTATTGTATGATACATACAATACAGTATTTGTCTTTCTCTGGCTGACATATATAACAACATGATATTATATATAGTTGTATTATGTATATAATGTGATATCACATTTTCTTTGTCCAAAATTCTTCTGTATGTCTCTCACTTTCCCATCAGATTGTGATCTACTCCCAAACAGGAATTTTGTCCCTTAAGTGCTTGGTACATGGTATGAGCTACTAGACAATCAGTTAGACAATCCTTTCAATATACTGGCCCCTTAGTGTATTACCTGCTCATCATCCATGCTCTTGTCCCCTGTGCTACCTCATTTTCTTTTTATTTTTTTATTTATTTTTTATTTTTTCTCATTTTCTTATTGACATGGGCATGCCCTATTGTCATCACCAATAACTATGCACTCACCCATTCGTCTATTTCCTGCTAGCCCACTCTCTGAATGCTACTTCCTGTCACTCTACATTGAGTACCTCAAGCCCAACATCTGGACCCACCAGAACCTTCAGTCCAATCCCTCCTCCTGTCCCTTACTTTTCTCCCTACCCAGTTTATATTCCGTGGTCTGACATTCTAAGCACTGCATTACACATACCTTCAGTCCCTTGCAATTGCTATGTAGTTGTACGACAAGAGTGCAAAGTTGGCTGCATCCAGCTCTCCACTATTTCAAGTCTGCACTCAAGCAGCAAATGTGGCTGAAGATAAAACCACTAACCATGCCAACCCTCTCATTCAAGGATGACCACAAATCTCGAGCAGACATGTGGGACACCAAGCAATCTTTGTGTCCTTTTCAGGTCTATTCATTCTCCTGCTTTCCCAATACCATGTTGTATCTTCTTCTCTCTCCTTAAGCCTCTAATAGTGCTTCCTCACCAAAGAAGGGCCTGATTTTTGTTTTGTTGGGAAAATTGAAGCAATGCAAGGAAAATGTCTAATAGCATTCACCACATCTACTTAACCATGTGACTTTGTACCTACCTCATCTGTCTAACTATACATCTACCAATCTACCTTCTATCTATCCACCTATCCATCCATCCATCCTTTTATCCATCATCTGTTCTTTTTCTTCCTGGTACAACAGATGAGTTGTCCTCTCTCTTATCCCTGGCATTCTCTCTACATTCCATGCTAGCTCTCCACTTCTCTCTTCCACTCAGTGATGGCTTTCCAGCAGTTGGCTCCACTCTTCACTCCCCATTGCATCATCAGAATTTCACTTCTTGGATCAATCCCTCAACAAATAGACATGCTGTTGTTTCTCCTATGAGTGAGTGAGTGAGTGAGTGAGTGAAACTCAGTCGTGTCCGACTTTATGCGACTCCATGGACAATACAGTCCATGGAATTCTTCAGGCCAGCATACTGGAGTGGGTAGCCTTTCCCTTCTCCAGGGGATCTTCCCAACCCAGGAAGTGAACCGGGGTCTCCTGCATTGCAGGCAGATTCTTTACCAACTGAGCTATCAGGAAGCCCATTTCTCCTGTACTAACAATAAGCTCTCTCAACCTCCACCAATATTTGTCCTATTTTTCCACTCTCCTTCAGAGCAAAACTTTTCAAAAAAGTGTCTGTATTCACAGTCTCCATTGCTTCTTTACCCATTCTTTTTTTTTTAAAACCTACTCCAATCAGATCCCCACCCCCCCACCCAGCATTCCACTTAAACTGCAACTGTTACAGTTGTCAGTTTGATAAATTCAATTTTTATCCTCCTTGTCAGTAGAGTGGTCATATAGTAATTTATCTTCCAAAACAATACTTTTCAAAGTGATATGGTGCTATTTACTATCAGTATTTTTTATAACTTGTATAAAATGGGGCCACCTCAGCAAAACCTCTAACACATATTTATTAATTTATTGCTAAATTCTTAACTAGAGAGTACGTCACTTAGAGTCTGATATTTATGTCTGTCTTTTCACTAGGTTTCTTCTGAGCCCAGAATAGCTGTTGAGTATTAGATGCGTGATTATTCAGGGAGAACATAATAGGTTCTTAATGAAAGTTGAATAACCGGTGGTTGAATACATAACAACCTACCCCATGATGATTTTCAGTTCAAGGGATCCAACTGATGTGGACTCACTGTGCATTCATGCCCCACTGACTGGAGGTTTCCTTCTGAGTGGAGTAGCAGCACTGGAGACACCTCTTTGGTGGCATCACTTCCAGCTCTTTATTTCATCATAGCCCTTTGGCCAGTTCCTTGAGTAAGCTTCAGGGCATGTCTCACCTGGCATTGACTTATTTGCTTTCTCCTCCCAGGATTAGCAGCATCACGTCAGAGGTAACCCAAGAGAGGACCATCTCCCCATTGAGAGAGGACCATCTCTCCATTGAGAGAGGACCATCTCCCCATTGGGCCAGTGAGCCCTCCCATATTGCAGATGACTCAGAACTCTCATTTTGCCCCTGAGATAATCCTCTCTGGGTTCAGAGGAAAGGAAACTGCAGGAGATCAGGAGCAATTACCCCTCCCCAAAGAAAGGATGACAGGCACTCACTTGGTGTTGTTTTAAAAATTATTTTTAATTCTGAACAGAACCTACTTATCCTTTCTTGTATGAGGTGAGACCATTAAAAACTCGGTGTTATCCAGCCAGAAGCAATTTTCCATTTCAGTAAAAGCTCCACCCTCATAATCATTGACCCAATATATTCACACACAGATATATGTTTACACAACAAGATGTCTACCTAAATATATATATCCAACTATATGCAAAAAGATTATACATCTTATGCATTTGTGTACCTCTGAATTTTTGTGTATTACATACATATTTTAATTTACTCACCATATGTAGAGAGTACATTTTTTCCTCTCTTGGAACTCAAAGCAATTTGTCACAACTTTGCCAGTCTGATCCTTCTTAAGGAACAAGCATTGGCAAAGATTTTTAAGGAACCGTTTGAAAAACATGTGACCTGACAGTTAAGTAGAGTGTTCTTAGAGTGTGCCTGACAAGGACAAAATTATGTATAATTGCCACCCCCATCATCCTTTCTAAGGAGGAGGGTGTGGCAGCTATGGCAGCCTCTTTGTTGACAAGTTGGGTTGGCAGGTTGAGAGGCTGTCTCAGAACAGGGAGACGTCAGCGCGCAGAGGAGCCCTGAGTCTGCGTGGCTGGTGACAGGTGGGCACAGGCAAACCCCTCGTGATGTTTGGGAAGGAGGCGTGTGAAGGGGGATTTTATGAAGCCTTGTGGGGCACATAACCTCTTCACTACATAATGTCTTCACTACAAAGTTTTCAGTGATGTTTGGAGGCAAGCGGATTCTTCTAAGCAATACAAAGTACATCCAGTCCTTTTCAAAGTCCTCACAGTGGACAGCAGATAACTGGACCATCTCTTATCAAATGCCCAACTCCTCACCCATGGTCAGAGGATGCAGCCATAGGGACAGGTACTAAGATTGACCAGAAAGAGGAACATGGAGGTTGCACACTGAGGTTTTCATTACAAGGGGAAAAGCAAGGAGAATGTGAGAGGCAGTGTGTGGGAAGGATTCTTTGAAAGCCTGAATGCCTCTTCTGGTCTTTGCTTTTGGGACCCACAGACAACCTTAGCTCTGTTGGCTTTGGTCCCTAAAGTACAAAAGACGATGCACAGTTGATGAGTGGGAATTCAGTTCAGTCCAATCCAGTTATCAGAGCCATTTACGGGCCAGGAGCTGAGGATCCCAACATGAAAATCCACCTGAAAAGTTGTTCTGCTTCCCTATTTATCAGTAACATGAAAAAGCTGTTACGCGGTCTTCTCAGGCATGTGGTTCCTCCTCTGTCTTCATTTCAAAGAACAAAAAATGGGACTTTGGGAGGTTTAGTCACATGCTGAAGGTCACACAGCTGAAATCATCACCATCTTCTTCATCATCACAGTCATTACCATCCTCGGAATCACTGTTTGTGAATTACTCTGTACCGTACACCGCACACGTGACCTTTCTTATGGACAGGAAACTAGAGAAGCCCAAGTGCCACAATGAAGACCCAGCACAGTCAAAGAAAAAAAAAAAAAAAAGGCAGACCCAAGACTCAAACTCAACTTTTATCACGCCAAGCAGTATGCTTCTTCCTCTTCTCTCCCGCCTCCACCCCTCTGCCAGGTCAACAGTAAAGCTAACTTAGGATTCTGGAGAAAAGTTCTGACACATAAGATTGATGGCGAATCCTGAGAAAGCAAAAAGGAGATTGCTCCTGCACTAACCCAGGAAGAAACAGATGAGACTAGGAAGCAGGAAATCTTGCTAGCAATCCCTCATTTATCAAATACTAACGTATAAGTGTGTTTTCTCAAGTTTGCTGTTTTTTATTCCTCTGTAGCTCAGCCTGAGACTCAGGACTTTGGTCTTTTATCAGAGAGAAGAGAAAAGCATGGGACTGGAGTGGAAAAGTGTGTGTTCAATGGGGATTTCTGGTTCTAGAATGAAAATAATGTAGGCCATGCTTGTCTAGTTTTAGTAATAAAGGCAGCACAAGTAGATTCTCACTCTAGGGAGTGGGAGCTCGTCCGGCATATGTCTACTGGGTTGTTATGCTCGACTCTAATGGCGTTTGTCTAAAGTGAAAAATTTATACACAGATATCACCAGATCACACAACCATACTGGCAGTTATAAGCATTTTACATTTAATAGGAGATAGGTTACACCACGTAGGAAGGAGGAAAGAGGTAGTTAAAAAGCAATGAAAGAAGTACAAAAAATACTTAGCAGTAGAAAAAGAGAAAGAAAGAACCACAACGGTGCCTCCTAGTTATTGCATTAGCAGTTTCCTTAGTACTTCATGGCTTTACTCCTTCCTTTGGACCAGAACTGTGTGAGTAGTCCAGGTACAACACATTCTGGAAGGAGGAAGAAGGAAAGCCTCCCTCTCTCAGCTTCCTTCGTGCACTTTTGTTTTTCTGTGGAGTTGATGCATTTATCACCGAGAAGTATGCTTTCTTGCCGAGAAGCTTCAGGAGTCTCATGCAGGCAACCTCAGTCAGCACAGGGAAACCCTGCTCTTTCTCTCTCTGGATCGTTGATGTGGGAATTTGGAAAAGGTAGCCTTTGAAACTCTGGAGTCCAACACGCTCCTTCCTTAGTATCACATGCAGGGTCGCAGTCGTGGTGGCAATTGTGTCTGCTGGTTTCTGAGGGGCGCAGAGCAAGACACCTTCATCTTAGGTCTTACTAGGGAACTGCAGCCCATTTAATCCCCACACTAGATCTGTGAGATGGGGAGTCTGTAAACCTCAATTTCTCTCCTAATGCCCGAAATCTCTTCCTGAGGCTATTCTAAGAACGAATCTTCTCACTCTTAGGTCTTTACTTAAAAGACGCCTACACGAGGAGAATTTTCCAGAACATCCTCTCCTCTCTGTGCTGGTCTCGATCCAGTCAGATTTCTTTCCTGTGTGGATCATCACCATGAGGAATTAATTGCTTTGTACCTGTTTTCTTGTTTAGTGCCTCTAAATCCTTCTGACTGCAAGTCTCTGGAGAGCGGGGACCTTCTTTAGCTTTCCTCAGTGCCCATCATCATTCCTGACCTGTAATAGAATCTAGTGAATGCAGAGCAGGATGAGGCCCAGAGTGGCCGAGTAGCTTACCAAATGCCACACAACAGGTAAGAGGCTGATCTGGAGTCAGACCTAGGTTCATGGATTCTAGAACCTGGGTGTTTCCTCCCTCCTTTAGCACAGCCAGGAGTATGCAGTAAGTACATAACCCTTCATTTCAGCCACTCAGTCATGTCTGACTCTTTGTGACCTCATGGACTGCAGCACGCCAGGCCTCCCTGTCCATCACCAACTCCCAGAGCTTGCTCAAACTCATGTCCATCAAGTTGGTGAGGCCATCCAACCATCTCATCCTCTGTCGTCCCCTTCTCCTTCTGCCTTCAATCTTTCCCAGCATCAGGGTCTTTTCCAGTGAGTCAGCTCTTTGCATCAAGGAGCCAAAGTATTGGAGTTTCAGCTTCAACACCAGTCCTTCCAACGAATATTCAGGACTGATTTCCTTTAGGATGGACTGGTTGGATCTCCTTGCAGTCCAAGAGGCACTCACGAGTCTTTTCCAACACCACAGTTCAAAAGTATCAATTCTTTGGCACTCAGCCTTCTTTATAGTCCAACTCTCATATCCATATATGACTACTGGAAAAACCATAGCTTTGACTAGATGGGCCTTTTTTGGCAAAGTAATGTCTCTGCTTTTTAATATGCTGTCTAGGTTAGTCACAGTTCTTCTTCCAAGGAGTAAGCCTCTTTTAATTTCATGGCTGCAGTCACCATCTGCAGTGATTTTAGGACCCAGGAAAATAAGGTCTGTCACTGTTTCCATTGTTTCCCTATATATTTGTCATGGAGTGATGGGACAGGATGCCATGATCTTAGTTTTTTGAATAACATAACCCTTACTGAACCCATTAATTTTATTTCTTAAAACCCACCTCCCCTGTCCCCAGCCTGGCTAGGATAAAAAAGCAGAGATTAAGTTTACAAGTCTCACTTAGGAAAAACAATCTGATTTAGGGCAATAACGAGTCATGATGTCACTGAGTTTTGCTAAATTAACTGGTGCAAGCCTTGTCTCCCATGGCACTGTGTTGAAACTTTGGGGCATTTATCCTAAGATACTCAAGTAGATGCAGGAATGATAAAGGCTGAAGGGCTTAGCTACTCACAGGGAAAGCAGAAGGCTGGTGATGCCAGCTACAAAAGATATATTTCACTGGGAGGAAAGAAATTAAAACCAACTCAGCATTAACATCTACAAGCTCAGCCATTTCTTTTGCTTTCACTGTAAACACAGTCTAAACATATTACAGGCAGTTTTGATTTGAAGAAATGGTCCTGAACAATGCTGACACTACTATTTTTATTGCTGGGATCTTTTCTGGTCAAGTGTACACATCGATGTGATTATAGGGAACACTCCATGTTAGATCCTATTTTCATTAATGTTTGTCATCAGTATATACTTCCCTGTGGCTAAATATAGGGCTTCCCAGGTGGTGCTAGTGGTAAAGAACCTGCCTGCCAATTCAGAAGACTAAGAGACAAGTTTGATCCCTGGGTTGGCGAGATCCCTAGGAGGAGGTCATGGAAACCCACTCTAGTATTCTTGTCTGGAGAATCCCCTGGATTGAGGAGGCTGGTGGGCTGCAGTCTGTAGGGTTGCACAGAGTCAGACACGACTGAAGCGACTTCGCACAATCGCTGATTCACTCTGCAGAACAGTAGAAACTAACACAATGATATAAAGCAACAGTACTTTAGGGACATGTTCTATTCTCAATAAATACTTGCTCAACACATGAATTTAGGAGAATTTCAATGGGAAAACAATTCCCTAGATTCCTGACTTGTAACTTAACCAGAGTTTGAGCAGCAGAAATTGAAACACAAAGCAGAAGGAAGAACTCTGAACCAGAGAGATTTTTCCTGTGTTGCTGTATCCTTTCTGAGGCTCGGTTCAGAACGCCATGGAAGGTCACCGTGAAGGTAAAAGTGGAAGTTGCTCAGTCGTGTCTGACTCCTTGTGACCCCATGGACTATCCAGTTCGTGGAATTCTCCAGGTCAGAATACAGGAGTGGGCAGCCTTTCCGTTCTCCAGGGGATCTTCCCAACTCAGGGATTGAACCCAGGTCTCCCACATTGCAGGCGGATTCTTTCCCAGCTGAGCCACAGGGGAAGCCCAAGGATACTGGCGTGGGTAACTTCAGGCAGTATCGTTGAATGTGTCAATCTTGTCTCCAACTGCCTAGAAAGAAGAGCACTCAGACGAGATGAGGCATGTCACTGCATGTCTCTTGCTGGAAACTGCATGGCTCTAATTATTGTAGTTTCTCCAGAGCTGAAGACGTGCTTTCATTAGTTCAGCCAGACTGGGTGCTTCTCTTCCCTCACCAAGTTGGCTCAGGCTTTCAAAGAAAAGGTGATATTATCTTTTCTCAGAAAATGCTCTTTGCCCTGGCTGCATGGGGTTTAACTCTGCTTTGAAATCAGGTTCTCCACCCTTGACCTTCTCAATTCTCTGAGCCCCCTGAGCTGGTAATGGCTTTGACCTAATGTGCACTAGCTTTGTGAAGTCTTTTGGGACCAAGTATGTGTACATTAGTCTATCTGTAGAAAGCAATGGGATAGCAGCTGGCTACTATCTGAGTGGAGAAACACTCATTAGGATCTAAGTGAACATTATCTTTGCCACAAAAACTGGGCTCAAGGACTGACTTTCTCATCAACTCTTTGGGAAGCATAGAAAATTAAATTAACCTGACTTGGAAAATAATAATAATTATAAATATAATTATAAATTTATTATAAATATAGGCTATAAACATAAATATAATTATAAAAATAATGCATATATTTTGAACGTGGCAGACAGAATAATGGGTCCTCAGAGCTGTCTTTGTTCTAATTTCTAGAATATGTGAATATATTTGGTTACAGGGAAAAAGGAGACTAAGGTTGCTAGTCATCTGACTTTAAAAGATTATCATCCTGGTTTATCCAAAATAATTAGAAGGATCCTTAAAAGTGGAGGATGGAAGTAGAAGAGACCAGAGTACATCTCTGAACCAGACCTGGGAGCTTTCGCGAAGCTCAGGCCCCACCCCAGACAGAGAGGATGATAATCTGCATTGGGGCAGGATCCCCAGGTCCTGAGAGAAGAGCTCATCCAAACTCTGGTCAGTGACGGTTGACAGATCTCATCTTTCCAGAGAAGCCAGGAAAACAGGATTTTTATGTGAAATGTCTTCATTTTTTAATCCTTTGTAAGATTAGCACAAAATTTGGCCTGTGGGCCACCACTTTGCAACCCCTGCTCTATCTATTTCACTCTGCTTCTCTGAAAGACTTGGGATTCTGGTCCTGGTTTGAGCATTGGTGAGATGGCAATATTGAAGAAATTACTTCTTCTTTGTCATTTCCAGCTCCCTCATCTGCAAAATGAGGGCGGATAATGACACCCATTGTTCTATCTCTCATGAATGTCGGAGGCAGTAGGTTTAATGCATTCTTCTCAGAGGCAAATTCAGGTGCTTATTTCAATCATTTTTATTGTGGAGTTAGTGAAATAAGTATTAGCATCAAGTACCTTTGGCCTATAGTGCTATGGATTTCTAAAATTTACAACAAAATGGAAATAAAGCCAAGAACCCCAATATAGTTTAATGAAATTAAAGTTTACAGGTTAATATGACAGACAGATGGATGATGCTTAGCTGAGTGCATTGGCTGATGGATCTTTGGGTCCACTATGCTTAGGCTGTGTGAGTCATATGTGGTACCCTGGTTCCCACATCTTTGTTTCTAGTTATATCACTGCAATTTTATTCATAGGGAGGCCACGACATCATTCGGTCCTCATATGTCACACTGATGTCTGAGATGTGATGTTGGACTTTGTTCCATGGATTCAACACATTCTACACCCTAAAGCAAGCATAGGCACTGGAATCCCACAGCTGTCTTCCACTCTACACTGGTCACCCCAGCATCCCCAAGCCAGCTTCCATGCTTACATTAATTTTAAACAGACTAACAACAAAATGAAAACAAAATTTAGAATCCTTGTTGACATCCTAGGACTCTCCAAAGACAACTGTGTTTGCCCTAGGATTCACAACTCAGTTTAAGGAACAGGCAGGCTAGGGAGAAAAGTCAAGCCTCAGCATATGGCTGGCCCATGCTTGCATCACTGCTCCACCCAGAGCAGTGGGCAGTACTCTGCCCACTGCATCATCTCAGGCAAGTTCCCCCCACCATGGAGTGTGCATCTGCTCATTTGTGAAGCGGGGACAGCAGCAGTGCCTACCTTGCTGAGTTTTTGTTAAGACCAGATGTACAGTTATTGAAAGGCCTGGGACCCAGGCCACAGTGGCCTCTATTATGGTGAAGATCACACGCAGTGATGAAGGTGGAAGTGTTTTGAAGACTGTAAATGGTTTACATGCTAGTGTTCTGTTATTATACCAAGAGGCTGGTTAGGAACTAGTATGAGCTTCAAGTATGACCTCCTTCTGGAGATTTGCCTTTCAAACAGATGTATGTGTGTATTAAAGCTAAAGCAATAGAGCTTGTAGGAAAATTTTGGTGTGGCTAAGTGGTATGGTAGGGATGTTTTCAACTTGGAGGAGCTTTTGCAAGTATACTCTGCAACTGGCTCAGGAGACAGATATTCTTAGGTTATAATTTGGTTTCCAGGGTGGGACAGAGTGGGATGCTAGTGGTAAAGAATCCTCTGCCTGCCAATGTAGGAAATGCAAGAGACTCAGATTTGATCCCTGGGTCAGGAAGATTCCCTGAAGAAGGAAATGGCAGCCCTCTACGGTATTCTTGCCTGGAGAATCCCATGGACAGTTGAGCCTGGCGGGCTACAGTCCATGGGGTCGTGAAGGGTCGGACACGATTGAGCACAGCAGGTGGGAGGGCATATTTGGTGAACGACTTCTCCTTTCTCCAGGAAGTGGCACTTACCAATATGATTTCTGAGTTCTTTGCTCACTGAGTAGGGGAGAATGTCAGTCTTCAGTCCCCTATTTTTAGTAAGTGCTTCTTTCACTGAAAGTCAAGTCCTAAGTAATTTACACCCACCCCCTGAAAATATCATTATTGCCAGCTCTCCTTGCATTCCAGGAGTGGTTTTATGGAGAGATAAAAGTACTCGTGGAATCTCAAGTGTCTCCGTTGTGGTACCTTTTTATCTCTTGGATTGCAGTGTCCATACATGTGACCCCATAGCGTCCATGAGTATGTGACCCACAGCCGTGCCCTTGGCACACAGTGGCTTAGGCCCCCTGTGTCCCCAGGACAGTGTCCCCATTCCTCCCGGTGGGCACACGAGGTCCTCCTGCCCTGCTCCGCCTGGCTGGCTTCCTCTCTGCTTCTTGGCTCCATCTCTCACGCTTGAGACTTTCACCAGGCCTCTCCTGGCCCTTGCCTCCAGGCCTCATAGTCATGGCACCAGTTTCAGAAAAAGGCACTTGCATGGCTGGAGGAAGCACACGTGAGGCACAGGACTGCACCTTGGCATCTTCAGGATCTGGTCCAGTCCAGACCAAGAGCTTAGCCAACTGCTTGGGGTGGTTGTATCAAAAGTGGCCTAGAGCTGGCACCCAGCTATGAAAAGAAGGTCAGCTCTTTTGTCACTTGACAGAGAGGAAACATGATTGTAAAAACACATTCTTGCCAGCAGCTATCACCCATTCTCTGTGCTAACTTTAAAATGGAGGTCATGAGAAAGAGAATTTTAATGGACTGGCAATTACTACAAATGATGATTCCAAAATGTTATCTTATAAATTTTACCAAAACAACGTGCCAAGGAGCATAAGTCTGTAAATACAGGTTATTAGAGTCACCTTCTATTATGTTTCTTTGTCAGTTGTTAACAAATTGTACCATGTGTATTCACTATTCTTTACTTGTTTATGCAGTCCTTCTTTTATACATTCATTCATTCATTCAGCAAACTGTTATTAGCATCTACTAAGTCTAAGACTCTACATAAGTCCTTGGATTACAGAGTTGAGTTACAATCCAAAAAACAATTGATACTGTAGTAGTATGAGGAAAATTAAGAAGGAGTTTGGGTCTTGAGTATCAGGGGAGCAGACAACTTTTATTCTCAGGCATAGGTTGGCCTGGTGGCCTTGGTTATGGTGAGAAGTGCCCAGACATTGGGAGGTGGAATTGATAAGCCAAATATGCTGAAAACTTCTATGAGATCTGGCCTGACTTACTAGATTCTAACTGCCTTCAGGGACTTATTGCCTCAGCAATAAGTAAAATATGATAAGGGAGGGTCAGGGGAGAATTTCAGTGTTCCAGGGACCCTGATTAATAACATCGCTATAAATTCATTTGCTCTTCCTCCCTCCTGCTGTCCTAGCCCCTTGTGTCATTCATTTTCACCAACATTTAATGAGCGTGAACTACATCTTAGGTGGGGCTTCCCTGGTGGCTCGGTGGTAAAAAACACACCTGCTAATGCAGTAGACATGGGTTCCATCCCTAGATCGGGAAGATCCCCTGGAGAAGAAAATGGCAACAACCCACTCCAGGATTCTTGTCTGGAAAAGCCATAGACAGAGGAGCCTGGTGGGCTGCAGTCACAAAAGTCAGACATGACTTAGTGACCAAACAAAGCAACATGTATGTATATGTACACACACACACACACCACGTTTTCTTTATCCATTCATCTGCTGACAGTTTGCTTTCATATCTGTGCTATTATAAATTATGCTACTATGAACATTGGGGTGCATGTTTCTTTTTGAATTAGTGCTTTTGTTTTCTTCAGAAAAATACTCTGAAGTGGAATTTCTGGATTGTTTGGTAGTTCTATTTTTAATTTTTTGAGGAACCTCCACACTGTTTTCCATAGTGGCTGCGTTCATTTATATTCCTACCAACAGTGCACTAGGGTTCTCTTTCCTCCACATTCTCGCCAACAATTTGTTATTTGTTGTCTTTTTATAATAGCCATTCTGACAGAGGTCATATCTCATGTCCTTCATTCCAAATTTCCATTTGATATAATTTTCCTTTTCCTTGAATAACATTTCTTGTTGAAATATTTAGGCTAGTAATGTTTGTAAGAGAAATTATTTATTTTATCTTTATTGTTAGTTTTAGTATTATGATAATGATGCTTTTCTTTGTTAATTCCACTTGGTGTTCTAGTTTCTTGGACTTGTGTGTTTTAAAATTTGGAAACATTTGGCCAGTATTTCTTCAAATATTTTTTCTGTCCCTTCCACCCCTTGCCCTACCATGCATGTCTTTTTGGAATCCCATTTATGAGCACATTAGACCACTTGATATTGCCAAATGTTTTCTAATATGTGAAAACCAATTTTTAATATATTCTATTTGTTTTTCTAGTTGTTTAAGGTGGGACTATAGATTCTCTCCCTGTTACTCCATCACAGCCAGAAGCACATTGCCGTATCTCCATTTTTGAAAGTGTTTTCCTCTAGGAATGGAATTCCAGGCTGATGGTTCTTTTTCTCCTCTGTCCCTTTAAAGATGTCTTCTGATTTGCACAGTTTCTGATAAAAATCTTGCTATAATTCGTATCTTTGATGCTCTGTACTTAGTGTAATTTTTCTCAGCTGCCTTCAAGATTTCCTTTTTATCTTTGGTTTTCACTAGTTTGAATATGTTGTGTGCAGGTATTTGGGAAGGATCTGGGTGGGAGGAGTATTTATTTTGCTGCAGTTCTTTAGGATTTTTGGATACATGATAGATGTCTTTTATCATTTTTGGACAATTTTCAATCATCTTTTCAAATATTTATTCTACTCTATTTTTCTTTCTTCTCTTTTTGAAATTCCAATTATACTCAGGTTCATCTAGGCATAGCCTGACTAGGAATATCTTAGGAAAGGATTCAGGACAGGAAACCCATTCTTAAAATAGTCTATCATGTTTATAGAAAAAGAAGATCAGGAAATATCTAGGTGACCATGTTATAATGGGACTTTCCTTGTTGAAGAAATGACCTTTATGGAGAAGGGGATCCTCTTTGGCCTGGTGACAGGAAATCAGCCTTTTTTTTCACTAAGTAAACTCAGAACTGATGGCTCAGTATTCTTACTAAGCTATTCACAGGAGGAAGAGATTAAAATGTTCCAGGTCATCTATGTTATCTCCTATTACACTATATGTCATTTTTACAACTTAACTATATACTTACAGAACATTCTATATCGTTAATATAGAGTCACCTCACTATCTTTCCAAGGCTGCATTGTGTGCTATTGAATAGAGGTAAGCTAATTTATCCAAACTATACTGATTGACATTTAGAATGTTTACAACCTATTGCTGGTACATCAAATGTCTCAATTAACATTTTCAAACCTGTATATTCTGTATGTTTAGGCAAGAATAGTTGGAAGCTTTTGTTGTCATTATTTTAATTTTTTTCTTTTTTTCAGAATCCAGTTATACCTGACTGAGTCCATTATGTCACTTAATTCACAGCATGGCATTATGTACATGTTTAATTTCAAATTTTTATTATTTTTCACTTATCACCATTTCATTACCATTATTTTTATCACAGGCATTGACTCTCTTGTGTATCCCATGTATATTTCCTACCCACCTTTCATTTCTATTTTTGGTATCTCCAAATATTTAATGTTCTTTGGGGGTATATTTATATTTAGTTTATGCTTTAAATTCATTACTTTTCTAATTTTAAATACATTGTATTTTTGGAATCATTCCACATTGCTCTATGTATATCCAGCTCACTTACACTAACCATGGTATAGAATTCAAACATATGTTACCTATAGTGGTAGGAAAATTTCTGGCAGCAGAAAGTATGTTCAGAGTGAATATACTGTCACATTTTGGAGAGGTTGTGCTAAAATGTTTTTTAGATGGTTGTACCACTTTTCAGTGAGAACAACGGTGTAAGAGTTTCTGTCTGCCTCCATCTTTACCAACAAGAGGAACTATCAGATATTTTAGCTTTTGATGGTTTGCTAAATGAAAACAATATTTTGTTGTCTTTTCAGTTTGCATCTACATAACTATCACTGGACATGGGCACACATTCCTATGTTTGCCAGTCACTTATATTTCTATTATAAAAGAAATATAAAGTCTTGTTCCAACATATAGCCTTCTAATGTTCTCAGCTTAACAGTACAAAAACATGAGAATTTCCAACTTGAAACTTAGGTGATGATGAAATCTGAAGTCAGATCAGTGGGTATTAGTGATTTATCTGTTTTAGAAAGGCTGCAATTTGCTCAATGATATTGAGCAAGCTGAAAACTTATGTGCATCATGGTTCCTGGGGCTGATAAAATAATTGTTTGGTGGGCTGTGTGGTTGAATTGTAGTCTATGGGGATGAAATTAAGTTAACCAGTATGTTTAACCGAATGTCACTGAGGTTCTATTTTAGCTTAATTGTGATGTGGGCTGGCAGCTCCTCCTCATTTCAAAACTCACAGGCATGCCCACTTCCTGTTCATCAGGCACATTTAATTTGTCTCGGAGCTTTGTGGAGAATGAGACACAGAATGTGTCAGGCACGTCTGGTTCACTGGAAGGATTTCTCCCAGCTTCACCACCGCCCACTCCCTACCGCCAGACTTCTCGCCATCTTTGCAAACAGAGCGTCTTCCTTTCAAGACAGGCCTCAGGCTTCCTTCCCCTTTCATCAGTTCTTGTTGGTTAGACCTAGTACTCCATTAAGGCTCCACCTCCTTCACTGGCAAGTTGGCAGCTGTCTGATGTGACATCATTAAGAGTCCTTAAAGCAGGCAAGGGAGTTGAGAGGGTGTGTTGGGAGATGAAGGGAGGGCGGGCCATCAGTGTCCCGTAGCATCTGCTATGAAGAGATTGAATCAGACCCTCTTTCTTGATGGGAGCTGATGTTCTGTCCTGTAGGTCTCTTGGCAGAGCTGGATCTGGCTTCACCCTACGGGCAGACCCTGGAGCCAGCACAGGACCTGCTTAGCCTCAGTGGCCATGCTAGTGTAACGGGGGGCAAGCTGTGCCATTTAATCGCTACTATGGTGGAGGACCTTTGCTCTGAGTACCCGGACGAACTGGGTGTGCCAGTTCGGGGTCCAGCTGGTAATCCTGGAGGGAGAGAAGAAGTCAGGTATCTGGGGCCTTCTTGGTAGAACACAAAGAGAAAAATACTTGGTGGGCCTTGGCTGGGAAGGATTTATGGAGAAGAGGATGTGTATTGGGATTTGAAGTCCGCAGTGGTATGTGAGCTGAGGTAAATGCCCTTTTCCCACTCTCTATTAAACCCTCAATAAGGTCACGTGCTCAGGAATGTGTGTGAGAAAGAGGCTGTGGGAAGAGCCAGAGTGGTCATGATAATGGTCAGAATGGTATTTGGTGGGGGATGTATCTGATACGTGCCAGGAACTATGCATTTCATGGATAATCCCATGTAATCCCACCTAATCTACACAATGTTCCCATAGGATATTTTTATCCCCAGTGTACTTCATGATCATACCTTTATATTATGACATTACTACCTTGCAAAAGCCCCAGTAAGTTGTTTTTTCCTCTGCTTCAGCCAGGACTAATTTATTTTGCAAAGAACAGTAAACCTATTCAACTTATCCAAGAAAAGGTGGCTTCTCCATAGGTTACAAGGGAATATCATGAAAAACAAAAGCAGGACATTGAGTTGGGTGTCATGAGAAGTAGAAAGACATTGGACCACTGCTTCCTGTCAATTCTTGGGCTGTATGATTTCTCTGATAACCTGTTTCTTCTCCAATCTTTCTCTGAAGATGAGTTTCCTATTATAAACTTTCCAGCTTACACCTTGCTGAAAATGTATCCTAAGTCCCACGCTGTCAACTGCAGGCTTATCAACACCAACCCCCCACTCCCCACTCCCAGGCTTATCAACACCCCCCCACCCCCACCCCCTCAACTCCCACCCTCAATGTACCCCCACCTGCAGATTTTGTGTCTTTGGTTCTAGTTCTAATAGCAAAGAATATGACAGACATATCAAGGGTCAGGTGGCTACATCTCAACCATCATGTATGGCCAGAAGTGAGTCCTTTGGGATGGCATTGTTCCAGCTGGAGCTAAAGGGATGCCCCCATGATATGTTTTCTACAATGCCCATTGACAGAAGGCGAGCCAGAGGTTCAGAGATGGAACTACTTCAACTCTGAGGAATAGGTAATAGAGTAGTTAATCAAGGGCTATGACAGTGGGGACCAGTGGTAAAGATCTAGCTGTGGATACTTCATATTTATTATCTAGCTGTCTCCCACTTCACTTTCTGGTGGTGGCCTTGGATGATGTGATGGATATTATTTGTTTAGAAACAAATAATCCTAAAATTTTACATTAGAAAACATTATTTACCAGGACTCTTAACTATTTGGTTAACAAATAACTGAACCTAGATCACAATGGGTTCAAACTAAATGTTCATTACTGGACCCCAGGATCCTCTAATGTACCCCAACTCTGAAGCCTCAAATTGGGTCCTCCAAGCACAGTCTTATTTATTTTGTGGCTGTTTCCTTCTTTGCTTCCTGCATCCAGTGCATTCTTTCAAGGCCATCTAGCTTCTGCCTAGATTCACCTTCCCCTTCTGGCCGGAAAACTCTTAGTCATCCTTAAAAACCCAGGTCAGATGTTACCAGCCACTCCATGAATTTGAGGACTGGCCAGCTGACTCCATGCAAAGCTCATTGCTTTTATTTCAGGGTCCCAAATCACTTATTCATATTCTAGCACAAGACTCACTGCACTATGTCAATAGTGTGGTGTATGTATGCATATGATTTAATAACATATATGAAGAGATGGTGAGGCTCTCCAAGTCTCTACTTTTCCTCTTTATACTGGTCACATGGTTCAGTCATATATTCTAGTCTCCTTTAAGTCAGGTGGGGCCATATGACTGAGTTCTTGTTCTATTTAATTGTTGCCATTTTCAGGCCTCACCACATCCCCCTTCCATGCCAGGCATCCTGAACAATCCTTCTCTGTGGCCAGCTGTAGAGGATCTGTATGAGGATGCCAAGGCCCTGGAAGATGGTTGAGCCACCCTAAGGAAGGATACTGAATCCTTGAATTGTGGCATGGAACAGAGCACCACCCAGCTCTCAGCCCGCATTGAAAATACTGTGAATGAGAAAGAAACCTGCATTACATCAAAACAACCTTTTGATTATTATCTTTTATTGCATAACAAGCCATCTCAAAACGTAGTGGTTTAAAACAACAGCTATGTCTGTGCTGTGCTGTTCTTAGCCGTGTCTAACTCTTTGCGACCGCATAGACTGTAGCCCGCCAGGCTCCTCTGTCCATGGGCATTCACCAGGCAAGAATACTAGAGTGGGTAGCCTATTCCTTCTGCAGGGGATCTTCCCGACCCAGGGTTGAACTAGGGTCTCCTGCATTGCAGGCAGATTCTTTACCAGCTGAGCCACCAGGGAAACCCTAGCTATGTTTAATTGCACACAGGCTGCATGTGGGTTGGTCTTGGGGCTGCTTACACACGCACCTGGCATGATCAGCTGGTGGGATGACTGGAGGTTGGGTTCATCTGGAGACTAAGACGAGGGCTTCTTTCTGTTTCCGTGTGCATCACGACCTCTCTCTTTCCTCATGGCCTCTCCTGTGGTTTTTCGCTGGTCACTCTAACAGCACCCCTGTACTTCTATGGAGCTTAGGGCTCCCAAGAGTGGAAAACTCAAACCTGCCAGAACTTCCTAAGGCTCAGGCTCGAAATGGATCCAGCATCGCTTCTGCTGCACTCTCTGGATGACGGCGAGTCACAGAGTCAGTCCGATTGGAGGGGAGAAGGCTATACCCAGTGTGAATAGCAAGATGTGTAGTTTATTAGGGGTCCCTCATGTGATGGAACGCCACAGCCACTGAGACAAAGGGCTTCTCTGTGACAGCAACTGTCTGTGCTCACAAATCAACACCAACAGGTCGGTGTTTCCCAGACAGTCAGTCTCTTACTGTCTTCACAGGTTTTGCACTTTCTGGGTACTAGCTTTAATATTGTTTATTTAATGTTTCTTTATATCAATTAACTTAAAAATTATAAATAACTTCATCAAAAGATGCAATTTTGTATTACTACCATAAAGAACTGAGAGTGCAATTCCATTTTTCTTCAATGATATTAAAATAAATATATAACTATTTAAGAAAAATTCATCAACATACCCTCTACAGTCTTCTTGAAAACATCACAGATGGGTCCAGCCTCTGGTTAAGAGGTGTTAGACATGTCCCGTGAATTTATTGAACTAATTTTACAGAGATGTAACTCCAGAAAGAATGAAGGGATGGAGCCAAAGCAAAAACAATACCCAGTTGTGGATGTGACTGGTGATAGAAGCAAGGTCCAATGCTGTAAAGAGCACTATTGCATAGGAACCTGGGATTTTAGGTCCATGAATCAAGGCAAATTGGAAGTGGTCAAACAGAGATGGCAAGAGTGAACGTCGACATTCTAGGAATCAGCAAACTAAAATGGACCAGAATGGGTGAATTTAACTCAGATGACCACTATATCTACTAATGTGGGCAAGAATCCCTTAGAAGAAATGGAGTAGCCATCATGGTCAACAAAAGAGTCCGAAAGGCAGTACTTGGATGCAGTCTCAAAAATGACAGAATGATCTCTGTTCATTTCCAAGGCAAACCATTCAACATCACGGTAATCCAAGCCTATGCCCCAACCAATAACACTGAAGAAGCTGAAGTTGAACAGTTCTATGAAGACCTACAAAACCTTTTAGAATTAACACCCAAAAAAGATGTCCTTTTCATTATAGGGGACTGGAATGCAAAAGTAGGAAGTCAAGAAACACCTGGAGTAACAGGCAAATTTGGCTTGGAGTACAGAATGAAGCAGGGCAAAGGCTAATAGAGTTTTGCCAAGAGAACACACTGGTCATAGCAAACACCCTCTTCCAACAACACAAGAGAAGACTCTACACATGGACATCACAGATGGCCAACACCAAAATCAGATTGATTATTTTCTTTGCAGCCAAAGATGGAGAAGCTTCTATACAGTCAGCAAAAACAAGACCGGGAGCTGACTGTGGCTCAGATCATGAACTCCTTATTGCCAAATTCAGACTGAAATTGGAGAAAGCAGGGAAAACCACTAGACCATTCAGGTATGACCTAAATCAAATCCCTTGTGATTATACAGTGGAAGTGAGAAATAGATTTAAGGGACTAGATCTGATAGACAGCCTGATGAACTATGGACGGAGGTTTGTGACATTGTACAGGAGACAGGGATCAAGGCCATCCCCATGGAAAAGAAATGCAAAAAGGCAAAATGGTTGTCTGAGGAGGCCTTGCAAATAGCCGTGAAAAGAAGAGAAGTGAAAAGCAAAGGAGAAAAGGAAAGATATTCCCATTTGAATGCAGAGTTCCAAAGAAGAGCAAGGAGAGATACAAAAGCCTTCCTCAGTGATCAATGCAAAGAAATAGAGGAAAACAATAGAATGGGAAGGACTAGAGATCTCTTCAAGAAAATTAGAAATACCAAGGGAACATTTCATGCAACGATGGGCACAACAAAGGACAGAAATGGTATGGACCTAACAGAAGCAGAAGATATTAAGAAGAGGTGGCAAGAATACACAGAAGAACTGTACAAAAAAGATCTTCATGACCCATATAATCATGATGGTGTGATCACTCACCTAGAGCCAGACATCCTGGAATGTGAAGTCAAGTGAGTCTTAGAAAGCATCACTACGAACAAAACTAGTGGAGGGTACTAGTAACTAACTACAGTTGAGCTACTTCAAATCCTGAAAGATGATGCTGTGAAAGTGCTGCACTCAATATGCCAGCAAATTTGGAAAACTCAGCAGTGGCCACAGGACTGCAAAAGGTCAGTTTTCATTCCAACCCCAAAGAAAGGCAATCCCAAAGAATGCTCAAACTATAGCAAAATTACACTCATCTCACAAGCTAGTAAAGTAATGCTCAAAATTGTCCAAGCCAGGCCAATACGTGAACTGTGAATTTTCAGATGTTCAAGCTGGTTTTAGAAAAGGTAGAGGAACCAGAGATCAAATTGGCAGCATCAGTTGAATCATTGAAAAAGCAAGAGAGTTCCAGAAAAACATCTATTTCTGCTTTATTGACTATGCCAAAGCCTTTGACTGTGTGGATCATAATAAACTGTGGAAAATTCTGAAAGAGATGGGAATACCAGACCATTCTTCCTGCCTCTTGAGAAACCTGTATGCAGGTCAGGAAGCAACAGTTAGAACTGGACATGGAAAAACAGACTGGTTCCAAATAGGAAAAGGAGTACGTCAAGGCTGTATATTGTCACCCTGCTTATTTAAATTATATACAGAGTGCATCATGAGAAATGCTGGGCTGGAAGAAGCACAAGCTGGAATCAAGATTGCTGGGAGAAATATCAATAACCTCACATATGCAGATGACAGCATCCTTATGGCAGAAAGTTAAGAGGAACTAAAAAGCCTCTTAATAAAACTGAAGGAGGAGAGTGAAAAAGTTGGCTTAAGGCTCAACATTCAGAAAACTAAGATCATGGCATCTGGTCCCATCACTTCATGGTAAATAGATAAGGAAACAGTGGAAACAGTGGCTGACTTTACTTTTCTGGATTCCAAAATCACTGCAGGTGGTGATTGCATCCATGAAATTAAAAGACACTTACTCCTTGGAAGGAAAGTTATGACCAACCTAGATAGGATATTAAAAAGCAGAGACATTACTTTGCCAACAAAGGTCCATCTGGTCAAGGCTGGGCTTCCCTGGTAGCTCAGAGCTTAAAGCGTCTGCCTGCAATGCAGGAGACCTGGGTTCGATCCCTGAGTCGGGAAGATCCCCTGGAGAAGGAAATGGCAACCCACTCCAGTATTCTTGCCTGGAGAATCCCATGGAGGGAGGAGCCTGGTAGGCTACAGTCCATGGGGTCACAAAGAGTCAGACACAACTGAGCAACTTCACTATCACTATGGTTTTTCCAGTGGTCATGTATGGATGTGAGAGTTGGACTGTGAAGAAAGCTGAGCGCCAAAAAATTGATGCTTTTGAACTGTGATGTTGGAGAAGACTCTTGTGAGTCCCTTGGACTGCAAGGAGATCCACCAGTCCATCCTGAAGGAGATCAGTCCTGGGTGTTCATTGGAAGGACTGACGCTGAGGCTGAAACTACAATACTTTGGCCACCTCACTCGACGAGTTGACTCATTGGAAAAGACCCTGATGCTGGGAGGGATTGGGAGCAGGAGGAGCAGGTGATGACAGAGGATGAGATGGCTGGATGGCATCACCGGTTCAATGGGCAGGAGTTTGGGTGGACTCTGGGAGTTGGTGATGGACAGGGAGGCCTGGCGTGCTGCGATTCATGGGGTCGCAAAGAGTCGGGCACGACTGAGCGAGTGAATGGAACTGAAATTTATGGAGTTTAAGCCTCCTTTTCTATAATTTACACCCATTAGACTACTCCATCTAAATCCAATCTGATCCTTCTCTGTCTGACTGCCCTTGGATATTTGAAGAATTCTCAAAGAAATGCTTTGAATGCTCTAGTTCCTTCAACATCTCCAGTTTTCCGGAAGCAGCCTACTGCGCAACAAAATAGCAACCCAGGCAAATGCATGCACCGCTTTGAAGTACAAAGGACTACCCTGAAACGCTGTTTATCTGCCCCCTGCGTCGGTTGAGCTCCTAGGAGCAAGGCAGCGTAGGCAGATGTGAGGGGATGTTTTTCTTGCTGATGATGAGCGCCAGTGTGTTCCGCTCAGGACCGGCTCTATTTCGGTAACAGTCACTGCAGTGACCTTGCCTCTCCTTGTCCCCTGTGACTCAGGGCTCGGAGACTCAGCTCCAGAATTCATGTCCTTACAGAGGTCTGATTCTGGTGGAGTCTCCTTTGTGGCGCTGTTCAGACAAGGCTGGAGGATCTCCGTTTCTTCCCTGGTTCCGTTCTCTCCCCTCACTCCTTTCGCCACCAAGTTACCGCTGTTCCTTACCTTCTCTCCATCAGGGTACGCCTACCACGGTCTTCTTGGGGGTGGAGGCCCCCGCCTCTGCTCTCTTACCACCGAGGAATAGATCTGACTTGCTTGGAACATTCTAGAAAGGTCACCCTTGGACATTAAGGAGTTGGGATGTTTTCTAAGTAGAAAGGCATCATTAAACAGCTATGGTCTTGCCTCCCTTTCTGCTTCCAACAGGAATTTAATATGATTTTTTAGGTCTATTTCAGGGACCTTGGAAGCCTGGCTGGGAAAGGTACAGGAACCCCCCCCCCCCCCCCAGCCCAACAAAAAATTCTTGGGGTCCTATAGTTAGGACTCTGTGAGGCCCAAATAAGACAGCCTCATTCTTTCAGGGGTGGCCCCCGGGGGAGCTAGACCTCACCGGAAGCCCAGCGGGCCCCACCAACGGCATGAAGCAAGCAGAACTGGGGATGCGTCCTGGCCCTGCTGCCGGCGGGCATGTGGCTTTGGGAAGTGGTTCCCCTGCCAGTGATTCACAGTAACTGGGTGAAGCTGACCTGGGCCTTCTGTCGTGTGCCTTCTGTGCTAAAATACAGGGGTTCTCAAAGTTTATTTGGCTTCAGAATCTTCTACAATTTGTATAAATGCAGATTCCTGGGACCCACACCACTTTTAATTCCATGATGTTGGGGTCAATCTGCCTGTCAAAGAACTCCTGGTATTGGGAGAGATGGTCCCAGGCCAGATTTGGAGAAACTTCAGTGGTCACCTGCGGAGAAGGCAATGGCACCCCACTCCAGTACTCTTGCCTGGGAAATCCCACGGACGGAGGAGTCTGGTGGGCTGTAGTCCATGGGGTAGCTCAGAGTCAGACACGACTGAGCAACTTCACTTTCCCTTTTCACTTTCATGCATTGGAGAAGGAAATGGCAACCCACTCCAGTGTTCTTGCCTGGAGAATCCCAGGGACGGGGGAACCTGGCGGGCTGCCGTCTATGGGGTCGCAGAGTCGGACACGACTGAAGTGACTTAGCAGCAGCAGCAGCAGCAGCAGTGGTCACCTGATGCAAAGAGCCAACTTATTGGAAAAGACCCTGATGCTGGGAAAGAGTGAAGGCAGGAGGAGAAGGGATGAGGATGCGATTGTTAGCTAGCATCACTGATTCAGTGGACACACATCTGAGAAAACTACGAGAGGGTGAAGAACAGAGGAGCCTGGTGTGCTGCGGTCCATGAGGTCGTAAGGTGTTGGACACAATTTAGCGACTGACAACACATATGTAGCTTGTCAGTGGAGACACCGAACTTCCACCAGCTGCAGGCACTCTGCCCCCCAACAAGGCCAGCTTACACTCACACCCACTGTGGGGTGGGCTGTGAATTAGACCTGAGAATAATGAAAGGAGGGAATCTTCCTCTGTGCACTCACAGGTGGCTGGGCACCGCCTACACGAGCCCCAGGGGCTGGCACAAGTTGCAGCTGCCATCTCGGACACCAGAGGCGGGCCCCGACCACCACTGCTGCTGCCAGTGCCACTGAGGGTCCTGCAAGTGAATGCAGGCCACTGCCCACAATGCCTGGGGAGCCTGCGTGGCCCACCACTGCTGTGAGTGCCGCGGTCCGGGGTCAGCTTCCGCAGGAGAGCGACAGGGGCGTCCAGTCTGTTCCTGCTGGTCTCTGCTGCCACAAGCATGGCATTCTAGCCACCTTATCCCTCCCTGGCCTGAGTGACTGAGGGTGCCCCAATCAGCCACTGTTTCATCCCCTCTCTCCCGGGCAGAGGACAGACCCCTGGGGCGGCCACATGCAGAGGGGATGAAAACCGAAGCTGGACCCCAGGGGCTGTGCAATGAGGAGGAGGAAGAGGGCTCTGTCTGTGTGCAGCTGACCGTGCTGCAGATCAGGTCCTGGCGATGCACCTGGTAAACCCTGCATCTGTGGAATGTCTGAACGGACAGGGAGTGTCTCCACAACTGAAACCAGTCAAGCTTTAGCAGCTGTGGACTTTGGGGGCAAGTATACATGGGAGTGGGCTTCCCCGGTAGCTCAGATGGTAAAGAATCTGCCTGCAATGCAGGAGACCACAGTTTGATTCCTGGGTTGGGAGGATCCCCTGGAGGAGGGCATGGCAACCCACTCCAGTATTCTTGCCTGGGCAATCCCCATGGAGAAAGGGGCCTGGCGGGCTACCATCTTTGGGGTCGCAAGAAGTCAGATACAACTGAGTGACTAAGCACAGCACAGCCCATGTGTGGGAGGGGCCAGGTCAGAGTCAGATCTGCTCACAGCACCCACAGTGGGTCCAGAGACCCAGCTGGACGTCAGGGAGCATCTCGTGAGGAGTGAGGGCAGGCTTCGGCTCACTGTGGGGGCAAGGACACTGATAACTGAGGCCCCAGGGAAATATTATTAGTCCTACTGTTTTTTTTGCTTGTTTGTTTCACTTTATTCTATTACTTTTATATTTTTCTTTTGTTTAAAAAATTTAATATATTTTAAAATTTTTCTACTTTTACTTACTTTTTCATTGCCAATAAAATGGGCAACCTGGACAAAGTGGACAAATTGTTAGAAATGTACAACCTTCCAAGACTGAACCAGGAAGAACTAGAAAATTTCAAAGACCAATTACAAGTAATGAAATCAAAACTGTGGTTAAAAATCTTCTGCTAAACAAAAGTCCAGGACTATATGGCTTCACAGGTGAATTCTATCAAATATTTAGAGAAGAGTTAACACTTATCCTTCTCAAACTCTTTCAAAAAATTACTGAGGGAGGAATATACCTAAACCCATTCTATGAGGCCACCATCACCCTCATACAAAACCAGACAAAACTATCACACACACACACACACACACAAATTACAAACCAATATCACTGATGAACATAGATGCAAAAATCCTCAGCAAAACACCAGAAAACAGATTTGAACAACACATTAAAAGGATCATACACCATGATCAAGTGTGATTTATCCCAGGGATGCAAGGCTTCTTTAATATATGCAAATCAATCAGTGTGATACTCCACATTAAGAAACTGAAGAATAAAAATCATATGATCATCTCAATAGATGCTGAAAAAGCTTTTGACAAAATTCAACATCCATTTATGACCAAAACAAACAAACAAACAAACAAACAACAACCAAAAAACCAAACTCTCCAGAAAGTGGGCATAGGGAACCTAAACATAAAAAACGCCATATAGAACAAATCCACAGCCAATATCTTTCTCAGTGATGAAAAACTGAAAGCATTTTCTCTAAGATCAGGAACAAGAGAATAATGTCCACTCTCATCACTATCATTCAACATAGCTTTAGAGGTTCTGGATACGGCAATCAAAGAAGAAAAAGAAATAAAAGGTATTCAAATCGGAAAAGAAGAAGTAAAACTGTCACTGTTTGCAGATAACATGATACTATGCATAGAAAATTCTAAAGATGCCATCAGAAAACTACTAGAGCTAATCAGTGAATTTGGTAAAGTTGAAGAATACAAAATTAATACACAGAAATCTTGTGCATTCCTATTCACTAATAATGAAAGATCAGAAAGAGAAATTAAGGAAATAATCTTATTTATCATTACAACAAAAATAATAAAATACCTAGGAATAAATCTACCCAAAGAGGCAAAATACCTGTACTCAGAAAAAACAAATAAGATACTGGTGAAAGAAATCAAAGACAACAAACAGATGGAGAGACATACCATGTTCTTGAATTGGAAGAATCAATATTGTGAAAATGACTGTGCTCTTCAAAGCAATCTACAGATTCAATGCAATCCTTTTCAAATTACCAATGGCATTTTCCCCCCACAGAACTGGAACAAAAAATTTTTTACAATTTGTATGTAAACACAAGAGACCATGAATAGTTAAAGCAATATTGAGAAAGAAAACTGGAGCTGGAAGAATCAGGCTCCTTGACTTCAGACTATACTACGAAGCTACACTAATCAAGATAGTATGGTGCTGGTACAGAGACAGAAATATGGGTCACTGGAACAGGATGGGAAGCCCAGAGATAAACCCATGCATATGGTCATCTAATCTATAACAAAGGAGGCAGGGATATAAAATAGAGAAAAGAGATAAATCCATGCATATGATCATCTAATCTATAACAAAAGAGGCAGGGATATAAAATAGAGAAAAGACAGCCTCTTCAATAAGTGATGCTGGGACAACTATACAACTACATGTAAGAGAATAAAATTAGAACACTCCTGAACACCATACACAAAAATAAACTAAAAATGGATTAAAGACCTGAATGTAAGGGCAGACACTATGAAACTGTTAGAGGAATACATAGGCGGAATACTCTATGACATACATTGCAGCAGGATCTTTTTCAACCCATCTCCTAGGGTAGTTAATATAAAAGCAAAAATAAACAAATGAGATCTAATTAAACTTTAAAAAAGCTTTAGCACAGCAAAGGAAAGCATAAATAAGACAAAAAGAGAAAAAAAAAAAAAAAACCCTCAGAATGGGAGAAAATAATTACAAGTGAAACAACAGACAAAGGATTAATCTTCAAAATATATAAACAGTTCATGCAGCTCAATATAAAAGCAAACAAACAGCCAATCAAAAAATAGGCAGAAGACCTAAATGGACATTTCTCCAAAGAAGACATACAGATGGGTAACAAACACATGAAAAGATATTCAACATCACTAATTATTAGAGAAATGCAAATTGAAACTACAATGAGGTATCACCTCATACCAGTCAGAATGGCCATCATCAAAAAGTAGACAAACAATAAATGCTGGGGAGTGTGTGGTGAGAAAGGAACCCTCTTTCACTGTTGGTGGGAATGTAAATTGATACAGATACTATGGAACACAGTATGGGGGTTCCCTAAAAAATTAAAAATAGAACTATCATATGACCCTGCAATCCTACTCCTGGGTATATATCTGGTATATTCAGCTGCTTCAGTCGTGTCTGACTCTTTGCGACCCTATGGGCTGTAGCCTGCCAGGCTCCTCTGTCTGTGGGATTTTTCCCAGCAAGAATACTGGAGTGGGTTGCCATGCCCTCCTCCAGGGGATCTTCCTGACCCAAGGATTGAAACTGCATCTTCTGCATTGCAGGTAGATTCCTTACTGCTGAGCCACCTGGGGAGCCTGGATATAAAAGCCCAGGTGGTTGGGCAGCTGATGTGAAGAGCCAACTCATTGGAAAAGACCCTGATGCTGGGAAAGGTTGAAGGCAGAAGGAGAAGAGGGCAACAGAGGATGAGATGGCTGGGTGGCATCACCAATTCACTGGACATGTTCTTGGGCAAACTCTGGAAGATGGTGAGGGATGGGGAAGCCTGGCATGCTGCAGTCGATGCAGTCGCCAAGAGTGGGACAAGGCTTGGTGACTAAACAACAACATATAAACAATGGACTAATACTCAGCCATAAAAAAAAATGAAACTGTACCATTTGTAGAGATATGGGTGGACCTGGAGACTGTAACAGAGACTGAAGTAAGTCAGAAAAACAAATATTTATAAACACATATATGTGGAATCTAGAAAAATGGTATAGATGAACTTACATGCAAAGCAGAAATAGAGACACAGATGTAGAGACACACACTTATGGATACCAAGAGGGTAAGAGGGGGTGGGATGGATTGGAATGGACATGCATGCATTTTGTTTATAAAACTGATAAACTAATGAGAATTGACTGTATAGCACAGGGAACTCAGTGCTCTGTGGTGACATAAACGGGAAGGAAATCCAAGAGGGGGTTTATGTATTTGTGCAGCTAATTCCCAGGTAGCTCAGTGGTAAAGAATCTGCCTGCCAGTGTAGGAGATGTAAGAGATGCTGGTTCTATCCCTGGATCGGGAACATCCCCTGGAGGAGGGCATGACTACCCACTCCAGTATTCTTGCCTGGAGAATACCATGGACAGAGGAGCCTGGCGGGCTGCAGTCCATGGGGTCGCACAGAGGCAGACATGACTGAAGCGACTTAGCAGAATAGCTGATTCACTTTACAGAACAGCAGAACTAACAAAATGCTGTAAGGCAACTATACTCCAATTTAAAAAAAAGATTAATTAATTTAAAAAAGAGAATAATCATCTACCAAATTGAGAGGACAATAAAAAAAATAATGCAATGAAAAAGATTTTAAAAGAAGAAGAAGAAAGGGGAGAGGACAAGGGCACAGCTCTCAGAAGTATGGCTTGGGGTAGCCCCTCCTTGAAGGAGACAAGCAGATCTGTGTGTTGCTGGTGCCCTCTGGTGGCCAAATGTGGAATCACATCACATCCCTCTGAGAAACCTTGGTTCTTGGTTCACTTGAAGCATCGTTAACGACCACAAGGACCGTTTGTGACTAGCAGGAAATGGATTTGATCAGGGCTACCTCTTGGTGCAGGTAGCTGGGTGAGGTGGGAAGCTCAGGAACTTTGGAGTCAAGGATATATGAATTCAAACTGTTTTCCTATCACATCTATTTGTACAGGCCGTTCAGTTCAGTTCAGTTCAGTCGCTCAGTCGTGTCCGACTCTTTACGACCCCGTGAATCGCAGCACACCAGGCCTCCCTGTCCATCACCATCTCAGCTTTCCTGAATTTCATTTTCCTGATCTGCAAAATAAGCATAATGGAGGGGGACTATTTCACCCCTGGGAGGCCTTGACCTTGAACTTATTCTCTGCCTCCCCCTTTGACTCTGAGTTTTTGTCCTTTCTCCCTCTGATGCCAAAAGCTTGGTCTCCTGTGCACTGGTGCTGGGTCAAATCTTGGAAGCAGAGTTTTGGGTGAAGTAGAAACTTCGCACCTTTGCGTGCCAGGCAGAGGGGGACACGGCAGGGTCGTGGCCTCAACAGCAGTGTGTTTCAACCCTGGGGGATTTGGTGAGGAGTTTTATAACAATGGTTGAAGGGTAGGTTGCTGATAAGGATCAGGGTGTGTGTGTGTGTGTGTGTGCATTTCTTTGATTTGGCCTCAGGGGCATCCCTTGATGAGCTTCTGTGGTTTTCAAGGTTATCAAACTGTGACCTTCTCTCTGGAATGAAGAATGCTTTATCAAGTAATTAACGTCTTCCATTTGTTGGGAGTTTTAGTTCTGCAGTAGAGCTTAGATATACTGTCACTGGGTGTCCCTTGAGGGAAAACCAGGACCCTTCCTCAAGGCTTCACTGTGGCTTCTAGCCTGCTCCTCCCGTGTCTCTGCATCCCCACCCTTCCCTGATGAGTAACTGTCTGAATCTGCCCTTTGGAACTCAGGGAATGTCATGGAGTCTGCAGTTTATTTCCTATAAATAAGAACTACAGGACACAGGAAGGCTTTTGTGCCCAGGAGCCCCACAGGGTCTGGCTTGGTTTCACTCCCACCCACTGTTTAGGACTCACCTTTGTCCTGGGAGTCTTAGTTAGGGAAGGACCCTCCCAGAAGTGCCTGAGAAGACTGAGGGTCACAGTGGGAGCAGCAGTCGGTCTTCCTTCAGACAGACACTGGCCCCTGTGCAGCCCCGATCAGGCCTCCACGAGGCCCCCGACCTTGTCCCGGTGGTGGAGGGGTGTCCCATCCCTGCAGGACCCCCCCTCTTTTGCTGTCCTTATGAGCCCCCTCTTCCCTTCAGCCCGTGCAGTGGCTTCTGTAGGGGGAACTGGAAACTTTTATTTCCAAGTGCGCATCACAATGGTTCTGCTTTATATAATCACTGGCTTTTGAACTTAGAAGGCAGAAACACGTGCTTTTGTTCTCTGATCTCACAATGACTGCCGCCACCTGAAGCACAGAGTGACTCCCGGGAAGCTGTCGGGCTTGGTGCGTGCACAGCCCTCAAGGTGAGAGGTATCCCAAGTGCAGAGATCAGTAAAAGCATGTCACCTGGTCCTTGAAGCCTTGTCACACTCATGCTGATGAAAATGCCACCTCCCAGGGGCACTCTGAGGGCATGTGGGACTTTACAAGGAAAATGGCTGGTACAGGAGGTGGGCACTCTTTCCCTTTCCCTAAAAACTAACTCGTTTGATGCACATTTTGTTTTTTACTTCAAAAGAAAGTTTCTTTGGCTGTTTTCTCTTTTGGGCAAATGCAGAAAGGCGTGGAAGACACCGGAGGCCGTTAACAAGCTGGAAATGTTATCTAGGGACATCTGCAACGGACCAGGCACTGTCCCAGGAGGAGGGGAAGCAGTGGGGGAAAAAAAAGAGTCACCACTGCACCGCGGAGCTCTCAGTCCAGACGGGCAGTACACCCGTCCACGAGCAAACACCTAAAACCTGAGGTGGGGAAGGTGCTGTGAAGAGCAGCCAAAGGCGGCTGGGCCAGGAGGGAGGGAGGGACAGCCTTTCTCGTAAGATGACTGTTAGAAAACGCCGCGGGAGGAAAAAAGCCGCCTCTAAGGACCGGTGGTAAAGGCCTTTATTGAGCGGTCGCTCTCGGGCAGAACTCCCGGGGGCGGGTGAGCGAGGAGACAAAGGGAGTCTGCGAGGTATGAGGGGTGGGGAGGGGTTTCATAGCCAGGGCCGGCGTCCAAGCCAGGTCTTTTCATATAAGGAAGAAGGCGCGGGCTACAGCGGCGGTCAGTGTCCGAGGGCTCCGGGTCGGTACCTGATTGGACCAGGCTGCAGGGGGTCGGTCCCCGGAAGTTAGCCAGCCTCTGGAATTTGTCTTGTGGCACTTTTTCTGGGGCATGCCCCGACCTTTCATCCCGGCCTTTTTGTTATAGGACAAGGGGCACTGGTTCTCTCTGGCTATTTCCTGCTGAACGGGGGCGGCGAGGGGTAGGGGCCAGCTGGGACAAAAGGTCAGCTTATGCAGGATTGTGAGGTGGGTCTATGTCTTCTTGATTGAGTCGAGTGTAAGCTGTTAGGAGCATGGCCCGTCCGGTCGCAGCCTGAGCTATTTTTTGGACCCTGTGAAGAATAAGTTGGACGAGGCAGGGGCCTGTGGTGAGGCCCAGAACCAGCAGGAGTATAGGGCCTAGAAAGGGCAAGAGGTATGGGAGTAAACCATTGAGTCCGGTCCAGAGGGGGTTTCTTGGAGCTGTCTGCGCCTTTGTTCCAGGCCTGACGGTTGGGGCCGATGAGGGATGTGGAGATGCCAGTCGAGGTCCAGGGCTGTGGCCACCTGCTGGGAGATCTGTGAGAGTATATATATATATATATATATATATATATATATATATTTTTTTTTTTTTTTAAGAGAGGAGTAGGGCAGGAGGGGATGACCAGAAAGGAGTGGGCAAATAGGCAGGAATCTAATTGGTAGGGTGGTGGTTGGGTTTGGAGCAGACATGAGGGTTGGCCGTCAATGCCCATAACCGAAACCTGGGAAGGATGTAAAGTGTCCCCGAAAGAGGGAAGGACTGAATAGGTAGCCCCCGCATTAACCAGACTTACCCGTTACCTGGAGCATTACCCTGGGCTTGGCTTGGGTTATTGGGGTTCCCGAGTCTGGGCGGCATCAGCCATTGTCGAAGCTCAGCAGCTCGAAGGCCGGAGGAGGGCAGGAGGTCTCCCTGGGGTGCTCTGGTCCCTGGCCCCTAGAGGTCGGGGCCCGAGAGGCCTGGGGACAGTCACTAGCCCAGTGTCCTCGCTGTTTGCACAACGGGCACGGCTTGGAAGGAGGCCGCGGATTGGGGCACATCTTGGCCCAGTGTCCTTCTTGGCTGCACTTGAAGCAGGCCCCCGGAGGGGGGTTTTGGGACCCCGAGCCTGCCGCCAGCCGCAGGGCCACTACCAAGGCCTGGGTTTGTTGGTTTAAGAGGCTTGCCTGAAATTCGGCCTCTTGCTTGAGCCTTGCCTTTCGGCTGGCCTCAGCAGTTTCTTCACGGGCATTGTAAACCTTAAAGGCCATTTTTACCAGGTCTCGAATAGGGGTCTGAGGGCCGTCCTCGGCCTTGGCCAGCTTTTTTCGGATGTCAGGTGCAGATTGGGAGATAAAACGATTGGCCAAGGTAGCTGCCCCAATGGGGGACTCCGGGGACAGTCTGGTGTATTGAACAAGGGCCTCAGTCAGCCAATTAAGAAACACGGCTGGGTTTTCGTCGGGCCCCTGAGTCACCTCATCTAGTTTGAGGAGGTTTACTACCTTATGAGAGGACGTTTCCATTCCATCGAGGATACACTCTATCATATAGCGTACCTGCAGCTGGCCGCCACCCCCTTCCTGGTAGTTCCAATCAGGGTCGGTGTCAGGAACTGCCTGAGCTCCCGGGGGGCGCTCGGGGGAGGGGTTGGCACAGTGCCGCTGGTCGGCCTGAGCCCTGGCCGCCGTCCAAATGGCCTGCCTCTCTTCGGGGGTGGTGGTAGACCCCAGGATGACATATATGTCCTGCCATGTTAAGGCATAGGCGCGGGTCAGACCAGTAAACTGCTTAATGTACTGAGTGGGGTTGGAGGAAAAGGATCCCAGCTTGGCCTCGATCTGTGCTAAGTCCTGGAGAGAGAAGGGGACGTGGACCTGGGCCAGGCCGTCGGCTCCGGCTACTTGTCGCAGGGGAAGTAGCGGGGCCGGGGGAGGGGGAGGGGAGGCCCCTGGAGGGTTGCTGTGGGAGCGAGTGTGGGAGCTAACCGGAGATGAGAAGGGAGTGACGGGGGGAAGGGGAGGATACAAGATAGGGTTAAGGGCCGGAGGATCCGGGGCCGGTGGTGGAGTCTTGGGGGCGGGAGCAGAGGCAAAAGAGGCCGGAGTAGGGTTAGAGGGGGAGGGGTTAGGAGGGGCCGGAGAGGAGGGGGAGGGGCGAGAGCGCAACGCCCAAAAGGCCTGAACACAGGGGGCCTCAGACCATTTTCCCGTTCTCTGGCAGTAATTATCCAAATCACGGAGGACGTCAAAGTCTAGTGTCCCTGTGGCTGGCCATTGTGAGCCATTATCTAGGGAATACTGAGGCCAGGCCTGTGAGCACAGAAAAGTGAGCCGCTTGGGGCGGATATCTCTCTTTAGCCCTAGAGTCCGCAGGTTAGCCAGCAGGCACTCTAAGTGGGTGGAGTATTGGGGATCGGGTTTGGAGGCTGTCGATCCCATGGCGACCACGGGGCGTGGAGGCAATCCCCGCTGTCCGAACGTCTTCGGACGAGTCAAGGGGAGCCGGAGGTCCGTGTAGTCGCGGGGAACGTCTTCCTCACGACCGCAGGGACCCGGAAAGGCCGAAGCCGGAGGTCTACTCAGCCACTGGGGACGTCTCCCCACCAGCTGGTGACCGGGAAGGCCGAAGCCGGAGGCCGAAGCCGGAGGTCTACTCAGCCGCTGGGGACGTCTCCCCACCAGCTGGTGACCGGGAGGGCCCAGTAAGTGCGCACCCATTACTGGGCCCTAGGAGGTGGTCGCCAGGGAGGGCAGGCCCCAAAGCCAAAGGGACTTACCCCGTATCCTGCCGTCCGGGGGGTTGGTCAGCCGCCTGGGTCCGAGGCTTCCGTGGCGGTGGAGCTCAAGGGGGCCTCAATGGCGAGTGCCGGGGGCCCTCAACTCGAGCCTCACGTTGGGCGCCAGATGTTAGAAAACGCCGTGGGAGGAAAAAAGCTGCCTCTGAGGACCGGTGGTAAAGGCCTTTATTGAGCGGTCGCTCTCGGGCAGAACTCCCGGGGGCGGGTGAGTGAGGAGACAAAGGGAGTCTGCGAGGTATGAGGGGTGGGGAGGGGTTTTATAGCCAGGGCCGGCATTTAAGCCAGGTCTTTTCATATAAGGAAGAAAGCGCGGGCTACAGCGGCGGTTAGTGTCCGAGGGCTCTGTGTTGGTACCTGATTGGACCAGGCTGCAGGGGGTCGGTCCCTGGAAGTTAGCCAGCCTCTGGAATTTGTCTTGTGGCACTTTTTCTGGGGCATGCCCCGACCTTTCAATGACCCGTGAGCTGAGGTCTCTGCAGAGTGAGGGGCAAGAACAGGCCAAATCTTTGCTGTCCAGACGTCCAGCTGTCCAGCATAGTCCCTGGTGATGGGTTGCTTGTTTATTTAGATTCTGATCAGCTCCAGCTGTCTGGCAAGGAGCCCCGCCACGGGCCCAGCACTCTGCAGGGTCTTGGCTCTACGAGGTCCTAGCCATGATGCTGGCTTCCTGTGCTCTTGTCGGCAGAAGAGGTCAAGGGCATTCAGAGATGTGTGAGGCGCTGGTGTGGAGGGACGCCTGGCCGGCGGGGAAGGCAGAGGACGGCGCTGAGCCTCCAGCTCCTTCTCGCTGGCAGCTGGCTGCTGCTCAGCCTGGGAGTCTGTCTGCTCACTCTGAGTTTCCCATGGCTGGCTCCTTCGCACCCTTCAGATCTTAGCCCGGACGTCACTTCCCCGGAGACGAGCTCGTCTCAGCCAACCTCGCCGCACCTTCTGCCGCAGCACCTTTGGCTTCCCCGGCTGCTCTCAGGGATCCTCAGAAGCTGCACGTGGATGTCAGTCCCGAGGGTTTGTCTGTCCTGGTTCCCTCGATCCCCCAGCCCGCAGGGCCACATGCGCATTCACAACACACATGTGTGGCATGAAGGAGTATCTTCACCCTGCAGATTCTCAGGCCATCTTAGATTTCTGTTCCCTTCTATAATCTCCCTCTCCCTTTGGTTTCCTTAAACAGTCAGCCATAACTATATAATGGCAAAACGGAAAAATTTGAATAAATAATTCTCCCACTTGAAACCTTTTTTTGAGGACCCTCACTCTTCTTCAGCACAGAGCCCTGCTGTCTCTTGGGTTGTCTGCCAGTTTATCATCCGCATGTGTTCATGAACATCCTTTCAGCACCCTCCCCCAACCCAGACCCTGCCTTGTTACGAATGTTTCATCAATGCATGAATAATTCTAAATGATTACATGATATTCCCGATACCATTGCTTGTACCTTCTCTGTGTAAGTGACTGTTTATGCTGTGCGCGGGATGGGTAAGAATCCGATTTCTCCTCTCAGATCACCTAGGGGATGATTATTAAGACTTATACTGATGGAAAAACTGAGGCTCAGAGAAGTGAAGCCAATTTGTTCAAGGACACACAGCAAGGGTTTAAATCACGTCTGTGCTCTGGACGATGCCATTCAAATCTGGTGGTGTCGGGGACAGTTCTGTAGTCAGTCAGTTCAGTCGTTCAGTCGTGTCTGACTCTTTGCAACCCCATGGACTGCAGCACACCAGGCCTCCCTGTCCATCGCCAACTCCCGGAGTTTACTCAATCTCATGTCCATTGACTCGGTGATGCCACTTACAGTTAATGTAACCTGCTTCTAATTCTGAGCAGTGGGGTTTGTTCATATTTTGATGTTATAGACCAGTGCCCTCCAAAATGGACACTTGTAATTGGGGTAGGTGGGGGTGCATGAGATCTATTATAGTAAGCAAAAAAAAAAAAAAAAAAAACAAAAAACAAAAACCAAAAAAACTACTATACTATTAATTTCTATTTCTTTGCATTCCCGCCATAATTCTTAACATTATATATCTTCAAGAACATGCATAATTTACAAGTACTAGAAGAAAAAAATATATAGTGAATGTTTGCATTATTTTTGTTTGTTTAACAGATGTGGGTTATGTATGCAAAACATGTTGATGAGGATCTTATACATATAACAGCAGCTTAAGGCAATGATTAAAAAGAAAGGGAAGGCACCAGGAACAGGACATCTACTACATAAAAATCTTTGTGCATTTTTTAGTTTTTTTTTTCCTCTGGGGTTTATCAGCAGAAGTCTTGACTTCTCTCTCCCAGATCGTGTTCTTAATGTGAGGCTCCCTGTGCAGCTCAAGAACTACACGTCCAGCTCTCAGGATGGGTACTCCCCCTTCTCCCCATGACAAGCCAGGACACTCAGCAGAGAGATCCCTGGACCAGGCATCAAGTCCTGGTGATCTCTAGATGTATAATCTTGGACCTTCATTCATTCCTCACACCACAGGTTTCCCCAGGATCCTAGTAAGTGCTGGAGCCCGGACTATGCAGGAGGAGCTCCAAGGTGACCATCACATGACCCAGCCCTCCAGAGCCGGATGTGCAGAGACCATTCCAAATAATGCGATTGTGCAGACATTCCTGGGGGAGAATAAAGGCAACTCTGATGAAATTTTCATGAGGGTTGGGCATATTTCAGAGAAGACTTGCAGCAAAGCTATGCCTGAGCCTGGGTCTTGCAGGATGAACAGGTCACCAGATGAACAGTAGGTGTGATGGTTTCTGTGCCAGCACACAAGGGCTTGGCTTACCGAGGAGGGTCGGGGTGACGCTAACTTCCCGTGTTGGATCACTGCCTATGGGGGAAGTGGTTTTGGGGGGGTACTTTGGAAGAGCGGGCATGGCCCAGATCACAAAGGACTCTGAACGTCAAAGGGCTTGACGATCGCTCTAAAGGCTGTGATGAGCTGTGGGAAGGGTAAAGTAGGAGAGTAGCCATTTAGGTCTAAATCATTTGGGCAATGATGTGGCAAGGGAGAGAAAGGATTTGTTACACAAGCAGAGGCAATCCAAGGAGGCAAGACCAAAGTAGTTAGAGGGAAATGGGGCTGAGGATGTTATGGAGGAGACAAAATTAGTGCGACTTCATGGCTGGCCAGATTCGTTAAGCAAGAGGGGCCCAGGTTGATTTCAAGGATGTGACTTGGCGGGTAGTAGTATTATTGACCAAGATAGGCACTGAGGAGAAAGACCTGATCTGTAGAGAAACTATTATATTTGAAAAGAAATATTCAAAAGGCAACTGGTGATGTGGGTCTGGACATCAGAGACAAGTCCTTGCTGGGGATGGGTGGTCTTGGAACTCATTAGCTTAAAGAGGGTTTGGGGAGTCCCAGGAATATCTAAGAGGACAAATAGCCTTGGCTGATAGCATTTGCCGATTGCAGCAAATGCTGCAATTGTTAAGAGCTTTGTAAATTGTAAGAGCTTTGTAAAATTGTAAATATTCAAGCTACCAATGGATCACTGAATGCAGAGTTGGGTTTGATGCCTACCGTCTGCTCTTGTGAGCTGGGATGAGCCGGCTGGACACATAGCAACGGTCACACTGCAAGTATGGTGAAATCTCTCATCTGCTGGAAGCCTGTGGGATTTTTCTCCATAGCTCATCCAGTGAATTGTGTGTGTCTCCTGTGCGTGCTTCTGCGTGATGCAATATCAGTGAACGGATGGGGACTTTGTTTTTGCTGCATCACTGCAGAGTGTACAGACCCCTCCTCCTGCTTCTTGGTGACCCCAGGCAGGCTCTGCTGGGTCTACAGGAATCTGGGAGCCACCTCCCAGGGAAGGCTTTTCCCCAGGGCCCCACCTATGGAGCCTCCAAAGCTCCCAGAGTTTCCAAGTGGCCCTGACCCAATTTCAAGTTCTCCCATACCTTCTCCAGCACAGGGAAGTCTACTTTTTGTTTCCATGTTGCTGAGGAAAAAGGTTGAAGCTCTTAACACAATTTTAAAGTCATAGCAGCACAGCCTTTTCACCCCTTAGCCTTTTGTCTCTTTTGATCAAATTGTGTCAAATTCAAGAGGCCTTTTTCTGGGCTTTTCATTGTCACTTTGTCAAGCCTCCCTGTCTCATGTTTGCTCTTCTCTTCTTTTGAAAGTTACAATTCCTCAGACACCAGTGCAGGCTTCAGCTGCTGTCACGGGGAGCAAGGCATCTGCTCTGCTTAGGAAGGCTCAGCAAATGAGGGTGACAGGAAGAGGGGGAGCTGGGATGGTGTGCTGTGGGGGGACGGGGAGTGAATGAGGGGTGCTGCTAATCAGGGCAGAGAAGTCTCAGCTCTTCCCCATCAAAGGCCATGAAGCAGAGCAGAGGGAAGGGGACTTGGGGACTAGAGAGCCCTGGGGTCAGTCCCTTTCTCCTCTGTGGCCTTGGACAAATGGTTTCACGGCTCTGAGCCTGTTTCCCAATTTGCACAACTGAATACCTACGTCATGGGGGTGTTATGAGGATGAGAAAAGGGCGCTGCAAAGCTCTGGGCTCAGTGTCTGGCGTGTGGGATGTTCCTATCAAGTGAGACTGAATATATAGCAAGTCACAAAAGCAGGCAGTAGCCAGGGGTCTCGTTAGGGGCTCAGCCACGTGGAGGAGATCTGAGAGGGGCTAGACTCAGGGTGGGCAGCAGCCGTGGGTGACCCGTCTGGGCCTCAAGTGACCAGGCTGTGAGTGTGGGGAGGGGCCCAGCTCGCAGGAGAACACACTTTTTGGTGCTTGCTCATGGAAACAGCAAAAGCAGCCCCTGGGACTGAGTGATAGCTCAAAATGGGATTGCTGTGACTTCTCAAATGACTCGTTTTTTGTCTTCCTGGTTATAAAGTATGTTCAGGTGTAGAAATCATGGGGAATACAAAATAAAAAGAAAGAGAGAATTTACCTTAAAAGACAGAGGAAAATGGTACTTAGACTTTTTATTCAATGTACACACATGTATATTTTTAAATATATGTTTTTGGCTACATATTATATATGTAGTTGTAGTTGTACAACAGGAACAGTTGTTGTTCCTGATTTTTTCTTTTTTTACTCAATATTACATCAGCAAACACTTGTTCTTGTCATTTCATAGTTGCTTTAAAAATGTTTTTAGTTACTGTCCAATATTCTGTTCTAAAACACTGTTGATTTGTTTTTCAGCTATTTCCGTTTGCCTCCACCTTTAAAAATAATGCTTAGAGGAGAATTCTTGTAGCTGAGACTTTGTCCCTGAGATTAGTTCCTGTTACGGACTGAATGTTTGCATTTGCCCACTGCCCCCTCACCCCCAACCCCTGCACCCCTTCTCAACTCAGTGAAACCAAATCAACTACAACAGGGCCTTTGGAAATTAGGTCATGGGGGTGGAGCCCTCATGAATGGGATTAGTGCCCTTATAAGAAAAAGTATGAGAGAGCTTCCTTCTTATCCGTGCTATGCAAGGATACAGTAAAAAGAAGACCATCTGAAAATCAGGAAGCAGGCCCCCACCAGACGCCAAATCCGCCAGCACTTTGATCTTGGTCTTCCCTGCCTCCAGAACTGTAAGAAACCAAAGTGTGTTGAAGTCTCGCAGTCTATAGTAACTGGTTATAGCAGCCTCAACCCACTGGGGCATTTCACAAGGCTGTATTTATAGAACTGGATAATGTCAAAGGGGCATGAACATTTTTTAGATTCTAGATCCATTTTGCCCTTCAGAGAAAGTGCCCAAATTATCTATCCCTCTGCAGCATCTGTGTTCTAGCCAATCAGTTATTTGTACATAAAGCTCTTGAAGGTCTCTTTGGGGGAGGTTCATGCACTTCATGTTAAAGAATGCTACATTATTACAGTAATGGAGAAGATTAAAATAAGACCAAATGGCATAGCTGGCTCAAACAGAAGAGAGACGTCTCCATAGACCAGAAATCGAACTGAAATTCCAAACGGTAGGTGATCTTGAAGAGATGTGAGCCACACATAAGAGGAAATGACTGAGAGTTCAAGTTCTAGGAGATGGAGTGATTAAAACTGTTCCACAAGGGAGGTGACAGAGCCAGGCTCCCCGCCGGAGATGTGTCCTCCTGCCCTTGGAGAGAGCGGGTGTCTCTGCTACATGCTGCTCTGTCTTACCCTGGGGAGCTTCAGACAGAAGAGCAGGGCTCACAGGCCAGTGGCAGATGCAAAGGCTGTGCCAGTTTTCTGGCTCTGTGACAAGATCTGGGTCCTCATCAGCTTTGTCCTGGCAATATCAATAGCTTATTGGCATGAGAACTGGCTTTGGAAATTACCATTTACTAAAAGTCTAAAAAGGATTTTAAAATAAAAATGTACAGACTATTTTAAAAAAGCATAAGAAATTAAGAAATATAAATATCAGGAGAATATGAGAAAGAAGAAATTATAGACCTTAGGAGAAAAAAAAGGCAGGAAACAATGGACATGTTTCAAATTGGAAATGGGTGCCGAGGTATATAACTAGGTCACAGCACATGGAGAAAGGTGTTTAAAAAATAAAGCAAGCAGTAAAGAGACATGAGGGTAGGTAGGACCCCAACGTTTGTCTTATGAGTGGAGGGAATGGAAGAGAAACACTGTTTGAAGATATGCTTATTAGGAACATTCCAGAAAAGAAGTGAGATATGAGTTCTTACATCAAAAACTCACTCAGAACCCTGAAAAAGGAGAACTAAAAATAAATTATATTCGCCCACATTGTAATGAACTGTAGAACATCAAGGCTGAAAAAGAACATATAGAGTCATCAGAGGAAAAATAACAGATTCCTTATAAAAGCAGTTACTTAATAGCAATTTTTTATGTTGGCAGACTTCTCATCATCAGACTTCTCTTTTTTTATTCAAGTATAGTTGATTTATAATGT
The DNA here is from genome assembly GCF_033118175.1 of Dama dama. Lineage (NCBI taxonomy): Eukaryota > Metazoa > Chordata > Mammalia > Artiodactyla > Cervidae > Dama > Dama dama. The sequence continues at coordinate 94,760,280 of NC_083692.1, forward strand.
TATGTTAATTTCAGGTGTATAGCAAAGTGATTCAGTTATATACACAAGCATATATATACATATATATATTCACATCCTTTTCTCTTATAGATTATTACAAAATATTGACTATAGTTCCCTGCACTATACAAAAGGTCCTTGTTGGTTATCTATTTTACTTATAGTAGTGGGTGTCATGGTGTACTTTAAAAAGGTAAAACTCATATTCTTAAACTTTGATGTTTTAAAATATAAGCTAACATATTTTACATTAAACAGTTAAAATTCAAGAATGAGGGCAAAATAAAGATACTTTCTGATACATAGAAAATAAATTTATCACCCAGAGACCTGTATTAAAAAAATTATCGATGAGCGCATTTCTGCTAGAAGAGAAGTGAGCACAGTGAGGAGATAGCGAAGGAACAGTGTTAAACAAACCTCGAGAAAATATCTTGGCAAACGAACTAACCTTTGATGTCAAAATTATTTTGATGTGCTTTTTGAAAGGCAAGACTAAAACCCTAAATAAAAAAGTGTGTGTGTGCGTGGTTGTGCGTGGTTGGGACATGCATGCTACAGGAAAACCCTGATAGGCTATTGTGTCAGTTCTCAAACTATAGACTGCCCCCCTCTCCCGAATCCACCCTTTATGGCCCCGCTTGTGATGCTGGACTCTTTGTCCCTTGCCAGAACCGCACGATGTTAAGCTTTGTAGGAAAATAAGAGTCTATTTTTGGCAAGCGTGCCTGGGCGCGTCCTGCGGCGGCTCCGCTGTCTCCCCGAGCGTGGGTTCCCCGAGCGCCTCTCTCTGCTGGCTTCCCGAGGATCTGTAGGTGCAGCTCACCGCGCGCTCTGCCCGGCGCGTCAAGTCGCTTCAGTCCCGTTCGCCTCTTAGCGACCCCCCGGACCGGACCGTAGCCCGCAGGGCTCCGCGTGTCTCCTGAACTGGCAGGCAGGTTCTTTAGCGCTCCCGCCGCCTGGGAAGCCATCCAGGGAACCCAGATGCACCCTCTTCAGTGGGGTTTGGATCCATCCTTGAAAAACAGGATCTTGTAACACTACACCCAGCCGTGTCACTTCCCTGGGTGCTACGGAGCTGCCCAGGAGTAGAGCTCAAGTATTCTTTAGACTCCTCTCTACCTCCTTGCAGAAATCTCGCCTTACTCCAGTCTCCAATTCTACTTAAGGCTGCCTTAAAGTGCATTTTCCCTTTCCAAATTACTGTGTGGTTCCTGTCTCTTGATTGGACTCCGAATAAAACAAGGCTCTGTCTTGGCCAGGAGGAAGATAGAAACATAAATTAACTATTGACACGTTTAGGAAAGCCTGTTAATTTTGTGATTTAAAAATGTAAGAGTAAAGGTTAAAAGAATAGAAATATAACTTCTAGCATCTCAATTAGCAGAGAAAAAAAAGAATACAGTAAATTTATTAAGACAACAGAAGGCAGTAAGGTGTTGACATTTTGAAAAGTTGTTAAAAGTGAAGAATCGTGTTTCTTGTATTTATTTTTATAGTTTCAATATGCAAAGCAACATTGAAACTGAAAGTGAAAGCGTTAGTCACTCAGTCACGTCTGACTCTTTGGGACCCCATGGCCTATAGCTCACCAGGCTCCTCTGTCCATGGGATTCTCCAGGCAAGAATACTGGAGTGGGTAGCCATTCTCTTTTCCAGGGGATCTTCCCAACCCAAGGATCAAACCTGGTCTCTGGCATTGTAGGCAGATTCTTTACCCTCTGAGCCACTGGGCAAGCCCCATCAAACAAGATTATATGTTGTTTATTGATGCACACATTAGTAAGTATATAAATACACACCACAAAATGACCAGCACCAAGTGTCCGGCAGTGACTGGCCCCGGAGAGGGTGGGAAGTCTGGGATCAGGCTGTGGTTCACTGGAAGTCATAAGCAAATCTACAGTAGCCCATCCCCCTTACCTGTGGTTTCCCTTCTGCAGTTTCAACTACCTGCTGTCAACTCAGTCTGAAAATGCTAAACAGAAAATTCTGGAAATAAGGAGTTCAAAAGTTTTAAATTACGCACTGTTCTGAGTAGTGTAATGGAGTCTCACACTGTCCCCCTCCATCCCGCTGAGAATAGCTCATCCCTTTGTCCTTTTTCCAGAGCATCACACCCAATAGTTATTCAGTAGTTGCCTAGGTTATCAGATGGCTTGTTGGGGTATCATATGGCATGTGTTCAAGTAACCCTCATTTTACTTAATAATGCAACCTGCAAGGGTAGTGATGCTGGTAACTGGGAGATCCAAAGAGAAGCCATAAGGACATCCTTGAGGTGAACAGGTGAACATTCTTGACTCAATAAGGAAAGAAAAAAAATCATAGGCTGAGGTTGCTAAGCTGTGTGGTGAGAATGAATCTTCCAACTGTGAAGTTGTGAGAAGGGGAAAAATCATGCTAGTTGCTAGTTGTTCTGTTGCATCCCGAACAGCGGGTGATGGGTTAGTGAAGAGGGAGAAGGCCTTACATTTGTACCAGAACCTATTTTGAGAGGGGGAGAGCCCTTTTACACATTTACATAACTTTTATTACTGTTTATTGTTATAATTGTTCTATTTTATTATTAGTTATTGCTGTTAATCTCTTATGGTGCCTAATTCATAAATGAAACTTTTACATAGGAATTCATGTATATATTTGGTGCTGTATGTGACTTCAGGCATCTACTGGGGGTGTTGGAATGTATTCCCCAAGGATAAAAAAACTGAAGCAAATAAGACATTATGTTAAGATTTGATAAAGTGGATGACAGGTATAAAATTATAATATTACATAATTAGAACATATATAAAAAGTCTATGGCTTAAAGACACTTACGTGTCTAGATGCTGCAGTCCATGGGGTTGCAAAGAGTCAGACACAACTGTGTAACTGAACAATGCTGAAGACACGTCTAGGAGGAAGGCTATTTGAGACTTGGATGGGAAACTTGATGACTATTATTTCTTTTTCTTTGGCCATACCACACGGCATGGAGGATCTTAGTTTCCTGACAAGGGATCAGATCCAAGTCCCCTGCATTGAGAGCATGGAGTCTTGCCCACTAGACCACTAGGGCAGAAGTCCCAATAAATATTTCTTGATTTGAATCGGAGCGACCTTCCAACCTAATTGGGGCTTCTCAGGTGGCGCTAGTGGTAAAGAACCATCTGCCAAAGCAGGCGATGTAAGAGATGTGGGTTCAACCCCTGGGTTGGGAAGATCCCCTAGAGAAGGGCATGGTGACCCACTCCAGTATTCTTGCCTGGAGAATGCCCATGGAGAGAGGAGCCTGGTGGGCTCTAGTCCATAGGGTTGCAACTTAATTATGCGAAGGCTTGCTTTTTCCTTTAACCAGTAAATAATGCCCGTTAGAGTTCCCATCAGAGTTTGGGGGATGGTGTAAAGAGAGCCCCAAGTACCCTCCTCCCCTTGGGCTACAGTGCAGCCTCAGTGACAGTCAGGGCCCCTCACTCAGTTTCACCTCCTGCCACTCCTTCCTTGCACACACTCTGCCATAGTAATGCATATCTTTCTATTTCTGAAATGCTGTGCTTTTCATGACTTGGCCTTAGGACATGTGCCATCTCCTTTCAATGCTATTTCCCCTTTCCTTCCTGGCAAGCTTACGTTACATACGACACCGCCTGCTGTCTGAATCCTTCCCCAACCCTGCGGTGGAGTTAGCTACCCCCTAGTCCACGTCCTCACAGTACTTTGCCATAGCCCCTGTCGAAATGCATTTAAGTGCATGTCTGTGATCTCAACAGATAGCCCCTTTTGGAAGACACAGACTGCGCTGAAATGGCACAGCTAAAGTTATGCCTTATACCCGCTGTTCGTTCAGCACCAGGTCCAGATTATATCTAACCGTGTCAGCAATCAATTTCTGTTCTGTAAATGTGGAAATTGAGTCTCTGAGGGGTTTAGCAACTTGCTAAGGTCACACAGCTGGAAAATGGTAGAACCAAGATGAAAAATCTGTGTTTGTCTCATTCTAAACTTGTACTATTCTGCGCTGCTTCTGTCTTACTCATCTCTAGGTCCCCAGAGTCTGGAACGGCTGAATACATTGTTGTTGTTTAGTCACTCAGTCATGTCTGACTCTGCAACTGAGTGGACTGCAGCACGCCAGGCTGCCCCGTCCTTCACCATCTCCTGGAGCTTGCTCAAACTCATGTCCATTGAATCATCTCTTTCTCTGTTACCTGCTTCTCATCCTGCCTGCAATCTTTCCCAGCATCAGGGGCTTTTCTAATGAGTCAAGTGCAGCTGAGTACAGCCGATGCATAGCCAAGTACATAGTAGACCCTAATAAATATTTGGTGAATGAATGAAAGCAAAAATGAATACACAGATGAGTGAGCAAGCCCAGGAAACACTGGAGGCAGAAGTTTACTCCTGTGTAGAGAGCAGATAATATTAATTGCTTATTGTTTCTACTTTGCATTTTAATGTGTTTACAGCAAAGGGCACCTGGGCAGGAAAACAGCGCATCCCCCACATTTCATTACTGATTAAAATGATTCAAGATGTAACATGAATGACTTCAAAGAAGCAAACCGAGCAAATGCAAGAAACAGCAGAAAACAGAATGTAGAGATGGAGGTAAGATAAATTGGATCTGAAATATTTGGGTCTCACAAATGAGAAATCAGAAAACAGAGTTGCTCCTTTAGCTTTGCTTGGCAAGCGGGTTAAAAATGCAAAAACAGAAAATAGCAACATTGATGTTTGAATTCTTAAAAACTGTAGTATTTCAAGTGGTCCTTTCATTCAGAGATCTCAAAGTATTCAGCAATTTTTTTAACCTTTTGCTGTGTGTGTGTGTGTGTGTGTGTGTGTGTGTATGTGATCAGTCGTGTCTGACTCTTTGCGACTCCCATGGGAATTTTCCAGGCAAAAATACTGGAGTTGGTTGCCATTTCTTACTACAGGGGATCTTCCTGACCCAGGGATCGAACCCGAGTCTCTCGGGTCTCCTGCATTGGCAGGCGGATTCTTTACCACTGCGCCACCTGGGAAGCCCTTTTGCCAAACAGATACCAATTAAAGGAGAAGCACCACCAGGTTAGCCTTGGAGGTGGAAGAATGAGGGGCTTCAGCAATCTGTCCTGGGACTGAGGCTGACATTCAGGCAGACAAGGAAGTGTGTGTTGTCTCTCAAATGATGCAAGAGCCATTTGTTTGCGCGATGTGCTCATTCATCCAGCATAGCAGGGTTCATGTATGGGGGAGGTCAGGGCCTGAATACTGGCTCTGGAGCTTTCTACCTGTCCATCTCCAGGCATGGCTGTGACTTCCTTTGTCCAGTCATTTCTTCAGCTGTAAAATAGACATAACAATACCCATTATATCTGACGCTAATAGTCCTCATTTTACAGATGAGCAAAATGAGCCTCAGAGAAGTTAAGTGACCTGCTCAAGGTTGTAGCGGCAAGAAGTGGTGGTGTTGGAATCCAAACCTTGGCCTCTGACTTAATCCTGTATGGTCCCCCAACTCCTGCATCGTATCTCCCTGCCTCATTCCTCTCTTTTCTCATAAGTCAGAAAAATGTGATAACTGCGAGGATTAAGAATGCCAGGTGTGGGGACTTCCCTGGTAGACCAGGGGTCAAGACTTCGCCTTCCAATGCAGGGGGTATGAGTTCAATCCCTGATCAGGGAGCTAAGAATCCACATCCCTTGTGGCCAAAAAGACCAAAACAGAAACGACAGAAGCAATATTGCAACAAATTCAATAAAGACTTTGAAAATGGTCCACATCAAAAAAATCTTTTTAGAAAATGAGAATCCCTGATGCAAACTAGTTGGGGGAGGTTCCAGCAGCAGGAAGGGCTCTCTCAAGCCTGCTGTTGCTGCCTTAAACATCTCTTCCCTCTCGGGATACCCGCCGGGGCCACTAGGTGGCAGAGCTGTGAAGCCAAACATCCCAGGGCAGGCCGACTGGAGAGCCAGAGTCTCCACAAGCAGACATCACGGCCAAGTTCACTTTTTGACAGCTTTGAAGTTTGAAGGCAAAAGAGACTTCTTCTCTTTCTAAAACAATTCCTCTTTTGCAACCAGGGCCTTATTTAAACAAACCTGGCCTTCCCCTCCCCTGAGTAAACTCCTTTGATCCTCCATCTACCTATCCACTTATCCATCCGTCCATCTACACACCCATCCGCGCATCCAACCTCCTAAACATCCTTTAAATATTTATGAAAACGTAGTATGTACCAGGCACTGCGCTCAGCACTGGAGATACAGCGGTGAACAGACAGATCCAGAATTCACTCTCAGCGAGCTGACGTCTTACTGGGGAAAGGTGAACATTAAACCAATGACCACACAGATAAACAGACCACTGCAGCCTAGGACTGTGAGAGAAGGTCTCATGTTGCCTAAGGGACCCGACTGTTCTGATGAACACGGTAACCAAGAGAGGTGGGGTGGGAGGGAGACTTCTAAACTTAGAGAGGAAGATGTAGGGAGGTCCTGGGTATGAAAAGAGTATGGTAAAGTTCAAAGCAGGCCTGCAGGTGGAGGGCGGAGCTGAGGGAGAGATGGTTGGACAGTCAGGCTTATTGAAACTTTTCAAATTCAAAAATCAAAACCATATTTCCAAAATAACTCCAGCTTGTCCTGCCCTTGTGCTTTTCTCGTTATTCTTCAGTAACTCAGTTTGGATTAAGGGGAGGAATGAAGCAGGGGCTACAGTTAGGGTGTGTGTATCTATCGATCTGATGGGGAATTTCAGGTCTACAAAGCTGAGAATGATGGAGGGAAGGAGGGTGGGAAGAAAGATGAATAGACGGATTCATCATCTGCCTTCTTCCAGAAAGTCTTCTGGGCAGCTAGATAGGAGGGATCATGAAGAGAGCCGTGCGTGAGGAGGAAAAGTTACACGATGCCTCTCTGTGATCAGAGAGCGGATACAAGGCTGAACAGGGCCGAGACATTGTGGTGAGATCAGACATTACCCTCAACAGACTGGGGTTTCATTTCCAGAGTTGCCAGGTGTGTGCTCTTGGGCAAGAAAATTTCATCTCTACAAAGTGCCACATGGGGATAGTAACACCCACCTTGAAGAAGCAAGTTCAAGCTGCAGAAGCTGTTTCTGTGGGATGTTTCATGCAGTGGGTATTATGATGATGACCACGGAACCCATCCTGGGTCTCGGGATCCAGTTTGTCCAACCCAGACCATGGTGGTGCCTCTGACTACTGAATCGTTCAACCAGAACAGCCCTGACCCATGAGTCCAATCTGGTCATTTTACAGATGGGAAGCCTGAGGCTCCACACTGGGAGGGACTTGCTCAAGGCTTTGGCCTTCCTGCAACCCAGGGTTTCCCCCACAATGATACCTACAGGGGCCTACCTTGGCTCATGGGTCTCCTGCGTGGGACTTGGAGAACTACTAAGGAGGGACCAGTTCTAGACAATACTGGCAAAAAGGAAGAACTGATTTGCTCTACTTGGCTCCATGATCACCATAACTGCTGTTGTTCAGTTGCCAAGTTGTGTCCAGCTCTTTGCGACCCCACGGACTGCAGCACACCAGGCCTCACTGTCCTTCACCATCTCCTGGAGCTTGCTCAAACTCATGTCTATTGAGTCAGTGATACCATCCAACCATCTTGTCCTCTGCCATCCCCTTCTCCTCCCACCTTCAATCTTCCCCAGCATCAGAGTCTTTTTCCGTGAGTTGACTCTTTGCATCAGGTGGCCAAAGTATTGGAGCTTCAACTTCAGCATCAGTCCTTCCACTGAATACTCGTCATAATAGTGACCACTGTATCCTAGATATCACAGTCAACACTTTACAAGAGGGACACATCCAACCTCCTGTGTCCCTGAAAAGTGGGTGTATCATACCCATTTTCCAAATGAGGAAACTGAGGTTCAGACAGATTACATTTTCTCATCAGAGATCCCATAGCTAGGAAGTGACAAGTCTGGAAGTAAAATCTCAGCCTGACACTCTATGCTCTGTACCCTCTACATTTATTATCTCCTGTGATTCTCCCCTCTTTACAAGTGAGGCCACAGAGGCACAGAAAGGTAGCATCACTTTTTCTGGGAGGTGCTGGGATTCAAACCCATGGTTTGAACTGGTGATGTGAACACTGGTGCCTCAAAGGATCTCCAGCCTGAAATCTCTCACTTCACGTGGGTCACCCAGGCCTTTCTGTATCCCCTTCCCTCAGTCACCTCAGCGCTTTTTACCTTTGCTTTCCTCCTGGAAGTACAGAGAAGACAATTCTGTATTTAATGAGGATCTTGGTCCCTGCCATGCATCAGATCTTTGCTGAGCCCTTCTCTTCTGTAGAGCACTAGCCTCCTCATTTGTAAGATGGGGTCACCAGGTTGACCTCTTAGGGTTGTCGTGAGACTGATTCAGGGACACGATGATGAGAAACCAGAGTCCAGTCTCTGGGGGAATGTGCATGTTCCACTGACTGGGGAACATGGCCAGGAAGAGGCTGCAACGGAAACCGAGCCTCATGCTGCTTACGAAACTCTAGGCTGCTTCGGCTTCTCCTGTTCTGTAGAGCGAGGCATCCCGATTCTTTCAAAATGCAGCAATGGGGCAGTCGTTGCATTTGTTCCCTGCTGTGAGTTAATCAGAACAGACTGCCTGCAGGGAAAGGGAGGGGGGTGGTCCTCCAGCTGCTCCAGCCACACCCAGCCTCGCTGGGGATGGAAGGATGAACATCTTGGCATGTCTGCAACCTGCTCAGTTTCACTCTGGCATAGGGGTTGGAAAGCTCTGTAAACTCCATGGCCTGTAAGAAGCACCTGGGGAGTTTTCAAAAGACCCCAGGGCCCAAGGTTCATCCAGCAACATCAGGATCTCTGGGAGTGAGAACCAGGCATCAGAGTCTTTTAAAGTTCTCTGGGTACCCCCCAACGTAGAACCAAGTGTGAATATCTATGATCCAAGGCACTTATCCTTTTAGAAAATTCTTCTTCCCCCAGTTTGGGTGGGACGTGTCTTTAAGATTGAGCTGAGATCAGGCTCTCAGCCACATACAGTATCTGGCTAACAGGTGGGGCAGCTCCTTGGAGTTGTCTGGAAGCAGGGCAGGAAAGAGACTCGGACCCAAGGGCTAATTTGTGCTGCCAAGGAAGAAGAACGTGAGGAAGTGCTCACAGTGAGCTCATTAGAGAGGAGTCATTTTCCCTTGACGCTGGTGTAATCCACTCTATCTCCCCAGCTGGTATGCATAGTAATTTTCTTCAATTCAGCCATCATTTATTTTGGCACCTGCTCTAATGTATCCAGGGCTGTGTTCAATGTCAGTGATACATAGTTGATACATAGTTTAATAAACCGCAGTTAAGAAACTCTGAGCTGTGTGTGTGGGGGAGGAGGGAACAGACAAATGACAATGCTATGACTTAAGAATCATAATCAAGATTCGTGAAAAGGCCTATGAGAAGCCAATGAAATGCTGCCTCACTTAGTCTAAAGGGAATGGCTCCCCAACAAAACGGGTTTTGAGGGATAAATAGGAGTAAACTGGGGTGAAAAGATTCTTGGTTTGTGATATGCTTGGGAAACAGCTTGCAGCTGGTTGGTCGGGAGAGGAGACAAGCTGGATCATGGAGATTCTCCAGTGCCAGACTGAACTTGGACTTTGTCCTGGAGGGAGTGAGAAACCTTGGAAAGAGAAAATGTATAATCCTCTTGTTCCCCCAAGGGTGTTACCGTAGTGCTATCAATCAAAAGTAATGAACTACTATATAGCACTTCAAAAATGATTCAACCAGGGCTACATAAAACATAAAAAGCAAGCAGTATGAGATGATACAAGCATGATATTATTTCTCTGAAGTTTAAAAACACGACAAAAATATAGTGTATTGTTTATAGCTACATGCTACATATAGTAAAAATACAGCATCATTCCTGGACTGATTCCCAACAGTTTCTGGATTGTGGGTCTCCCTAGGGAAGGACAGAAGACGTGAGATCAAGAAGGGATGTACAAGATGATTTAATTGTATCCACAAGTTTTTCTTTCTCTACATAAATAGTAAAAAGATCTGAAGCAAATGACTAAATGGTGAGATGTTTATGGCCAGGTATCCATTATGTGTGTGTGCATGTGTGTGCTCAGTCGCTCAGCTGTGTCCAACTCTTCGTGATCCCATGGACTGTGGCCCGCCAGGCTCCTCTGTCCATGGGGTTCTCCAGACAAGAATACTGGAGCAGGTGTCCATGCCCTCTTCCAGGGGATCTTCCCGACCCAGAGATTGAATCCATGCCTCCTCTGTCTCCTGCCCTGGGGCCGATTCTTGACCACTGAGCCACCTGGGTTAAACTATCTCCCCTAAATTTTCTCTCTATTAAAAATATTACAGAAGGAATTCATAGTAAATATTCATAGTGAGAACTCCAATACTTTGGCCACCTGATGTGAAGAACTGACTCATTTGAAAAGACCCTGATGCTGGGAAAGATTGAAGGTGGGAGGAGAAGGGGACGACAGAGGATGAGATGGTTGGATGACATCACTGACTCAATGAACATGAGTTTGAGTAAACTCTGGGAGTTGATGATGGACAGGGAGGCCTGGCATGGTGCAGTCCATGGAGTCACAAAGAGTTGGACACGACTGAGCAACTGAACTGAACTGAACTGAACTGAAGAATATTTTGAAAACAGAGTTATAAAGCAATCTTTTTCCATCTCCAGACACCCTTCCCATTGCTTGTATAGTTTTTAGTGCCCTTATGTTTTCCATCAGATGCATTTAAAAGAGAAGTGTGTCCAAAAATATTCTCCATATAGAATCACGGAACAATTAATTTCATGGGCTTTGGAAGCAGTTTAAAGATGCTCAAGATACAAGTTTCTCCCAAGCTTTGAAATTTTTTCCCCTCTTTTTTTCTCTCGTTAGAAATACTTCCATGGTAACGGTCATTGTCTTCAAAGCTTAGAGACACATTTTGTAATTTCAATGTGGGACTGAAACTGGCTTCTGCCTTAAATGGATGGAAAATGAGAAAGATTTCATAGAAATAAAAGCTTCAACGTAAGTCACGAGTGGGCTTCTCTGGTAGTTCAGCTGGTAAAGAAAGTGAAAGGAAAGTGAAGTCGCTCAGTCGTGTCTGACTCTTTGTGACCCTGTGGACTGTAGCCCATCAGGCTCCTCCATCCATGGAATTTTCTAGGCAAGAGTAGTGAAGTGTTGCCATTTCCTTCTCCAGGGGATTTTCCTGACCCAGGGATGGAACCCTGGCCTCCTGCATTGCAGGTAGACGCTTTACCGTCTGAGCCACCACAGAATCCCTGGTAAAGAATCCGCCTGCAATGCAGGAGACCCTGGTTTGATTCCTGGTTCAGGAAGATCCCCTGGAGTTGGGAGAGGCTACCCACTCCAGTATTCATGGCTTCCCTGGTGGCTTAGATGGTAAAGAATCCTCCGACAATGTGTGAGACCTGGGTTTAATCCCTGGGTTGGAAGATCCCCTGGAGAAGGCATGGCAACCCACTCCAGCATTCTTGCCTGTGAATCCCCATGAGCAGAGGAGCCTGGCGGGCTGCAGTCCCGGGGTGGCAGAGTCAGACACGACTGAGCGAAGCACAGTACACGTCATGAGAAAACCGTAGTCACGATAACCTTTACCTATGGTGTTCACTGCATCTCAGGACACTTAGTAACTCACTAAATTCCCCCAAAGTCACATGCTACCCCTTTTTACAAATGAATTGCGGTTCCTAGAAGATGCAGTATTTGCCTGATGCCGCATTGGAAGTAATTGGCAGAGGTCAGACGTGGGCCTTCTCTCTCCGGCTCCAAAGCAATGGCATCCCTCCCCAGTGTCAGGGCTTGCAAGGCCTTTGTCATTTCGTTAGAGCAAGTGCCTCTGGATGATACCGTGTTAGACTAGAAAATACCTGTGCCTGACACAGTTGTGTGCACACCAAGAGTCAAGACAGATCAAACATTTTATCTTTGCTTAAGAGAACACCCTGGATGAATGGACCCAAATGTCTGAGACTGGACTAGCAAATGGATTTGGTACTGAATTTCCCACAGAAGGGAAAAAAATTCATATTCTTTGGGAAAACTCCCAATATTTAACATTTGGCAGAAAATTCAAATTTTTTTCAATACACTTTGCAAGCCAAATAAAATATAACTGGAGGCCATGCCAGCTGCCCATTTGCAAACTCAAATATTGGCAATGAGTGACCTCAGAAGAATTTTAATGAGGGAAACCCATGATCTATCTGTTGTCAATTTTCAAACAAAACCACCAGAAAAAAACTTGTTGATAAAGCAAAGCTAAGATGATCAAACCTTCTGTAATAAGGGGGAACAGCACTGTGACAAAGTCTTGGTTGTATCTCAAAATAGAGAGACAAAGGTAAGATATTTATAGTTTTAGGATCCAGTCTGGGTGATTTGAAAGTGGATTTTACAAAGCAGGAAGCTGGACTGAGCAGAGGCTATGACCCCATAGCTTTGGAATGGATGGCTGTGGAGGGGATGGCAGGGGTCATGAGGTGAGTCTTGATGAGAGAATTACTAGTCTTGACAGGTAAATCATTTTAGTTAGTTCCTTGTCTTCGCTTATAAAAGCTTTTTTATTGTAATAAAATATACATAAGATAGCATTTATCATTATAACCATTTTAAATGTCTGGTTCAGTGGCATTAAGTATATTTACAATGCTATACAACTATCACTACCATCCATCCACAGAACTTTTTCATCTTTCCAATTTAAAACTCCATTCCCATTAAACAATAATTCCCCATCTCACCCTCCCTCCAAGCCCTTGGTAATTTGCATTTTACTTTCTGTCGGTATGAATTTGATAATTCTAGGTAGTTCATGTAAGTGGAATCACACAGTAATTGTTCTTTTTTTTTTTAACCACTTTATTTACTTTTTAATTGAAGGATAATTGCTGTACAGAATTTTGTTGTCTTCTCTCAAACATCAATGAGAATCAGCCATAGGTATACCCATGTAATAGTTGTTCTTTTGTGACTGGCTTATTTCCCTTAGCATAATGTCCTCTAGTTTCATTGATGCTGTAGCATATGTCAGAATTTCCTTCCTTGTTAAGGCTGGATAATGTTCCATTGTAAGGATATATCACTTTTGCCTATCCATTCATCCACTGATGGGTTGCTTCTTCATCTTGGCTATGGTGAATAATATTGCTAAGAACACAGGAGTACAAATATCTGTTTAAGTCTAGGAAAATGTATTTCTTGAAGCAAGTAGCTAAGTTATTTTTATTTTCTTATCCTCAGTATTGTTTTACATGGCATCAAGAAAGTGTGCCGACACGGAACATTCTCCAGAATAGATCACATCCTGGGCCATAAATCTGGTCTTGGAAAATTCAAAAAAATTGAAATCATTCCAGTCATCTTTTCTGACCACAGTGCAGTAAGATTAGATCTCAATTACAGGGAAAAAATTGTTAAAACTTCAAACATATGGAGGCTAAATAACACGCTTCTGAATAACCAACAAATCATAGAAGAAATCAAAAAAGAAATCAAAATATGTATAGAAATGAATGAAAATGAAAACACAACAACCCAAAACCTATGGGACACTGTAAAAGCAGTGCTAAGGGGAAGGTTCATAGCATTACAGGCTTACATCAAGAAACAGGAAAAAAACCAATTAAATAACCTAACTCTACACCTAAAGCAATTAGAGAAGGAAGAAATGAAGAACCCCAGAGTTAGCAGAAGGAAAGAAATCTTAAAAATCAGGGCAGAAATAAATGCAAAAGAAACTAAAGAGACCATAGCAAAAATCAACAAAGCTAAAAGCTGGTTTTTTGAAAAAATAAACAAAATTGACAAACCATTAGCAAGACTCATTAAGAAACAAAGAGAGAAAAACCAAATTAACAAAATTAGAAATGAAAATGGAGAGATCACAACAGACAACACTGAAATACAAAGGATCATAAGAGACTACTACCAGCAGCTCTATGCCAATAAAATGGACAACTTGGATGAAATGGACAAATTCTTAGAAAAGTATAACTTTCCAAAACTGAACCAGGAAGAAATAGAAGATCTTAACAGACCCATCACAAGCAAGGAAATCGAAACTGTCATCAAAAATCTTCCAGCAAACAAAAGCCCAGGACCAGATGGCTTCACAGCTGAATTCTACCAAAAATTTAGAGAAGAGCTAACACCTATCTTACTCAAACTCTTCCAGAAAATTGCAGAAGAAGGTAAGCTTCCAAACTCATTCTATGAGGCCACCATCACCCTAATTCCAAAACCAGACAAAGATGCCACAAAAAAAGAAAACTACAGGCCAATATCACTGATGAACATAGATGCAAAAATCCTTAACAAAATTCTAGCAAACAGAATCCAACAACATATTAAAAAAATCATACACCATGACCAAGTGGGCTTTATCCCAGGAATGCAAGGATTCTTTAATATCCGCAAATCAATCAATGTAATACACCACATTAACAAATTGAAAGATAAAAACCATATGATTATCTCAATAGATGCAGAGAAAGCCTTTGACAAAATTCAACACTCATTTATGATTAAAACTCTCCAAAAAGCAGGAATAGAAGGAACATACCTCAACATAATAAAAGCTATATATGACAAACCCACAGCAAGCATCACCCTCAATGGTGAAAAATTGAAGGCATTTCCCCTGAAATCAGGAACAAGACAAGGGTGCCCACTCTCACCACTACTATTCAACATAGTGTTGGAAGTGCTGGCCACAGCAATCAGAGCAGAAAAAGAAGTAAAAGGAATCCAGATAGGAAAAGAAGAAGTAAAACTCTCACTGTTTGCAGATGACATGATCCTCTACATAGAAAACCCTAAAGATTCTACCAGAAAATTACTAGAGCTAATCAATGAATATAGTAAAGTTGCAGGATATAAAATTAACACACAGAAATCCCTTGCATTCCTATATACTAACAATGAAAAAACAGACAGAGAAATTAAGGAAACAATACCATTCACCATTGCAACAAAAAGAATAAAATACTTAGGAGTATATCTACCTAAAGAAACAAAGGACCTATACATAGAAAACTATAAAACACT
The DNA here is from genome assembly GCF_033118175.1 of Dama dama. Lineage (NCBI taxonomy): Eukaryota > Metazoa > Chordata > Mammalia > Artiodactyla > Cervidae > Dama > Dama dama. The sequence continues at coordinate 94,775,337 of NC_083692.1, forward strand.
GATGAAAGAAATCAAAGAGGACACAAACAGATGGAGAAACATACCGTGTTCATGGATTGGAAGAATTAATATTGTCAAAATGGCTATTCTACCCAAAGCAGTCTATAGATTCAATGCAATCCCTATCAAGCTACCAACGGTATTTTTCACAGAACTAGACCAAAGAATTTCACAATTTGTATGGAAATACAAAAAACCTCGAATAGCCAAAGTAATCTTGAGAAAGAAGAATGGAGCTGGAGGAATCAACCTGCCTGACTTCAGACTCTACTACAAAGCCACAGTCATCAAGACAGTATGGTACTGGCACAAAGACAGAAATATAGATCAATGGAACAGAATAGAAAGCCCAGAGATAAATCCATGAACCTATGGACACCTTATCTTTGACAAAGGAGGCAAGGATATACAATGGAAAAAAGACAACCTCTTTAACAAGTGGTGCTGGGAAAACTGGTCAAGCACTTGTAAAAGAATGAAACTAGAACACTTTCTAACACCATACACAAAAATAAACTCAAAATGGATTAAAGATCTAAATGTAAGACCAGAAACTATAAAACTCCTAGAGGAGAACATAGGCAAAACACTCTCCGACATAAATCAAAGCAAGATCCTCTATGACCCACCTCCCAGAATATTGGAAATAAAAGCAAAACTAAACAAATGGGACCTAATGAAACTTAAAAGCTTTTGCACTACAAAGGAAACTATAAGTAAAGTGAAAAGACAGCCCTCAGATTGGGAGAAAATAATAGCAAATGAAGAAACAGACAAAGGATTAATCTCAAAAATATACAAGCAACTCCTGCAGCTCAATTCCAGAAAAATAAATGACCCAATCAAAAAATGGGCCAAAGAACTAAACAGACATTTCTCCAAAGAAGACATACAGATGGCTAACAAACACATGAAAAGATGCTCAACATCACTCATTATTAGAGAAATGCAAATCAAAACCACAATGAGGTACCATTACACGCCAGTCAGGATGGCTGCTATCCAAAAGTCTACAAGCAATAAATGCTGGAGAGGGTGTGGAGAAAAGGGAACCCTCTTACACTGTTGGTGGGAATGCAAACTAGTACAGCCGCTATGGAAAACAGTGTGGAGATTTCTTAAAAAACTGGAAATAGAACTGCCATATGACCCAGCAATCCCACTTCTGGGCATACACACTGAGGAAACCAGATCTGAAAGAGACACGTGCACCCCAATGTTCATCGCAGCACTGTTTATAATAGCCAGGACATGGAAGCAACCTAGATGCCCATCAGCAGATGAATGGATAAGGAAGCTGTGGTACATATACACCATGGAATATTACTCAGCCATTAAAAAGAATTCATTTGAACCAGTCCTAATGAGATGGATGAAGCTGGAGCCCATTATACAGAGTGAAGTAAGCCAGAAAGATAAAGAACATTACAGCATACTAACACATATATATGGAATTTAGAAAGATGGTAACGACAACCCTATATGCAAAACAGAAAAAGAGACACAGAAATACAGAACAGACTTTTGAACTTTGTGGGAGAATGTGAGGGTGGGATATTTCAAAAGAACAGCATGTATGCTATCTATGGTGAAACAGATCACCAGCCCAGGTTGGATGCACGAGACAAGTGCTCCGGCCTGGTGCACTGGGAAGACCCAGAGGAATCGGGTGGAGAGGGAGGTGGGAGGGGGGATCGGGATTGGGAATACATGTAAATCCATGGCTGATTCATATCAATGTATGACAAAACCCACTGGGAAAAAAAAAAAAAATAATGAAAAGATAAAAAAAAAAAAAAAAGAAAAAGAAAGTGTGCCGAGTCCCAGAACTGTTTGCATGGGGACAAGGAATGATGCTGATCCACTTTTCAGGCCAGACGGTGCTTTGGGAAGACACTTCTGGCTGCAGTGTGGCTGTTGGTTTCTGGCACAACTCTCATACTGCAAAACCGCTTTTAAAAATGAGAGCAAGGGAATTCCCTGGTGGCCCAGTGCTTAGGCCTCAGCGCTTTCAGTACATGGCGCTTGGCTTTGATCCCTGCTTGGGAAGCTAAGCTCCCATAAGCCATATGGTTTGGCCAAACAGGAAAAAAAAAAAAAAAAAAAAAAGGGAGAGTTACCCCAGCCTTTTTTCCTTCCCTCCATAGTTCAAGAAGAACTGTGCAGGTTGAATTACCTGCAGGGCAGCCAAGTACAACAGAGGCAGGCTGAGCATGTCTCACTTTGCTGGAAGCCCTGAGTGTGGGAGCCAGGTCAGTGGGACATTTGGAAACGGGCCTCTCTCTCGATGGCTCTCCCGGGCCCTGGGGAAAACCAGCCACTCCAAATGGGTGAGGACGGATGGCCAAAGCTGCCAAGTAGAGGCTCTTCAAAATAATTTCTGTTGGAGACTCAGGTTCCCTTGGCCCATAGCCTTTCCCAATCATTTGCAGTCATTCTGAATTTTCTGGAACCCATCCTGGAGCCTAAAGGCAGAACATTCAGCATCTTCAAATTTTAATGTCTGATAAACTTATCTCTAAAATGAATAGGTTTCAATTTTCTCTTTTCCAGGACCCATGCCTGGGTCAGTAGCCACATTTTACCCTGCCTGGAAGCAACTGCTGAAGTTCCATCACAAGAAGTATTTCTCTGACTCTTGTGGTCTGCAGATCACTAGTGCTTACAGAAGAGGCAAAGATAAGTCTGCCAACAGGTGGCTTACGATGGGAGCTATGCACCATTTCCTCTTACATTTTTATGAATTCCCACTCTTTTCTCGTGGAGCCCACACAGTGGTTGCCTCTGGGTCAATGGCTCTGAAGTGAGGACACTTTGCAATGTTTGGGAACACTTCTGTTTGTCACAACTTGGAGGAGCTGGTGTTTCTGGCTTCTGGTGGTCACAGGTCAGGGACGCTGCTGAACACAGTGCAATACGCAGGACAAGCTCCTACAACAAAGGATTATTTGGCCTGAAAATAGTGCCAAGGCTGAGAGGTTCTCGTTTATCCCTTTTCCTATGCCTGTATATCCAGGTGTAATCAATGCTGCTAATAGTATTTCTATACGATGGGCACAGGAATCATATTTATTTCTAACCATAACCTGCCACCAGTATTCTTCATTTACAGATAAAGAAACTAAAACTTTAAAGAAACTGCCCACATTCCTACAGCTAGAAAATGGCAGAGCTAGGGATTCCATAGAGAATCCAGACGATCTGCATCTAAATTGCAATTTAGTCATAAGGAAGATACCATGACCCACTTGCATCAGGAGGATGGGTGGGTTGTTCCAGAAAACTTCTTCCTGATGAAGATGAGATTGTACATCCTTGAGTAACTTCATTGTTTGTTTCAGGAAGTTCCTTTAAGTTACTGAAGACAGTTCTGAGTTGCTCACTGATCAAGAGCCTCCTTGTCAACCTCCCTTTAGCTCCCTGACCTGGTGGCCACCAGTCCTAAATTATGGAACCATCAACTCTGTCCAGCTCAAATAAGATCCCTGTCTTGGATAAAAACATTAGACCATTTAAGCCAAGACCCTGTGGTCCTGTAATTATTCTACTGCTAATTTCCCTCTTTGAGATATGACTAAGATTCTGACCACAAGTTCTAGTAAATTTAGCTTTGCCCTAACAAGTTTCCTGTGGTATTTTGGAGAGCTCAGTAGTAACCAAGTTGTCTAAGCCCAAAGCCCTCTGCTTTTTGTCTTTAGTTGGACCATTTTCTAGTACAGTTTTGGTTTTAGCCTAAATGAGGTAATACTGTACGTACCATCCTGTGATTTGCTTTTTTAAAAATTTAATATATTTTACGCATTTTCCATGGTCAGTTAATATAGAACCACATCATTCCTGTCAATAGCTACATAATATTTAATTGCATTGACATACATTGTTGTTTTTCAATTGAAAAGTTGTGTCTGACTCTTTGCCACCTCATGGACTGCAGCACTCCAGGCTTCCCTGTCCTTCACCATCTCCCTGAGTTTGCTCAAACTCATGTCCCTTGAGTTGGTGATGCCATCCAACCATCTCATCCTCTGTGGTCCCCTTCTTCTCCTGCCCTCACTCTTTCCCAGCATCAGGGTCTTTTCCAATGAGTCAGCTCTTCCCATTAGGTGGCCAAAGTAATGGAGCTTCAGCATCAGTCTTTCCAATGAATATTCTGGGTTGATTTCTTTTAGGATTGACTGGTTTGATCTCCTTGCTGTCCAAAGGAATCTCAAGAGTCTTCTCCAGCACCACAATTTGAAAGCATCAGTTCATCAGTGCTCAGCCTTCTTTATGGTCCAGCTCTCACACCTGTACGTCACTACTGGAAAAACCATAGCTTTGACTATATGGACCTTTGTTGGCAAAGTGATGTCTTTACTTTTTAACATACTGTCTAGGTTTGTCATAGCTTTCCTTCCAAGGAGCAAGCGACTTTTTGACATACATATATTTATCTGTTTAGCCAGTTCTTTATAGATAGAAATGCAAGTTGCTTTCATTTTTTTTAGTTATAAATAATACCACCAGGACTTCCCCGGTGGTCCAGTGATTAAGAATCTGCCTTTCAATGAAGAGGATGTGAGTTTGGTCCTGGTCAGGGAACCAAGATCCCTCTTGTTGTGGAGCAAGCCTGCATGGGGCAACTACTGAGCCCGTGTGCTCCGGAGCCCGTGCACAGTTAGAGAGTCTGTGCACCACAATGAAAGATCCAGCACGAGACAGTGAAGATCCCAAGAGCTGAAACCAAGACCAGGCACAGCCAAATAAATAAGCCAACAGACAAATAAATATTTAAAAATAAGTAAATTAATAATAACACCACATAGCCTCAACTTTACGCTCACATTTGAGTATTTCCATAGCTTTCATTTTCAAAATGACAATTGCCAGAACAATATCATGTGAATTTTAAATTTGGGTAGAAATTTATAAATTGCCCTTCAAATTGTACCAATTTAGCAGCTGGGGATGAGAATGTTTCCCCCACATTCTTCCCAATACTTGACAAACTGGAGGCACAGCCCCGGCTTGGCTCCAGCTGACTGTTGCCATGTGGGAATTTATGCCTGGTGGCAAAATTAAAATCTTCTGATTTTTCAGGAGAGGCTGACATTTAGGCACTTTAAATAAAATCTCCTGATTTTTAAATGTTTTCAACTTATCCCATTTTCAAATAAACACTCTCTGCAAGCCATTTTCAGTCTCCCTGCCCCCAGTTGGCAAACTCCTGGGGAGGTGATTGCAGAGGCTCCTTTTGCCCCTGATCAGGTAGAGGCCAAGTCATCACAAAGCGGCAAGTTACATGCCCAAGTGTACAGGTTAGAACAAACGTTTTCTCAGGACCGGTAACTACAGCCACTCCAGGGTAGAATCTGTGTCTCTTGGGTTGGGCTGAGTGCCTCAGGTGAGCTTGTAAGCCATAACTAGCAACCAATTTCTAGAGAATTCCTTCGTATCTTGAACTCTAATGGCTAGTGCAGCTGGGAGAGGCAGCCCAGGTGGTAGGAGAGTCAGCATCTGCAGCCACCGACTCTCTTGCAGGAGCAATTAACACCCTGTTGGAAAACAGAATAAAGCGGAAGCCTACCAGCATGCCAGCACGTTGTTTGTTAGGGGACTCAAGGGTCCCGCTTGAACTCCTCAACTTCCACATGTCTTGGCAGCACCTAAAAATGTCAGCATGTTCAGAACTGAGCTCATTGCAATCTCTCCTGAGTTTCTTATTTTAGAAATGTCACCAGCTTGTGACATTTTTGACAAATGTCACCAACAAAATGGCACTTAGAATGTCACCGTCATTCAACTGGAATGAAAAGACTGCACTAAGGTGCTTCATGCCCCCATGCATGCACATTGGTCCCCGCATGACTGGAGAACTCCTGCTTGCCCTTCAGGGTGTGGCTCAAATGCTGAGGTCTCCATGGTTCCTTCCCAAACTGTAGCTGTGGCATTACTTTCTCCGTCTATGTTTTCCCTCAGCCTTTTTGCCAGCACTCTTAAAATACCTACCCTACTAGAGCGCAATGCTCTCTTATCTCTTGGTCTTCTACCCTCACCCTAACTAGATAGTAAGCTCCTCAAGCATGCCTTTTATCAGATCCATCTATGTATACATAATAGCTGACCCATAGTAGGCACACAAGAAATGCTTGGAATCTGTTGGGACAGTTTAAAACGTGTTCACAAATTCTCTGACATCCCTTCCTTAATGTGCCCTTTCCCCTGAAATGTCTTCTGTGATGGACTTTTGTGACTATTTCATTCTGTAGAATATGGTGAAAGCAAAGCTATATGATTTCTGATATGAGTCATAAAAAGTCCACCTTGCTCACTGGAACATTTGCTTCTGAAGCTTTCAGCCACCAGGTAAGTAGTTCAGCTGTTGTGAGACCACCATGCCGAGAGGAGGTCTAAACTCGTCCATGGAGTGAGACCACATGGAGAGTAGCTGAAGCTAGTGGGGAATGTGGAGAAGACAGGCAGAGAGAGGATGGGATCCAGCTAACCCTTAATTGCTTCAACCCACTGCTATCCCAAAGCAGTCATCATTTGACTATAATTGCACTAAACACCCTGATCCAGAACTGCCCAGCTGAGCCCTTTCTGAATTCCTGACCCACAGAATCCATGATAGATAGTAACGTGATTGCTATTGCTTTGAGCCACTAGTTTGGATGGTGATTTAAGAGATGAACAGAATGCTGTAGTACCTGCTAGTGAGGTGTTGCATGATATTGGCTTTGAGACTAGGTGGTTGGTAGAAGCTAGAAGGGCTTTGAGGAGCTTCTTAGTAGAAGCCTTGAGGCTGTCAGTGAGGGTTTAAATGAAAGTTGGAAGAATATGATTAGGAAGTAAAGGAAAGGAAGCTTTGCTGTGTAGTGGTGGAAAGTGTAGCAACACTGGAACCTGTTATCTGTGGTAATGTGGAAAATAGAAATGTACCTAATAAACCTGGTGATGTGGCTGGGGAGATTTCTGGGGAGAGTGCCAAAGGTGCTATGTGGCTTGTAGTTGCCTGTAACATGGTGTGAAAAGAGAGAGATAAATCAAAGAACAAAGAGTTCAATTTTTGAGTAGAATTTAGGAGAAAAGATGGAGGGATCCTGACAGTCTTTCCATCCAGCAGAAGATTGTCAAAGAAATAAAAGACCTCAGGGAAAAGACCAAATCCAGGATACTGTAAGGAAAATGTGGCCTCAGGGTAAAGATGAAGCTAAAGGTATGGCATCAAAACCCTTTGTTAGGATACCCCAAGTCTAAGGTTGCACCTTACAAACCTTTTCAGACAGAGACATCCTCCAAAGAATTTCATAAGCATGCTTTGCAAACCCTCTTTGTTAAATAATAGGCAGTAGAACTTCTAAGAATTTTAAAAAACTTATCCCACAATTGCTTCACAAGAGGTCTAAAGTAAGGAGAGACCTTTCCAGAAGATCTTTGTGGCTTTATCTAATGGAGTGGATCATAAATTGGTACACAGGAAACCCACAACATTTTTAAAGGAATCATATCATCTTGGAGTGAAAGGGGCAGAGAGTGCAAGAAGAAAAGAGATCTTTGGTTTCTCAATCTTTTCTTCAAAAGAAATAGACTGCAAATAAAGCCTTCTTTTTTTTATGGAAAAATTCCCTCCCCATTTAAACTGGGTGGGTTTCTGCAACTCTTTAATGGTGAAAATGACACTATATAACTTCTGAGACTGGTTGATAAAAGCAAGGCACTTCCACCTTAGTTGCTAGAACATTCATTCTTGGAGTCACCACGTAAGAGCAGTCCAGCTGCCCTGAGACCAACATGCTACGAGAAAGCCCAAACTTCAGCCCAAACAAAGACACCACCACACAGAGAGACCACATCAGTGGCCCTGGGAACACACGAAGAGAGAAAGAGATCCCAGGTCAGCTCCCAGCTGCCTCAGACCCCTAGGGTTCCAGCCTTCTTATCTGCCTGCATCCAGTGAGAGGTCCTGAGCCTCAACTGTTCATGTGATCCCATTCTGAATTCCTGACCCATAGAAACCCTGAGAGACAGTAATATAGTTGCTGTTATTTTGTCATTATTTTTCGGCAATTTGTTATGTTAGCAATAGATATCAGAGGCATCTGCTTTGTAAGCTATGGTCTCACTGAGAGGACTGCCTTCCATTTCATTAGTTAAGAAAATGACATTGCATTTGTAGGATCAAGTCAGAAAAGCCATGAGATATTTACAGATTTTCTTCAACAGCAAAGAGAATTATTTCCTTTCGCTGTAAACAAGATGCTGTCAAGCTTAGTTTTGGAGAATTGTGTGGGGGCTGGGCAGAAGGTCTGGCCTGGTTTCCATATGGTGCATTCAAGATGACTTTTCTGTTAACTGATGCCTTGAGGCCATACCTCAACATTTGACTTTCTTTATTTGTCTCCCCTCTGAACTCAAACATTTCTTCTTTCTGCTTAAAGCATGAAACATACCTCAGTGCAAAGTTAGGTTGCTATTAGAGCAACAAAAAACCTAGTAATTCAAGGAAAAAATTAGTTTTGAATAGGATTGGATATTTGATGTATTAGAAAGAATTCAAAGTTGATCATGGATATTTTTCTTCTTGAGGATTATTTAGGTATCACGTTAACTATCTATGTGAGATTGGAAGTTGTAAAAATAAATGCCAGTGGTTATTTCTGGTAATAGGATTATGTGTGATTTTTCTTCTTATCTTTGCTTTTCTCCATGTTGTAATATTTTTCACAATTAAACTTATACATTATTAGAAAAAGCACCTTTTGACCTTGGATTTAGTGGGGTATTGTTAAATAACACACTAAAAGCACACACTATGTAAATCCATGGCTGATTCATGTCAATATATGACAAAAACCACTACAACATTGTAAAATAATTAGCCTCCAACTAATAAAAATAAATGGAAAAAAAATAAAAGCACACACTAAACTCCATGGTATTAAAACTAAGATCTGTGATTAATAAAACTTCCCTAAAATGAAAATGGTTGCCACAAATGGAGAGAAACACATAATTAACAAAGAACTGATATCTAAAATAAATAAAGAATGCTCTCAAATCAATAACGAAAGGACAAAAATCCAATTGGAAAATAGACAAGAGACATGAACATATATTTCATTAAAGAGGAAAATCAAATAGCCTACAGACGTATAAAAAGTCACTCAATTTCATCAATATTCAGAGAAATGCAAATTAAAACGTCAATGTTATGCTATTTTATATCTATCAGATTGAAAAAAAAAAATTAAGTCTCCAATATCGAGGGCTGACAATCGTATGTAGCTACAGGTGTTCTTACCCATGCTAATGGGAGTAAGGTTGGTTCAACTGCCTTGGAAAACAATTTGACCCTGTGGAGTAAAGTTGATAGTGGTCACTCCTTCTTCACTGGATATTTTCTATCTTCCTTTCTAGACCATTGTCCTCTCTCCTCCCCACTGTTCTGTGCTTGGGAGGCTGACCCATATGGACTGAGTCAAGGTCTGCACTTGCTTGCAGCTGGGTCAGAGCAAAAGTTCTGGTCCTAATGGAAGGCGAGCTCTGGTTTTGACCTTCCGTGAATTCTCATTCTCAAGTCTATCTTGTGCTTGTGACTTTAACATATGTGTCATAGCCTTCATTTTGCTCACCCTTAAAAAAATGAGTCACTTTATTCTGTGATGATCATGCCAATGTTTTCCCTATTCCCCTGTCTTGGAGCTTAGAGGATACACCTGGAATAAACAAAGTTGAAAAATAAGGAAACAACAACAACAACAACAAAACAATTTTAAAGAGAGAAATTACATGTTTCTGAGCTTCACTGCGGGTTAAAATTCTAGCCATGGGAAATGATAATTGAGTAGACATTAATGTGCAAATTGCTGTCTAAATAATTCTTGTTGGCAATGGTATTTAATTATAATTTTTGAAGAAGAAAAATACTTAAAGAGATGGTCAGGTTAATAGGGTGCTAATTCCATAAGGCAAGCATTTTAGACTGTTAATGGGAAAGTTGTCACATTAGAGGCTAATTTCTTTTAGGCAAAAATCAATAGACAATTTGGAGGCTAAAGCGAAAGTGCTTTGTATGTTGTAATGAATGATGTTCTTGTAAGAGACTAGCTCTATTACCGAATTAGAAGTAGAAAGCTTGGAGGAGGGAGATTTTATATTTTCTTCCCATGTTCCACCTCTATATTTTCCTCTTCTTACACCAGCTCTTCCAAGAAGGGAAAAGTGACCAGTTTGACTGGTCAGAGACTAAGGCCTCTATAGGGCTACCCTTGGCCAGTGGCAGGATGGGGCCACAGAGTGTCAGAAAAAGGTTTTACTTCCTGGATTCCCCTTCCCCATCAAGGTTACCTGTGTGGGTCTTGTCCCTTGGGGCTGGGTCAGCTGAGGTGTCCCCAGTGAGATACAGGTAGTTTAGGGGTTTGGTGCCCCTGGGGTCCCAGCTATCTCTTTCCACTGTGCCCTGCCTCCAGCCAAGGTTTCTGCCTCCTCCTGCTACCCATGCAAATATGATTTAGTATAAGGTCACAAGACTTAAAAACAGGAAAGAAGCAAGAGGTTTTATGCCTCAGTCTCAAATTTCATTCTTTAATTCAGTATTTACCAGGGAGCCCTGTACTACCATTGTGTGTGTGTGTGTGTGTGTGTGTGTGTGTGCAAGAGAGAGAGAAGGGAGAAAGAGAGGAGATGGAATGAAGATGGGCTGTCTGTTCTACCTTCCGTGAGTGATACATTAATATATTTTTTCTATTGTTCTGCATGTTAATATCTTTGCAAAGGAAAAAAGAAAATCTTTACAGAGAATAGAACAAGTAGGGACATCAGTCAAGAAAACCTACTTTGAGTCTCTAACCCTCCACCTTGTTCTCCAACTCCAAGTCTGGCTCTCTCTCTATATATCTGTGTAAGGTTGCCAATTAAAATGTAAGACACCTATTTCAATTCAAAATTCAGATTAACAATTACTTTCTTAATGTAAGCATATTCCAAACATTGCATGTTACATGCACTATAATTTGGTTTATCTGAATTTCAAATTTAACTGCTTCATGTTTTTATTTGCTGAATCTTGCAATCCTGTATTTATGCTCTGCCTTTCTCCAGAAGCAGTCAGTTTAATATCTAAGAACAAGGACTCTGGAACCAAACAAAACTGGGTTTGAATCTCTGTTCTGTCACTTGTTAGCTGTGAGACCTTGGGGGATATATCACCTAAGTCACTTCAGTTTTCTCACCTGAAAAACAAGGATAACAATGGTGCTCATTTGATGGGGTTGTTGTTGAAGTTAAATAAGTTGATGTGTGTAAGGTGCTGAGAAAAATGCCTGGTACATAAGAAATGTTCAATAATACTTGTAGTGAGAGGCCAATATGGAATGGCAAGAAAGATATTGGTTCACTCAATGGCAACATTAGGTGCATATTTTATGCTCCAAATTGTAGATATAGTAGATCTGTGTTTATAAACCCTTAGGCTTCTCCGCATAGATTTGTACCATGTCTTCACACTGTTTCCACTGGGGCCTACAAACTGATGAATCTCTCGACTCTTCTTTCCTGAGAGGAGGACACTAAAATGCTCTGGCAGTAACAGTCTTAAATCCTCTTATAAATATGGATAAAAAGTAGCAGGAAAGTTTCTATCCAGAAATACTTAGATCCTTTTTCTTTTTTAGAAAATGAAATATGTGACTGAATTTATGATGAAATAGATGGATAAATGCAACACTAATGTTTGCAAAGTATAAATGAAGGAACATAGAAAATAAAATTTTACTATTTTATTCATTCTTTTTATTACTATAGAAGCTATTAAAGTTTCTGGAAGGACTCATACCAAACTATTAGTAAAAGTTGCATCTTTGATACAACATGGGTGGGACAATTCACTTTTGTTTTCTTTGTGTGAGTGTTTTTTTCCTTTACAAACAAATTTTTATTTTCCTTTACAAACAAAATTTTACAAATTTTATATCCTACTTGTGCAGTGAAAATATTTTTTAAAAATAATAAAAGCAAGATAAGCAATATCAGCTGATGTGAGTTTATCTCAAAGAACACCCTCTCATTCTCTATTCTAACTCCCAGTGGAGACAATATGGGCAGATTTTTATATAACATTATTAAAATTTTTCTGTGCTTCAACAAGTATATAGGTGAAATAGCATTTGATAACCCCAGTGAGATTCTACTCCACAGAACTGTTGAGCAACTTGCTTTTGTCATTTATCTTAGCATGGAAACTTTTCTATATCAATATGTACAAATCTCTCTTAGTCTTATTAATCACAAAATTTTCTTTTTTAGTGTAAATAAAACAAACTTTAACTGGTATTTAACAAATGATTATAGAAATACCAGTTTAGAAAAGGTTAAGTCTTTAGAATATGCATTTAGCTAAGCTTATATATAATTTTAGTGGTTTATATTGCTCCTCACAGATAAATAAAAATTAAAGCATAACATACAATGGGGCTTCCCTTGTGGCTCAGCTGGTAAAGAATCCTTTTGCAATGCAGGAGACCTGGTTTTGATCCCTGGGTTGGGAAGATCCCTTGGAGAAGGGAAAGCCTACCCACTCCAGTATTCTGGCCTGGAGAATTCCATGGACTATACAGTCCTTGGGGTCACAAGTGATTGTAGAAATACCAGTCTAGAAAAAGTTAGCTCTTTAGAATATACAGTCATTTATCTGAGCTTATATGTAATTTTAGTGGTTTATATTGCTCCTCACAGATAAATAAAAATAAAAACATAACATAAAATAACTTACAGGATGCAGCAAAAGCAGCATTCAGAGATAAATTTATAGCTATAAATGTCGATGCTAAATCAAAGAGCTCTAATCAATAATGTAACATTCTACCTTAAGAGAAATGAATTGCATACCAAACATGAAATTGAACCAATAAAAACTCCCAACAAACAAACATTTATAGAAGCATTAACATCTGTCCTTCTCAAAATATTCCAAAAAGTTGAAGAGGAAGGAATGATTCTGAACTTATTGTAGAAGGCCAACCTCTCCCTGGTATCAAACTCAGACAAAGATAACACAAGAAAAGAAAATTACAGGCCAACATCACTAATGAACAGAGATGCAAAAAATCCCAACAAAATATTAGCAAATCAATTTAACAATACATTTAAAGTGTTATACACCATGATAAAGTGGGATTTATCCCAGGGATGCAAGGATGATTCAATATCTACAAATCAATCAATGTGATACATGACATTGACAAATTGAAGAATAAAAATCACATGATTATATCAATACATGCAGAAAAATCTTTAGAAAATTTCAACCTCAATTCATGACAACAACCTTTCAGAAAGTGGGCATAGAGTAAACATGTTCACCATAATAAAGGCCATATATGACAAACCCATAGCTAACATCATGCATGCATGCTAAGTCACTTCAGTTGTGGCTGACTCTTTGTGACTCCATGAACTGTAGCCTGCCAGGTTCCTCTGTCCATGGGATTCTTCAGGCAAGAATACTGGAGTGGATTGCCATGCCCTCTTCTAGGGGGTCTGGAGTGGGTTGCCATGCCTTTCTCTAGGGAATCTGGAGTGGGTTGCCATGCCCTCCTCTAGAGGATCTTGCAAACCCTCTCAATTAACAAAAAATGACCCATACTCCCTAAGGCGATCTACAGACTTAATGCAATTCCTATCAAAATACTAAGGGCATTTTTTCACAGAACTAAAACAAATAATTCTAAAACATGAATGGACACACAAAGGACCCTGAAGAGCCAAAGTAAATTTGAGGAAAAAGATCAGAGCCAGGAGTATCATGTACCCTGACTTCAGATTGTACAACAAGGGTACAATAGTCAAAATAGTATAATACTGGCACAAAACAGGGATAAAGATCAATGGAACACAATACAGTCCAGAAATAAACCCTTGTGGTCTATTGACGCAGACTCCTGCGGTCAATTAATCTATGATAAAGAAGGCAGGAATACACAATGGGGAAAAACAGTATCTTCAAGGAGTGGTGCTGGGAAAACTGAACAGCTACATGTAAAAGAATGAAACTAGAACTTTTCTCACTTCATATACAAAAATAAACTCAAAAATGGATTAAAGACCTAAATGTAAGACAAGAAACCATTAAACTCCTAGAAGAAAATGTAGGCAGAAACCACTGACAAAAGGAAAAGACAACCTACTGAATGGAAGAAAATATTTGAAAATGATATAATTGATAAAGAGTTAATATCTAAAATATATAAACAGCTCATACAATCTAACTAAAAAGTGAAAACAACCCAATTAAAAAATGTGCAGAAAATATGAATAGACATTTCCTCAAAGAATATACAGATGGCCAACGGCATATGAAAAGATGCTTAACATTACTAATTATCAGAGATTTGCAAATCAAAGCCACAATGACATATCCCCTCACTTCTGTCAGAATAGCTATCATCAAAAAGACAACAAATAACAAATGTTGGTGAGAATATGGAGAAAAGGGAACACTTGTATACTGTTGATGGGAGTGTAAATTGATTCAGCAACTATGTAAAACAGTATAGAGATTCCTCAAAAAACTAAAAGTAGAAGTAACATGTAATCCAGCAATTCAACTCCTGGGTGTGTGTGTGTGTGTGTGTGTGTGTATCAACATGGATGGACCTGGAAGGTATAAAGTTTAGTGAAATGATTCACACAGAAAAAAGACAAATATGTTATTCCATATATTTCACTTACATGAGGAATCTAAAAATTAAAACAAAGGGATGGATATAAGAAGACAGAAACAGACTCACAGATATAGAGAACAAACTAGTTGGGAGAGCGGATGGGAGAGGGGTGAGTTAAGGGCAGGGGATTAAGAGGCATAAATACTATCTTGTCAGTTGCTCTACTTTGTCTAACTCTTTGTGACCTCATGGACTGTAGCCTGCCAGGCTCCTTTGTCCATGGAATTCTCTAGGCAAGAAGAATTCTGGCATGCGTAGCATTCCCTTCTCCAGGTAATTTTCTCAACCCAGGAATTGAACCCTGGTCTCCTGCATTGCAGGCAGATTCTTTACCGTCTGAGCCACCAGGGAAGCCCAACAAAATACTATACATAACATAACTGTAAGGATATATTGTAGAGTGCAAGGTATATAGCCATATTTTATAATAACTTTAAATGGAATATAACCTGCAAAAATATTAAATCACTATGTTGTACACTTGAAACTAATATGATACTGTAACTCAGATATATAATAATAAAAATAATATATAAAACATCTCCAAAATAAATATGTGGAAGTAATTAATATTATAAGAAAATTGAAAGCACTAAAACAGCATTTAAAATTAAAAATATTGTATTTCTATATACTAAAAATGAACAATCCAAAAATAAAATTAAGAATTCTACTTATAATACATTTATTATTATAATATATGCATATATATAATCCATATAATAATATATGTAGTAATATATGTAATCCATATAATTACAATTCCATTTATAATAACACCAAAAAGAATAAAATGTTTAAGAATGAACATAACAGAAGAGTGTATACTAATAGACATAATCTTCTAAGAGATTAATTATAGCTTTTATATTTAGGTTTTTGGTCCATTTTGAGTTAATTTTTATATACGTGAGGAAGAGGTCCAACTTCACACTTTCTCATATGGATAGAGTTGTCTCAGCATTCTTTGTTGAAAAGACTGGGGTTTTCTTTTTCCCATTGAATGGTCTTCACAACATAACAAAAGTTCAAGATTTGTGCACTGAAAATGATAAAATATCAATGTAAGGAGTTAAAGACCTACATAAATACAAAGACATCCATGTTCATAAATGGAAAGATATAATATTGTTAAAATAACGATATGCTCCAAATTTATCTACAGATTCAAAATTTCAAGTCTTTTTTTCAGAAATGGATAAACTGATCCTAAAATTCATGTAGAAATTAAAGAGCCAAAACCTTTTCAAAAGAGTGAAACAAAGTTCTTTCTAACTTTAAAATATACTAAAAGCTACAGTAATTCAAAGAGTGTGGCACTGGGAAAAGTCTAGACATACAGATCAGAAGAAGAAAACAGAGTTCAGACATAAACCCATACACTTAAGGCCAATTGTAAGAGCTATAATTAATCTCTTAGAAGAAATCACAGGTGTAAATTCTGTGAGCTTGGATTAGGCAAAAGTGTATTAGATATGACACAAAGCATCTGCAACAAATAAATAAATAAACTGGACCTCATCAAAATCAGACTTTAATGTCAAAGAGGGCTTCCCTGGTGGCTCAGATGGTAAAGAACCAACTGCAATGCAGGAGACCTGCGTTTGATCCCTGGGTTGGGAAGATGCCCTGGCGGAGGGCCTGGCAACCAACTCCAGTATAGACAACATACTAATGGGGGAAATTATTTTCATACATATCTGATTAAAGTCTGTCACTCATAATACTTAAAGAACTCTTCCAATTCAACAATAAGAAAACAAATACCACAATTAAAGAAGATATAAATGATTTAAATAGACATTTCCCCCTACAAGATGTATAAATGATCAGTAAGTACATGAACTGGTTCCAAATCAGGAAAGGAGTATGTCAAGGCTGTATGTTGTCACCCTGCTTAATTAACATATATGCAGTGTACATCATGAGAAATGCTGGGCTGGTTGAAGCACAAACTGGAATCAAGATTGCTGGTTATATCAATAACCTCAGATATGCAGATGACACCACCTTTCTGGCAGAAAGAGAAGAAAAACTAAAGAGCCTCTTGATGAAAGTGAAAGAGGAGAGTGAAAAAGTTGGCTTAAAGCTCAACATTCAGAAAACTAAGATCATGGCATCTGGTCCCATCACTTCATGGCAAATCGATGGGGAAACAGTGGAAACATTGTTTTGGGGCTCGAAAATCACTGCAGATGGTGATTTCAGCCATGAAATTAAAAGAAATTTGCTCCTTGGAAGAAAAGCTATGAGCAATCTAGACGGCATTTTAAAAAGCAGAGACATTACTTTTCCAACAAAGGTCCATCTAGTCAAAGCTATGGTTTTTCCAGTAGTCATGTATGGATGTGAGAGTTGGACTATAAAGAAAGCTGAGCACTGAAGAATTGATGCTTCTGAACTGTGGCATTGGAGAAGACTCTTGAAAGTCCCTTGGACTGCAAGGAGAGCCAAACAGTTAATCCTAAAGGAAATCAGTCCTGAATATTCATTGGAAGGACTGATGTTGAAGCTGAAACTCCAATACTTTGGCCACCTGATGCAAAGCTCTGACTCATTGGAAAAGCCCCTGATGCTGGGAAAGATTGAAGGTGGGAGGAAAAAGGGATGACAGAGGATGAGATGGTTCGATGGTGTCACCAACTGGATGGACATGAGTTTGGGCAAGCTCTGGGAGTTGGTGATGGACAGGGAAGCCTGGCGTTCTGTAGTCCATGGTTTCAAAAAGAGTCAGACACGACTGAGCAACTGAACTGAAGTACATGAGAAGATGCTGAAGATCATTAGTCATCAGAAAAACGCAAGTCAGAAACCACAATGAGGTATCACTTCAAACTCACTAGGATGGGTGTAACAGTGATTTTTAACAAAATGGAAATCGCAAATATTGATGAGGATGTGCAGCAACTACACTCTCATACACTGTTGGTGAGAATGTAAAATGGTGCAAGTGTTTTGAAAAATAGTTCCTCAAAAACTTAGTTACCATATGACCTAGCAATTCCACTCCTAGCTATATATCCCCCCCAAAATTGAGACTGATGTTCACACAAAAACTTCTACATGAACATTCATAGTATTATTCATGACAGCTGAAAAAATGGAAACAACCAAAATATTCCTCAATGATGAGTGGATAATCAAATTTGGTGTATCCATACCATGGAACGGTATTCAGCAAAAAAGTGAACAATAAAGTACTGATACATGCTACAACATGGTTGAGCTTTGTAAACGTGTTAAATGAAAGAAGTCGGACACAAAACATCATGTATTGTATGATTCCTTTTGTATCGAAGGTCTGAAGGAGAAAAATCTATGCAGACATAAAATAGATTAGTGGTTATCAGGAGTTGAAAGGATCGGGAAATGGAGAGTGACTGCTAAGGGGCACAGGGTGTCTTGTGGGTGATGTAAGTGTTTTGGGATTAGACAGTGATGAAGATTGCACAAATTTGTGAGTATACTCAAAATCACTGAGCGGAATAGTTTCAAATCATGATTATCATGATTAAAAGTATTTTTATCAATTTAACGTATTTTAAAGATTTACCTCCACATATAGTCAACTGATTCTTATGTCTGTGCCCACTCATTTAACAACTATTGGTCAAGTTTCATCCATGTGTCTGACACTAACGTTCCTCTGTGATGGGTGAAACAGCACGGTCTCTACCTTCACGATCTGTTTAGAGAGGAATGGGCCCTGGTGGAGGTGGAAATCTGTATGAGGGATATGGATATTAGACAGCATTCAAAGAGAAAAATTTGGGCAGGTAATTTTGGTGGGAGGAGATCTCTGGCCTTGGACTTGAACTCTTGTCAGCTGGATGATGTTTATCTAGTTATCTGTATCTCTAGGATTCTGACTGGATGATGGTTATCTAGTTATTTAAAAATATGCCCATCTGAATGCAGAGTTCCAAAGAATAGCATGGAGAGATAAGAAAGCCTTCCTAAGTGAACAATGCAAAAAAAAAAAAAAAAAAAAAAAAAAAAAAACAGAGGAAAACAATAGAATGGGAAAGACTAGAGATCTCTTCAAGAAAATTAGAGATACCAAGGGAACATTTCATGCAAAAATGGGTGCAATAAAGGGCAGAAATGGTATGGACCTAACAGAAGCAGAAGAGGTTAAGAAGAGATGGCAAGAATACACAGAACTATACAGAAAAGATCTTCATGGCCCAGATAATCACGATGATGTGATCACTCACCTAGAGCCAGACATCCTGGAGTCTGAAGTCAAGCGGGCCTTAGGAAGCATCACTTTTAAGAAAGCAAGTGAAGGTGATGGAATTCGAGCTGAGCTATTTTGAATCCTAAAAGATGCTATTGTTAAATTGCTGCACTCAATATGCCAGCAAATTTGGAAAACTCAGCAGTGGCCAAAGGACTGGAAAAGGTCAGTTTCCATTGCAATCCCAAAGAATGTTCTACTGCACAATTGCCCTCATTTCACATGCTAGCAAAGCTATGCTCAAAATTCTCCAAGCTAGGCTTCAACAGTGCATGAACTGAGAACTTCCAGATGTTCAAGCTAGATTTAGAAAAGACAGAGGAACAAGAGATCAAATTGCCAACATCCACTGGATCATAGAAAAAGCAAGAGAATTCCAGGAAAACATTTGCTTCTTGACTACACTAAAGCCTTTGTGTGGATCAAAACAAACTGTGGAAAATTCTTAAAGAGATGGGAATACCAGATCACCTTGCCTTCCCCTGTATGCAGGTCAAGAAGCAACAATTAGAGCTGGACATGGAACAACAGATTGGTTCCAAATTGGGAAAGGAGTATGTCAAGGTTGTATACTTAATTTATGTGCAGAGTACATCATGAGAAATGCCAGGCTAGATGAAGCACAAGCTGGAATCAAGATTGCTGGAAGAAATATCAATAACCTCAGATATGCAGATGACACCACTCTTATGGCAGAAAGTGAAGAAGAACTAAAGAGCCTCTTGCTGCAGGTGAAAGAGGAGAGTGAAAAAGCTGGCTTAAAATTCAACATTCAAAAAATGAAGATCATGGCATCTGGCCCCATCACTTCATGGCAAATAGATGGGGAAACAATGGAAACAGTGACAAACTTTATTTTCTTGGGCTCCAAAATCACTGTAGATGGTGACTTCAGCCATGAAATTAAAAGATGCTTGCTTCTTGGAAGAAAAGCTATGACAAAGCTAGATAGTGTATTAAAGATCAGAGTCATTACTTTGCCAACAAAGGTCTGTCTAGTCAAAGCTATGATTTTCCCAGTAGTTGTGTATGGATGTGAGAGTTGGACCATAAAGAAGGCTGAGAGCTGAAGAACTGATACTTTTGAACAGTGTTGTTGGAGAAGACTCTTGAGAGTCCCTTGGGTTGCAAGGAGATCCAACCAGTAAATCCTAAAGGAAATCAGCCCTGCATATTCATTGGAAGGACTGATGCTAATGCTGAAACTCCAATACTTTGGCCACCTGGTGTCAAGAACTAACTCATTAGAAAAGACACTGATTCTGGGAAAGATTGAAGACAGGAGGAGAAGGGGATGATAGATGAGAAGTTGGTTGGATGGCATCACCGATTCAATGGACATGAGTTTGAGGAGACTCTGGGAGATGGTGAAGGACAGGGAATCCTGGCGTTCTGCAGTCCATGGGGTTGCAAAGAGTCGGATTCACCTGAGCAACTGAACGGCAGTTATTTAGTATCTGTAGGTCTCTGTTGCTTGGTTCTGTCTCCCTTCCATTCTTGTCTCCAATTTGTGCTTTTTATCCCTAGGCTTCTCCTTGAGAGGACATCTGGGGATTCTTCAGTACTATGCCTGTTGTACTCACAATGTCCAATTCATCCAATTTAAAGACAGGAAGCTCATAGAGAAAACTGGATTATAAAGCAGCAAGGTCAAGCATAATCAGAATGCCCCCCTTTTTTGTGTGATTCTCATGATATTTCAGATTCTCAGGAGAATGAGTTCGTCTTCCTTAGGTCAGGGGCCATTTTTATAGCCAGGGCACACATCTTGGGTAACAAATCACTAAGACCTATAACCATATTCAGTAGTGGCTACTGAGTACTTCAAAGGAATGGAGTCAATGAACAAAGGCGGAGGCGAGACACAAACTCTAATGCCCCTTTGTGGCCCTCCAACTACACTCGCCATGCTAGCCTCACAGAATCTCATGCATAATTCCTTCTTTCCACTCCTAATACAGCTTGCTTATGAAATCCTGAGAGCAGCATCCAAACCAGCATCCTCCCCCAGCACCCCTTGTGGATTAAATGGCATAATGGATGTGAAAGCCCTTTGCAAATTGCAAAGTAGTTTACAAATGTGAGTTATCACATATTATGGGACACTGCTGCCTGCAGAGAGCGGGGCTGAGCTGGGCAGAAAGGCCTAGGGACCCAGCCAAGCTTCCTTTGGCAGGGTTTTTGGATTTCAATGGGGAAAGAAAATGTTTCTTTGGGTTGTTAGCTTGTAATAGCTGGCCTCCCTACTGATTAAATAAACAGCTTCCTAAACATGATTTCAGCTAGAATTACACTGTGCTCCAGGCCTCAAACTGAGTGAAAATGAAATAGGGAAGGCCAAGAGACCTCATTGACCAGAGGGATAGGTAGGCAGGAATTCTATTTATTACCTCTTCCATTCCCCATTAGCCCTTCCCTTCTCCAGGGGCTTCCCTGGTGGCTCAGCTGGTGAAGGATCCACCTGCAATGTGGGAGACCTGGGTTTGATCCCTGGGTTGGGAAGATCCCCTGGAGAAGGGAATGGCTACCCACTCCAGTATTCTGGTCTGGAGAATTCCATGTACAGTCCATGGGTTTGCAAAGAGTCGGACACCACTGAGCGACTTTCACTTTCTTCACTTTCTCCAGGGGTGAATCCTTACAGGACTGGAGACATCTGCTTCATTTCGGTGATTGGCTCAGAGATGGTAGAAACCCAGCTTAAGCCAATCAGGTCAGAGTTGTTTATTTTTTTTAAGTTGTTTGAAACAAATTTATTTTCAAAATAATGCACAAGAGCATAGGTTGAGGCTGTCCTTGGGAGGCCTCCCTCCCTTCCTCTGCCGCCACCTCCCCACCTCTTTGAATGCCAGGGAGAACACAGTTGAAGGAAACATTCAATCACAAACAATGACCAGCTCAAAGACAAAAGGTTTGGCCCAAAACAACTCAACATAATTAATCCAATTACTGTGAAGAGCAGTCACTGAGTAGGATTAAGATATTGTAGACGGGTGGCTCTTCAGTGCACCAGGGGGCCCCGCTTGAGGGAGATGAGGACAGAACACAGGCAGGAGATGTCTTTGGCCTGCTTGCTGGACTTGGGGTTAAGGTCACACAGCCGGGCCACCGGTTCCCACTCAGTGCCTGGGGACAACTCCTCAATGTCATGTGCAAAGACTTCTGCTGCTGCCTTGCTGTTGGCGTTTGTCTTCTGGAGCTGCCAACCTGCCTCACATGCCACTCGTCCAGCTCCTTGATTGTTTTTTCTTTCCACTCTGCTTCCTGCTTCCAAGAATTGGCATCAAGGGCTTCCAAGCATTCCATTTGCTCTTCCCTCCCTTTACGGGATACTTTCAGGCTCTGAGTGCAATAGATCCACTTGTGAATAGCTGTGTAACTGTCTGTCGGGCCAGTAGTCTCTTGGCAGTATTCGCCATTCATCACTCCATCATCAGTATCTGTACCAGCCCCCTTCCCCCTCCTCCCCCGCCCTGGGTCCGGCGGTGCCGCCGTCCAGGATGGTGAAGACCTCGTTGTTCTCGATGCCTGCAATCTCACTCTCCTGTTATGCCAAGAAGGCTGCAGCAGGGTCCTCTTCACTGGCCCCTCGGATCCCCGGGGTGGGACCATCAGAGGGGGTGCTGAACAGATCTTACTCTGCCATGACAGGAGGTTCAATGGCATCAACTTTTCAGAGACACACCAACCGACCAGCACCAAATACCAGTTCAGTTCAGTTCAGTCGCTCAGTCGTGTCTGACTCTTTGCGACCCCGTGGACTGCAGCACGCCAGGCTTCCCTGTCCATCACCAACTCCCAGAGTGTGCTCAAACTCATGTCCATCAAGTCAGTGATGCCATCCAGCCATCTCATCCTGTGTCGTCCCCTTCTCCTCCCACCTTCAATCTTTCCCAGCATCAGGGTCTTTTACAATGAGCCAGTTCTTCCCAACAGGTGGCCAAAGTATTGGCACTTCAGCTTCAGCATCAGTCCTTCCAATGAATATTCAGGACTGATCTCCTTTAGGACTGACTGGATGGATCTCCTTGCAGTCCAAGGGGTTTGCAAGAGCCTTCTCCAACACCACAGTTCAAAAGCATCAATTCTTCGGCACTCAACCTTCTTTATAGTCCAACTCTCACATCCACACTTGACTATGGAAAAACCATAGCTCTGACTAGACGGACCTTTGAAGGCAAAGTAATGTCTCTGCTTTTTAGTAGACTCACCAACTGACCAGCAGACCCCAAGTCCGGCAGTGGCCACTGTGCTTGCGCCTGCTCTCAGAGACAGGCTGGAGGAGGGAGCAGGACCAAGTTTTGTCTTGGCAACACTGGTTGTTTCAGGCCTAATCAAGTTAGTATAATCAGAGTGAAGCCTGGTATTTTGGTTTAATAACTGAGGAGAAGTAAAAATCCCTCTTTTCCTGTGGACAGTTTTGGGTATGCATGTAAAGTCTGGAACTCTCCAGCTATTTTGCATTGTACTCTCTTTTTAAAAATGTTATCAATCAAAGGAGGGACACAAATGAAATGATGTCACCTTTGAAATATGCTTGTAGTCCCTCTCTCGATGGAGATCAGATCCTTTGAAGAGACTTTGAACAGATGACGTAGTTTCCCTGTGTAGTTACATATTACAGTCCATTCAAAAACTCTAATGTAGTGTCTGATTCAAAATTATCTCCCACTTTCAATTTATGCCAGGCCTGTGACTTGAGGACCTCAAGATGAGGATCAGGGGATAGTCTGTTTTTTTATTTGTCTTTTGCCGCTATGTGGGGTTGAGGAAGTGCAAGCAGTCTGCCCCTGGGACATCCCATTCTTTTTATCTTTGTATCTAATCTTCCTGAGACTGGGATAGGGACCAGGAATGATTGAAGAAGGAAGAAGAGTTCATGTTTCACAGTTTCCCACCTGATCATGATGAGGGAGGCCACCAGGGTACCATTATTTGGTCTGTTTTATCCTGTTGGCTACTGGGGTCCTCTGCTGACATGCTAGGGCTGCTGTGTATGGTGGGGTGATTTTCTTAGCAGAGTTTAGTATTGCTTAGGTCCTTTTATCTCTGAAGAATTAAATAATCAAAAGCAAATAATTATGGTATAGCCACTATGGAAAGCACTATGGAAGTTCTTCAAAAACTCAAAAACATTTGATCAAGGCAACCTGCCTTTGGGTATATTAGAAATACCATCTTGAAGATATCTTGGTACCACCATGCTCATTGCAATGTTATTCACAATAGCCAAGATATGGAGACAATCTAAGTGTACATCCACAGATGAACAGATAAAGAAAATATAACACACACAGGGATATTACTCAGCCACAAAAAGAAGGAAATGCCACCATTTGCAACAAGGTTGTACCTTGAGAGCATTATGCTATGTAAAAAAAGTCAGACAGAGAAGAACATAGAATGTATGATCTTACTTTTAAGCAGAATCTTTAAAAAATGAATTCCTAGAAACAGAAAACAGATTGGTATTTGGCAAGGGCAGAGGGTGAAAGATGTGGTAAATGAGTGAAGGGAGCCAAAAAGTACAAACTTCAAGCTACGAGATAAATAAGTTCTGGGGATATAATATACACCGTGGTGACTACAGTTAACAATACTCTATTGTAGATTTGAAAATGGCTAAGAGAGTAGATCTTTAAAGTTCTCATCACAAGAAAAAAAATCTATGTGAGATAATGAATGTTAGTTAACCTTATTGTGGTAATCATATCAAAATATGTACATTTATCAAATGATTACATTGTATACTTTAAACTTACACAATATTATATATCAATTATATCTCCATAAAACTGGAGAGAAAGTAAATAATTAATGCATAAGATGAGAATTTAGAAGAATATTCATATAACCATGAGTTGGATAAAGACTTTCCAAGCATTACAGCAAAATCAAAAATCATGGAGGAAAAGATTAATAGACCTGGTGACATAAAAGTTTAACATTGTAATTTATTAAACAATACCATGATCAAAATTAAAATCAAAGTGCACAGATGGAGGTGGGGCAGGGGTCTGCACCATACATAACAGATACAGAACTAATATCCTCAGTGTTCAAAATCCTCTTACCAATCAATAAGAAATCAATAAATAGTCAAGTCTGGTTTGAAAAGGAAGCAAGCCACAAAAGTAAAAACCCAACAATGAATAAGTGAAAAATATATTCAGCTTCACTAGTCATCAAAGAAAAACAACACTCCACAATTAAATACTGGGGTAGAAATTTTGCATCAAGTGTTTTTCCTCAAATGGCTAGCTGGCTGCCCTAACACTATTGATTAATTTATGTATTGCCTCACTCAGGTGAAAGGGCTCGTTGTCAAAGAGTGTTTTAATATTGTTTATTTATCTGATTTTGGCTGTGCTGGGTCTTTGTTGCTGTGTGGGTTTTGATGGTGCATGGACTTCTCATTGAGGTGCTTCTTTTGCTGCAGAGCGTGGGCTGTAGGGCACATGGGATTCGTTGTTATGGAACTTGGGCTCAGCAATTATGTGGTTCTCGGGCTCTGGAACACAGTGTCAATAGTTGTGGTGGCTTTTGCCGCGTGGCATATGGGATCTTCCTGGATGGGGGATTGAACCCATGTCTCCTGCATTGTCATGAGGCTTCTTTACCACTGACTCACCAGGGAAACCCTGTCATACAGTGTTTTAATTGATCTCTTCACAGAAGGGCTGCCCTTTGCCAGAAATAGGAAAGAGACATGGGTTCTAGGAGGGATTCACCTTTACAAATATGTAGCCTGGAGTGTGTAACAGAGCCTGATATGTTCTGGGAAGAGCTGGAGGTTTTGTGAGGCTGCAGTGGAGACCACGTGATGGGAGCTGGAAGAATGGCAGGTAAGCCTGGAAGTGTATTATGGGGCCACCTATTGGATTCTTGAAGGCCATGCTTTCGTTTCTTGGCTTTGTCTCTAGGAAGGGGAAGGTCATGAGAGGTCTTTGGACAATGAGGTTGCTGTTCCCAGCAACAAAAGTGGGAGGACTTCTGAAGAATTGCCATGTAAGAGTCCATTTGCAACACCAATCAAAGCATTCCTTTTCTAAGCAAATCAAACGTATCTTCCTCCTTCCTCCTCCATTAGCTCCACCCCTTGTGGAGCAGAGCCTAGATCAGCAAGACTGGAGAGGGATGGATGCATAGAGCAGGCAGGAGAAAGGGTACCTAAGTTGTTATTCTCCCTATAAGTAGCTAGCCTGCCAGAGAAGAGGGAAAAATTATGATCCATGCACTGGACTAAACATTTAAACCACTGTAATCAGGTTGTTTGGGTAATCAGATTGATTGAAGGAATTTTATTATCTAAGAATGACCAGAAAAAATCTTGGAGCCCATCCTGAATTTCTTCCAGGGGAAGGAAGAGAACTCACCTTAAAAGATAGATTTAAAGGGATGCCACCAATAAAACTAAATTTGCATGTTGCTGTTATCCTCTGGATCAAGGAGAGGGTGGGATGTATGGAGAGAGTAACGCGGAAACTTATATTACCATATGTAAAATAGATAGCCACTGGGAATTTGCATACGACTCAGGGGGCCCAAACAGGGGCTCTGTAACAACACAGAGGGTGGGATGGGGCGGGAAACGGGAGGGAGGTTCTAGAGGGGGTGGACATACGTATACCTATGGCTGATTCAAGCTGATGTTTGGCAGAAACCAACACAAGTCTGTAAAGCATTTATCCCTCAATTAAAAAATAAATACATTTTTTAAAATAAAAAAGGGACACCACCAATAAAACTATACTTGCATGCTGCTGTTATCCTCTGAATCAAGCTTGTTTCATAAATTGGAGGCTATTATTAACAGCAAGCTTGTGTCTGCTCTGGCCAAGTGATTCACATTTGTGATCTCCTCTAATCCTCAGCATACCCTGTGAAATGTGCATTTGTAGCCTCATTTTGCAGATAAGCATTCAGAGGTTCAGAGAAGTTAAGCACCATGCCCAGCTAGCATTTTCCAGATATAGGATTTAAATTCAGATCATATTGACTGTACTTTTGACATTGTCCTCTCATCAAATTGGCCCTACCTCATTGCATGGCTGGAGGGGGATGCACTCCTTGTAACGGGACAGAGAATGATGAAGCCTCAAGTGCTCGCGGTCTTTCATCTTCCCCTGCCGCTAGAGAGAGCGGTGGGACCCTGCCTTCTCTCATCTTTGCCTCCTGATTTAACTTCTATCATTCATGGTCAGAGTAGGGACAGGAACACAGAATATGGATGGGGAGGAAGAGACACAAGGGAGACAGAATAGAGAGGAAGGGGCAGAGGGTGGTGCTTTTTGGAGAAACTGGGAGCTGGAAGCTGGGGAGTGGGCTGCAGAATGTGGGAACAGAGAGGGACCTTTGAAAGATGCTGCTGCACATGCCCCGGAGAAACACGTTTAAAGGACTTGGGTTATAATCAGAATGGCTTTAGGTTGTTGGACTGTGTCTGTGAGACTGAAACCCTGCTTAGAGACAGGACACATGGGTCACAGCTTCACAAACATTTCATCAGCAAGAAATAAGACCATGTGGGAAAATAATCATGTCTCTTTGCAGCTGAACCGAAATAGACACCATAGTAATAACTTTAACTTAGATGCTTTCTTTTATTCCTCATGCAAAGGTGAGATAAATGACTTTATACTCATTTTGTTAAATAATTAATGAAGTGTTAGCTGTTCAGTCATGAGTGACTAAGGGGTGGGGACAAAACCATTGGTGGCTTTTCTGCAATGTCATAGGGAGATTTCTTCATACACAATAATTGGGCTTCCCTAGTGGCTCAGACAGGAAAGAGTTTGCCTGCAATGCAGGAGACTCAGGTTTGATCCCTGGGTTGGTTGGGAAGATCCCCAGAAGAAGGGAATGCCTACCCACTCCAGTATTCTTGCCTGGGAAATCCCATGGACAGAGGAGCCTGGTGGACTACTGTCCATGGAGTTGCAAAGAGTAGGACACAACTGAGTGACTTTCACTTTCGATGTTGATAATAACCGCTGCTGTTTACTGGGCCCTTTGAGTGCACTTTGTATACTGCATCCTTCTTGGCGCAGCACGTGTATTATCTCATTCAACAGACCCTGAAACTTTCTAAACGAGACATTGCTCGTCTTCCTTCTGTGCTGATGAGAACACTGAGATTCCAAGATATACTCATTAAGTGCATGAGTTTCCTGGGGGTGGGGCAACCAAGGACCACAGATTGGTGGCTTACCAATAGAAATGTATCGTCTCATGGTTCTGGAGGTTAGAAGTTTGAAATCAGGGCTGTTTCTTTCTGAGAGCTGTGACAGAGAATCTTCTCCCTCCTTCTCACCTAGCTCCTAGTCACCTCTGGATTCCCTTGGTTATAGATAACTTTCACTCTGTCTTCACGTGATCTTCCCTGTGTACCTATCTGTGTCCAAATTCCCCCTTTTTATGATGCCAGCCATATTGGATTAGCACCTTTCCTCAAACCTTATCTTGATCTGAACTTGACTGTCTGCAAAAGATGCTATTTCTAAATAAGCTCATACGCTTAGGTAATGGGGTTAGGACTTTATCTTTTTTGGAGGAAAGAGGGGACACCATAAAAGTAAATAACCTGCTTGTGGCACCAGAATAACACGTTATAGTGAAAATGAACAGCACTGGATTCAAAGTGTGGTTCCCACAACGTATCAGCTGTGTGACCTTTTGTCCATGACTTCATCTATGTATTTCTGCCTCATCTGTTGAATGAGAATAATAAGATTTATTTATAGGATTGTTGCCAGAATCAAGTAAGACAAATAGTGTAAAGTGACAAGCACAAAGCTAATGTCTAATAGTTCTATTATTCTAAGCTCTGTATTTCCATTTGAAAATCTCTAGGCTGTCATGTGCCACAGCCTCCTTCCTTTAAGGAGGAGTCAAGGAAGAAGAGAAGGATCAGCCAACCAACTCCGGAAAAAACCACTCCATGTAAATTTAACCTCAGCCACTGATTCTCTTGCAAAAGAGAATTTTCCAAAGGGCTGAAATTGCAAAACTAGTTTCCATATTAACTTATGAAATGAAATGAGAACTTAGGAGTGCTGAGAGGGTGACTTAACAATAACCATGAAGTGTATGAGAGGTAATTTTATGCAGGCAGGAAGCCAAACCTTTTCCACTTTTACTGGGGATAAGATAGAGCAAAACGGGCTCATCTTTTTGCAGTGGAAATTTAAATAATACAGGCCTTGCTTATAGGGTGATAGCAGGCTTGGCCTTGGGCGACCCCGGGAGTGAAATGAAATTGGTTATTCATGTCATTTCACCTTTCCCTTCAGCTATTGTCAAAACCCCACTTTTCTCAAGCTTCCCGCTAGCATTGCCAACTTCAAGCAGAGTGAAATAGACCATCCCTTCCAATTAGCATTCATTCAGCCATGTGTTCACAAATATATACTGAATACCCACTGTGTTGGGGTAGGCTAGCTGTGCCACCAAACAGTTCCAAAATCTCAGTGGCCTCATCCAATACAAATTTACTTCTTTTTCAATGAATGTCCAACATGAATTATCCCCTGATGAAACTGCTCCTCAAGGCAGTTCTCCAGGTAGCAAATTCAAGGACCCCAAATCCTTCCATCCTTTAGGCCCTCAGAATATCTCATGAAGACAGAAGATGAGAAAGCAGAAAGGATTGTGTTTGAGAGGGTCTAGTGGACCAGGCCTGAAGGTGGTGACATCCCTTTTGACCACATCCTGTTGGTCAGAACTCAATCACATGACCTCACCTAACTGCAAAGGAGGCTGGGAAATGTAGTTTTCCTAAGAAAAAAGAGAAAAAGGTAAAATGCTAGCCAGTTTCTGTGGCACATGCATTTTGGGAAATAGTTGCTGTCTCAGGTCTATTTCTTGTTGTCCTTTGTACACTTGTTTAACAAATGTTCATTTATAGACATGCTGAGCCAAGTCACGTGGTGGGGACTGATTCATATCAGCTGAGCCCTGTTACTGACTTATCACATTATACTGCATTTGCTTTTCCACACTTATGCAGAGGTCACCTTAGGTGTCATAAATATTCCACTGTATTTGCAGTAGATGCTTCCCCTTATCCTTTCGATGTGCATCTTGCAGCTGCCTAAAGGCTTTCTCTTGTTACTGGGTCTCAGGAAATGAAACCCTCTAGGATTAGCCCTCATCCAAAGCATGATAGGAGTTGGGGTGTAATACCTTAGCCTGCCTGTCTTGGGGCAGGGTCTGAGCTGTGTCCGTCTGGCCTCCTGGAGCTTCCCTGACTTGACAAGTGCTAGCTGGCTCCACAATACACTCTGATTGCCTGCTCTCCTGTTCTAGTCTCCCTTTTTTACTGCCATACCAGTATTTCCCTTAACCTTCCAAATTACTGACTCGTACCCAAATCCTTAACCCAGGGCCTGCATCTGCGGGAACCAAAACTAAGATGCTGTCTTTGCACTCATGGTGTTTGCTCCTTCAGTGGGGGGACTCTTTTATTAATCCTTGTTTGTCTAGAGCATAGAGTAGCTGATCATTTGTTCTTCTAAAAAGCACGGTAAGTAGCTGGCCTGAACCAGGTCTTGTGTTTGGTGATGGTGACGGAAGGAATCACTGGGTGGAAAAAGTTGTGCTGCTTCTGCAGGTGACAAGTTTAGGTTCTGGCATGTTGACCTTGAAGTGCTGGTGAGAGCTAGTCTCAGAGCTCCTTGGTATGGATGCTTGATACACATCCACTGCCTCCTTTTTAAAAAAATTTCCTCCTGCATTTCTTGCAAGACTCTCAAACCTTGAAAATCTAGAAGTAGAGCTACCACAAAATCCTTGCAATCCTGTTCCTGGGCATATATCTAGAGGAAATAATTTGAATAGATATGTGCGCTCTAATGTTCATAGCAGCACTATTTACAATAGCCAAGACTTGAAAGCAACCTAAGTGTCCAATATGGAAGCAACCTAAGAGGAATGGATAAAGATGATGTGGCACATATATACAATGGAATAATACTTAGCCATAAAAAGGAGGAGATAATGTCATTTACATTAACACAGATGCAACTAGAGATTATCATACTGAGTGAAGTCAGGCAGAGAAAGAAAAATATTATATATATCACATATAGGTGGAATCTGAAAAAAGGATACACATGAACTTATTTACAAAACAGAAATAGACTGACAAACATAGGAAATAAACTTATGGTTACCATAGGGGAGATGCAGAGAGGGATAAATTAAGAAAAAAACGTGAGAATTTCAGACCTCAATTCTTAATCTTGCTCCCTCACCTCCTTCAGTCTTAATTCAGAAAGAACCTTCTCAGCAAGGCCCGCACTGATGACCATTTTTAAAGTCATCACTCTCCCCTCAAAATTCCCTGTTTCCCTTCCCTGAGAAGCACTTATCACCATCCAACTATAGATTTAACTTCAGTTTACTCTTTGGTCTACCTTTTGCCTCTAGAATTTAAGATTCACAAAAGCAGGTACCTCCACAAGGGCTGCTTCATTCACTAGCATCTCCACATTGTCAGTCCCATGAACAGCTCTCAAACATTCACTTGTTAAACGACTGAATGAATTTGCTGAATACTTCAAAGTAAACAGTTTTAGTGAACAACTAGAAAAATGAGGCTGGAGCCTGGAAGAGAGATGCCAGCTAAAGACTGACAGTGCTATATATGTGGAAATGAAAATTGGAACATGGGCAGTGATAAGAGTCCCTGCAAAAGAGAGGGGTTAAATAAGTTCATTTGTATCTTTTTTTTTTTTTTTAGATTTCACACAGAAGGGATGTCATATGATATTTGTCTTTCTCTGTGTGACTTACCTCACTCAGTATGACAATCTTTAAGTCCATTCATATTGCTGCAAATGGCATTATTTCCTTCTTCTTTATGGCTGAGTAACAGACTCACAGACGTAGAAAACAAACTTATGGTTATCAAAGGAGAAAGGTGGAAGGGGAGAGATAAATTAGGAACTTGGGAGTAACATTCACACACTGCTGTATATAAAACAGATACCCAACCAGAACCTACTCTATAGCACAGGGAACTACAGTCAGTATTTTGTAATAACCTACATAGGAAAAGAATCTGATAAAGAAGCTGGTAAAGGATCTGATAGATAACATTCATATATATATATGTATATACACACATTCTTATACATATTTGTATACATATATATATATATATACATTCTTATACATACATATATATATATACACACACACACACAAATATATATATAACTGAATCACTTTGCTATACACCTGAAAATAACACAACATTGTAAATCAACTATACTTCAGTAAAAATTACATTGAAAAAAGAAGACAGAGGGTAGAAGAAAGAAAGGTGGTATTAAGGATGAATCTCAGGAAGTTCCTGTAGGGGGTCAGATGGGGTGGGAGAGAAGAGCAGAGGGAGGAGCTAGTCAAGAACTGAATGGTTCTGGAAAAGGGGATGGCCAGGATCTAGGCAGAATCTGCAAATTGAAGAGAAATATACACATGCTCAAGATTTTCATCAGTTTTTTTTTTTTTTCATTTCCCTCTAATTAGTCAACAACTTTTGTCCATGCCATTCTTTTACAATTAGACATTCTACCGAAACATTTTATCTTTGTTCTTTTTAATGATGAGATCTCTAGAAATATTTATTTGATACACAATTTGTTTAAAAAGTTAAACTCCTTAAAAATTATCTCTCATCTAGCAACATAACAGAACTAGTATTTAAACTTAAATGCATTCCTCTTTTCTACAGTGGGAATGTGTATCCAACGTGCGCTTGCCTGACGATCTGCTTGTGAATTTCCACTCAGCCATTATGCAATCTTTTTTATTTTTTCTTTTCTAAAAATGAGCCCATGTTTCTGAAAAAAGCTGCAATAGTCATCTTCAGCAATTATAAAAATTTCCCGGGATTAAGACATTCATTTCTACATCTGGCAAGGAGAAAACAGCAGGAAGTCACATGTGCTTTGATGGCGGGGACACCACAGTCTTTTGGTATAACCACAGATTTTGGACTTTCGTTTTTGTCTTAGTGGCATGTGATCTGTATGGGCAAGCTTGAGTATTTGGCTGGCTAGATGGGGTGCTAAGGAATGGAGCTTCCAGAACAGTGGCTGTTAAACAAAGACATGGTTCTTTGACTTCAGAATATATTACATAATATTTCAGAACTTTTTTTCAAGTAATTTTAGAATTTGAGAACAGGGAAAAATTCTTAATGTTCTCCAGCCCCTTCATTTGGGTTAATTGATTTATTTTTAGACTTGGTTTAGCAAGATAGTTAAAAGCTTTCAGTGTAGTTGAAGACAGACGTGGGCACTAATCTTTGCTCCGCAAGTGACTAATTGCAACTCTTAGGCAAGCCATTCAAGCTCTGAGTTTTCTGATCTATAAAATGGGAATATTGAAAACACTGAGGATGTAAGGTTATTACAAGGATTAAGTAGGTAACAGAGTGCCCAGGACACAGTGTGAATTTGGAAAAGCTCAACTATTATTGTTGGAAATAATCTGTTTTTGGAGCAGTCAGCACTTGTTTTTAAATGTAGTGATAAGATAAACAGCCAGTCCAGGTTGGATGCATGAGACAATTGCTCAGGGCTGGTGCACTGGGAAGACCCAGAGGGATGGGACGGGGAGGGAGGTGGGAGGGGGTTCAGGATGGGGAACACATGTACACCCATGGCTGATTCATGTCAATGTATGGCAAAAACCACTACAGTATTGTAAAGTAATTAGCCTCCAACTAATAAAAATAAATGGAAAAAAAAATAAATGTAGTGAAAGTCATTTTGTTCTAGTGACAAGGACATTTAAGCAATCACTTTTATTTCTGGCAATAGACAAAGATCAAGCTACTGACCAGAAGTGGCAAAAGTTTCTTGAATGAGGACTGTTTATTGGCAAACAGTGTAAATCCACACTCTCTCAACTCTGCTCTGTTTATGCTGGAAATGTAGATACTGTGGGATTCCCCTATACAAACAACTATTTCAGAATAAATCATAAAGAGAATTACCTGTGTTAGTCTTTTCCTAGAATTCTTCCTCAGGCATGATTTGTTTTGATTCAAGGGGATAGAAACCTTTGATACATCCCACAAAAGCAGTAGACATTTATTTCCTACTTACCCAGAAACAATTTTTGATTTATTACCAGGAGTCCAGGAAAACTACAACATTCTGTAAAATCTTCCTCAGTAGTCGCTTGTTTGTGTGTCAGGGCCTGGGGGATGGTCCTTCTACTTTTTAGCTGACAGTTTTGCTCAGCTTTGCAATAAAAATCTCCTGGGAGATTTAGCACTTTGGGCTGTGAATTAGAACTTAGCAAGTTCAAGGCTGGTTTTGACATCACGGTCCCATCTATTATCAAGAAGTATATTGTCCAGAAGTACGCTCTCCAAAATTTTTCCTTGGACACACCAATTTGCAAAAAACACTTTGAACATGTATCTTCAATAATAATTTCTATTTTTGATTTCTAAATTATATTTTGTACTTCTACATTAACATATTATAAAATATGCATAAGAAATACAAAGCATTTTAAATTAAAATAAGCATTTTGTAAGAATAATTTTAAACTTTTCTTCTCACATCTGATTTATGTTACACATGGCTAAGGGTGATGGATTCCCCCAGCTCTATAAGAGGAGACAGGACTGGAAACAAAACATTGCACACACTGTAATAGGTGTCTGGAAGGTAGGCAGATATAAGCAGGTGATGATCATTAAGTCAGGTTGTGAAGGATGAATGGTATTCCAGATAAAGAAATTCTAGACAGAAATAGCAGAAATAAAAGTGTGTAGGGTTGCAGAATCTTGCCAGGGTGAAGTCAGCTGAGGGAGACAGGGGGTCAGTTATATCTGAATGACAGTGCTTAAAGGAGAGAGAATGAAGAATAGAGGTCCGCAAAGGAACATAGAACCATGTTAAATGGGACCTTGAATGCCATTCCAAGGAGGAATTTTACCTTGTGGAAGAGATAAGGTCAAAGGCTGCTCTGGGGGTTAGGCGGAAGGTAAGTTGGAGGAGGAGACACTAATGGGGTATATTATTAGTAGAGGCCTTACAAATCACTATGAAAAGAAGAGAAGGGAAAAACAAAGGAGAAAAGGAAAGATATACCCATTTGAATGCAGAGTTCCAAAGAACAGCAAGGAGAGATAAGAAAGCCTTCCTCAGCGATCAGTGCAAAGAAATAGAGGAAAACAACAGAATGGGAAAGACTGGAGATCTCTTCAAGAAAGTTAAGATACCAAGGGAACATTTCATGCAAAGATGGGCTCAATAAAGGACAGAAATGTTATGGACCTAACAGAGGTAGAAGATATTAAGAAGAGGAGGCAAGAATACACAGAAGAACTGTGCAAAAAAGATCTTCACAACCCAGATAATCACGATGGTGTGATCACTCACCTAGAGCCAGACATCCTGGAATGTGAAGTCAAGTGGGCCTTA
The DNA here is from genome assembly GCF_033118175.1 of Dama dama. Classification (NCBI taxonomy): domain Eukaryota; kingdom Metazoa; phylum Chordata; class Mammalia; order Artiodactyla; family Cervidae; genus Dama; species Dama dama. The sequence goes on from NC_083692.1 coordinate 94,810,730, forward strand.
GGAAGCATCAAACAAAGCTAATGGAGGTGATAGAATTCCAGCTGAGCTATTTCAAATCCTCAAAGATGATGCTGTGAAAGTGCTACACTCAATATGCCGGTGAATTTGGAAAACTCAGTGGTCGCCACAGGACTGGAAAAGGTCAGTTTTCGTTCCAATCCCAAAGAAAGGCAACGCCAAAGAAAGCTCAAACTACTGCACAATTGTACTCATCTCACATGCTAGTAAAGTAATGCTCAAAATTCTCCAAGCCAGGCTTTAGCAATACATGAAGCGTGAATTTCCAGATATTCAAGCTGGTTTTAGAAAAGGCAGAGGAACCAGAGATCAAATTGCCAACATCCGTTGGATCGTCAAAAAAGAGAGTTCCAGAAAAACATCTATTTCTGCTTTATTGACTATGCCAAAGCCTTTGACTGTGTGTATCATAATAAACTGTGGAAAATTCTGAAAGAGAAGGGAATACCAGACCACCTGACCTGCCTCTTGAGAAACCTATATGCAGGTCAGGAAGCAATGGTTAGAACTGGACATGGAACAACAGACTGGTTCCAAATAGGAAAAGGAGTATGTCAAGGCTGTATATTGTCACCCTGCTTATTTAATTTACATGCAGAGTACATCATGAGAAACACGGGACTGGATGAAGCACAAACTGGAATCAAGATGGCTGGGAGAAATATCAATAACTTCAGATACGCAGATGACACCACCCTTAGGGCAGAAAGTGAAGAAGAACTAAAGAGCCTCTTGATGAAAGTGAAAGAGGAGAGTGAAAAAGTTGGCTTAAGGCTCAACATTTAGAAAACTAAGATCATGGCATCTGGTCCCATCACTTCATGGCAAATAGATGGGGAAACAGTGGAAACAGTGGCAGACTTTATTTTCTTGGGCTCCAAAATCACTGCAGATGGTGATTGCAGCCATGAAATTAAAAGGCACTTACTCCTTGGAAGGAAAATTACGACCAACCTGGATAGCATATTAAAAAGCAGAGACATTACTTTGCCAACAAAGGTCCATGTAGTCAAGTAATTGTTTTTCCAGTAGTCTTGCATGGATGTGAGAGTTGGACTATAAAGAAAGCTGAGTGCTGAAGAATTAATGCTTTTGAACTGTGGTGTTGGAGAAGACTCTTGAGAGTCCCTTGGACCAGTTCATCCTAAAGGAGATTAGTCCTGGGTGTTCATTGGAAGGACTGATGTTGAAGCTGAAACTCCAATACTTTGGCCACCTGATGCGAAGAACTGACTCAATGGAAAAGACCCTGATGCTGGGAAAGATTGAGGGCAGGAGGATAAGGGGACAACAGAGGATGAGATGGATGGATGGCATCACCGACTCAATGGACTTGAGTTTGGGTGAGCTCTGGGAGTTTGTGATGAACAGGCAGGCCTGGTGTGCTGCAGTCCATGGGGTCGCAAAGAGTCAGACATGACTGAGCAACTGAATTGAACTAAGATAAGTCAGGGAAGAGATGACAGGGGTAGAAACCAAGGAGAATAGTAGTAGTGATGGAGGAGAGGCGATGGTTTGGAAAGTCTAAAATGGAGAAGTTAAGATTCTACAAGTTTGGAGTGGGGATAGAGCTTAGGGTGATAGATAAGTGTCTGGATATATTACAGAACCATTTTGAGGCCCTTCTGGGAATAAATGTTTGGTTCTGTGGAGAATTCCCTTGAGTAACAAAGTCAATCTCCTGTTTACAAACTTTTGTTAGCTTCTCACTTATAGTTTATTACTTTCATGACATTCATGATCTCTTACATTCTTTACCTCTCTCTGTATTCACATCTTTTTCCAAGTGACTGCTCAGTTCCTCCTAATAAAGAGGCTATTTTCTTACCTCTTGATTCTGACCTGTACCACCTGCATTGCCTTGCCCAGTAACTTGAGATGGGAGTGACAGTGCAGCCTGGGATGCCGTTCCCTGCTCACTTGTGCTCCTGCCATCATCGTAAAGAGGACTAGCCTAGGTGGTCCTTGGGTTAGGAGACCACCCCAGGTAAGGTGCTCCAGCCAAGCTCACTCTGGAGAGGAGCCTCTAGCTGACCTGCAAGCATAGGAGAGAGCATAGCAAAGATCAGCTGAGCACAGCCACAGTAACTGAACACAGCTTAGATCAGTTACTCCTACCTGACCTGTAACATGTGACGTATAACTGATCATTGCTTTAAGTCAATGAGATGTGGGGTGATTTGTTATGCAGCAATGCTGTTGTTTTCTGTCACTCAATCACGTCCCACTCTTTGCGACTCCATGGACTGCAGCACACTAGGCTTCCCTGCCCTTCACCATCTCCTGGAGCTTGCTCAAACTCATGTCCATTGTGTTGGTGATGCCATTCAACCATCGCTTCCTTTGTTGTCCCTTTCTCCTCCTGCCCTCAATCTTTCCCAGCATCAGGGCCTTTTCTAATGAGCCTGCTTTTCACATCAGGTGGCCAAAGTGTTGGAACTTATGCAGCAATAGCTTGCTGATATTTCATTGCTCCTTAGATAAAGCTTTTAACTCCTCACTATGACCTAAAATATCCTAATGGATATACCTCCTTTTGAACTTTATCTCTTACATGTTCTCCTTAGGGTCTTAAGCGCCAGCCACACTAGTCTTTCAATTCCCCAACATATCACATCCTCCCCGTGCCAGGGTTTTGTAGGTCCCTTTGTTTGAAGTACTTTCCAGCTTTTTCCGCCCTAGTCTGGTTCCCACAGTTAGTAGCTATTCATTGTCCCAAATACAGTTCAAAATTAGTTTCCTCAGGGAACTATTCTCTGATATTTATGCTAAAGTTAACATTTCCCAATCTTAACACTCTGTACCTTTTATTTATAACCTTTATCACAATTATAACTTAACGATTGCCTACACAGTTAGTTATAAGCTCTGTGAGGGTAAGGACTGTGCCCATCTTTGCTTTCTAAGACAGTCATTGGAGATAAAAATAAATAAAATGAAAGAGTGAATGAATGCATGAATGAATGCTACAATGGATAGAGGATTCCTGAAGTTCTGGTCCCTGATCTATGAAGTTCCTGAAATAATAAACTCAGGGACACATGTTCAGTTTTTTTGCCTCTGCTGAGGAGGAAAGGATACAGGGAATCTGCCTGAGTGGATACACCCGCCAAAGAAACTTCACAGCTGTCATAGTGTTTCCACCATCAAAACAGGGACTGAAGGAACCACAAGCAAAGAGAACCAGTGCCAGCTTCTGGGGGAACTGCAAGGATCAAATTTGGGTAAAGATTCTTACAATCTTCTCTGCCTGAACCTGCAGTTGCTTGTAGGCACAAAATGTTTTGCTCAAATAATTCCGCCCACAATTAACCAAATGAGTGCACTGGGGGTGCTGTGCTGTGCTGTATTTAACTCAGTCTATCAAATCCTATGTTTTGCTATGACTTCTCTTTCTCTCAGAATTGTTGCTGTCAGGTTATCGTTTTGAATAAAGAAACTTGCAATTTCTGAAAGCCTGAAAAGTTCTTTCAGTAGTTGGGTAACTATAGTGTCACTTTCTTCAATGCCAACAACGGGGGTTGCAGAGCAAGTGCTGGGCTGGGACCACCTCAGTTCATCCACTTTATTCATTTTGTCTTTCATTCTTTCTCTCAACAAGTATTTTTTAAAAATAATTTATTTATTTTAATTGAAGGCTAATTACTTTACAATATTGTAGTGTTTTTTTTTTTTTTTTGCCATACATTGATATGAATCAGCCATGGGTGCACATGTGCCCCTGTCTCATACATTGAACCTGGACCGGTGACCTGCTTCACATATGATAATATACACGTTTCAACTCTACCCTCTCAAATCATCCTACCCTCGCCTTCTACCACAGAGTCCAAAGACTGTTCTTTACATCTGTGTCTCTTTTGCTGTCTCACATATAGGGTCATCATTACCATCTTTCTAAATTTCATATATATACATTAGTATACTGTATTGGTGTTTTTCTGTCTGGCTTACTTCACTCTGTATAATAGGCTCCAGTTTCCTCCATCTCATTAGAACTGATTCAAATGTATTCTTTTTAATTGCTGAGTAATATTCCATTGTGTATATGTACTACAGCTTTCTTATCCATTTGTCTGCTGATGGGCATCTAGGTTGCTTCCATGTCCTGGCACTGTAAACAGTGCTGCAATGAACACTGGGGTGCACGTGTCTCTTTCAGATCTGGTTTCCTCAGTGTGTATGCCCAGCAGTGGGATTGCTGGGTCGTATCACAGTTCTATTTCCAGTTTTTAAAGGAATCTCTACACTAATCTCCATAGTGGCTGTACTAGTTTGCATTCCCACCAACTTTTTCTCTGCACCCTGTCCAGCATTTATTGTTTGTAGACTTTTTGATAGCAGCCATTCTGACTGGCATGAGATGGTACCTCATTGTGGTTTTGATTTGCATTTCTCTGATAATGAGTGATGTTGAGTATCTTTTCATGTGTTTGTTAGCCATCTGGATGTCTTCTTTGGAGAAATGTTTGTTTAATTCTTTGGCCCATTTTTTGATTGCATTGTTATTTTTCTGGAATTGAGCTGCAGGAGCTGCTTGTATATTTTTAGATTAATTCTTTGTCAGTTGCTTCATTTGCTATTATTTTCTCCCATTCTGAAGGCTGTCTTTTCACCTTGCTTATAGTTTCCTTTGTTGGGCAAAAGCTTTTAAGTTTAATGAGGTCCCATTTGTTTATTTTTGCTTTTATTTCCAAGCAAAAATAGGCAGGTGGGTCAGAGAGAATCCTGCTGTGATTTATGACAGAAAGTGTTTTGCCTATGTTTTCCTCTAGGAGTTTTATAGTTTCTTGTCTTACATTTATATCTTTAATCCATTTTGAGTTTATTTTTGTGTATTAGAAAGTTTATTTTGTGTATTTTTGGTATTAGAAAGTGTTCTAGTTTCATTGTTTTACAAGTGCTTGACCAGTTTTCCCAGCACCACTTGTTAAAGAGATTGTCTTTTCTCCATTGTATATTCTTACCTCCTTTGTCAGAGATAAGATGTCCATAGGTGTGTGGATTTATCTCTGGGTTTTCTATTTTGTCCCATTGACTATATTTCGGTCTTTGTGCCAGTACCATACTGTCTTGATGACTGTAGCTTTGTAGTATAGTCTGAAGTCAGGCAACTTGATTCCTCCAGTTCCATTCTTCTTTCTCAAGATTGTTTTGGCTATTCGAGGCTTTTTGTATTTCCATACAAATTGTGAAATTATTTGTCATAGTTCTCTGAAAAATACCATTGGTAGCTTGAAGGGGATTGCATTGAATCTATAGATTGCTTTGGATACTATACTCATTTTCACTATATTGATCTTTTTGATCCATGAACACGGTATATTTACCCATCAATTTGTGTCATCTTTGATTTCTTTCATCAGTGTTTTATAGTTTTCTATATATAGATCTTTTGTTTCTTTAGGTAGATTTATTCCTAAGTATTTTATTCTTTTCATTGCAATGGGGAATAAAATAGTTTCTTTAATTTTTCTTTCTGTTTTCTCATTGTTAGCATATAGGAATGCAAGGGATTTCTGTGTGTTAATTTTATATCCTGCAACTTTACTATATTCATTGATTAGCTCCAGTAATTTTCTGGTGGAGTCTTTAGGGTTTTCTATGTAAAGGATCTTGTCATCTGAAAACAGTGAGAGTTTTACTTCTTTTCCAATCTAGATCCCTTTTATTTCTTTTTCTTCTTTGATTGTTGTGGCTAAAACTTCCAAAACCGTGTTGAGTAGTAGTGGTGAGAGTGGGCACCCTTGTCTTATTCCTGACTTTAGGGGAAATGCTTTCAATTTTTCACCATTGAAGATAATGTTTGCTGAGGGTTTATCATATATGGCTTTTATTATGTTGAAGTATGTTCCTTCTATTCCTGCTTTCTGGAGGGTTTTAATCATAAATAGATGTTGAATTTTGTCAAAGGCTTTCTCTGCATCTATTGAGATATTCATATGGTTTTTATCTTTCAATTTGTTAATGTGGTGTATCACATTGACTGATTATATCACATTGATTGATTTGTGGATATTAAAGAATCCTTGCATCCCTGGGATAAAGCCCACTTGGTCATGATGTATGATCTTTTTAATATGTTGTTGGATTCTGTTTGCTAAAATTTTGTTAAGGATTTTTGTATCTATGTTCATCAGTGATATTGGCCTGTAGTTTTCTTTTTCTGTGGCATCTTTGTCTGGTTTTGGTATTAGGGTGATGGTGGTCTCACAGAATGAGTTTGGAAGTTTACCTTCCTCTGCAATTTTCTGGAAGAGTTTGAGTAGGATAGGTGTTAGCTTTCCTCTAACTTTTTGGTAGAATTCAGCTGTGAAGCCATCTGGTCCTGGGCTTATGTTTGCTGGAAGATTTCTGATTACATTTTCGATTTCTGTGCTTGTGATGGGTCTCTTAAGATTTTCTATTTCTTCCTGGTTCAGTTTTGGAAATTTATAGTTTTCTAAGAATTTGTCCATTTCATCCAAGTTGTCCATTTTATTGGCATAGAGTTGCTTGTAGTACTCTCTTATGATCTTTTCTATTTCTGTGTTGTCTGTTGTGATTTCTCCGTTTTCATTTCTAGTTTTGTTGATTTGATTCTTCTCCTTTTTTCTTTTTTCTTGATGAGTCTGGCTAATGGTTTGTCTATTGTATTTATCTTCTCAAAGAACCAGCTTTTAGCTTTGTTGATTTTTGCTATGGTCTCCTTTATTTCTTTTTTCAGTTATTTCTATCCTATTTTTTATGATTTCTTTCCTTCTACTAATCCTGGGGTTCTTCATTTATTCCTTTTCTAGTTGCTTTAGGTGTAGAGTTAGGTTATTTATTTGACTTTTCTCTGTTTCTTGAGGTAAGCTTGAATTGCTATGAACCTTCCCCTTAGCACTGCTTTTACTGAGTCCCATAGGTTTTTGGTTGTTGTGTTTTCATTTTTATTTGTTTCTATGCTTATTTTGATTTCTTCTGTGATTTGTTGGTTATTCAGAAGCATGTTGTTTATCCTCCATATGTTTGTATTTTTAATAGCTTTTTCCTGTTATTGACATCTAATCTCACCACATTGTGATCAGAAATGATGCTCGGAATGATTTCAATTTTTTTTTTTTTGAATTTACCAAGGCTATATTTATGGGCCAGGATGTGATCTATCCTGGAGAAGGTTCTGTGTGCACTTGAGAAAAAGGTGAAGTTCATTGTTTCGGGGTGAAATGTCCTATAGATATCAATGAGGTCTAACTGGTCCATTGTATCATTTAAAGTTTGTGTTTCCTTGCTAATTTTCTGTTTAGTTGATCTATCCATAGGTGTGAGAAGTCTCCCACTATTATTGTGGTACTGTTAATTTCCCCTTTCATACTTGTTAGCATTTGCCTTACATATTACGGTGCTCTTATGTTGGGTGCATATATATTTATAATTATTATATCTTCTTCTTGGATTGACCCTTTGATCATTATGTAGTGTCCATCTTTGTCTCTTTTCATGACCTTTATTTCAAAGTCTGTTTTATCTGATATGAGTATTGCTACTCCTGCTTTCTTTTGGTCTCCATTTGTGTGAAATATCTTCACTTTCAGTCTGTATGGTCCCTTGTTTTGAGATGGGTCTTTTGTAGGCAGCATATATAGGGGTCTTGTTTTTGTATCCATTCAGCCAGTCCTTGTCTTTTGGTTGGGGCATTCAACCCATTTACATTTAAGGCAATTATTGATAAGTATGATCCCATTGCCATTTACTTTGGTGTTTTGGGTTGAGTTTATAAACCTTTTCTGTGTTTCCTGTCTAGAGAAAATCTTTAGCATTTGTTGGAGAGCTGGTTTGGTGGTGCTCAGCTTTTGCTTTTGCTTGTCTGTAAAGCTTTTGATTTCTCCTTCATATTTGAATGAGATCCTTGCTGGGTACAGTAATCTCGTTTGTAGGTTTTCTCTTTCATCAGTTTAAGTATGTCTTGCTGTTCCCTTCTGGCCTGAAGAGTTTCCATTGAAAGATCAGTGGTTATCCTTATGGGAATCCTCTTGTGTATTATTTATTATTTTTCCCTTGCTGCTTTTAATATTTGTTCTTTGTGTTTGATCTTCATTAATTTGATTAATATGTGTCTTGGGGTGTTTTGCCTTGGGTTTATCCTGTTTGGGACTCTCTGGGTTTCTTGGACTTGGGTGGCTCTTTCCTTCTTTTAGGGAAGTTTTCAACTATTATCTCCTCAAGTATTTTTTCATGGTCTTTCTTTTTGTCTTCTTCTTCTGGGGCTCCTATGATTTGAATGTTGGGGTGTTTGACATTGTCCCAGAGGTCTCTGAGGTTGTTCTCATTTCTTATAATTCTTTTTTCTTTTTTCCTCTCTACTTCATTTATTTCCACCATTCTATCTTCCACCTCGCTTATCCTATCTTCTGCCTCAGTTATTCTACTGTTGGTTCCCTCCAGCGTGTTTTTGATCTCAGTTATTGCATTATTCATTATTGATTGACTCTTTTTTTATTTCTTCTGTGTCCTTGCTAAACATTTCTTGCATCTTCTCAATCCTTGTCTCCACACTATTTATCTGTAACTCCATTTTGTTTTCAAGATTTTGGATCATTTTTACTATCATTGTTCTGAATTCTTTTTCAAGTAGACTCCCTATCTCCTCCTCTTTTGTTTGGTTTGGTGGGCCTTTATCATGTTCCTTTACCTGCTGAGTATTTTTCTGCCTTTTCATCTTGTTTAGGTTGCTGTATTTGGGGTGGCCTTTCTGTATGCTGGAAGTTTGTGGTTCCTCTTTATTGTGGAGATTCCTCCCTGTGGGTGGGGTTGGACGAGAAGCTTGTCAAGGTTTCCTGGTTAGGGATGCTTGTGTTGGTGTTCTGGTGGGTGGAGCTGGATCTCTTCTCTCTGGAGTGCAATGAAGTGTCCAGTAGTGAGTTTTGAGTTGTCTATGGGTTTGGTGTGACTCTGGGCAGCCTGAATATTAATGCTCAGGGCTATGTGCCTGTGTTGCTGGAGAATTAGCATGATATGTCTTGCTCTGGAACTTTTTGGCTCTTAGGTTGAGCTTGGTTTCAGTGTAGATATGGAGGCTTTTGGATGAGCTATTGTTGATTAATGTTCCCTGGAGTCAGGAGTTTTCTGGTGTTCTCAAGTTTTGGATTTAAGCCTCCTGCCTCTGGTTTTCAGTCTTAATCTTACAGTAGCCTCAAAACTTCTTGAGGGTGCTAAAACATCCACTGATGATAAAACATCTAGGTTAATGGAGAAGAGATTCTCCATAGTGAGGGACACCCAGGGAGGTTTGCAGAGTACATGGAGAAGAGAAGAGGGAGGAGGAGATAGAGGTGACCAGGAGGAGAAGAGGGGAGTCAAAAGGAGAGAGACAGATCTAGTCAGTAATCAGTTCCCTAAGTGTCCTCTGCAGCCTGCAATGCCCAGAGATTCACAGCGCTGGGTAGAGAAGGGAAGGGGGAGGGAGGAGATAGAGGTGACCTGCGGGGGAAAGGGAGAGTCGAAAGGGGGAGAGGGCAATCAAGCCAGAAATCACACTCCTAAGTAAAAATGGACACTGAAGATTGGATTCTTAAAGGTACAAAATTGATAACAAATACCAAAAAGGAAAGATTAAAAATCTAGAGTAGAGGTTAGACTCTCAAAAATACAATATTAAAAAACAAAACAAAATCACAAAAATTATAAAAAGTATATATGAGATTCGCTTTAAAAATAGGGTCTTTTTTTTTTTTTTTGCAAGGTAATAGTAGGTTATAAAAATGAAAATTAAAGGAGTAATAAAGGACTTAAAAATAAAAAAGATTTAAAAATTAAAAAAATAGTAATAGTAAAATAGATCTAGGAATTTCTCTGGAGCTGTGTGGGCAGTGTGGGGTCAGTTTAGTGTCAGATAGTTCCTTGTTCCAGCTTATACTTCTTGAGGTCGATAGGCCCCTTCCAGTGTAGTTGGTGCTAACTGTAGGGTTTTAATCTGTTGCACCTCTCACTTCCAAAGCGGTTCCCTCTGTTCATTTTGGCTTCTTCTGTTTGCAGGTCTCTTCAGTGTCTAATTTCCGCCCTGACACAGGGGGCAAAGGTGGTCACCTATTCAGGCTCGCTTGTTCAGCTGTGCTGTGGGGAGGGAGGAACACTGCAAATCTCACTGGTGTGTGTGGGAAGTGCTCGCAGTGTCTCAGCCACACTGGGTTTGCCCCCGCTCACGGCCTGTGTGCTTTCCCAGTCTACACTGCTCAGGCTCCAGGTGGCTCTGCAAGGGAACTATCTAAAGTTGCAAGCATTTCCCAGGTTTAAGCCGCTCAGGTTCAGGTTCTCGGGTACTCCACAAAGTCACAGACTCAGTAGGGCCTGCGTTTTGTGCCCTTCCCAGGTCTGAGCAGCTCAGGCAACCAGGTGCTTGGTGAGCGCACTCTCCCCGGGTGGGTGGTGCGTCTTATCACCTCCCTGGTCCCAGCCGCTGGGTTTCCCGGGTGCGCCATGGGAGCACCGTCTCAGGTGTGCCGCGTGTCTCCTCTGGGGAGCTGACCTCTAGCTGTGACCCTCCTGGCAGATGTCAACCGGCCAGGATCCCAGGAAGACTTGGTTAGTAACTGGGAGCCTGCTCGCAGTTTGGTAGAGGGTGCCTCTCTGGGGCGAGATTGCCCCTCTCTGGCTCTGGCTGCCTCCCGCCTGCCTCCCTGCCTCTGGCGATGGATGGGCCGGTCTGCAGCCGGCTAGCTCTCCTCTGGTATTCACTCAGTCCTTTGTTCTGTGAGCCAGCCGGCAGCGCCTTAGGTTAGAGATTTTCACGGGAAATTTCTCAATCTCTCTCTCTCTTTTTTTCTTTTCTCTCTCTCTGGCTAGCCCACAGTTTGGGTTGCTATCTCACGTTGGCTCCCTCAGATTGCCCTCAGGGCATTCAGGCTTGATCCTTACCCTAAGGAATGCAGCCCACGACTCCCTGTTCAGCCCCCACTTGCTGGTGGCAGACACGAGCGTCCGGGCTACTTCTCCACTGGGAGTTGTGGTTAGGCGTGTAATCTGTGGGTTTTGTTTACTTTTTCCTCCCCGTTATGTTGCCTTCCGAGTTTCCAAAATTCCCCATAGACCTGCCAGTGAGAGGGTTTCCTGGTGTGTGGAAACTTCTCCTCCTTCACGACTCCCTCCCTGGGACAGGTCTCTGTCCCTAACTCTTTTGTCTCTCTTTTTATCTTTTATATTTTCCCCTACCTCCTTTTGAAGACAATGGGCTGCCTTTCTGGGTGCCCGGTGTCCTCCACCAGTGTTCACAAGTTGATTTGTGGCATTTGCTCAGTGTTCAAATGATCTTTCAATGAATGTGGGGGAGAAAGTGGCCTCCCCGTCCTATTCCTCTGCCATCTTAGGACCGCCCCCTCTCTCAACAAGTATTGACCAAGTGAGTGATTTGTGTTAGGGACCAAGTGCTTGATTTTGTTAGGGAACATATAAAGTGGGTACATAAATACTAAACTTCCAGGGGCTTGTGAAAAGAACATGAAATTAGCAACCTGAAATCTCCTGGTTATTTACTAGGCTTTCAAAATTCCCTTCCATGACCCCAAAACCCTCTGTTTTCCAGCCCCTTCTAACCTCTCAGAACTGATTTTCTAGCGTTCTCTCCCTTCTACCCTCTCTATTTTAAAGACGCCTTTCTGATGTTCAAATATGCCAAGCTTGTGTGATTTCTGTTCTCTTTGTCTGGGACACACACACCCAAGTAGAGGTATCTCTTGGCATTGAGGTTCAGCTCAAATGTCCCCTTCTCAGAGAGGCATCATCTGAATGTTCCAGACTCACCCACAACCATTCTGTCACAACACATCTTTTGTTTCTTATCTCTATTTATCACTGATGAAATAATCTTATTTTCTTTATTTGTTGACTTTCTATTGCCTGTGTCCTATACTGCAAGGTAAGTATCTTGTGAATGAGGACCTTGGCTTTCTATTCACTGCTGTGATCCTGTCACAAGTGGGGCCTGGAACCAGGCAGATCTCTAGGAATGAGTGTGGAGTGAATTTATCGCCAAAGGACCATCTTGTTGTCCCTTCCATGTTATGGAAAAAGATGTTTATAGAACCTGCACACAGAAACCTAATTTCATGAAAGTCAGGTTGGGTGGTGGAAATTCAGTTTTCTCCAACTGAATATTAAGCTAAAGTGATTGTAACAGTCAAGAGTATAGAATCATTGTGTGCCTGGTAAATATATTTTAATGTATTTTGTCTGTCTAGTAATAAAAGAAATAAATTTTAATGATAATCATGACCTGTTGGTGGGCAAATAGCTATGTGTTTATATATATTTAATTTTTATTGAAATGTAATTGATTTACAATGTCTTAATTTCAGGTGTATAGCAAAGTAATTCAGTTGTATATATAGGCTTCCCAGGTGATTCAGATGGTAAAGAATCTGCCCACAGGGCAAGACCTGGGTTCAATCCCTGGGCTGGGAAGATCCCCTGGAGTAGGAAATGGCAACCCACTCCAATATTCTTGTCTGGAGAATTTCATGGACAGGGGAGCCTGGGGGAGCTACAGTCCATGGGATCTCAAAGAGTCAGACACAACTGAATGACTAGCACACACACACACACACACACACACACACACACACACACACATTTATATACAATTTATATTCTTTCTTAGATTCTTTTTCATTATAGGCTGTTACTAGATATTGAGTATGATTTCCAACAGAAATAGAGAGCTCACGGACATAGAAAACAAACTTATGGTTACCAAAAGGGACTTGGTGGTGGTGGTGGTGGTAGTGGTTTAGCTGCTAAGTCGTTTCTGACTCTTTGTGACCCCATGGACTGTAGCCCACCAGGTTCCTCTGTCCATGGGATTCTCCAGGCAAGAGTACTGGAGTGGATTGCCATTTCCTTCTCCAAAAAGGGACTTGGGGAGGGATAAATTAGGAGTTTGGGATTAAAATACATACATGACTATATATAAAATAGGTAACCAACAAGGACCTATTGGATATATATATTTTTAATGAGACAAACTCACCTGTTTGCTAAAACCACAGACAAAAAGAAGAACATGAACTGACATTGAAAGATGTTCACTCTGACAGTGCTAATTTTAAAAATGTAGGCTACACACAGTGTGTGCCATAGGTCCTATGTTTTTCTTAAAAAAGTGAATATAAGTGAATGTAAAAAATATTAAAAGAATACACATTGAAATTTTAATAACAAGTTCCACTGTATGGTGTCACATGGGTGATTTCATTGTATTGTTATTTCCCTGTGTTCAGCAAGTTTTTATTGTACTTTATGCATATATTGTGTTTGAAATTAGGAAAAAAATTACACTAAATGTCACAAATAATTTGGGGTACCTAAAATGACTCCAAGGCTTTGTCCCTTTCACAAAACTACTGGTCAAACTACCCTATACTTTTGGTGATGTGAAAGCCAAAGGATAGTTTGGATAAGATAGTCAATTTATAGCCCTTCTTGGTGATGGTGAACAGAACTGAAGGAAAATCCTAGAATAAATTGACGATGTCCAGTCTTTCCATAAACATGTTCATTGTTCAGTTGCTAAAATGTGTTTGACTCTTTGTGACCCCATGGACTGTAGCCTACCCAGGCTCCTCTGTCCATGGGATTTCCCAGGCAAGAATACTGGAGTGGTTTGCGATTTCCTTCTCCAGAGGATGTTCCCAGACCAGGGATCCTGCATTGGCAGGCGGATCCTTTATGACTGAGCCACAAGGGAAGCCCCTTCCATAACCATGGATCCCTCTTAATTTGCTTTTTTCCCTTGATTTAATTTTTATACTAAATGCTCACTCAGCCTTATCCAATTCAGGCCTGGTGCTGGGTGCCTGGGATTCTGGAGTGGGAAGTCAAAGTGTTGACCTCATGAAGATGCAGTCCCATAGAAAATTTTGATGAATAGGGAGTCTTTTACAAAGCCCTGTGCCAATTGTTAGGATAGGATAAGTGAAGAGAGCTGTGAGGATACAGAGGAGAGGCCTTTAATCTAGTCTGGCAAAACAGAGAGAGCTTCCTGGAGGACGGGGCCTGTGGACCAAGGTCAGAAAGACAAATGGGAATTACTGGAGAAAGATGGTACCAAAGAAGTATTCCAGGCTTCTCTGGTGGCTCAGTGGTAAAGAATCTACCTGTCAGTGTGGGAGATACTGATGGGATTCAATCCCTGGTCTGGGAAGATCCCACATGCTGCAGTGAAGCTAAGCCCATGCAGCACAACTACTGAGCCTGTGCTCTAGAGCTCAGGAGCCAGAACTACTCAGCCCATGTGCTGTAAGTACCGAAGCCTGCATGCCCTAGAGCCATGCTCCACAACAAGAGAAGCCACTGCAATGAGAAGACTGCACACCACAACTCGAGGCTAGCCCCAGCTCCCCACAACTAGAGAAAAGCCTGCACAGCCATGAAGACCCAGCACAGCCAAAAACAATAAATAAATAGATACATAATGTTATATTAAAAAAAAAAACAAACACAACTCTTCCTGATAAAAGAATAGCAGAGGGTGACATTCTCAGAGGCAAGACACTCGAGGCTTGTTCAAGGATCTGAAAATGGTGCTATGTGGTCAGAACCTAGAACATGCACTTGGAGTGGCAAGAGTCAGGCTAGAAAAGGTTTCTTGGAACCACACAAGCTATGACTGGTCTCAGGAGCCACTAAATGGATTCAGATTTTTTCCTAAGAGCAACAAGGAACTGTGGAAGGGCATCACATAATGGGCCGACATGGCCAGATTTACACTTTAGAAAAATCCCTTAGGCCATAGCAAGAATTAGAGGGAGACCAGGAGTATATGAGAGAGATGTTAGTGAAATAGGGAAAGAGGAATGGGATTCAAGAGGTATGGATAAATTTACAAAATATGTAGTGACACAGATTAGATGAACTGAGGATGAGTATAGAGATGATCCTTGAGCCTGGAAGATCCCCTGGAGAAGGGAATGGCTACCCACTCCAGTATTCTTGCCTGGAGAATTCCATGGGCAGAGAAGCCTGGTGGGCTACAGTCCATGGGATCACAAAGAGTTGGGCAGGACTGGGTGACTAACACTTTTTAACTTTCATAGAAATGAAGGGGGAAATGTAAACCAAAGAAATATCAGGTGTTCTGTTTGGACACCTTGGGGCAGCTGACATAGGAATACCTGGACAGTGGCAGTTTTAAGGTGGGCTTATAGACTTATGGGACATCTAGACAGAGGTGCCCAGTAAGCTTTTGTACAGGAAGTCTGAGACAGAGCTGGGCCAGGGACATTCACTTTGGAGGCATCAGCATAGAGAAAGCATTGAAGCTAGAGGGATGTACAAAATGGGCCAGAGGGATGCACTGTATCCCACTTAAGAGTAGCCAGAACAGAATTCTGAGGAACCTCAACATTTAAGGGACAGATGGAATGAGTCCTCATGAAGAAAAATAAGATGGAGTGACCAGAGGGGTGGGAGGAATACTCAGCTTGTGAATTGCCATGGAAGACTAGGAGGGGTGATGGATCAAAGTTATACTGTCAACAGTAGAAAGGTCAAGTATGGAAGCACAAAGGAGTTTTGGTGGATTCAAACTGTTGCTAAGGATGTTGTTGGACCCTTGATGAGGTCAGTCTGTGCAGGATGGTGGGCGTAGATGTTGGGTTGTGCTGGGCTCAGGAAGGAGAAGGAGGTGAGGGAATGAGGATGCAAGAGCAAGCACCTTCTTCAAGATCTTAGCTGTGTAAGGGAGTGAAGCTGCAGCTGGTGTGGGTTTGGAGGGTTGGGTGGTGGGTTTGTTTTTAATCAGAAAGACTTTGAAAATTAAGCTATGTACTAAAGAATTAAGAAGAAAGGGAGAAATTAAAGTTGTGGGAGAGAGTAAGGATAGTCAGGTATGGTCCTGGAGGGGGAAAAAGAAGAGGAAATCCAGAGCATAGGTAAGGAAGAAGGTATCACCCTTCACTATCAAGGGAGGGAAAGAGGAAGGGTATAGATGCAGGTCTAGAATCAGAGCTTTTGGCAAGTTCCTATCTAAAGCCTTCTATTTTTCCCCTGTGCAGTAGGAGGTGACGTTATCTGCCTTGAATGAGTGGGAGGTAGTGGGGTAAGAAATTTAAAAAGTGTGGAGAAATTTGAAATAACTGTCCTAGAGGGTGGGAGAGAGCTTACTCAGAAAGCTGGAAGCTCTGAGACCTCAGGTGGGGCTGAAGACATTGGATTTTCATGGCGCTTATCTTTGATGTGGTGGAGTTTCCTCCCACAGGACTCAGCAGCCTGGGTGTGGGCAGGGAGAAGTCAAATGGTGGGGTTCAGGAAAGGTTAGAACTTGTCTGGCAAGTGTGACAGAAGCACACTCGGTTCAGTGAGTTGAGGCTAATGAGGGATGTAAAAGTCATGAGTTTTAAGGTCCAGCCTTGTGGAGATAGAAGTGGAGACAAGAAAGAAGGATGACGAGAAGGAAGCCAAGACGTTGAGGGATTTGAGGTCTCTCTAACCCTAAAGATCAGATGTGGTAGAAGAAATCACCTGAGAGTCTTGGAAAGATAAGAGGTTGTGTTCAGAAGGTTAGAAGCCTGAGCTGAATACTTCCTAAGAAAAAGAGCTCTAGGTCATGCAGAGATCAGAAACTCACCTTGGGAGTGAGTGAGTCAAGGGGAGAGAAGGTAGACATCACTGGCAAAAAGAGTATCTGAGGTGAAACCAAGGAGTTGGATCAGTTGGTGCCCATGAAGATGCTGGAATCAATTTGACACTGGTAGGACTGGGGGAGGGGAGCGGGAAAGTGGGAACCAGGAATCTGAGTCTTTAGGCAGAGAGAGAATGATGGGTGAGAGACCAGCAGTGAGGAGGAGTAAAAGACCATGAAGGACAGGAGTTTCATGTAAGGTTGAAGAGCTGTAATCTAAAAGTGGAAGAAAGGGGGATGGAGAAATGCTCAGCTTGGTTCCCACCTATGGAATGGACATCTAGGAGGGTGAGCCATCTTCACTTCGAGGGCTGCTGGGAAAGTGGTGGCTTCAGGAGAAACTGAATTCTCCACTAAAGAGGAAGATGGAACAGAGATTCATCAAAGAGGCTGTGTATATATGGGGGTTTCCATATGTGCTAAGTCGATTCAGTTCAGTTCAGTCACTCAGTCATGTCCGACTCTTTCTGACCCCATGTACTGCAGCACACCAGGCCTCCCTGTCCATCACCAACACCCGGAGTTTACCCAAACTCAACATTCATGGAGTCAGTGATGCCATCAAACCATCTCCTCCTCTGTCATTCCCTTCTCTTCCCACCCTCAATCTTTTCCAGCATCAGGGTCTTTTCAAATGAGTCAGTTCTTCACATCAGGTGGCCAAAGTATTGGAGTTTCAGCTTCAGCATCAGTTCTTCAAATGAATATTCAGGACTGGTTTCCTTTAGGATGGACTGGTTGGAACTCCTTGCAGTCTAAGGGACTCTCAAGAGTCTTCTCCAACACCACAGTTCAAAAGCATTAATTCTTCAGTGCTCAGCTTTCTTTATAGTCCAACTCTCACATCCATACATGACTACTAGGAAAACCATAGCTTTGACTAAATGGACCTTTGTCGGTAAAGTAATGTTTCTGCTTTTTAATATGCTGTCTAGGTTGGTCATAACTCTTCTACCAAGGAGCAAGAGTCTTTTAATTTCATGGCTTCAGTCACCATCTGCGGTGATTTTGGAGACCCCAAAAATAGTCAGCCACTGTTTCCCAATCTATTTGTCATGAAGTGATGGGACCAGATGCCATGATCTTAGTTTTCTGAATGTTGAGTTTTAAGCCCACATTTTCACTCTCCTCTTTCACATTCATCAAGAGGCTCTTTAGTCCTTCTTCACTTTCTGCCATTATAGTGGTGTCATCTGCGTATCTGAGGTTACTGATATTTCTCCCAGCAATCTTGATTCCAGCTTGTGTTTCATTCAGTCCAACATTTGGCATTATGTACTCTGCATATGTGTTAAAAAAGCAGGGTGGCAATATACAGCCTTGACGTATTCCTTTCCCGATTTAGAACCAGTCTGTTGTTCCATGTCCAGTTCTAACTGTTGCTTCCTGACCTGCATACAGATTTCTCAGAAGGCAGGTCAGGTGGTCTGGTATTCCCATCTCTTTAATAATTTTCCACAGTTTGTTCTGATCCATACAATCCAAGGCTTTGGCATATCAATAAAGCAGAAATAGATGTTTTTCTGGAACTTTGGCTTTATCAATGATCCAAGGACATTGGCAATTTGACCTCTGGTTCCTCTGCCTTTTCTAAAACCAGCTTGAATATCTGGAAGTTCATGGTTCATATACTGTTGAAGCCTAGCTTAGAGAATTTTGAGTATTACTTTGCTAGCGTGTGAGATGAGTGCAATTGTGCAGTAGTTTGAGCATTCTTTGGCATTGCCTTTCTTTGGGATTGGGGTGAAAACTGACCTTTCCCAGTCCTGTGGCCACTGCTGAGTTTTCCAGATTTCCTGGCATATTGAGTGCAGGACTTTCACAGCATCATCTTTGAGGATTTGAAATAGCTCAACTGGAATTCCATCACCTCCACTAGCTTTGATCGTAGTGATGCTTTCTAAGGCCCACTTGACTTCACATTCCAGTCTGGCTCTAGGTGAGTGATCACACCATTGTGATTATTTCGCTTGTGAAGATTTTTTTTGTACAGTTCTTCTGTGCATTCTTGCCACCTCTTCTTAATATCTTCTGCTTCTGTTAGGTCCGTACCATTTCTGTCCTTTATTTTTCCCGTCTTTCTATGAAAATTTCCCTTGGCATCTCTAATTTTCTTGAAGAGATCTCTGCTGCTGCTGCTAAGTCACTTCAGTCGTGTCCGACTCTGTGTGACCCCATAGACAGCAGCCCATCAGGCTCCCCCGTCCCTGGGATTCTCCAGGCAAGAACACTGGAGTGGGCTGCATTTTCCTTCTCTAATGCATGAAACTGAAAAGTGAAAGTGAAGTCGCTCAGTCGTGTCCGACTCTTAGCGACCCCATGGACTGCGGCCTACCAGGCTCCTGTGTCCATGGGATTTTCCAGGCAAGAGTACTGGAGTGGGTTGCCATTGTCTTTCCCATTCTATTGTTTTCCTCTTGCATTGATCACTGAGGAAGGCTTACTTATCTCTCCTTGCTATTCTTTGGGACCTTGAAGGTATATTCAAATATAGCTTATCGCACCAGGACCCAGAGACCCCACAGAGACTGAGAGAGAACTGTGTTTGAGTGTCTCCTGTGGAGGTACAGGTCAGAGGTGGACTGCTGCAGGGGCAGGGGCTCTGGGTGCAGTAGACCTGGGTATGACACAAATCCTCTTAGAGGAGGTCGCCATTAACCCCACCATAGAGCCTCCAGAACTTACACAGGACTGGGGAAACTGACCCTTGGAGGGCACAAACAGAACCTTGTGTGCACCAGGACCCAGGAGAAAGGAGCAGTGACCCCACGAGAGACTGACCCAGACTCGCCCATGACTGTTCACGAGTCTCTAGCAGAGGTGTGGGTTGGGGGTGGCCTGCTGCAGGGTCCAGAGCACTTAGTGGTGTGTGCATGGGACCTTTTGAAGGAGGTCATCATTATCTTCATTACCTCCACCATAGTTTGGTCTCAAGTCAAATCAAAACCCTGCCCTTCAAGAGAAAATTGTACTAAACATTTACTGAGCATGGCCCTGCCCATCAGAAGACCCAGTTTCCCCCTCAGTGAGTCTCTCCCACCAGGAAGCTCCCATAAGTCTCTTACCCTTCTCCATCACAGGGCAGACAGACTGAAAACCACAATCACAGAGAACTAACCAATCTGATCACATGGACCACACCCTTGGCTAACTCATTGAAATTATGAGTCATGCCATGTAGGGCCACCCAAGATGGAGAGGTCATGGCGGAGAGTTCTGACAAAACGTGGTCCACTGGAGAAGGGAAGGGCAAACCACTTCAGTATTCTTGCCTTGAGAACCCCATGAATAGTACGAAAAGGCAAAAAGATAGGACACTGAAAGATGAACTCCCCAGGTCGGTAGGTGCCCAATATGCTACTAGAGATCAGTGGAGAAATAACTCCAGAAAGCTTGAAGAGATGGAACCAAAGCAAAAACAACAATCCAGTTGTGGATGTGACTGGTGATGGAAGTAAAGTCCAATCCTATAAAGAGCAGTATTGGATAGGAACCTGGAATGTTAGGTTCATGAATCATGGCAAATTGGAAGTGGTCAAATGGAAATGGCAAGAGTGAATGTCAACGTTTTAAGAACTAGTGAACTAAAATGGACCAGAATGGGTGAATTTAGCTCAGATGACCATTATATCTACTACTGTCGGCAAGAATCCCTTAAAAGAAATGGAATATCTATCATAGTCAACAAAAGAGTCTGAAATGCAGTACTCAGGTTCAGTCTCAAAAGCGACGGAATGATCTTTCTTTGTTTCCAAGGCAAAACATTCAATATCACAGTAATCCAAGTCTATGCCCCAACAAGTAATGCTGAAGAAGCTGAAGTTGAATGGTCCTATGAAGACCTATAAGACTTTTTGGAATTAAACACCCAAAAAAGATGTCCTTTTCATTATAGGGGACTGGAAAGCAAAAGTAGGAAGTCAAGAGATACCTGGAGTAACAGGCATATTTGGTCTTGGAGTACAAAAGGAAGCAGGGCAAAAGCTAACAGACTTTTGCCAAGAGAATGCACTAGTCATAGAAAACTCCCTCTTCCAACAACACAAGAGAAGACTCTACACATGGACATCACCAGATGGTCAATACCGAAATCAGATTGATTATATTCCTTGCAGTCAAAAATGGAGAAGCTCTATACAGTCAGCAAAAACAAGACCGGGAGCTGACTGTGGCTCAGATCATGAACTCCTTATTGCCGAATTCAGACGTAAATTGAAGAAAGTGGGGGGAAAACCACTAGACCATTCAGGTATGACCTAAATCAAATCCCTTTTGATTATACAGTGGAAGTGAGAAATAGATTCAAGGGATTGGATCTGATAGAGTGCCTGAAGAAGTATGGACAGAGGTTTGTGACATAGTACAGGAGGCAGGGATCAAAACCATCCCCAAGAAAAAGAAATGTAAAAAGGCAAAGTGGTTGTCTGAGGATGGTGTACAAAGAGCTATGAAAAGAAGAGAAGCAAAACGCAAAGGAGAAAAGGAAAGATA
Organism: Dama dama; assembly: GCF_033118175.1. NCBI lineage: Eukaryota > Metazoa > Chordata > Mammalia > Artiodactyla > Cervidae > Dama > Dama dama. The sequence goes on from NC_083692.1 coordinate 94,831,875, forward strand.
TACTCATTTGAACGCAGAGTTCCAAAGAATAACAAGTCGTTTCAGTCCTGTCCAACTCTGCAACCCCAGAACTGGTGGTCGACTTTGCAGAACTGGCGTCTGCCAAGCTCCTCTGTCCATGTGCTTTTCCAGGCAAGAATATTGGGGGTGGTTGCCATGCTCTCCTCGAGGGGATCTTCCCGACCCAGGGATCAAACCCCTGTCCCTTATATCTCCTGAATTGGCAGACGGGTTCTTTACCATTAGTGCTATCTGGGAAGTGCATATGGAGGTTTATTTCCTCTGAAAAGAGGATACCAGAGACATTTCAAGAAAGATTTGTGAAGGAGGAGAGTGGCGGGATTTTAGTTCTGGAGAGAAAAGGCACAGTACAGAGTGTGACAATGACAACAACAACAACTTTAACAAAACAGCAACATCTAATATTAACCTATCAAGGGCCACTCAACAAGTATTTTTCAGGGCACCTGTCTTCTAGGTACTGCTGTTACAGTGGTGCAGACAATGTGTCCTACCTCTTTGAAGTTACCTTCTAATAAAGGAGAAAGACAATAAATGCACAGTGTGTGTGTGTGTGTGTGTGTGTGTGTATGTGTGTGTGTGATAATTTCAATAGCAACAAATGTTATGAACAAAAGCAGAAGTAAACATAAACTACGGATAAGATGGTAGAAAGTGAAGGACCTTGATACTCTAGATATGAGAGGATCGGTAGCATTTGATCATGGACCTGAATGAAAGGAGAGATGCATAGGGCAGATATCAAAGGTGGTGGATCCCAGACAGTGGAAACATCAAGCATGAAATCTTTGATACAATAAATTCTTGCTATGTTCAAGGAAAAGCAAGGAGGTTGGTATGACTTGAGAGTAAAGAATAAGGGATAGGTAGATGATAAATAGACTGGTTCCAAACAGGAAAAGGAGTACATCAAGGCTGTATATTGTCACCCTGCTTATTTAACTTATATGCAGAATACACCATGAGAAACGCTGGGCTGGAAGAAGCACAAGCTGGAATCAAGATTGTTGGGAGAAATATCAATAACCTCAGATATGCAGATGACACCACCCTTATGGCAGAAAGTGAAGAGGAACTAAAAAGCCTCTTGATGAAAGTGAAAGAGGAGGGTGAAGTTGGCTTAAAGCTTAACATTCAGAAAACTAAGATCATGGCATCTGGTCCCATCACCTCATGGGAAATAGATGGGGAGACAGTGGAAACAGCGTCAGACTTTATTTTTATGGGCTCCAAATTCACTGCGGATGGTGACTGCAGCCATGAAATGAAAAGACGCTTAATCCTTGGAAGGAAAGTTATGACCAACCTAGACAGCATATTAAAAAGCAGAGACATTACTTTGCCAACAAAGGTCCATCTGGTCAAGGCTATGGTTTTTCCAGTGGTCATGTATGGATGTGAGAGTTGGACTATAAAGAAAGCTGAGCGCCGAAAAATTGATGCTTTTGAACGGTGGTGTTGGAGAAAACTCTTGAGAGTCCCTTGGACTGCAAGGAGACCCAACCAATCCATCCTAAAAGAGATCAGTCCTGGGTGTTCATTGGAAGGACTGATGCTGAAGTTGAAGCTCCAGTACTTTGGCCACCTCATGCGAAGAGTTGACTCATTGGAAAAGACCCTGATGCTGGGAGGGATTGGGGGCAGGAGGAGAAGGGGATGACAGAGGATGAGATGGCTGGATGGCATCACCGACTTGATGGGCATGAGTTTGGGTAAACTCCGGGAATTGGTAATGGACAGGGAGGCCTGGCGTGCTGCGATTCATGGGGTCACAAAGAGTCGGACTCGACTGAGTGACTGAACTGAACTGAACTGCACTGAATGGTAAGCAAGTGGCTTCCTAGTTGGCATTAGTGTTAAAGAATCTGCTTGCCAATGCAGGAGGAGTAAGAGGCGCAAGTTCAATCCCTGGGTTGGGAAGATCCCCTGGAGGTGGGCACAGCAACCCATTCCAGTATTTTGCTTGGAGAATCCCATGGACAGAGGAGCCTGGTGAGCTATAGTCCAGAGGGTCTCACAGAGTTGCATACTAAGCAACTTAGCATGCACACACACAGTCTGGTCACAAGCCCTCCATTTTAATAATTTAATCATACTGTTGAAGACCATTGAGTTGAAACTTGAAACAAGGCCACAGCATGTCCCAGTCCAAGGGGGAGCTGTTCACATCACATCTATATAAATGTTCCTCCCTGGAATTGTGCAGTGCACAACCTATACAACCTTCCATAGCAGCCCTGTTTCTGAGTGCCAGATAAGTTCAACCAACATTTCCTATACACCTGTTTTCTGCTAAGAACCAGTCTATATACTTACCTGCATGTCATTTCATAACAAGAGCTTCCTAAATATATATGTTTGGTTACCTGGTTGTGCATTAAGCAGAGCTCATTGCCATAGAGTTTTCTGGTCAACCATATCCTGCCCTAGCAGAAAGGGCTTTGCTCTTTTGAAAACATACCAGCTCTTAGGACCCAGCTAAATACCTTTCAGTGCCCACATCTGTACTCTTGCTTCCATTGCTAGTTGGAACAGAGACAAATTTCCTCCCCATCTCAGTCTAACTGAACATGCCATGCACAAAAGACTTTGACAATGCCATCTTGCCACTTTCCCCTCTTCTGTTTGGATAATTGCATTGTCAAGAATTACTTATCATACATTTAACACTTAATACCTATTTATTATGAGTTCATGTAACTGCTATTTAAAGAATAATCCGTGCTAACTCCCTTCTACCCCATTTGATGCCACTCTGATTCTGTAATTGCTAGTTTCTGCGATATTATGCCACAAAACCTGAAAGCATAATTGGTTGTTTCATTCCAGACAATACGTTTTCAAGATGCTTAAAGATTTACTGACAGATTTGAAGGGGAGCAGAGGCAGTCAGGCAAGCATGCTCACAGCAGGCTGGTCTTGCAGAGTAATTTATGCAGGAACCATAGGAGACTACAGAGGGTAAAATTGCTTCAAATAAATGAAAGGGAGGGGGAACACGGTGCTTTTGTATAGACCCTTTGTTTTAAGTTTTCACCAGCTGGCAGTGCTTTTTATTGGAGTTAATCAGCCCCAAATCTAGGAAGAGTGTAAAGCAGCAATGTGAAAAATCTCACTTCAACACAGGGTGCATTCCGGACCTGAGGACTGATTGTGGCTTTGGGGTGGGGTCCCCAGGTTGGTCTCTGCCAGCCTGCCTTCCCTCCCCCAACATGGTTTTAGCTCTCTTAGTTCTCCTGTCCTGAAGTTTCCTTATGCTCATTTGTCCCAGGATTCTTGTTCTTTGAGCAAAGTGTTGGAGGCAGATATGTGAACCCTCTCATAACTCACACAACCACCCACCTGCCCCCTCCCTCCCCGCTTTTCTTCCTTCCTTTTTTCTTTTTTTTTTTCCTTCCTTTTTTCTTTCTCCCCTCCCTCCTCCCCACCCTCCCTTCCTGTTGTTGACTTCTACTCTAAGACGGTCCTCTGAGGTACCCATAGTCTTCCAGAGGGAACAGAGAGTGAGAGAAAATTATGATAGAGGGTGCTAAGACCTACTGTAGAGGGAGGTGGGCCCCAGCAAGACTCTGCACCCTGCCTGGGAATTCCAGAGTTGTGCAGCCCAGCTCGGAGTCAGGACTCCGCCCCAGCTGACCTCCACTGACACACCTCTCTGACCAGTGTCACATTAAAGCCATCAGTCCTGTAGGCTGGAGAGGCCTTCAGCAGAGTTAAACTCATCTGGTTCAGAGCTCCATGACCTAACTCACCCCACTGGGGAGGCGTTCATGATTTGCCTTGGGGGGTATATGTTTCTTCTGGTAATCAATAAACGGATAAGTCATAAATTACATATTGAGCATCTGTGTCAGGTCCTGTGACAGATGCTGATAAGGGCACAAAGGATCAGCCAGGGTCCTACTGCCCTAGAGCTTTTGTTCTGCATGCAGATAGAAAAACTGTGCACCTTTGTTTTCTTGTCTGTAAGGTGGAGAATAAAATGGCTTCTCCCTCATTAATGAACTGAAAAAGAGAAGGAATACAAAATACAAAGTATAATGCCTTTTTAATAGAGAGAGGACAACAAATGTTAGCTCTTATTATTATTTAGCTGGAAATACAGCTAATTATGATTGGAAAGACCACAGGAATTGCTATAGGGCTACGGAAGAGCAGAGATCTCTGCCCGTATGTTTTGCCAGGGTCTCATGCATGAGGTCACATAGTGCCCACTCAGGGCTACCCCCCGGGGCGATGCTCCTGGTGGGGGTTCCTGAGCCAGAAGGTTATCAGGGGGCAGTGAGCTAAGGAAGGGAGAAGAGATCAGAAACCAAGGCTTGGAGCCAGGCTCAGTGGTCAGTGGGTGCTTGGAGGCTGGGAAAGGGCTGGAACTGATCCACCAGTCTGCACAGGATTTGAACATCGAGGCCTAGAGGGGGTGCAAGTGGTTTGACAGTTTGGAGGCCACATTTGTAAATATTAAGTCTAGAGTGGGATTTCCTTTTCCCCCTTTTCTGGAAAAGTTGTATGGGATGGGGATAAAACTTTAAAGAGGTTCAAAGATGCTTGAAGCTGTTTTTTTTTAATTTTATTTTTTCTTTAGATCCTGGCAGCCTAACATAAATGGAACAGACATACAAAAACAAAAATTCTAGGTTATAAGTGGAAGGAGCCAAGAAATGAAGGGGAGTGAAAAGATTGTATCTAGAAACCTCAGTTGAAAAGGCTGCTGGGCATAAAACATAGCTCTGAGTTTCCTGGCAGCCACGGAGAAGAGGGAAACAGGGTGGATTATACAGTTCTCACTGCCTAGTGGTAAGAGGGTCCCACTGGGGCCCTTTGAAGTAATGAAGGGGATTTTCATGGCTGAGCATCACAGGCATCAAAAACTGAGACATGAGTGAGATCACAAAAAGAAAGAGGTCAGGTGCAGGAACCACATTCCCGAGAGGCAGAATGAGTAGTAAGAGGGCAGAGAGCTGAAAAGGCTGGGTGGGATGCTTACTGTAAGACCCCCACTAGAGCTCTGGTTGATGGGCAGCTATGGAGTCCTAGGGGCACCAACAGAGACAGGAGAATGAGGGTACCTGTAAAGGCTGGGTTTAGTGAATGTCCTTTTCTGCATAGGTGTCCTCTGGGCCCTGCTGGTGGCAATGAATTGGTTCTGAAAGAGGCAGGATGCCAGTGAAAATGGAAGTTCTAGTATTGCAGCAGAAACAAGCTTTTCCTGGTCCTGAGCTCTAGAAAGTTTGTCAGGAAGGTCTTCATAAATAGAGTACCAAGTGACAAAATGGGTGATAGTTTCACTCATTCACTCATTCACTTATCCATTCATTCAAAGACCATTTCTTAAGTCCCTACTGAGTGGGGTTCAGTCTAACCCCAGAAAACACTGATGGCCTCCTCAGACAGCTGCTGCATTGCCATTTCACTGTGGAAGCAATGCTTTGGGGTGTTGGGTACCACATCAGAGCACCCCATCTTCCTTCTACCACCCGATTTTCCCTATGCTTCAGAGAGAACTAACCACTTGGAGTGCTAATGGGGTCACACTGCCCTGCTTTCAGAATAAACTATTTGATTGAATCTCAGCATGTAAGTTGAGAAGACTAAGATGACTCCCTGCCTTTAAAGAGGTAATAGAGTCATTGAGGGGACAAGATAAATGAATGTCTGTTTTTAGTACCAATGAAGGAGCTGCTAGAAAGCTCAGTGGAAACCCCAGGAGGGCCTTGCTACATATACACATATACATGTTATACATCTGGACTCAGGCCTGTGAGTGGGAAAGGTGTCTCTGTGTGGTAAGGATAATACACTTCGGTTCAGTTGCTCAGTAATGCCTGATTCTTTGAGACCCCATGGACTGCAGCATGCCAGGCTTCCCTGTCATCACCAACTCCCAGACCTTGCTCAAACTCATGTCCATTGAGTCAGTGATGCCATCCAACCATCTCATCCTCTGTCATCCCCTTCTCCTCCTGCCTTCAATCTTTCCTAGGATCAGGGTTTTTACCAAGGAGTCAGTTCTTCGCAACAGGTCGCCAAAGTATTGGAGTTTCAGCTTCAGCATCAGTCCTTCCAATGAATATTCAGGATTGATTTCCTTTAGGATGGACAGTTTTGATCTCCTTGCAGTCCAAAGGACTCTCAAGAGTCTTCTCCAACACCACAGTTCAAAAGCATCAATTCTTTGGCACTCAAGTTTCTTTATAGTCCAACTTTCACATCCATACATGACCACTGGAAAAACCATAGCTTTGACTAAATGGACCTTTGTCGGCAAAGTAATGTCTCTGCTTTTTAATATGCTGTCTAGGTTGGTCATAGCTTTTCTTCCAAGGAGCAAGCATCTTTTAATTTCATGGCTGCAGTCACCATCTGCAGTGATTCTGGAGCCCAAGAAAATAAAGTCTCTCACTTTTTCTGTTGTTTCTCCATCTATTTGCCATGGAGTAATAGGACCAGATGGCATGATCTTAGTTTTTTGAATGCTGAATTTTAAGCCAGTTTTTTTTCACTCTCCTCTTTCACATTCATCAAGAGGCTCTTTAGTTCTTCATTTTCTGCCATAAGGGTGTCATTGGCATATCTGAGGTTACTGGTATTTCTCCCAGCAATCTTGATTCCAGCTTGTGCTTCTTCCAGCCCAGCGTTTCTCATGATGTACTCTGCATATAAGTTAAATAAGCAGGGTGACAATATATAGCCTTGATGTACTCCTTTCCCTATTTGGAACCAGTCTGTTGTTCCATGTCGAGTTCTAACTGTTGCTTCCTGACCTGCATACAGATTTCTCAGGAGGCAGGTGAGGTTGTTTGGTATTCCTATCTCTTGAAGAATTTTCCACAGTTTTTTTTGTCAAAGGCTTTGGCATAGTCAATAAAGCAAAAGTAGATGTTTTTCTGAAACTCTTTCTTTTTCTATGATCCAACAGATATTAGCAATTTGATCTCTGTTTCCTTGGCCTTTTCTAAATCCACCTTGAACATCTGGAAGTTCATGGTTCACGTATTGTCGAAGCCTGGCTTGAAGAATTTTGAGCATTACTTTGCTAGCGTGTGAGGTGAGTGCAATTGTGTGGTAGTTTGAGCATTCTTTGGCCTTGTCTTTCTTTGGGATTGGAATGAAAACTGACCTTTTCCAGTCCTATGGCCACTGCTGAGTTTTCCAGATTTGCTGGCGTATTGAGTGTAGCACTTTCACAGCATCATCTTTTAGGATTTGAAATCACTCAACTGGAATTCCATCACCTCCACTAGCTTTGTTCATAGTGATGCTTCCTAAAGCCCCCTTGACTTCACATTCTAGGATGTCTGGCTCCAGGTGAGTGATCACACCATTGTGATTATCTGGATCATGAAGATCTTTTCTGTACAGTTCTTCTGTGTATTCTTGCCACCTCTTCTTAATCTCTCCTGCTCCTGTTAGGTCTGTACCATTTCTGTCCTTTATTGTGTCTGTCTTTGCATGAAATATTCCCTTGGTATCTCTAATTTTCTTAAAGAGATCTCTAGTCTTTCCCATTCTATTGTTTTCCTCTATTTCTTTGCATTGATCGCTGAGGAAGGCTTTCTTATCTCTCCTGGCTATTCTTTGGAACTCTGCATTCAAATGGGAATATCTTTCCTTTTCTCCTTTGCTTTTGCTTCTCTTCTTTTCACAGCTATTTGTAGGGCCTGCTCAGACAACCATTTTGCCTTTTTACATTTCTTTTTCTTGGGGATGATCTTGATCCCTGCCTCATGTACAATGTCACAAACCACTGTCCATACTTCTTCAGGAACTCATCTATCAGATCTGATTCCTTGAATCTATTTGTCACTTCCATTGTATAATCAAAAGGGATTTGATTTAGGTCATACCTGAATGGTCTAGTGGTTTTCCCCCACTTTCTTCAATTTAAGTCTGAATTTGGCAATAAGGAGTTCATGGTCTGAGCCACAGTCAGCTCCCAGTCTTGTTTTTGTTGACCATATAGAGCTTCTCCATCTTTGGCTGCAAGGAATATAATCAATCTGATTTCGGTATTGACCATCTGGTGATGTCCATGTATAGAGTCTTTTCTTGTGTTGTTGGAAGAGGTAGTTTGCTATGACTAGTGCATTCTCTTGGCAAAAGTCTGCTAGCTTTTGCCCTGCTTCATTCCGTACTCCAAGGCCAAATTTGCCTGTTACTCCAGGTATCTCTTGACTTCCTACTTCTGCATTCCAACCCCCTATGATGGTAAGGACATCTTTTTTGGGTGTTAATTCTAGAAGGTCTTGTAGGTCTTCATAGGACTGTTCAATTTCAGCTTCTTCAGCATTGCTTGTTGGGGCACAGACTTGGATTACTGTGATATTGAATGTTTCGCCTTGGAAATGAAGAAAGATCATTCTGTCGTTTTTGAGATTGCATCAAAGTACTGCATTTTGGACTCTTTTGTTGACTATGATGGCTACTCCATTTCTTCTAAAGGATTCTTGCCCACGGTAGTAGATATAATGGTCATCTGAGTTAAATTCACCCATTCCAGTCCATTTTAGTTCACTGATTCCTAAAATGTCAATGTTCACTCTTGCCATCTCCTGTTTGACCACTTCTAATTTACCTTGATTCATGGACCTAACATTCCAAAGATAATACAGCCACCATTTATTGACCACTTGACTCTACCAGGAGCTGTACTGAGGGCTTACATGAATGATTTAATTTTTAAATCAACTCAGTGAGGTAGAACCTATTATTACCACTATTTGACTGATCTGAGGCTTAGAGAGATTAAGAATCTGTATACAGATTACACAGCTAGTAAATGGTGGAACTGAGATCCTAATCCACTCCTGTCTGGTTCCAGAGCCTGTGTCCCAGCCATCATGAAATGTTGCCTCCCACTATCATGTATTATAGTAACGATAATAGTGTTGGTCATAATGATGATGATGGTGGTGATGATAATAATAATGAGGAGGAGGATAGTAATGGTTATTAATAAAATGATGATGGTGGTGATGGTGATACCAATGATGATGATGATGATGATGATGATTTTAAAATAATAGTAAATACCTGTGTAAATTCTTAACAACTGGCATAAGAGATCATGCTAGGGAAAGTCCAACCTTTTGAAAAATTCCCTGGCAAAGGTCAAAGGTCTGGCTGGCAGCTGCTTCAAGATCTGGTGAGGCAAGAAGAGAATTTTGTCTGTCATTTTGCAGACAAAGGGGTTGAATGAAAAAGTGTCACTGGAGAAGTGAGAAGAGAGAAACAGGGAGCCAGCATGCTGGGAAGTTGCTGGGACAGGCCAGGCGAGACAGCAACAAATCCTCCAGGTTGGGGCCAGTCAGGGGTGGCTGGATGGATTTTGGAAACAATGGCATTACAACTCCAGTTGATCAGGTTGGCATTGACTATGACATCAGCTTTCTCAGACTTTCTCCTCCTTCCCGAATGTGAAGTCTATTGTGCTCCAGAATGTGTGAACAACTTTTGAGTAATAATTAAGAAAGGTGATGAATTTTATGTCTAAGTCATTGGCCCTGAGTAGCAGCTACACATGGGAGCTCAACTCAAGGAGATTTTACTTTGATCTAAAGGGCAAGAGAGTTCTTTGTGGATGGTGTGTGTGTGTGTGTGTGTGTGTGTGTGTGTGTGTGTGTGTGTGTAAGGAAGATATAGAGACAGAGAAAGAAATTGAACTCACAGTGAATAAACCAGAGCTGTGCCTGCCATCCGATGTGTGGCTAGTACCACGTGTTGAAATCATAGTATTTTGATATACATGTGGTTAAGAAAACCTGTATTATTCAAATTAATTTTACCTTCTTAAATAATCTTTTGAAAATGCGACTGGCAGGAGATTTAAAATTATACATGTGTTCACATTCTATTTCTATTTCCACTGGATGGGTTCAGCATAGCCTGGCTGCACAATCTTGTGTATTTCAAGGCGTTGCTAAGGCATTTTGGATGGGACAAGTCATCACTGAGAGCGACTCTCTGGGCTGACAGAGAATATTCCGTGTCTTGTCTCTCCAATCACTACAAACCAGCCATAATGACAACCACAGATGGCTCTGTAATGGGATAGTTGGGGTGGGGGTGGCATTCTTGCCCCTGATAGGAACTCTGGAAGTGGATGGATGGATGAAGGGTGGTGGGAGCAGAGAGAAGGGAAGATTACTCGTTTCCTGGGGAAACAGGCGAGGCACCAGGTGGCCTCTGAACTGGTCCCTGTGGATAAACCGATGTTTCGAAGCACAGAAGACGGGGGAGGGCACCAGAGCTGCAGAAACAAAGTAAGACAGGCGTGGCTGGGAAGCAGGACAAGCCAGAGGAATTGGACCCCAGTCCTTGCTTCTTGCACTCAGGAAACTGCTTACAGCTCAGGGAGCGCTCTTGACCCTTAGGCTAGAGGGAGGCAAGATTCATGATCTCCTAGTCACCCTAGGATTAAAGTCGCCCAGTACCCTTCCACATGCCCACTGTCTTGCTATGCTTTCCCAATGCAAAGGCAGGGTAGGGTTCCAAACATCTTGCCCACTAATATCCAGGGCTTCCTAGGACAAGGGAAATGTTGAGGGGTTCTTTAAAAGGAAGATCCAGTCTTTAAATGACATTGAAGCTTAAAATCTAAAACATTAGATTTCCTCACTCTCAAAGGACAAGAGAAAGCCTTCAAGTGAGATCATGCTATATGTTAATTAGCAGCTCCAAATCTACAGTTTCACATAATAGAAATGAGAGTGAGAAGGACGAGCATCTCTCCACCATACAAAAGGCATCAGCCTTGAAGCCCATCAAGCAGAGAGGAATTATGACTGGGGGCTTGAGTTTCAACTTCCTCTGAAAAACGCTTCCAACAGCCCTCACTTCTGAGTGAGTTAGAGCCAAAATGGTCACTTGCCAAGTGAATCTTGACACAGAGAGATGAGCCCCAAATGAACTTTTAGCAATTTCCAGAATTCCAGTTTGTTGTTTCTCTCCAGACCTTTCATTTGTGTGTGCCTCGTGGGTAGATGTGACAGCTCATTGGCACTTTTATCTGGAGGCAGAGAGGCCATGAGTCTCCCTGGAGAAGCTGTGCTCTCCTTTCCAGCTATGCATTTTCGGGGGTGTGGCCCAACACCTCTGCCTTTGAAAATCTGCACATCAGCGCCACAATTCACAAGACCTAGGTCATTACTGGGTCCCTTTGACAGACACCCTTTATACTTAAAACAACTATTTATCTTGTGTTGACTAACCCCAAACACTAAGCACTAATGTGTGAAGCCCAGAAAATGTACTAATTTTATTTACTCTTCAAATACTATCTTGAATTAAGTATGATTACAATCTCAGAGGTGCAGAGAAATTAATTCACTCTTTCTTGCTGATAAGGACTGAGGAAGAGATTAATAAAATTCCAGCTGCCTGACCACCAAAGTCAGAATTCTTGACTGCCATGTTGTGTTGCTTTGAGAATGTATTTTAATTGTATAGGTCAGAAAAATCATCGTGGTGCAGAAGTACCACTGGCAAATGTTAAAAACTATCATTGGTTATAAAATCATCATGGGCACGACTTTGTTTTGTTCTTTGGAAATCATATCTTGGTAAACTCGGCCTGCCTCAGTAGACACCGAGTAGAAGAATGCCCCGTGCCTCCTGTTTTTCGTTTTTGTTTGGCTGTGCTGGGTCTGGCTCTCTAACTGTGGCATGGGCCTAGTTGCCCCAAGGCAGGTGGGGTCCTAGTTCCCTGACCAGGGATTGAACCCATGTCCCTTGCCTTGGAAGGTGGAATCTTAACCACTGGACCACCAGGGAAGTCCCCTTCCTTCTCTTTCTTTCCCTAGTCCCCTTCTCATTCTTATTGATAAAATGACTGTATCCAAACTTTGAAGAGTAACTGCTAATTCCATAGAGTGGAGGTGGGTTGATGGCACTCAGGAAGGGGTACAAATCCAGGCCTGGCTAATCCCCCCACAAACACCCCTCTGCTGGGGGCACCATGTTGGCCCTGCACCAGTAAGCATTGAGAGCTGGGGCTCCCTGAGCCCAGGAACTGGTGATTAAATTATGAGCATCCTTATTCATGGATGTAAAAAGCCTCCCTGTGTTCATCTGGGAGCCTGTGATTAGCAGCACAAGCCCGGTAAGTAATTATTAGAGACAGAATAACTGGCCAAGCTATCCGCTTTCCACCTGGCCCTAATGTCTCCAAGGGTTGCGTTTCCAGTCCACTTATTTTGCTTGACAGCGGGAACCTGAAAGGCCATGGGGCCCAGCTGGTTCTTAGGCTGTCTTACCATTTTGTGCCCCTCGAATGATTTTACAGGTTAAAATAGAAAAGGAGGCCTGACTTCCACAGAACCATGAGCAGAAGTCACGGCTGAGACCATTATAAAGCCGGTGACTCTATTCTTTAGGATTTTTCACCAAAGAAGAACAATTTCCCCACCTCTGCTATCCCTATCCTTGCAGAACTGAAGGCCAGTCTGTTTGGTGGCAAGTGGTGATTAGCTGGTGGCTGGGCAAGAAAATTATTGTCTGTTGATGTAGCTGTCAAGATATTGCTAAAAATAGTGTAATTTCCTTTCATTGGTGTTGTTTCAGAGCTTTGGTTGCTAGAAGCTTGTAATTAATACCTGAGATGGGCTGAAATGGAATTCCTGAACCATATGTATCTGTGGGCTTAAATGGGGGAACATGTCCTGAACGCGGCTTGCTTCCATTTGCTGATGAGGCGTTTGGTATTTGTTGGTGGGAAACCTAAAGCCACTCCAGCTGTAGATTTGGCCAGCCCGTCTGTCTACTATGTACAGAGCCCCACGCTAGCCCTGGGGAGACATGCTCTCAACCTGGTGTGGTCAATGGGATAATGTATGTTCTAGAGTCTTATTGGTACTCTTCCAAGGGATTTTCATGTATTGGGTTGTGGAATTCCCGTAACAGGGACTCAAGAGGCTCAGGACCCTGGTCATTGAGATAATAAACCCAAGTCTTCCAGGCTCGAGAGCTTGATTTCTTTATCAAGATCCTGTACAGATCATTGTAAGACATTTTAAATACCTCAGTGCGGAAATATACAAAGGTGTGTGGGAGGTTCTAGAAAGGGTGACCAGATTCCTAGAGTTCCCTGCATTCCCCCAGTGCTATCTGAATATTTTTGATCACATGGCACTATCAGTTTAAAAAAAAAGAAACAGAAAATGAACGTTTTCTTTAGTATTTTTTTTACCTCATACATTGTAAGTCTATATAAAATATGTACTAACATATTTTACACTTTGAAACACACACTTTCACAGTAGAAATTAAAAGGATGAGATGTTGCTTGGATCAATAAACAAATGAATGAAAATGTTCATAGAATGAAGAATGAAAAACTACCAAGTCAGTGGCCCCCTGACTTTTTTAAGAAGTTGCATGAAGACCATATCCTGGCCCAGAAAGGCCACAGAGCTGACTTATTTCTGATTTTTTTTTAAGGTTATTTGTCCCTCAGAGAGCAGGAAGAAATGATAAAAGGTCCCCTGGCTAGTAAGCAAGGGGGTTATGACCACTTGTTCAGAATGTCCCAGAATCTTTGCCAATGATTCTGAAGGGCCTTATGACTTTTCACGGCATGAGATGTAGGGCATTTGGGGGGCATGAGACGCAGGATACATATGGACCACACAGAGAAAGACAGTGATTACCAGGGAAGACCACATGGTGACCCATCTTTGTATTTTCCAACTTGTGAGAATATGGCTTTGCTTCTAAGAGGAGGGGAAACAACTAGGGGCATTTTTGTAGGGCTCCTGGTGGCTCAGACAGTAAAGCATCTGCCTGCAATGTGGGAGACCCAGATTCCATCTTCGGGTTGGGAAGATCCGTTGGAGAAGGGAAAGGCTACCCACTCCAGGATTCTTGCCTGGGGAATAATCATGGACTGGTGGGCTACAGGACATGGGGATCACCAAGAGTTGGACACGACTGAGTGACCAACACACTTGCAGGCACTGAACATTTTCAAGGCACCTTCCCTTTATAGGCAGAACAAACCAAGTCATATTCTTTGGACAATCATTTTCTGTCAAGCCCTGTGCTGAATACCTGAAGCAGCAAGAGGACTTTATCATGGTTCTTGTCCTCAAGCAGCTGATATTAGGAGTGGTCAGAAAGCTAGACCTGAAAATTAATTACATTGTATTAATAGTATGTATACATCAATCCCAGTCTCCCAATTCACCCCAACCCCTCACCTGTCCCCCTTGGTATCCACACCTTTGTTCTCTGCCCCTGTGTCTTTATTTCTGCTTTGCAAATATGATCAACTATGCCATTTTTCTATATTCTACAAATATTCATTAATATATGATATTTTTTTTCCTCTTTGTGAGAAAAGACTGTATGACAGTCTTTAGGTCCATCGATGTCTCTGCAAATGATACAATTTCACTATTGATACCAGGTGTAAATTAGATAACTAGTGAACACATACTGTATAGCACAGGGAAGTTTACTCAGTGCTCCCTGGTGACCCAAATGGAAAGGAAATCCAGAGAAGAGAGGATATATGTAAACATGCAGCTGAATCACTTTGCTGTGTAGCGGAAAGTAACACAATATTGTAAAGCAGCTATACTCCAATAAAAATTAGTTAAAATAATACACTAAAAAATAAAATTAGAATTCAAAGAGAAATGCCATGCAGCCTTGAAAAAGATTGAGAACCGCAGGAAAGAAGATGAAAATGTTTCAGGGATACAGTGTGGAGAAAAAGGGACTCTTGTCTATTTTGTTCGGTGGTGCGCTGCCAACTCCTAGAACAGGGCCAACAAAATAAGATCCTCAGGCTAAACCTGGCCCCACCCCCTGACCTAAAAGTGATTTTTGCATATTTATAGGATTGTATGGGAAACAAGGAAGGCTGTGTCCTAGAGATCAAATGACGTCAGCCGAGTTTAAAATGTTTACTATCAGGCCCTTTACAGAAAGTTTGCTAATGCCTTGGATATTGTAAATATTCAGTAAATATAGTTTGAATAGGCAGGTACATATATACCATATGAATGTGCATGTAGAAGTCTATCTTTCTGTGGGTACACACAGCGATGGCTTAGCAATGGGTTCTGAAGTGATGAGCACTACACTGCCGAAGTCCGTTTTCCCTGACGATTGGGGAAGGTAAGTCAATTGAAAGAGGCCTTATAAATAATGTGAAATTATGCTTTATGAGATTATATTTGTGTATTACCTGTATAATTAAAATGTAAGTTAAAAAATATTCCTCCATCAAAGATAAAAGGTTTTTATCAGTAGAGAATGAAGGCTGGACACTAGTTACCAACCTGCTTTGATCCTCAAGTTTTATTACCTATAAAGTGATAATAAATGATAGTAAGTTCTCATAATTGAATAAGATAATATATGAAAAGTGCCCAGCACTCAATCAGCACTCAACGTTTGTTAGCTGTCAGCTCCAAAAGCATTGATCTCAATCCTGAGTCCCCTGTCTCAGTTAATGGCCTCACCACCATCTACCCAAGCCAGAGCCCTGAGAGACGCCTGCCTCTCACTGCCCCCAGTCATGCAACTGGTCAGCAAGTTCTCTATCTTCTTTGGAAAAAAACACATTGTCATCTGATTGTTGCAATGACTTTCTTACTGGTTTCTCCCGCTCTGTCCTTTCCCCCTTCTAAGTCATCTTTCCCAGTGGATAGAGTACCCATCCTGCCCAGCTTACAGACTCTGACAGTCTGCTCCTACAACAGAAGAGGCGAACTCAGAATGGGATATCCAGAGTTCTTCCATAATCTAGTCCCTATGCTCAGGTCTTTCTGCTCTTTCAGAAATGCTTCCAGGCCTTTACACAGCTGTTTCTTCTCTCTGGCATGCCCTTCCTTATTCTCGCTCCTTCTCAAATATTAATCTATACTTTAAATATCATCTCCTCTAGAATGTCTTCCTCAAATCCGTCCATTCATTCATCCACCCATCCCTCTATCCCTCCCTCTGTCCATCCATCCATCCATCCACAAATGATCACTGAAGACGTGCTATGTCCTAGGAACTTCAGCTGAGGCTTAAAATGCAGGGATTATCAGCGTAAACACATATCCTGCCCTCCAGTGCAGTACACTCTAAAGGAAGTTAAAAAGTATTAAAAAAAAAAATCTGGAAAGCAGTTAAGACCTCTATACATAATTTGGTGTCAAAATTCAATTTGAATCCCATCCCCACCAATTACCAACTGGGTGACCTATTGTCTCATCTTTACAGTGGGAATAAAAATATTCACTTTAAAGGTCTGATTGCTGGGGCCAAAATTTGATTAAGTATATTCTGCACATGATGAGAAAATCCATGTATGGACTCTCTTCACACACAGCTGGATCCCCAAGTGAAAAACAGGGCTTTTGCCTCCTTGTTCCTCTATTTGCTGCAACCCAGCTTCATCCCTAGACAAAATGTCACAGGCAGCCAGAGGCATCATGTCTCCACAGCTGTCAATATCAGAGAGAGGCATCACTTCTTTGCTAATAGGTCCAGGGTACATCCCACAAGAGAATCCAGTACCCTTGTAAAAGGACTAATTCAGACATGAGAGAGGGCTCCCCACTGCCTCCTTTCCCTTTCTCCATCCCCGTTTACTTTTTGCTACTTCCCCTGCCCCTGAGCTTTGGCTAATCACAAACTTTAAGGGCTGGCACAAATAGCTTTTGGAAAACATTCATGGGGCTTTCATGGTCATTTATGGACGTGTGTGAAAGTGAAAGTGTTAGTCACTCAGTTGTGTCCGACTCTTTGTGACCCCATGGACTGTAGCTCGCCAAGCTCCTCTGTCCATGGATTTCTCCAGGCAAGAATACTGGAGTGGAGAGCCATTCCCTTCTCCAGGGGATCTTCCCAACCTAGGGATTGAACCTAGGTCTCCCACATTGTAGGCAGACTCTTTACCATTTGAGCCATCTGGGAATCCAATAGCTTTTGGAAAACATTCATGGCACTTTCATGGTCATTTATGGACATGTGTAGAGCAGTAAAAAATTTGAATGACTTGATGTGCATGTTCCCAGCTAAGGCTGAGCAAGGCAATGTGCTCTGCCTTCTTGTTTCAGATTCACAAAGAGCTGGCCAGAGGATGGGGATGGTGAGGAGGCAATAGTGTACAGCAAGCAACTCTGGCTCTCAGGGCATCTGGGCAGAGTTTGAATCTCATCTCTGGTATCTCTTTGTGGGATAGCCTCAGGGAAATAATTTCTGAAACTTATTTTCTCTTTTGTAAATGGAAATAGAATCTTTGGGGATGAGTTTTTAGGATTTAAGACTATAATCTATGTGAGGGTGTATTTCCTCTAGGAGCAGTGGTTCAGCAGTCACAGTTTATTGTTCATGGTGATGCGATATACCGCAACTACCACAAATAATGAGAAGTGACTCAGCATCACTTATGAATAGGATACTGATAGATTTTGTTGGTATTTAAAAATAGATGTGTTTAAATGAACAGTTTTAGTCTTTTGGCTCAAGTATTTAGTCAATTTATATTTAATGTAATTAATGATATATATTTCATTGGTTTTTTCGATGCACATTTTTCCAACTTAACATCTCTGAAGTTGGAATGCATTCACTGTTGGCCAAGTAACAGTTGTGATATAGTTGTCATTGCCTGAGCATGTGCAGACACATCTTTAGAGTGGGTGCCAGCAGCTTGGAAGGAAATCCCTGAGACAACAGCGGAGCCCTCTTTCATCACCCAAGCTCTTAATGGCACAGAGTTTGAAGCTGTGTGGAAAAGCACAGACACCTTAAACTCTGACTCAAAAAGAGAAGAGAAAGATTTAGAAAAAAATAGATTCTGCATGTGAAGGAGCTTTAGAAATATCTTTACCTATTTATTTACTTCATCTGATGCAAACAGTTGACTCATTGGAAAAGACCTTGATTCTGGGAAAGATTGAAGGCAAAAGAAGAAGGTGAGAGAGGATGAGACGGTTGGATGGCATCACCAATTCAATGGACATGAACTTGGACAAACTCCGGGAGATGGTGACAAACGGGGAAGCCCGGCATGCTGCAGTCCATGGGGTCACAGAGTCAGACACGACTTGGCAACTGAACAACAGCAATGATCTCCTTTTGTAAAGTACAAACACACAACCACCTGTAGAGGACGACACACAAGGCAATATACACCAGATGCACATGAACTGACTTATGTGATCGGACATGTCAATGTACGTTCTCATCTTTGAAAGTTCGCAACTTGAAGGTTAGTATGTAGGGACTTACTGGATTATGGAAAGTAGTTTTGATGGGTAATATTTTTCTTCATTAAGTGTGCATAAAATAATGATGCTTCTTGCAATTAATTCATCTTAGAGTCCAAAATAGTGAAAGTGAAAGTCGCTCAGTCATGTCTGACTCTTTGCAACCCCATGGGCTATACAGTCCATGGAATTCTCCAGGCCAGAACACTGGAGTGGGTAGATGTTTCCTTCTCCAGGGGGTCTTCCCAACCCAGGGATAGAACCCAGGTTTCCTGCATTGCAGGCGGATTCTTGACCAGTTGAACCACCAGGGAAGCCCTAAGAGGATGAGATGGTGGGATGGCATCACCGACTCGATGGACATGAGTTTGAGCAAGCTCCGGGAGTTAGTGATGGACAGGGAAGCCTGGAATGCTGCAGTCCATGGGGTCTCAAAGAGTTGGACACAACTGAGTGGCTGAACTGAACTGAGAGTCCAAAATGCAGTTCCCTGGATGTTTTATATCATCTTACTTTGGTATTTCTACTTCCCTCCTGTTATTTTTCTTTTGGCATTTATTTTTGGATCACTTTACAAGTCTGAAAGCAACATACTCTGTTTTTAATCTTTAGTATTTACTTGAAAATTATATCATATATAATTAACTTATCAAAGTAGAAGTTAATCAAAACCTTTCCTCTGTCCCTAGAAAATATAAAAACCTTAGTATTAACTCCACTTATCTGTCTCCTAAGGGAAATGCTATTGTATTGAATAGTTTGATATTTTAATTCTAGCTTTTAAATGTTAATGCTCTTAGGCATTATTGCAACTAGTTCATATAATTGTTGCTAATTTCCATTTGCCCATACTCACAACATCCTCCTTGTTCTTTTATCCTTTTTGTATCTCAGACTTTCCTTCTGGGGTCACTTTGTGCCTGAAATAGTGAATCCTTTAGAATTTCCTTCAGTGAGGTTCTGCTGGTGACCAGTTCTCTCTCTCTCTTTAAAAGCTATTTTATTTTTACTGAACCTAGAATTCTAGACTGACAGTGCATTGAAAGTAATATGTCACGGGGTTTAGGGTTTCTGTTTTGCTGTTGAGAAGTCAGATGTAAATGTATCCACCGAGCCTTTAAAAATCATTTGTCTTTTTTCTCTGCTCCTTTAAGATCTGTCTCTTTGACTTTACTTTTTGGAAAGTTCACAACAATGTCTAGATTTACTTTTTAATATATTTTAATATATATTTAATATATTTTGCTTGGAGTTATCTAGGCCTCTCTCATCTGTACACGGGCGGTTGTTTTGATCAGTTTTGTAAACTTCTTACCTATTCTCTCTTCGTATACTCTGCCTCTGAACTGTTGCCTCTGTTCTCTTCTTCTGGACCTCTGAACACAGGTGTGAACTTCCTGATATAGTTTTCCTTTTTTATGACTCTATCTTGTGCATTATTCATTTTTCCTTCTCCAAGCTGCATCCCACATAATTTATTCTCTAATTCTCTCTTCTGCTGTGTCCAATCTGTTGCCAAAATGCCCCCATGAGTATTAATTTCTCATTACTGTATTTTTTAACTTGTAAAAGTTATATTTGTGTTTGTTTGCACATCTGCTATATCATTTTTTTTTACTGCTTCCTTCTCCCTGCAGTTATTTTTTTTAAGGACTTTTGATGTGGACCATTTTTAAAGTCTTTATTGAATTTGTTATAATATTGCTTCTGTTATATGTTTTGGGTTTTTGGCCACAAGGCACATAGGATCTTAGCTCCTCAAACAGGGATCGAACATGCAACTGCCTGCATTGGAAGGCAAAGTCTTAACCACTGGGCCACCAAGGAAGTCCCTCTCTGTAATTATTTTTAAGTTTATCATTTATTTCTTTAAAATCGGTAAACATAGCTGTTTTAAAATTAAAGTCTGTGCAGGTTCATTTCCACTGTCTCTTGCTTCTAATTCATAAATCTTGTTTCTTTCTATGCCTGGTTATGTTTGATGGCATGTTGTTCATTGCTCTTGAACAATTATTTGTAGGGGGTTCCAAGTGACCCAGGAGACATCCCTTTCCTTTTTCCAAAAGTGCCTGGGGCCCTACCAGTCAGGATCATCTCATGCCAAGTTCACAGCTTAAGGTTCCTGAGTCCACCCAGCCTGTGCCTTTCCAGGGTGTATGTCTTTAAGACGAAGGTCGGCAGACACAATTTCTCAGCGTCATTTCCTCCTTTCATTTCCTCCCCTCCTGCTTTGGTGAGTGCCCAAATCATATTCTCTGAATTTCACCTTGGTGTGGGAGTGTGAGTTTAGATCTAGTTTCCCTTATCTGAAAGTAGAAGGCTTCAGGGACTCATTTCAGTGTGAGGAGGATGTGTGCTAAGAACGCCCAGTTCGGTCATCGGACAAGGACCCCCTTGTCCTTCCACACCCCTTTATAGAATCCCAAATGGAAATGACAAATGCTCTCAAGAAATAAGTGATTCTGCTGCTTTACAATTCTCTTGCTATCTCATTACAGTTAGTCTGCAAGAAAAGACAATCTCCAAGCCTGGAGTCCTCAATGCTTCAAAATTTTTAATGTATTTTTTAGACATTATTGTGGTAATTTTTATTGCTTTTATGGTTGATCCAAAGAATCTAGTTTCATTATCGCAAACCAGAAGGCACATTTGGGATTTGCTAAGATAAACATTTCAAAATGAAAAACAAAGCAGACTCTCATATAGAAATTCCTGGCCCACCACACTCTATCTTGCAGATACTCTGTTTTCACTCCAGAAAATCTCTGTCTCACAGGGTTATTTTGAGGATTAAATTTGATAACATGTGAAATTCCTAACTAAGGTGCAGTTGCTGTTCAAGAAAGTTTATTAAGTCTGTAATCTAAGCATAACCTGAGAACTTAATTTTTCCACCTACTGTCAATGCTAGGGGCAATCACTATGGGGTTAAAAAAAATGGCTTGTCACACAGCTGAGTAAATCATCAGAAACACCCCCACCTCTTGGCCTCTGGGGGATTTCAATCAGAAAGGATCAGGGTGGGCTCTCTGAGCTCTCCCAGAATGTCAGGCCCAGAGGAAAAGTCGAGCTGAAGTGCTTAGGGGATTAAAATAAATAAAATGCTTCACTGGAGATTAGGACTCAAGTATCAGTTTGATTTAATGATTCCAGAAGGTTAATGCACATCCCAGGCAGGCAGCCAGTTGCACTCAGCTGGTTTGGAGCCAGCAGGATTATGGTGAGGGTGTTGGTGTCTCTTCAGCAATTCCGGCTTATTTGAGGATCTAGATGAAGATAGTATGGATGGAAAGCAGGGAGTAAGGAGGAGTGAGTCGAAGAGTGGAGGAAATGAGGTCAGACAGGTGGGCAGAGTTGATCCAGATCACAGAGGGGACTTTGGAGGGCATAGAAGGGCATTGACATTTGATTCGTTGTCTCTATTTCTGGTTTGCAAAGAAGATTGTCTATACTATTTTTCTAGATTCCACATACAGAGAACAAATGTATGGATACCCAGGGGGAAAAAGAGGGTGGGACGGATTGTGAGACTGGGATCGACATATAAACACCAGTGATTCTCTGTACAGAATAGACCGCTAGTTAGAACTTACTGGATAGCACAGCGAGCTCAGTGCTCTGTGGTGACCTAAATGGGAAAGAAATGAAAAAAACGGGGATATATGTAAACATATAGCTGACTCACGTTGCTGTACAGTAAAATCTAATGTAGCATTGTGAAGCAACTGTTTGCTGTTTGGTCACCCAGTCGTGTCTGGCGCTTCGCGATCCCATAGACTACAGCACTCCAGGCCTCTCTGTCCTCTGCCGTCTCCCGAAGTCTGCCCAAGTTCACACCCATTGTGTTAGTGATGCCACCACCGAAGCAACTACACTCCAACGGAAAACAGAATTTTGATTCTAGGTGTAATGGGATAATATTGAAATACTCTAAACAATACATAAATGTCCATAGCAGCTTTATTTATAACAATGCCAAAAAATGCAAACAAGTCAAATGTTCATCAACAGGTGATTGGATAAAGGAATTGTGGTACATCCAAGCAGTGAAACACCACTCAGAAATAAAAAGGAACAAATTACTGATGCACATGACAGCAGGGGTGACTCTCAGGAACGCTGGCTTAAGGAAGTCAGACCCAAAAACACACAGAGCATGACTCCATCAGGCAGAGTCAGCACGGCTGGCACGGAGCAGATCAGGACCGCCCGGGGCTGGGGAGGGCGCTGGACTGCAGAGGGCGATGGAAACTCTCTGGGGTAATGGAGATGCTATATATCTTGACTATGATGATGGCTCTACAGGCATACACATTGGTCAAACGTCATCCACCAGTACACTTCACATGGGTGCGTTTCATTTTGGGTAAAGTTCATTGCTTGGGTAAAGTTCACACCTTGCTAAAGTTCATTTTAAAACATCACCAGCTGGTAGATGTAAATTATGTTGACCAAATCCTGAGCCAGAGAGTTCCAGGGTAAGGAGAAAATGCATGCACAGACGTTCAAGACACAGGGCCCTCCAGTTATTAAACTCAGTTTCTCAACCGGATATTGAGACTCTTGGTTTCTAAAGCAAAGGGGGAAATAAACGTGGCCAGGTGCTTCTATCTTCACAACCATGCGGTTCAGGAGCCTCTATAGGAGAGAGGCCTCCACCCTCACCCACACACAGGATTCTGTGCTCTGTGAGGTGGTAAATATCCTACCCCAGGTGACCCAGCAGAGCCAAGCCTTAAACCCAGGTCCTGAGACACCCCCTCTTGGCACTGTTCCATGAACTGGCAGCGATGGAAATGAAAAGATTTCTAACAAACTGGTTTGGGAAGATCGTCCTTCTCCATGGGAGCTGATGGGCTTTCTGTTGTATTCAGAGGGACCACTGAGATCAGTTGTTCTGATTGGTTGACTCACTGCCTTAAATCAGATTTCTCAAGCTCAACAGTATTAACATTTTGGAAAATTCTTCACTATGTGGTGCTGTCCTTTACATTGGAAGAAGTTTGGCAACATTCCTAGGCTCCGTCTTCTAAGTGCCAGCAGGACTGCACCCTCCCACTTCCCAGCTGTACCAGCCGGGAATTTCTTCAGGTGTTGTCAAGCATCCCCAGGAAAGAGGGTGTAGGGCACAAAATCATCCCCAGTTGAGAAACCCTGTGCTAAAGCTTTCCATGGCCCTCCATCA
This sequence comes from Dama dama, assembly GCF_033118175.1. Lineage (NCBI taxonomy): Eukaryota > Metazoa > Chordata > Mammalia > Artiodactyla > Cervidae > Dama > Dama dama. The sequence continues at coordinate 94,855,290 of NC_083692.1, forward strand.
TTCCCAAGATGCAGTCTGCACTCTTTAAAGACAGCTTGAAATACCTGTGCCATCTGCCTCTCCACCCTCCAGCCTCACCTCCACTCGCTTCTTCCCACCATTGGGTCCAACAACAACAGCCCATCAGCCTGACTCACTAAACGCTGCCCTCCTCCTTGCCTTCCTGCCTTTGTCCATGCTGCACCCTCTTCCTAGAAGACCCTCTAGTCCTGCAAATTTTATTTAATATTAAAAATTCAACTCAAGCATTACTGCCCTTTGATGGTTGCTTTTTTGGTTTTGTTTTTCGATGGTTGATTTTTATTATAAATCCTTTTCCACTGTTTAATACTCTTACCATGAGCAAATATTATTTTGATTGAACAAGAATAAAAAGTTGCTCTTCTAGGAAGCTTTTAGCTAACATTTGGAAACCATTTCTAATCTCTCATTGCCTCCCTATGTAGTGTTGGGCAAGTGAGATCACTGTAGGGCATGCAGTGTCCAGCCCTCCACTGAGAAGTGAGACTCAGTTTTCTTCTACCACTGACTCCCTTGCAGAAGGGAATGGCAAACCACTCCAGAATTCTTGCCTGGAGAATTGCATGGACTGAGGAGCCTGGCGGGCTACAATCCATGGGATCACAAAGAGTCGGACACAACTGAGTGACTAACACACATACTTATTGAGTCCCTGCCTCTTCTGGGTCTATCACCTCTACCCAGGCTGGGATAGCTTTCTTGCTTCTGGCCACCCCTACAGAACTTTCTTTTTCTCACTTCTATGCCATTTGTCACACTAGGAGTGACTGTTTACCTGTTGGCCTCTTGCATCAGCCAGGGAGCAATTCAGAAGCAGGTTCTTATCCCCCCCTGTACTGAGGCTCAGCACAGACTCTGACCTGGAGACAGTCTTGGGAAAGGCCCATCTCATTGCCTTACCTGTGGGACCATCGCACACAAGAAAGGTTCCATCGAGATAGATGGTGACTGTGGAGTTTCTGCCATGACAGGTGAACACGTGACCCAAAGGCAGGGGATGGGCCTGCTGAGCTCTCTGGGTTTTGTACTGCCTTCCTGGTCCCATTGGGCAACTTCACTTGGGTGGGGAACACAGCAGAATTTTATTACGAGATCATGCTCTAGTCGGAATGAATCCCCAGCAAAACAACAGTTGGAACAAGAGATTTGTTTTCTCACTGCTGCTTACACAGCTAATGGATTTTGACGTGAACTTCCTGCACCATCATGGGAAAAACCGCCCTTAGCTGAGAGGGGTGACCGAGGATCACAGAACAAGGGGCAACCAGGTCTGGGCTATACTTGGCAGAGTCAGTCAGAGGGTCAAGGGGGATAATCTCCATTATCCTGAGAAAATGTCTTGGAAGCCCTGGGGACTCTAAGCACTGATGGGTGACTGAGGGCAAGGCAACTACTGGGGATTCAAGACAAGAAAGATCACAAGTCATTGCACAGCCGCCCGAAGGCCTTGCGATGGGAGGACACAGCCAAGCCGCCCAAGGCTTATTCTGCCCTGGGATCCTGCTTCGCTGTGTGACCACTGTTTCCACTCTCACTGCCTGTTATCTTCAGTCTTCTCCCGTGCCAGTGGCGGCTAGGACAGTGTTTCCCGCTGGGGCACTATTAGCATTAGGGCAGGGTCAAGGTTTTGCTTTGAGGAACTGTCTCATACACATGGTTGGAAGTTCAGTCACCCTGGCCTCTGGTCACCAGAAGCTATTCATAGCAATGACCCTCCCCAAGCCATCATGACAGCCCCAAATGTTCCCTCCCTGTGTGTGCCCAACACCTTCTAGGGCACCAGAGTCCTTCTAAACTGTGGCCTTTCCTGTTACCTGCCAAAGGGGAGCATGGTTACAGCTCAGAGCGGGAGAAAAAAGAGGTCCATGTTTGGGGTTTTTTGTTTCATGAAAACTTGTCTTTTAAGCTTTCAAAACCCAAACACTCAATGACTAGGGCTGCATTTACATCATAGACCAGGGTCAGCTGTTCTGATCCACCTCTGCTAGCCACATCCGGCCATCACCTGACTTTATAAGTAAAGTTTGGTAACACACTCATTCAGGCTCGTTCAGTCTGTGTTTTCTGTGGCTGCTTTCATGCCATGAACACAGAATCAAGGAGCCATGACCCACAGAGAGGAAACATTGACTATCTGGGCCTTTAGAGAAAAAGTTTCATCCTGTGTCACAAACAATAGTTTGGGAAAATCATGTGACTGGCCAGAACATTGTCATGTTCCCAGAGGAGAAGGGTTCTTCTGCTTGGGTGGAAGGATCGGAGGGGAGACAAGAGAGCCGTGATGTCAGTATGCCCCGAGAAGGGGTCTGCCCGAGGTCCACCACACCTGAGGGCCCACGTGTGACCCGTAGGGGTATAGAGATGCCAGTGTGCTCCTGAGAAGGGGTCTGCCCGAGGTCCACCACACCTGAGGGCCCACGTGTGACCCGTAGGGGTATAGAGGTGACAGTGTGCCCCTGAGAAGGGGTCTGCCCCAGGTCCACCACCCGTCACAGCCCATGTGTGATCCACAGGGGTATAGAGATGTCAGTGTGCTCCTGAGAAGGGGTCTGCCCCAGGTCCACCACCCATCACAGCCCACGTGTGATCCACAGGGGTATAGAGATGTCAGTGTGCTCCTGAGAAGGGGTCTGCCCCAGGTCCACCACCCCTCACAGCCCACGTGTAATCCACAGGGGTATAGAGGCGACAGACCCCAGAAGAGGTAGGGAGTCAATGGCAGAGGAAAATTGGGTCTCACCTCTTGGGTGGGGGCGCTGGACACTGCATACCCGCCACAGCGTTCTCACTTGCCCAACACTACATGGGGTGGCAATGAGAGAGTAGAAATGGCTCCAAGATGTTATCTAGGGAAGTGGATCTGAAATAGCTTGATAGAGTTCCCACTCACCCAAGTGTGGTATAGGGAACAGCAAGGAGGCAGGGTAGCCTGTAGGCAGCTTCTCCATGTTTCTACAGCCCTAGAGGGCATAAGATAGTTGGGAAAGTTGGCCAGGCCTTGTGAGGTTCCTGGTCAAGGCGGGGAGAGCACTGAAGGTTTCTGATCCTAGAAATCAGTTGGGAATGTAGACCTATCAGAGGATGCTAGCCAGGGTAGTGGGAGATGTGTAAGGACCAGGCTTCCCCTCCCATGATATCTTGTGCCAAGCATCATTCCTTTCCTCAGCATAGATACAGCTCCAGAGATGAGGGTGTGGACCTTACTAACTAAGTTGTCATTTCTTTCTCCTGGTGGAATGGATACATAAACAAAAACTAAGTTTACTTATTTGAAACATAAATTGATGTCACTGTGCAGACAGGTTTGTGGACTAAGAGCCATCCTTGCAAAAACTCCTAATCCACATTTCTTTTGTGCTCCCCTGGACCATGCACTATACAGTGTAGGAAGAACATGGAAATAAAATAAGAAAGGTCCCTGGCCTCCAGGAGCTCTCAGGGTAGGTCTGGAGGGGCCCAAACTTGATTCTTTCACCATACAGGACACTAATGTGCTCCTGGGCATGTCCAGGCGAAGGGTGAGTGGGAGATGAAATTGAAGGGGCATATGAGGCACAATGTTGATGCCAGCGATCCACTGGAAGGTTTTAGGCAGAGAGAGCATGCTCATGCTGTAGACGGGGCCATCTGGAGCACATGGAGACTGGGCTGGGGTAGGAAGAGAGTGAATAGGTGGGTACAGTGCTCCTAGGAACGCATAGCCGGAAGTGACGTAAGAGAGACGTGTGGGACGTTGGGCAGATGGCTCTGGTAGCTTGTCAGCTCCAGGAAGAGGACTTGCAGGCCATATTTTGAAACATGTTTGCATTACTCCTCTGGATTTTGTAACTACACCAAATGATGCCTCCAAAATATTCATGAGGCAAGCTTCATACTGTGATCACCTCACCCAGCTAAGGAAAAGAAGCATCTGAGAGCATCGTTTTGTACAAGCATGATAAGATACAGTTGAATCCCCAGAAGTAAGAGTTCATCTTTGCTCAGCACACCACAACTTAAAAGAACTTTTACACAAATTATCTGTGGTGGCTCAGTGGTAAAGAATCCACTTGCAATGCAGGAGATGCAGGAGACGCAGGTTCAATCCCTGGGTCAGGAAGATCCCCTGAAGAAGGAAATGGCAACCTACTCCAGTATTCGTGCCTGCAAAGTCTCATAGACAGAGAAGCCTGGTGGGTTACAGTATATGGGGTCGCAAACAGTGGACATGACTCAAGTGACTGAGCATGCACATGTGCCAGACCTACATCGTATAGACTTGCAAAATCTCCTCACTTGAAGATGAAGGAAATGAGCCAAGGGAAAGCCAAGTGATTTGCTCCAGATCACATAGATTATAGATTTGATGAGAACTGTCATTCTCTTCTTGAGTCGTTTGCCTTTTTCTTTGTCTTCTAATCCAGGTTTGCCCCTTGCCAAGTGGTGGATTTTACTACAATGATAATAAGAGGAAGAGGGGAAGGCGAGCAAGAGAAAGAAGAAGGACGGGTAGAAGGGAAGTACTTACTACCCCTCTGCCTGCTGGACTTGGTGATGGTCTGCATTCTACTCCGTGCGCGTCTCCTGAAACAGAATATCCTAAAAGGTAGAGACCATAGATTCTGGAGTCTGGAAAACTTGGCTTTGAACTTCATCACTCACCTAGATCGTTGATCTTGGACAAACCTCTTGCTGCCTCAGTTTACTGATCTGTCAACTGGGGATACTGTTAGGATTGGGAGGATTAAATACTACGGTGCATGTACAATGTTGGCACATAGTGATCCCACCACTAATGTCAGCTATAATTGTGTTTTATCATTAGTTTCTATCACTGGCACTCAGTTTTGGCTTTCTGTGCAGCGCTCACGCCGGGCCTCTGGGAAAGGACCGCCCCTGGTCCAGCACCGACACCTTGGCGTTGAAGAGAGGCCCCCTCACCACTGGACGCTCTGTGAGGGGTGAGTGAGGGATGGAGTGACTCCATCTCTGACACCCACTCGTCCCCCATTTCTGGAAGTGGTTTTCAATCTGAAGCGGACTTTGGCTCTTTCTATAGTTTATAGTTTGTATGTATTGATGGCTGCCGCAAGCAGGCTCCTTCCAGCGGCCTTCGGCGAGGCTGCTCTCCGGCTGCGCGGCTCGGGCTTCGCACTGGCGGCTCCGCCTGCAGCGCAGCCCAGGCCTCCAGGCGTGAGGGCTTCAGAGGCTGCGGCTCGCAGGATGGTGCTGCGGCACGAGGGGTCTTCTCAGACCGGGTACCGAGCCTGTGTCCCCTGCATTGGCACGCGGGCTGTTAACCACTGGGTCGGTGCTCTTGCCTGGAAAATCCCATGGACGGAGGAGGCTACAGTCCACGGGGTCGGAAAGAGTCGGACACGACTGAGTGACTTCACTTTCACTTTCAGCAGGGAAGTCCGGATCTTAATTTTTCCATATTCGGTCCTGCAGCCTGACCTTTCCTGACCACTGGCTCCCGGTCAAATTCTCTGCTTCTCAGGCCCAGGGCCTCAGCCTGTTTTTAATTCCTGCCCTACTTACACCTTGGCCCTGGTCCGTGTGTACATTTTAGTTGTCTGTATGCTCTTGAGCAATTTACTTAATCTCTGTGCCAGTTTTTCCAATTGTAACATGGGGATTTTATAACAGTGTTTTAGAGATACAATATCTTAGAGCAGTTTTAACCCAGGATGATTTTGCCGCTAGGGTACGTTTGGCAATGTTTGGAAATATTTTTAGTTGTCACAGCTGGTAGGTGGTTGCTGTTACTGGCATCTATTGGGCAGATGCCAAGAACGCTGATATGTATTTACAATGTACGGGGCAACCCCTTACAACATAGAACTACCTACTCAAATTGTGAAAAATGCCAAGGCTAGAAGCTTACAGTTACAGAGCTGTCATGAACGTTAAATGATAAGATATTGGGTTGGCCAAAAAGTTTATTTATGTTTTTTGGTACCATTGGAAAAACCTGAACGAACATTTTGGTTCACCCACTATATAGATAGAACTCACAAATGTTAGCTACTACCACTGCTACTATTATTGTCACTCCTACTCTTGCCTGTAAAATGGGTCTCATTCACTCATTTATTCATTGATATCTAATAACCCTCTGCCATGTGCCAGGACAGTTCTGAAAGTAGCAATGGACAAGACCGAGAGCTCCAATAGAGCTTCCCTCCAGGTGTAAGTGTGGGGGGCAGACAAAGTAAAACATGAATAAACAAGGAAACCTCAGATGTTGGTAAAAGACTGCTGATGCAAGGGGGCCTGGGAGGAGAGGTCAGGCGAGACCTGAGACAGAGTGAAACCGTGCGCCTCAGGTTGGGACTTGAACACAGGGTTTTTAAATTAGAATCGCTCACCTGGTGTCTGGACTTCTTGAGGTTCTTGGTGGCTCAGCACAGAAGGAATTCAGCAAGAGACAAAGTGAGAGGCAGGAAGTAGGGTTATTAATATAGGATGCTTGTGGGGGGTATGGTCAGGCCAGTGAGGGGGCTCTGACCCGAGAATTAAGTGGGCTACATTTTTAATTATAAAGTGGGGGCGGGGGGAGAAGACTGCCTTCTTCCTCATTCTTTGAGTAGATGTCAGGCTTAAATCTCTAGCTCCCCCTTCATACTGAGCAGGAGAGTTTGACCCTATGACATCAAACTAGGACTCCTATGGCACTTGGAGAGTGGTAACATATACTAAAATATGTTACATCATCTCAAGTTCCAGTATCATGAGGGTCTCCTACTTTGGAATGTCACCCTTCCCTTTTATTCCTTGCTGGACTTGACCAGCAAGGGGCAGGTCTCATTTTTTTTTCACTTAATGGCCTGGGGCAAATCTCGTGCTTTTATTAATGGCTTTATAGTTAAGCAAGCCGGCTTCATTCTATGATGTTTTAATAGCTTTCGCGAGTGATCACTCACTTACAGTGGTCTCCCAAAGTTTCCTAAGTTCCCCTCTCTATCTATAATCCCCTGGTGGTACTTCTACAATTACCTGTGTAACTGTCCTACTCTAGCCCTGTCAAGAGAGTGAAACTGAATGTCAAGAAGGAGCCAGCCTGGCAAAGACCAAACCCCAGGCCATTGCAGGCAGAGGGCAGCTGGGTTTAGATGGTGCCGCAGTAGTGACCTGAGGGTGTGAGCAGAGAAAGGAGACTAGTGTGGCAGGAGCAAGGTGGGACCAGGGAAGCATGGTCTCAGATGGGGTTGGGGAGAAGCAGGGGCCAAGCAGTGTAGGGCTGTGCATACACTAGTAAGGGGTTTGGGTTTTATTTTAAGAGCAATGGAGTACATTCAAGTGCTGTAAGTAGGAGAGTGAAATAATCCCCTTTACATTTGTATGGAAGAATAGTTTCAAAAAGGCAAGAGGAGATGAAGCTTAGACTTGGAGAGTGGCAGTAATAAGAGGGAATTAGATGGATTGAGGATTCCTTTTGGAGATAGAGTTAATGGGATATACTGACAGGTTGAATGTGGGGGATGATGAGGGTGGAATCAAAGCTACTGCCTTGATTTTTGGCTTGAACAGTTAGGAAATATGGTGAAATATTTCACTAAGACAGCAGAAGCATAATGGAAGGGCAGCTTGAGGCTGTGTTAAATTTTAGTTTTCCACTGAACATTTTTGTGGAGTTGCTCAACTCCAGGTGGCCTGGGTTCTCTCGAAAGGGCAGAGCTGGAGTCAGAGTCCTCATAGTCATTGGTACTAGGTGATATTTAGAGGTTGGCAGATGGATGTGGTAGTCTAGGGAGTGTGTGTCCCCTGTGGCTGGGTTTAGAAGAGAGTATGGAGAACTTCAAGCAAACTTTGGAGCTTGGCAGAGGAGGAGCAGCCAGGGACGTAGGAGGACAGCTGGAGTGAGGTGTTCCTGGTATGCGTGCTCATGGAGTGCTGCTGCTGCTGCTGCTAAGTCTCTTCAGTCGTATCTGACTCTGTGCGACCCCATAGACGGCAGCCCACCAGGCTCCCCCGTCCTGGGATTCTCCAGGCAAGAACACTGGAGTAGGTTGCCATTTTCCTTCTCCAATGCATGAAAGTGAAAAGTGAACGTGAAGTCGCTCAGTCGTGTCCGACTCTTAGCGACCCCATGGACTGTAGCCTACCAGGCTCCTCTGTCCATGGGATTCTCTAGGCAAGAGTACTGGAGTGGGTTGCTGTTGCCTACTCCGCATGGAGTGCTAGGGAGGTGGAAAGAGAAAACTGATCCGGAACACACAAATATCACAGCCGCCTGTCACACGAGAGTGAGGGGTGGGGCCAGACCCTCAGACCCAAATCCTTAAACCTGCGTGGCCATCCAGGGAGAGGAAAAGGGGACCAGCACTCCTTGTGATCCTCCCGGAAGGTAGATTTGATTATCATCCCATTTTGCATATCAGAGCTCTGAGGACCAGAGAGGTGAAGCAAGCTTCCTTTCCTCTAAATGTCGAACTTCCTCGGGGTTTGTTTTGAGTTCCTTTCTCTTTCTACATAATTGTCCTGCGTTATCTCACCTAGTTGCAAGGCTTCAGTTCAGTTCAGTTCAGTTCAGTTCAGTGGCTCAGTCCGGGTTCCAAGACTTAAGGCATGTTAAACTGATAATCTCTGAAGCTATATTTTCAATCCCAGCCTCTCCCCTGGATTGTAGACTCATTTCCTACTGCTTACTCACCCTCCCTACCAGGCTGTTTCCCAAATGTCTGTCTAAACATTGAAATCCAGTCCCCCACCCCACCATACATCTTTCTCTCCCATCTATTTTCCCTCCTGGCCTTCTCTCTCTTGGAAAACAGCATCAAATTCACTCAGTTATATCATTTTAGACATCTTCCTCATTTAGCCCTCAGAACTCATTTATCACTCAGATTTATTTTTCTGTATCCTGAATTTCCCTTGAATACATTCACATCTCTCCATCTTCACCGTGGTCCCCTCCCCTCAACTAAACTGCCACATCGACTCTCTCGGGTGACCAGAGTGGCCTTCTAAGTGGCCTCTCTGCTTTCACTCTCCTTCTTCTCCAATCTACCAGCAGCCAGAGGGAGCATCCCCCAAAATGTAAAGTGGAGTATGTCATTCTTTTGCCTAAAAACTCTTCCATTCATTCTTTCTTATTTTATTTTTTACTGAAGTATAGTCAACTTGCAAAGTTGTGTTAGTTTGAAGTATATAACAAATCGTCAATTCATTCTTTTTAAATTGGAATATAGCTGATCAGTAATGTTGTGTTAGTTTCAGCTGTATAGCAGTGATCCTGTTATACTTTCACATCTATTTTTTCTAAATTCTTTTTCCATTTAGGTTATTATGGAATATTGAGCAGCTTTTCCAGTAAGTCTTTGTTGATCATTTATATTAAACACAGCGGTGTGTAGAGGTCAACCCCAAACTCCATTCTTGAGACAGAAATCCAAGTGTTTGATGGCCCACGTGGTCACATGTTCTGGTCCTGGTTGCCTTGCCACCTGCATCTTGTGCCAACTCCCCATCCTGGCATCTCCTCCAGCCCCCTTGTCTCATTTTCTTGTCTTGCCCAGCTCTTTCCTGCCTCCAGGCCTTTGCCTGTGCTGTGCCCTCTGCCGGCGGGATTCTCCTTCCTGCTTTCCTGGCTGGCTCCACATCATTCAGATCTTTTCTCAAACCTCTTTGGAGAGGCATTTTCTGACCACCATCCCAAGGAAAACCCCACTTTCATTAGCTTACTCATCCCCTCCTTCCTTTCTGCGCTGGCAGCATTTCATTATGACAACCTACACGTGTTTATTTGCTGATTGAGTTCTCATCAGCCTCCCCCATTACCCGATTCCAAGCACCACGAGAATAAGAATTTTCCTTCTCAGTATTATTCACCACTGTGTCCCCTGTGCCTTGCCTTGTGCCTGGCACACAGTAGGTGCTCCTCAATCGTTACTGGATGCTGAGTGCCGGCCACAGAGCCGTTAAGCATCAAAGCTGCTGTTAGGATGTTGATAGGGTGTCTCCATGACTGCTCCTCATGCTTTATCCTGATTCCCACTGCTTATCTGCCTTGAAAATACATACTCTAGTGTTTATAAATAACCCTCTGGCCTGCGTAGCCTGACATGGGGTAAGAATTTCCTCCCAGTGTTGCTTGCCTGTTCAGTCCCCTCACAGAAGGCCTGGGTTTGGGACCCTGGGCTCTGGAACGCCTTCTGGCATTTTCTGCTCAGTGAGCCCATCCATTCCCATTTTCTTCAGCGGAGCTGAGGATACAAATTGCAAAAAGGCCTTCTTGCAGATTGCTGGGAGAGCGCATGTTCCTGGCCAGGAATTCCTCTGTTGCTGCTGCAGGGGCAGCGGGGCAAGCTCCACTGGGGGTGGTGCTGGCTGAGTTGTTTGTCCCTGCTCTGTGTGACTAGCGGTGGGCAGAAGAGGGGGGCTGCAGCAGCTGCCAGGCCCAACTCTGGGTCCGGCAAGCATGGCTGGATGAGTGGAGGACGGTCTGGGATCCAGAGCTTGGCACACAGAGCTGAAATGCAGGGCCCAGTGTCCATGCAGCTTACGGTCTAGCAGTAGTGAGTGACTCAACCTGGGTTGACTGTGAGCTACCATCAGGGGCGGCCAGATGGGAGGTGCAGCACCACGAGACGTGTTTATACATAATGGGAGTCTGGCCACGGGCTAGTGGTCCTGGAGGGCTGGGCAACTCCAGGAGACTGGCGAAAGTTAGCTGGTTACCTAAGGCCCAGGTTACAGTCTGAGGTTAGGAAGGAAGGACTCTAAGACAGCAGATCTTAGGTTTGGGAACAGAAAGACCTTTGCAGGAGTCTTTTTTTTTTAGTTGAAGTATAGTTTGTTTACAATGTTGTGTTAGTTTCAGGTGTAAGCAAAGTGATTTAGTTATACATACATATATATAATACATACATACATATTATATGTAAATATATATGTACTTGGCATCCAGCCCCAGTACCAAATAGAAGGGGAAAAGGTGGAAGCAGTTACAGATTTCCTTTTCTTGGGTTATAAAAATCACTGAAGATAGTGACTGCCCCCATGATATTAGAAGACAAGTACTTAGATCCGGGTTCAATCTCTGGATTGGGAAGATCCCTGGAGAAGGAAACGGCAACCCACTTCAGTACTCTTGCCTGGAAAATTCCATGGACGGAGGAGCTTGGTAGGCTACAGTCCATAAGGTCGCAGTCGGACATGACTGAGCAACTTCACTTTCACTTTCACTTCTTGGAAGGAAAGATATGACAAACCTAGACAGCATATTAAAAAGCAAAGATGTCACTTGCCTGACAAAGGGTCCATATAGTCAAAGCTATGGTTTTTCCAGTAGTCATTTACGGATGTGAGAGTTGGACCATAAAGAAGGCAGAGCACCAAAGAATTAATGCTTTCGAACTGTGGTGCTGGAGAACACTCTTGAGAGTCCCTTGGACTGCAAGGAGATCGAAACAGACAATCCTAAAGAAAATCAACACTGAATACTCATTGGAAGGACTGCTGCTGCAGCTGAAGCTCCAATACTTTGGCCACCTGATGCGAAGAGTTGACTCATTAGAAAAGAGCCTGGTGCTGGAAAAGACTGAAGGCAGAAGGAGAAGAGGGTGACAGAGGATGAGATGATTGGATGACATTACCGATTCAATGGACATGATCTTCGGCAAACTCCAGGATGTGGTGAGCGACATGGAGGCCTGGCATGCTGCAATACATGGGGTTGCAAAGAGTCAGACATGACTTGGTGACTGAACAACAACATATATATGTGTGTGTGTGTGTGTGTGTGTGTGTGTGTAAAAATTATATTCTTTCTTAGATTCTTTCCCTTTATAGACCCTTATAATGATCCTTATAGGTCATTATAAAATATTGAATATATTCCAGTATACAGTATACAGTAGTATTCCAGTACTGTATACAGTAGTATACAATATACAGTAGGTTCTTGTTGGTAATCTGTTTTATAGACTGTAGTATGTGCATATGTTAACCCCAAACTCCTCTCGCGCCTTACCCTTTGGTAGCCATAAGTTTGTTTTCTATGTCTGTGGACCTATTTCTGTTTTGTATATAAGTTCATTTGCATTATTTTTTTTTTCAGATTCTGCCAATAAGCTGTATAATATATTTGTCTTTGTCTGGTTTTACTTCACTTAGTATGATAATCTCTAGGTCCATCCATGTTGCTGCAAATGGCATTTTTCCTTCTTTTTTATGGCTGAGTAGTATTCCATTATATACACACACACACACACACACACACACACACACACACACACCCTATCATCTTTGTCCGTTCAGCTGTTGATGTACATTTAGGTTGCTTCCATGTCTTTGCTACTGTAAATAGTGCTGCTATGAACATTGGGTTCAAGTACCTTTTGAATTATGGTTTTCTCCAGATACATGCTCAGGAGTGGGGTTGCTGGGCCATATGGTAATAAGCTGGAGTCTTGATTTCTCTCCTTACAATATGTGTGAGGTTAGGCAAGTCATTGGAGAAGGAAATGGCAACCCACTCCAGTGTTCTTTCCTGGAGAATCCCAGGGACGGGGGAGCCTGGTGGGCTGCCGTCTATGGGGTCGCACAGAGTCGGACACGACTGAAGTGACTTAGCAGCAGCAGCAGCAGGCAAGTCATATCATCTCTCTGAGCCTTGGGTTTCTCAGCTATGAAATGGGGAGAAGCACCCTGGCTGCCAAGAGTGCAATAGTGCTCAGAGACGAGGCCTGGAGAGCGTCCTGCACGGAGCCTGGCACTCACAAGGCTTTCACACATTGGCAGCTACTTGTGGAGCAGGGCTGCGGACTGAGACACAGAAAGAACTGGCAGTGGTGACCTGATCAGGCTCCTGAAAATGAGAGAATGTCAGGGACCCAGGGAGTTTTCCTGGAATACCCTAGGTTCACCAGGTCCCAGACTTACTGGGGAGCACCTTGGCTTGAGGAGGGCAGCTTGGACCCTAGGGAGGCACCTGGGCCCTCCTCTGCAGGTCAGTAGATAGCACCGGGGGTAGGATGACCTGGAAAGATGCAGTGGGGACCAAGATGAGCTGCAGGGAGTAAGCAACAGGGACCCATATTTGGCGATCCTTATCATTTTATATCATTGTTTATTCTTTTAATAAATAAGGAGCCACTTCTATATGCTGAGACTTTTATTTAGAGATGTTAGGGGAGCTCGCATTCAATCACTCACTCATTCATTCAGTCAGATAAACTTGCTATACGTCTGCTCTGTGGGGGCCCGTGGTGTGAACACAGAGGTGAATAAGGCACAGCCCCAGCCCTCGGGGAGTAGATAGGATGAGAGGGGACCTGCTGAGTCATGGCCAAGAGCCCAGTGCTCAGAGACACTGTTGGGGCCTTCCTCAGCCAGCCACCTCTGCACATTCAGCCACGTGATCTGGGCTGTCACCTCATCTCATTGGACTTGGTTTCCTCATGGGTGGTGGTGAGTGCGGACTTTGAGGTGATTAAGCAGCTTGAGCAGCACTTAGCTCCCAATAAACGTTAGTGATGATGGTGACAGTGATGACGATGAGGAACAGATGTGGACTAAGTAGAGAATTCTGGGGACGAGGCAGTTAGGGCAGGCATTGTAGAGAAGATCTCTTAGTCTAACTTTTTAGAGGATGAATAAAGAATCCCCAAGTGGACAGGCTGGGAAGGGCAGTTCTGGGAGAGAACTGCAGGTGTGAAGGTGTGAAGGCAAGATGTGGCCAGGACTAGTTGAGCAAAGACTCCTAAATCAATCAGGACCTCCTCTTGCTGCACAGAGGGAGCATGGAGCTCTGAATTGAGACCTTTCAGGCTGCATGTCATTCACTAAGTCTCATACAAGGAGATAGATTTCCAGACGTGTTCCCCCTTCCAGCTTTGAGCTCACCTTCTGTCCTCCTCTTGGGCTGAAGAGTTGGACCAGTCTCTGGCAAATATTTATGTTGAAGTATTTGGATACAGCACAAGATCTGAAGATATTTTCATAATCTCTTTCACGGTTTACACAGCGTGCCACCTGCCTTTATCTGCTGAAAAGGAAAGAAAGATTTTAAAGAAAATGGGCTGGAATGAGCAAAGGGAAATGACATGGAAATTTTGTTTGATAAAGCTTGCTTCAGAGACATGGAACTTGAGCCCAGGCTGAACTGGGAGACAGAAGACATTCTGGGTCTGCTGATTGTGCTTTGTATATTCAGCCTGCTTTACAATCTCCTAAGCACTCCCACAGTCATCAGCTTTCATAAGCCTCACAAAAATCCAATTAGGAGGGACCACAATCCTTGTATGACAGATAGGGAAACAAAGGCTAAGAGAGACTATAGGATATACTCAAGGGCACACAGCAGTATGTAGCAAAGTGGTGGATTTATTTTCAAGAGAGAAGAAAGGAAGCCTTGTGACATTTTGGCTTTAAAATGAGTTAAAGGACGGTTGAGGTTTTCATAACATTTTATAAAAAGCTTATTTAAGCTCCTGTAAGCTTGGATGGATGGTACATGGACCGTACATGGATACACATGGATGAGGTAATGCAACCCGTCGATTCTTCTATGCCACCCGAGGTAGGTACAGGGCAGCGGGCCCACATTCCAGTTTCTGTGGGTGCCTCCTGGGTAGGCGTCCTTGTTCATAAGCTCCATCTTCCTCATCCCTCAGCTGGCTGGATGATATCAGGGAGAGCATGGAGCCATCACAGGATGACAAGGACATGAGATGGATGCAGTCTGGGTTCCTGTGTCACTGCTTGGAAGGGAATGGCTTGATCTACGTTAGACCCAGACAAGAGTGGGAAATGCCCTGTGACGGTATTAATCTGTAGAGATTGTGTGTCCTGCAGCAGAACATAGTCCATCCTAGTCAGGATGGACACAGTGCCTCACTGTCCAAACTTTCCACCTGCTTCCCTAGGGAAAGTCTACTCTTTTCACAGGAAGAAAGAATTCAGATCCTCATTGTCTCCTTGATTCAAGCGCATTTTCTACCCCTGGCTTCATCTGAGTGTTTGTGGGGGTGTTTTTGCTCTGTCCAGGCTCTAAGAGTGATAAGGAAGCCTTTGCAATCTAGGTTCTGCACCATCTAGGACTAAATCTAGGTTTTTTCAGAATGTTCTAGAAATAATACACCTGGACAAGTCTCTTCAGAAAAAAACACAGTCACACTCTCCCATGAGGAACACACTTCTCCAGTTCATGTGACTCTGAGCTTCCTTCTTAAAAAGAAGCAATTCTGGCGTCATGACACTAAAGCATGTCTATTCATAAAAAGCACTGGGGAAGGCGAGCAGAACTTTAAGCCAGCCCTCTCAGGCAAAAATGACAGTGCTTTCATTTTATAGGAGGGGAATGAAAGACCCAGGGAGAGAAAGGGACTTGCCTAAGGCCACTCAGCTCTTATCCGGAAGAGGCGACGGTAGAATCAAGATCCTATTACTTCTAACCCACGCTTCTCTATTCTGTACCTACAGAGCACCCCAGTGTGTGTGGAACCCGTCCATTCCTGCCCTGGTATGACAAGACAGTAAATCCATATTTTCTTTTCCCATTTAGAATATGGTAAGCAGCACAGCCTTTGGATTTATAGAGGAGCAGGTTTGGAATCAAAGGCTGGTTCTTAAAATTATAAGCTGTGTGACCTTGAAGAGGCCACTTGCCCTCCCTGAATTTCACTTTACACATCTGAAAATGAGGATAACCCCTGCCTAGGTGGATTAGATAACACCTGAAAAGTGCCTGATACATCATAGGAGCTCAAAATATGTGACTTCTTTCACTATATAAAAACCCTGTGCTAAGGTTGATGGGTAACTACAAAGGAAGTTGCCTCTTCTCAAGCCATGGGGGCAAGGATATCATTGGCCACACTGGCAGCAAGCATTAAGAAGCCATGTAGCTACTCAGCCATAAAAAGCAGTGGATTTGAGTCAGTTCCAGTGAGGTGGATGAAACTAGAGCTTGTTATACAGAGTGAAGTAAAGCAAAAAGAGAAAAACAAATATCACATATTAACGCATATATATGGAATCTAGAACAATAGTAGTGATGAACTAATTTACAGAGAAGAAACGGAGATACAGGCCTGGAGAACAGACTTTTGGACACAGTGGAGGGAGGAGAGAGTGTGACAGATTGAGAAAGCAGCATTGACGTATATTCACTAAGAAGAAGAAATGAAGTCGCTCAGTCGTGTCCGACTCTTAGCGACCCCATGGACTGCAGCCCACCAGGCTCCTCCATCCATGGGATTCTCCAGGCAAGAGTACTGGAGTAGGGTGCCATTGCCTTCTCCACAGGCTGTATGAATGGGGAGCAAAGAAGAAGGGCCTGAAAGCCAGCAGGTAACTGGGGATTCCCGGGTTGAACACACCTTGTTAGCACTAAAAGTGGAGGCCAGAGCAGCTTAGCAGAGATTAAGGTGAACTTCAGGGTGGGTGTGGTACAGGCTGGCTGGGGGTGCTTACCTTGATCACTCTGGCCTCTAGCCTCACACATGTCTTTGCTGGAGCACCTCACAGAGGAAGACTGAAATCCTCTGAAGCAGCAAAGAAGGGAAGAGGAAGGGGGAAGAACCCATGGGAATTACAGTTCTAACAAGAATTTTTATTTTTGTGCTAAATTCCTCTGGGCCTCTTTCTCTTTATAAATACTTCTATGAAAACTGAGTTTCTCGTATGCCTTAGAGGGGTCCAGTCCTTGAGAGAAATTTTGGTGGACCACACCTTTCCTGTACTGGTTATGTGAGCAGCATGTCAGGAGTTGGGGCCCTCAACTGACAGCCTAGTTGCCTGGTGGGTTCCATTGCTGGCTTGTATTTGTGTCTTGCATTGGTAAGAGGAGGCCTGGCCTCAGTTTCCTCATCTGTCAAATGGGGATAGCAAGAGTGCCTACTTTATAAGGTTATTGGAAAGATGGAAAGAGTTATGTTTAAAACACTGAACACAGTTACCGAAGCCTCCATCAATACTATGTCTATCAGCATCTATTGCAGGCTCATTCTGAATTAGGTATTGTCTCTTCCAATCCTGGGATCTGACTTTGTCTGTTTTGCATGGAAAGAGACTTGAAATCGTCGTCCAAGGTCATACAAGCCCCAGAGATCTCCAACCCCAGGCCCTTGGCTACACTGGGTGGGTATTTTCTGCAGTAACCAAAGCCACAGAACAAAGAAGGAACCCACATCATGGTTTGGGGGGCAGCTAGAGGGCGGACCCAGGGACGTGGACTCACCACCAGCAGGCATCAACCGGCAGCTCAGAACCAGAGAGCAGGAAGCACAGGGTGAAGTGGGCGAGGTCAGAGGCTTCAAGTGGGGGATGTGGGCTGTGTGTACAGACGCCCACCTCGCAGGGCCATGGGTTAGACGGCCACATTCATCAACGACCCCAACACTCAGTGACTTAAAACAACTGCTGCTTACTTTGTCTCACATGCCTGTGGGTGGGCTGGAGGTTGGCTAAGCTAGGCTGGATTTGGCTGGGATGACTCTGTTTTAAGTGTCTTTTATCTTCTTGGGAACAGGAGGCTAACCTGGGCATGTCCTTCCCATGGCAATGGCAGAGATGCAAGAAAACATGCCTCAAGGTACAAATACATTTCAAAATCCTGGCTGTGTCATTTCCACTAACCATCCATCAGCTAAAGTAAGTATGACATGGCCAAGACCAATGTCACCGGGGGTGGGGAAAAGACCTCCCACTTGAGTGGGAGATGGCAGAATCATGTGGGGAAGGCGTGGAGTTAGGGGGGTGAAGGATGGGGGCCCATCTACCACTGAGGTCTCAGACAGGACCTATATAGGTTTAGATACCTAGCAGACTTCTGCTAAAAGAACAACTGATACTTACTGTTCGCTTTTTGAAAATATCTGTTGGTTTGTCATTTTACCAGTTTGCCTTGGTCTTTCCCCCATTCTTGAATAAGATGCCCATGTCCTTGGAATTTGACTGAGAGCCTCCACTCGAGTTTATGTTTGTGCTGTTTTCATATCGTTGATAATGTCTGTGCGTGTCAATGCCATCTACTAAGGATGAAGGAAGCCAGTGCCTGACCCTTAAGCCAAAGAATGTAGAGATCAGAGAAGAGCTTCAACTCAGGGTCCCAATCCAATCCTGTCTTCAGCGAGGGCTGCCATCACCTGATCCTCTGAAGGGAGAAGCTCATTCATCTGTGCGTTCATTCATTTGTTCACTTGTTCAGCAGCTCTTCTCTGATCACCTTCTTTGGTATAGGTACTGGTTTAGGGTCGGGGAAGCTACAGTGAAAATTCTAATTAGGGAGACAAAAAAGAAAAATATCAATATATACTCAGTGTACAAGTGCTAAGAATTTGAAATTTGATAAGTGCTATGAATTTGAAAACACAGAGAACTAGGGTCACGTCCATAGTGGGACGTGGGGTGGGACTATTTTGGATGAAGTCAGGGCCAGGCTCTATAAAAGCACATTTGAGCTGAGGACTGAGGGTAGCAAAAGGAGCCTGTTATGAGAAGAGGCCGGAGAAGACTGTTCCAGGCAAAAGGAGCAGTGAGAGACCAGTCTGAGGCTTAGGTAGAGCCACATTGAGAAGGCTCCTGTTAGGAGCCAATGGTAGGAGAAGTCTATGGACCCTGGTAGGAGTCTGAATAGTCTTAGTGCAATGGGGTGCCTTTAGGAGGTGTTGAGCAGGGATGAAGTGTGGTCTTAGTAATATTTTAAGAATAATAGACTACTGGGTTGAAAATGGATTGACAGATGGCTTGAGTGGAAGCCAGGAAGACCAGCCAGGAGATGACATGGTCTGTGTCACAGGTTGAAATCTCATTTCAGAGGCAGCCTGTGCACATGTGGAGAACTGGGAAGAGAGTTCAATATGGAGAAGAGGAAGGGAGAGACTTTAGGGCACCAGAGATAAGGGGGAGATTCTTTATTAGCATCTCTCTGACTCCACAGTGTAAAGATGGAGTTCAGGCCTAGGGAACGCGGAATCAGGGACCCAGGATCGTACTGTATTTTCTTTACCAGTTACCTCTGATGGCAGGTGTGGCAGAGATGGCTGACTGACCACCGAGGTCTGTGTTTCTTTCCCGTGGTAGAGTTGTTACTGGCAGATGTCCTGCCCCCTCGAATCTGGGAAGAACCATGAAGTTCGTCCTGGCCAGAGTGAGATGCTGGGAGAAGTGAAGTATGTCATTGTGGTATCAGGCTGGCTATGGGGCCAGTGTGCTTTCACCATGAACTCTTCCTCTTTTTGATGGGGACCTTTGTTCCCAAGTGTTGGCCTGATTTCATAAGAAGGAGGAGAAACGCCTAACTGGGAGCCAGCATTCTCAACTGGAAGACTTCAGTCGGACTGAATGGCAGATGTCACCCACAGAAAGGCATGTCTCCACTGCCCCCACCAAATCCTTATTATCTTCCGAATCCTGATCCCAGGATACAAAGGCTATTTCTCACTAGCCCTGATGCTTTGCTTTTAGAAGAAGAATATTTCTTTATAATCCACCCCTCTCTCAAAAGAGGGAAACCAAAGTGTTGAGAAAAAAGGGGCCATGTGTTTCAAGAAAAACTGGAGAGAACATTCTTTTTTGGTGGAAGATAAAAATATTCTTATGAGTTTAATATGCAAATAAAGTAAGTCTATATTGAAAGGATACAAATGATGACAACATTAAAAAAACAAACACTTAAAATTGTATCCAGTATATGGGAAAGATGTGTGATGAGAAGATTAATGGACTGAAAAGGCAGTGAAATCACGACAAGGTTTGCATTTGAGTGCCAATAAAATCAGCGCTAGTGAAAGTAAGTAGGTACATTTGGTCATCTGATCCACATCACTCATTTGGGTTACGTGCCTGGCCCTTTAGACGTTTGAGCTTGAGACCCTGGGCCATCAGCAAGCACAGGGGACCTTTGGCAGCTCTGGAGAAATGGAACACAGTCAGAGGACAGGGCAGAGCTGAGGAATATGGTGATCTCACTCCTGAGAGCGCTGTGCCTGTCTTTTCCCCACGCCCTGCGCCCAGCTTCCTCTTCCCACTCTCCCTGTCTCCCCTGTGCCCTGTGTTAGCTCCCAAAGGAACCGGAAGGCTCCCGTGGGTTCTCACTGCAGGCTGCTCTTGACACTCGGAGGAGGTAGCGCCACCCCCTTCCAGGGTCTGCGGCCAGGTCAGTGGGCAGAGGGCTGAGCCCTCCGGGGACCATGTGTACAAATGCAAAATCGCAAATCCCTCCTGGCTGCTCCCTCCAACTGAACACGGAGATCCAAGGAAAACAGATTTATAAGGAGAGAAGAGATTTAAAACATTTTTGAATTTTATACAATTTTTCAAGTTACTTTCTATTAACATGGGTCCGTGCTCAGCGTCAGGCTCGTTGCCATCCCACGGACTGTAACCCACAAGGCTCCTCTGTCCACCGGGATTCTCCAGGCAAGAATACTGGAGGGGGCTGCCATTTCCTACTCCAGGGGATATTCCCGACCCAGGGGTTGAACCTACATTTCCTGCATTGGCAGCCGGATTCTTTACCACTGTGCCACCTGCGAAGCCCACTTTCTATTTACAGTTATTACAAAATATTGGCCATGATCCCCTTGCTGTACAACGCATTCTTGAGCCAATCTCACACCCGGTAGCTTGTGCCTACCTCTCCCCTACCCCTTTATTGCACTCCTCCTCCCCACACTGGTATCCAATTGTTTGTTCTCTATATCTGTGTCTGCTTCTTTTTCTTATATTCACTAGTTTGTTGTATTTTTTAGATTTCACACGTAGGTGATATCATATGGTATTTGTCTTTCTCTGACTTATTTTGCCTAGTATAATGCCCTCCAGTCCATACATGTTGCTGCAAATGGTAAAGTTTTGTTCTGTTTGATGTCTGAGTAGTATTTCATTGTATATGTACACCACGTCTTCTTTATCCATTTGTCTTTTGATGGACACTTAGGTTGCTTCCGTGTCTTGACAGCAAATAATGCTACTATGAGTATCTTTTGGAATTAGTATTTCTGTTTTCTTCAGATATATACCCAGGAGTGGAATTTGCTGGGTCATGTACTATTTCTACTTTTTAGTGTTTTGAGAAGCCTCCATCCTGTTTTCCACAGGGGCTGCACCAATTTACATTCCCACCAACAGGGTACAAGGGTTCTCTATTTCCTTGTCAATGTTTGCTATTTGTATTTTTTGTGATGGTAGCCATTCTGACCGGTGTGAGGGGATATCTCATAGTAGTCTTGATTTGCATTTTCCTGATGCTTAGTGATGTTGTGCCTATTTCCCATCTGTATGTAGTCCTCTTTGAAAAATGTCTATTCAGTTTCTCTGCCCAATTTTAATTGTTTTTTTGTGTGTTAAGTTGTGTGAACTGATTATAAATAGTATAAATTATATATTATATATATATAAAATTCAATATATTATACTATATATAGTAATCCTTTAACAGTCATATCATTTGCAAATATTTTCTCCATTCGGTACATTGTCTTTTTCTTTTGCCAGTAGTTTCCTTTGCTGTGCAAAAGCAAAAGCTTTTAAGTTTAATCAGGAGGAGGGAAGAAATTTTAACTAGAGAAAAGGATATTTAAAAAGAAAGATAGGGAGGAATGGAGGAAGGTAGAAAGAGAAATGGTTACTGTCTGAGCCCCATTGTCTAATCATGACACTAAGTGCCAAAATAGGCCAATGACCCTGAAAGTGTCTAATATAGATCCTAAAACATTGTTTGCCTAATGTATAAAATAGAATAGTGGGAGGGTCAAGGATTTTTGAGTCAAGGCCAACCTGAATTGAAATCCTGGTCCCACTATCTATGTTCCACTGATGTTTTACAAATTTGCTCCCTGCGCGAGTAACAGTTGTCTCATCTGTAAAATGGAAGTAAAGTTCCTTACCTCCTAGGAGGTTTGGAGGCACAACAGGATCACATGCATGGGGCAGGCACAGCGCCTGGCACATGGCTGTTGCCCTGGGGAGGTCATGCCTTCCCCTTGGCTCGGCTGCACTGAAGCAGCTCAGGTGCTCTCCTTCCAGGCGGGTGCAGCTGGGCTCGAAATTCCTTGGGCTGCACTGTGATAACAGCAGAAGAGAGAAAAGCCACACTCCCATGAGTAACTTCAAGCTTGAACTGAGTAGCTGTATTCCCTTACCTTCCATCATTAGTACACATTTTCTGTGGGTTACAGTGGAAATAACAAAGTATCTGGAGTCTGACTGACCTGAACGTGCTGGTCCTAGAAACCTAGAGTTCTGGAAAACAATAAGCAAGCTACCTTCCCCTGGCATCTACTAGTAGCCTGGCATTATTTAGCCCCCCTGTGCTGTGAGCATTACTATTCTTGTTTTACAGATGACTAAACGGAGGCTTCCAAAGGTGAAGTGACTTGCTCAAAGTCACACAGGTAGGAAACGCTGGCCCTGGCGTCCAGCGCCACGGTCCTAGAAGGCCTTTATTCTTCCCCGAGATGGCCTCTAGAACCCACCCTGCAGGGAGTTCACCCTTTGCTGGACTGCTGTCCCCCTACCCCATCTCTCTCCTCATCAGGCCCCCAGCTGCCAGGAGAGTCTCGTGTGTCTGAAACTGGGGTCTCATCTAAGTTGTTATCTGCACCCGCCTTAAGGATGCTCCCTCTCTGGAGTGCCCCCTTCTTTCTCATAAGCTGATGAGCTTATCATGAAGCCGGGTGTGGGACCTCGGACATGACAAGTGCAGTGCCCAGTACTCCTTAAGCTTCTACTCCTCTAACCCTCCTACCCCCGAGCGGGGACCACGTCCCAAAGTGTCTGCTTTTGCCCAAAGATTTGAATAGACATTTTCCAAAGCAGACATGCAAATGACCAATAAGCACATGAAAAGATGTTCAACATCAGTAATCATTAGGGAAACACAAATCAAAAGCACAGAGTGATACCACCTCACACCCTTTAGGATAGTTACTATTAAAAAAAAATGACAAAGAGAAAATAACATTGGAGCCCTGTGCATTTTTGGTTGAAATGTAAAATGGTACAGCCACTGTGGAAAACAGTATGGCAGTCCCTTAAAAACTTAAAAACAGAACTACTGTGTGATTTAGCGATTCCACTTACGAGTGTATGCCCAGAGGAACTGAAAGGAGAAACTCAAAGAGATGCTTGTATGTTTATACATAACATAATTATTCACAACTGCTAAAAGAAGGAAGCAACCTAAGTGTCCATCAACAGATGAATGGATAAGCAAAATGTGGTATATATGTATTAAATTCAATACATTGAATATGAATATTATTTAGCCTTAACAAAGGACATTCTGACACATGCTACCCAATGTTGAACCTTGAGGGCATGATGATGTTAAGTGAAATAAGATTTCACAAAAAGGCAAATACTACTAATACATAATTCCACTTAGATAAGATACCTGGAGCAGTCAAAATCACTGAGGCAGGAAGTATAGGGGCAGTTGTTGGCGGCTGGGGGAGGAGGGAGTGGGAAGTTAAGTGTTTAATGGGTATAGACTTTCAGTTTTGCAAGATGAAAGAGTTCTGGGGATGGATGTTGGTGATAGTTGCCCAACAATGTGAAGGCACTGAATATCATGGAACCATATTCTTTAAAATAGCTCGGATGATGAATTTTATGTTTATATGTTTTTACCACAATAAAAAAATGAAAAAAAAAAAAAAAAAAAAAGCCAACCATGGCTCTGAGACATGCAAACCTTTATTATTTGTTCTCTTTTAGGATCTTTCACGTATTTGAAATACCATTTTGATGATTAAAGGTTACACTTAATCTGCCTCGTTTGTGATGTCCTGTATCTCCCGAAGCCTGAGGAGGGAAAAGTGCCATCGTGTGATCACTTCATTATGTAACACTTCACACAACACCCGGGAGGAAATGACTCCAGGAGAAGATAAAAATACATTCTGAGATTAAAAAAAAAGAAAAAAAAAAAAACCCAACAACTGCTGCTGTCTCCTTTTTCTCCATGACTTCAAACCCAGACATGCAAAAGTGAGTAATTAAAAAAATTCGGGTGTTATTTAGAGTGAACTTGAATAAAAACCAAGTACCCACATTAATAGCATGGCAGGCGCATCGGCATGTTGGATTGTGCCACCCAAACGCCTAATGATCCAAAAGACTTCCCCATGGAGTCTAGATTCTGTGCTTAGGTGTGCGAAGTTTGTTTTCAGTTTTTCCTGTCTTTTTTTGTGTGCCAAAAGAGATGAAAAACTCACTTGGCTCATAAACTGTCTTTCACCTTCATTCCCCAGTGTGTGGATAACCTTAGATGATGTACAAAGTCAGGCAAATGCAGATTTGGGGAACTTGAGAGGGCCAGGTATGTATGTCCATGGACACACACAGGTAAGTAGGCAGCTATGTGGATATGAAAGATAAATAGGCAGACTCAAAGAGTGGTATAGTTACATTCTGCCATTAAGATGTACCTAACAGCATAGAAAAGACCCTGATCCTGGGAGGGATTGGGGGCAGGAGGAGAAGGGGACGACAGAGGATGAGATGGCTGGATGGCATCACCAACTCGATGGACATGAGTTTGAGTAAACTCCGGGAGTTGGTGATGGACAGGGAGGCCTGGCGTGCTGTGATTCATGGCGTCACGAAGTGTCAGACGTGACTGAGTGACTGAACTGAACTGAACTGAGGAGCATAGATCATTGCAACATAGGGTGTTGAATAAATCGTGCAAAGTAAACGACAGTACTCTTGGAGCACCCTCTAAATGTGTCTTAGATATTTGGCTTTTACATTGCTTCCTCTAATATTCTTTCATTATAGGCCTAACAATAGTTTTGTTGACATAGTCAAAGTGATGGGAAGAGGACTACTTTTGGAGAATGAAACTTGTGAGGACCATGATTACCCTTGCTTCTGGGGTGTGTGTGTGTGTGTGTGTGTCTGTGTGTGTGTGTGTGTGTCTGTGTCTGTGTGTCTGTGTTCACACGTGTGCACATGCATGTATGCATGCATGTATTAAATACCACTTAGGGTAAGAGATCCAGGAGGGTTACAGGCATGAATAAAACACATTTCCACTTCCCAGGAGTTAACAATCTTGAGAAGCTGAAGATAGACACAAAAACAGGTCACCATATTTCAGAAGTTGCTAACCCAGCTCCCAGAGGGATTGGGCAGGCTAGCGGAAGTAGATGAAATGGACCAAGTGGGATGAACTGCAACTCAGAGCACATATGCCCCATCCAAAAGAAGAACCTGGAACTTGTCTCTGCCTGATTGTTACCCTGCAGTCAAGCAGTCCAGGATGGTGGCAGCCTCCGATTTTAAAAAAGCAACCCAAATATAGTTTTTGCGTGTGTGTGACAGTTCCCAATACTGATGTTCACTGGTTAATTTTGTGTTTTAACTAGCAGTGTGCAGGCTAAACATAACACAGATGAGGTCTAGGTTCAGCCAGTGCGTCCAGTAATGATCTCTGATACCATAAAATATGAAGACAATAAAGGAGGAGACAGACGAATTTCATGAACTGAGGGGGAGCTTAGGGATAGGGAGAACTTTGTAGGGTAGATGATATCTGAGCTGGACCTTGGGAGGCCAATTTACCAAGAAGAAAACGAGAGGGAGCAGCATTTCTGGCAATAAGAACAACACGCATCAAAGCACGGGCTTCCCAAGTGAGATGAGTGGTAAAGAACCCACCTGCCGATGCAGGAGATGTAAGAGACACAGGTTCAATCCCAGGATTGAGAAGATCCCCTGGAGGAGGGCGTGGCAATCCACCTAGTATCCTTCCCTGGAGAATCCCATGGACAGAGGAACTTGGCTGGCTACAGTCCATGGGGTCACAAAGAGTTGGACACAGCTGAAATGACAATTACTCTATGTGACTGAGGCAGAGCATAGGTAGGCTTGCTGGACCCGAGGCTGAAATGGTATTGAAACCAAATTGTGATGAGTCTTGAATGCCAGCACAAAAATGCTGTTTTTAGGGCAGTGGGGAGATATTCTGGATTTGTAACAAGAGGGGGATAATATAACAAGATTTCGTTAAAGAACAATCACTGATGGGCCTCATAAAAATGGGAAGGTGTGGAGACACTGGAAGAATAATATTGTATGTTAATTTTAACTCAATAAAAAGTCAAATGAATATGAGGCAGAACAGAGTTACTTAAAAACCTGTAGTGTGAGAAGTAATTTTTTTTTAAACTACAGAGATCTGGAGGACTGCTTGTCACTACAGCAAAATCGAGCCTATTCTTAAGGGAGAAAAGGAAAGAGATACCCATCTGAATGCAGGGTTCCAAAGAATAGCAAGGAGAAATAAGAAAGCCTTCCTCAGTGATCAATGAAAAGAAATAAAGGAAAACAATAGAATGGGAAAGACTAGAGATCTCTTCAAGAAAATTAGAGATACCAAGGGAACATTTCATGCAAAGATGGGCACAATAAACGACAGAAGTGGTATGGACCTAACAGAAGCAGAAGAGATTAAGAAGAGGTGGCAAGAATCCACAGAAGAACTGTACAAAAAAGATCTTCATGAACCAGATAACCATGATGGTGTGATCACTCACCTAGAGCCAGACACCCTGGAGTCTGAAGTCAAGTGGGCCTTAGGAAGCATCACTACAAACAAAGCTAGTGGAGGTGATGGAATTCCAGTTGAGCTATTCCAAATCCTCAAAGATGATGCTCTGAAAGTGTTGCACTCAATATGCCCGCAAACCTGGAAAACTCAGCAGTGGCCACAGGACTGTAAAAGGTCAGTTTTCATACAATCCCTAAGAAAGGTAATGCCAAAGAACGTTCAAACTACCACACAATTGTACTCATCTCACACATTAGCAAAGTATTGCTCAAAATTCTCCAAGCCAGGCTTCAACAGTACGTGAACCGAGAATTTCCAGATGCTCAAGCTGGATTTAGAAAAGGCAGAGGAACCAGAGATCAAATTGCCAACATCCACTGGATCAGCGAAAAAGCAAGAGAGTTCCAGAAAAACATCTATTTCTGCTTTATTGACTATGCCAAAGCCTTTGACTGTGTGGATCACAACAAACTGTGGAAAATTCTGAAAGAGATGGGAATATTAGACCACCTGACCTGCCTCCTGAGAAATCAGTATGCAGGTCAAGAAGCAACAGTTAGAACTGGACATGGAACAATGGACTGGTTCAAAATTGGGGAAGGAGTACATGAAGGCTGTATATTGTCACCCTGCTTATTTCACTTATATGCTGAGTACATCATGAGAAACACTGGGCTGGAGGAAGCACAAGCTGGAATCAAGATTGCCAGGAGAAATATCAATAACCTCAGATATGCAGATGACACCACCCTTATGGAAGAAAGTGAAGAGGAACTAAAAAGCCTCTTGATGAAAGTGAAAGAGGAGAGTGAAGAAACTGGCTTAAAACTCAATGTTCAAAAAACTAAGATCATGGCATCCAGTCCCATCTCTTCATGGCAAATAGATGGGTAAACAATGGAAATAGTGACAGATTTTATTTTTTGGGCTCCAAAATCACTGCAAATGGTGACTGTAGCCATGAATTTAAAAGATGCTTGCTTCTTGGTAGAAAACTATGACCAACCTAAACAGCATATTAAAAAGCAGAGACATAGTTTGTCAACAAGGATCCATCTAGTCAAAGCTATGGTTTTTCTAGTTGTCATGTGTGGATGTTAAAGTTGGACCATAAAGAAGGCTGAGTGCTGAAGAATTGATGCTTTTGAACTGTGGTATTGAAGAAAACTCTTGAGAGTGCTTTGGACTGCAAGGAGATCAAACTAGTCAATCCTAAAGGAAATCAGTCCTGAATATTCATTGGAAGGGCTGATGCTGAAGCTGAAGTTCCAATACTTACCTGATGCGAAGTACTGATTGATTGGAAAGGACCCTGATTGATGATAGGAAAGGTTGAAGATAGGAGGGGAAGGGGACGACAGAGGATGAGATGGTTGGGTGGTATCACCATCCCAATGGACAGGAGTTTGGGCACACTCCAGGAGTTGGTGATGGACAAGGAAGCCTGATATGCTGAAGTCCATGATTCGGACATGACTGAGTGATTGAACTGAACTGAACTGATATTAATTTCATGTGAAGGACATAGTGATTCAATATTTTTACACATTATAAAATAATCACCATAATAAGACCAGTTACCATCCATTACCTTGCAACTGTTATAACATCATTGACTATATCCCCTCTGTGTATGTTTTGTATGTCATATCTCCATGAATTATTTATTTTATAGCTGGAAGTTTGTACCTCTTAATCTCCTTCACCTATTTCATCCATCCCCCAACCTTCCTCCCCTCTGGCAATCACCACTTTGTTCTCTGTATCTGTGAATCAATTTCTTTTCATTCTGTTTGTTTACTTGTTTTGTGTTTTTAGATTCCACATATAGGTGAAAACATACACTATTGATTTTTCTATGTCTGACTTATTTTACTTAGCATAGAACCCCCAGATCCATCCATATTGCTGCAAAAGGCAAGGTTTCATTCTTTTTTATGGCTGAATAATATTTATGTATTTATCAATCTTCTTTCTCCATCTATCAATGGACACTTATGAACACTTAGGTTGCTTCCATAACTTGGATACTGTAAAGAGTGCTGCAGTGAACACTGGGATCCATAAACATTTTCAAATTAGGGTTTTCATTTTCTCTAGATAAATATCTAGAAGTGAAATCTCTGGATCCTATGGTAGCTTCATATTCATTTAGAGGCTAATGGAGTTTCCACCATCTGGCCTATAACCAATCATGTAGCAGAGACAGCAATATGGTAGAAAGCACACTGGTTTTTAAAAGCTTCCATCCAGAAAGGACACAGTCATTTATAATCACTTTTGTTTCACCAAGACAAGTGACATTGCCAGTGACCAACTTAGGGGATCAGAAGGTATAATCTTATCTTTTTCTCTAAAGGTGGGAAACCAGAACTATTGGTAAACAGTACTACAAACTGACAAATTTAGTGACTGACATGGTAAGACGTCAAGAAGGGTAAGGAGGAAGCTTCCATTTGTGGACATGACAGAGTAACAGACACTTCCTGCCACTAACAAACACAAAGTTGTACAAAGCATATGAAGGGACTGTTTTCAGACATTGCAGCAGGAAGTCCAAGACACTGAACGTTGAGAAAAGGAAGAAAAGGAAGGAATGCAGAGTGAATCCCCGTATTTTCCTGGGCTTTTTGCCTGGCTTTCTGGGCCACTGTGCAGGCTATGCGGAATCAGAAGAGCAGACAGCCTCATTGAACTGAGATGGTACAGACCAGAGTTTCATGCCACTGAAGTGACTGGAATTTGCTGGCCAGGGTGCCGGAGGTGAGGGAAATGGGCAGAGGGAAGGCCCCAAAATCTGCATGTGCATTCCCTTGGACAAGGCCTGGGTGACTCGTGCATAAGCAGGATTCCACAAGGCCTCATGATCACCCCGCACTTTCAGTAGAGATGCTCAGAAAAGACATGTTTTATAAGGTCCTAATGTAAGGGCCATATCTTAGGACTCTAGACAAAGCCAAAGAATAAAGTCAATAAAGGACCATTGGAGTATGCTAGTACTTTAACTGCATACCAAAGCAAAACCCACATCCTTCAAAGGTGAAAAAAATATTATCCAGTCTCCCTATAATGTGTTAACCACAATGTCCAAAAAATAGAAGGCACAGGAAAATGTGACTAAGAGTCAAGGAAAAAACTAGTCAGTACAAGGAGACACCGATTTCCCACCTTTAGGGCATAAGATAGGATTATACCTCCCTATTTCCTTGAGTTGGTCACTCACCATGTCACCTGGCTCAGCAAAAGTGAGTAGAAATGACACATGTCCTGTCTTTTGCAATAAGCAGACAAGGATGAGAGTAAAATAATTTAAAACTTTTTGTTGTTGCTAATTGACTTGAACAAACCTTAGTGACTTATAGAACAATGTCAAGTGGCCTGACATATGGGTCATTGGAGGACAGGAGAAAGAGACTGTGGGCAGAAGAAATATTCCAAGAAGATTCCCAATTCATCAGTTCCCACATTTGATGAAAACACGAACCTAAAGATCCAAAAATCCCAGTAAAACTGAAGACATATAAAAATAGATAAAGCACACCTACACACGTTTTATCAAACTACTAAAACCGAAAGAGAAATTTTTAAAAAGCACCCAGAGGGGAAAAGACACATTATAAATAGGAGAACAGCAAAGGGATAATGACTGACTTCTGTCAGAAGCCCACAGAGGACAACTGGATAGCATCTTTAAAATGCTGAAAGAAAAAGTAAGTTAACCCAGAATACTATACCTGATTAAAATATCCTTCAAAATGAAGGTAAAATAATGACATTTAAAAACAAACTCTAAATTAAGAATTTATCAGTAGAACTTCACTATAGTTGATGCTAAAGGAAATTTTCCAGAATGAAGGGAACTGACATGAGATGGAAACTAAGATCTCGGAGAGGAATGAAGAGCATCAGAAATGGTAAATACATGGATGAGCCTAAAACACCAGGTCTTTTCCTTCTCTTAATTTCTTTAAAAGACAGTTAACAGGTTGAGTGAAAAATACTAATATTAATGTTATTATAGGGTTTACAATGTATGAAGAAAAAATAAAGATAGCACAAGGCCTGGGGGTGGTAAATCATACAGCTGAAGATTCTTATATTTTATTTAAATAGTATGTTAATTTTAATTATACTACGAGACGTTAAAGATACATATTATAATTCATTGGGCACCCACTAAAATATTATAAAGTGAAAAAAAAACAAAAACAAAAAAAATAAAATATTATAAAGTGATAAGGACAACAGGACATGAACTATTAAAAATATTTTATTAACCCCTCTAAGGGCATGAGCGATGGAATAGAGGAATAAAACACAGAAGGGACAGATAGAAAACAAATAGCAAGATGACAAAGTTAAACCCGTGTGCACCAATAATCACAGTAAATATACATGGACTAAATATGACAAACATGCATGGGGAAGAACAGGAGAAAGACATTGATAGCTGATGAAACAGTGCCCTACAGAAGGTAGACAGGGGTGGGAGGAGGGGACGGATGGATTGGGAGTTTAGGATTGACTTGTATATACTGCTGTATTTAAAATAATCAACAAGGACCTGTTGTATAGGTAGAGAACTCTGCTCAATATTCTGTAATAACCTAATGGGAAATGAATTTGAAAAAGTGCAGATATGTGTATTTGTGTAAATGAATCACTTTGCTATATGCTTGAAACTAATAACATTACTAATCAAATATGCTCCAATATAAAATCAACATTTTAAAAAGAAGGTAGGTGTGATTAGACTCAGGAGAACTCAGGCTCCCATGTACAAATGCATCCTTTAGGCACCGACCAAAGGAGGTGATAGGATTAAAATCTAGGCCATTTTCGATTCTCCAAGCTGTGTGTCCTAGCACAGAGTTCTGTCTGCAACAAAGCACCTTTTTCTTTCAAAGATGTCCATTGTGGGGGGTGGGCGCTGTGTCTGCCTAGAATGACTGCCTTTTTCTGAACTATAGAAATTCCTGTGTGCACTGGCTCTGGCCTCAGAGAGGGGGTATGACTCCTTGAAGGCAGGTGAGGATGGGGAGCGTGGTTGCAGCTGTGATGGCCTTGACAAGTGGGAGGCCTGGGGAGCACAGGTCCCTGTGTGGGTGCTGACCTGGAGGCCCTCCCGCTTCTTTCGTGAAGCAGGACATTTTACTACTTCCCTTGGGCTGCGGTAACAAAATACCACAGGCGGGCTTCCTTAAAACAACAAATTTATTTCTCACAGTTTTGGAGGCTGGAAGTTCAAGGTCAAGGTGTTTGCCAGTTTAATTTCCAGAGAGGGGTCTGTTCCTGGAATATAGATTCTGCCTTCTTGCTGGGTCTTCACATGGCAGAAAGAGAGAGGGGTGAGAGGGAGAAGAGAACATGCGGGTTCTCTGGCGTCTTTTCCTACAAAGAATCTAAGGCTAGCAGACCGGAGGTCTGCCCTCATGATCTCAGTTAACCTTAACACCTTAACCTTAACTTTAGCCTTTCCTAAAGGAAACCAGTCCTGAATATTCGTTGGAAGGACTGATGCTGAAGCTGAAACTCCAATACTTCAGCCACCTGATGCGAAGAGCTGACTCATTTGAAAAGACCCTGATGCTGGGAAAGATTGAGGGTAGGAGGAGAAGGGGACGACAGAGGATGAGATGGTTGGATGGCATCACCGACTCGATGGACAGTGGGTTTGGGGAAACTCCAGGAGTTGGTGATGAACAGGGAGGCCTGGCGTGCTGCAGTCCATGGGGTCGCAGAGAGTTGC
The DNA here is from genome assembly GCF_033118175.1 of Dama dama. Taxonomy (NCBI): domain Eukaryota; kingdom Metazoa; phylum Chordata; class Mammalia; order Artiodactyla; family Cervidae; genus Dama; species Dama dama. The sequence continues at coordinate 94,887,548 of NC_083692.1, forward strand.
ACGTGAATGAGCGACTGAACTGAACTGAACTGTACCTTAACACTTACTACAAATAGAGCTACCCTGGTGGTTAGGGTTTCAACTTGAAAATTTATTTGCCTCCAGATGAAACAATTCAGTCAATGACAGACCTTCTCTTGTCTGACTGAGTTTTAGGGGAACTATGCCAGTGAGAATATACCACGGGATGTTGACATAACAGCTTTGAGGGGAAAAGGTAGGTGAGAAACTTGTTCTGCTTGATGGACAGAGGTGGGGTTTGGAGGGGGGCCATCAAAGGCCCAAGGCTTGAGCTGAGCCCAGGCTATCCTTTGGAGTGACTATCCTGATGGAAAGACTCCCCACCACTTAGCCCTGGTCCCTTTCCGTGAGAAAGGAGGAATGTATGAAGTGGGTGGGGATGGAAGTCCTGCAAAGGAGCTGTGTCCCAGGAGGAACCAGGGATCGCATCTGCCTGAGGTAAAGCATGCTGGGACCCATGGCAATTTTCTGTTACAGGGGCTTGAGCAGGTTTGATAGGGGATGAGATAAGGTGTGTGTGTGTGCGCGCGCGCGCGCGCGTGTGCATGTTTTCAGAAAGTGTGAAGGCAGCCATGGAGACAGGTGCTAGACCCTTCCTGCCATTCCAGTGCATTCCCTCTGTCTTCAACACAATCAGTGGGCTTCTTGTCATAAAGAATCAAAGCTCAAGAGGGTCCCATATGAGGGGCCATATGGGAAAACTGGGAAGAACTGAGATCAGACCATCTGCGAATTTGTGGAGCCTGTCTGTAAATCCGGGGAGAGATCTCTGGGATGGGAGGATGGTGGGAGGAATGCAGGGCATCCTGGGTTTTTCCCTGCCTGCCATGCCAGGATTGGGTCAGAATGTTTGTGGAAAGTGGGTCCCCTCTGCCCCACCAAATGCTGCCTCCACCAGAAATTTTCAGATATCTGGAAAAAGTCAAGGTAGAGAAGAAAAGGAAGAAGGTGTATACTTCCAGGAAGCATCTACCAAACCATGGAGTGGAGTGGGGTCTCCAGCTGGCTACAAGTTAAAGGTAGGCTGGGGGCAGTGTTCCCGGGTCCAAGAGATGGATATATCTGTTTTTGCAGTGAGATTCACAGAAGCCCTGCATTTAAAATGTCACCATGTGGATGCACTCCTTCTACCAACATGTGTGGACAGCTGCAATTTGCTTGACCCTCTGCTAGTTATGGAGAAAAGCCCCACAGAACATACTGGTAGGAGCCCTGCTTGAATGCTGCCAGTCCTATAGAATAGCATCTCTTCAGAAGTAAGCCAAGAAAATGGACCACACTTTTCTTCACTACCTAATGCACAAACAGTTTTGCTCATTCAATTCAATCATTCAACATTTATTGAGAGCCACTAACCGGGTTCTGTCCTGGGAATACAGAGATAAATAAAATATGATCGTTCCATCAAAGAGCTCCTATTCCAGCTTGTCTCTTCACTTCTTAGGAGCAAAAGTTTAGACACTCGATTTAGTTCAGACATCACTCATTGATGTTCCCTTTCAATCTCTTCCCTCTGTCTTGTAGGCCTTAGGGACACTCAAAACTCCTATGCTAGAATGTGGAGAAATTGGAATCTTTGTGTTCTGCTGAAGGGAACGTAAAATGGTGCTGGTGTTGTGAAAATAGTATGGTGGCTCTTCAAATAATTAAAAATAGAATTACTATGTAATCCTGCAATTCTCCTTTTGGGTATTCACTCAAAAGAATTGAAAGAAGAGACTCCAAGAGATATTCATAAGCCTATGTTCACGACAGCATTAGTTACAACAGCCAAATGGTGGAAACAACCCAAGTGTCTATTCATAGATGAATGGATAAACAAAACGTGGGATATACATTCAATGAAATATTATTCAGCCTTCCGTATCACAGCATATGAAACGATGTCATATGCTTCAACATGGATGGACTTTGAGAACATTATATTGAGTGAATTAAGCCAATAACAAAAAGATAAACACTATGGTTCTACTTCTGTGGATTCCACTTTGAAATAGTCAAAATCACAGAGACAGAAAGTACATTTGTTGCCAGGGACTCGGGGAGAGGGAGACGGGGAGTTATTGTTTAATGAGCACAGAGCTTTAGTTCCATTTCCATTGGCAGTGTACAAGGGTTCCGATTTCTCTGGAGATTGAGTGGACAACAATGTTAGTGAACCATACACCCTTGAAAATGGTTAGGATGGCAATTTTTATGTCAACATATATTTTATCACAGGTAAAACCAAACCTCCACACCGCACAGGAGACAGGGCTGTTACTGCATCCTTAATAGTGCCCAGAGCCAGGTACTGATTGCCCTGCTTGCCCAGCTTTCAACAGGGCCAAGACCATGCTCTTGGGGATAGTGGGTGAGCCTCGCCACAGTCTGGCCACACCCGCCTGGATGGCCTCTGCTGGCCTCTCTAAGACCCTGACCAGCTGCACCGCACTCTCTAGACAAACGGACTGCACTGGTTTGCTCATGAAATGAATTCTTGTGCCCATTTGCATAAGACACACGTTAGAGGGATGAATTGAAAATCTTACTGAGGAACAAGAGGGCTAAGTTGTCTTTCTAGCAATTGGTCTGATTGCTGCTTTAATGAAAAGCACTTTTGGTATACTCTTAAGAAGCAGAGTGAGACTAGCTGAGCCGCACAGGATTAAAACAAAAGGCTGATGGCATTTCCACTTCTGTAGCTCCTAACCAGGATTTACCCTGACGTTTCCAGTTTCACCTTCATCAGAAGTGCGGGAGTTAGGGGTTGTCTCCATCTTACAGGTGAAAATACAGAGGTTTCTCTGGAGGAAGGGACTTGCCCCACATCACGCAGCTCATAATGGCAGATGCAGGGCTGGGAACTCACCACACAGCGGAGAGTAATTTAGAGCGGACCCTTTCTGGAAGAGGGTGGCTTCAAATATAGAACCCAGAACGTGGTCTGCTTTTTCTCCCTGGACAAGAACAGTCTCTGACATCTGGGATCTGGCCATGTGCCCAGAGCTGGGCCTCAGTGTTTTTCTGTCCAGTGTGAAAACCATTTCTCGGAACATCACCATCAGACAAGGCCACTCTGTGACCACGATGGCTATCAAAACAAAAACAAGACCCCTCTGTAACCATGTCTGAACAAGGACAATTACATGAACATTGTCCAGACCTCACAGTCCCAAACATCCTCCTCTCCTTGTTATTGTGAGTGGCTATTGCTGCCTTACCAACGACACCATCAGCTTCTCTCTGGTCTGCCCTCCCTAGAGACAAGACTTACTGAGATACCCAATCATTTAATAATCCCCACTTCCATGAACCATCCAATTCAGAGTAAAATCCCACTTTCTTAAGTTCTCCCCCCAGATCACCTAACACAAGCCCAAATCCTTTAATAAGTCCTTTCTAACATTCTCTTACTGAGATACCCCCTGTATCCCCACTGTCTATACTCTACCTTGCTTTATGACTAACAAACCCAAGATGTTTAACTACAGGCGTATTCCTGATGGTCTTTGACTTCAAGACATTGATTGACATCCCAAAGTTGCCAGTCAGGGGAAGAGTGAGGAAGTGGGAGGGGAGATGCCAAGCGTGTCTCTCACATTTTCTCCCTCTCCTTTACGGAGACTGAGGAGAAGGGAATAAATGTGATGCCCTCTAATGGTTATCTTACTGACTCAAAGGACACTGAATGCCTTCTATATCTACCTGCCAGCTGGTGCCCCTCGGCTGAATCTCAGGTGATGGGGGAGTCTCAGCTTCCTCTTTCAGCTCCTTAGCTCTGTAGGAAATTCTTCTGCTTGATGTCCCTATGTGGTTCTGTGGTTGGCACCCCATCTTCTGGGAATATCCAATGAAACACTACAATGGAAAGACTCCTAAGGAATGAGGGGACTGCCCAGACACAACAATGACAGAAACAGCCACCCCCAGAATGACTTACTTGCCCAGAGGAAGAAGCAGGAGAAGAAAAAGAGACGGCAGAGGGCAATATACAATGCCAACATGGTTTAAGCCATCTGTCTGCGTTACTGCTCTCCAGCATGGTGGGAAAGTTGGACTGGGAAGCTTGAGGTGTAAGGTGAGAACTTCCATAAAAGGAATCTTTGTCATGGCCACCATTTACACACTCTCTCCTCTGCACCAGGCACAGAGTAGGCACTTTGCCCATAGGCCTCATTTAACTTCCAGAAAATAAAAACCTTTGGGGAAGAGTGATTTCACTACAGTTTTTGCTCCTGAAAAGAGCAGGACTCAAGGATACAAGGACTTGCCCCAGGTCACCCAACTAGTGATGTCTGTCTGCTGCCAGACCCCACATGCCAAACCACTACAACAAGGCCTTTCACCATCCCCTAAAATCTAAACTATTTTAACTGCTCTGGCTAACCACCTAATCACTATTTCTTTTTTAAGGAACATTTTATTTCGTTAACCAAACCTCTACTCTGCAATTAACTCTAATTACACAAGCAATTAAACTGGCAGTAAGATTATTTTGCTGTTTAAAGCTGTTTATGCTGACACTAGATTTTTCTCTAATTAATTCTTATTTCTTGGTTGTAATTATTATTTAATTAACAGAGCTTCTGACTCTGCCTGCACATTTGTCTAAGTGCCAGTCTGTCCCCTTGTTCACATACCTGAGCACATCATGTCTGCTTTGATGGGGCATTCCAAGGCGAGAATTGGCCAGTTCTGTTGAGCCACGAGAAAGCAAGCTTGGCTTTATTAATTTGTCACTCAAAGGTAGGGAGGAAATAATTCCAACACATGGAGCTGGGTATTATAATTTATAGTATTGGGTTGGTCAAAAATTTTGTTCAGGCTTTTCCCTACCATCTGACAGAAACCCCCCCCCCCCCCGCCCCGAACAAACATTTTGGCCAATCTGATATGTTAGATGCTCTACGTGATTAATGACCCCAATCACTACTATGAAACTGGGGTCCTCAGTGGTCCCTCAAGGTCCTAGAGCTAGCCTCAGGGTTTGAGAATGTCCTAGTAGGAACAGTGAGTCTACACAGGCCATCTCAATCTTTGTCTGACTGGATTCACACCAATTTAGGGCGACCCTGTCAAAAATGCCTTTGTCATCAGTGGTTGATTCATGCCAGTCAGAAACTCTGATGGGAAGTTGATGAAGTCATAGAGCCGGTGCCAATCAAAGGGCTGACATTAAGATAGCCATGGGCTATCAATAGAGAAAAATTTACTAAGAGTCCCCTGGGTGTGATAAGTTTAGAAATCATTGATTTAACTATAGGTCAATGTTATTCAGAAGTTGGCTTTACAAATATTAGCTCATCTAACTCTTCATTTTCCTTCATTAAACTTGTCCTGTGTAGGTACCCTGAGACTCACCCCAGACTCACCTCTATGACCAGATCCTTTTGACCTTCACTCACAAATCTCCTTTGGGCTCAAAGACGGTTGCCAGATATTGCAAATATTGCATGAGACATGTGTGTGCATGTGTGCTAAGCTGTTTCAGTCGTGTCCAACTCTTTGCAATTCATTGTGGACTGTAGCCTGCCAGGCTCCTCTATCCATGAGATTCTCCAGGCAAGAACAATGGAGTGTATTGCCATGCCCTCCTCCAGGGGATCAACCCAAGTCTCTTACGTCTCCTGCATTGGCAGGTGGGTTCTTTACCACTAGCGCCACCTGGGAAGCCCCGCACGAGACATACTTACTCTAAGGCATGGTTCATGGTTTATCGGAAACTCAAATTTAACTGGGTGTCCTGTATTTTTCACTTGTTAAATCTGGCAACTCCACCCACCTCTAATGGAAGACTACTCTGTTGCAAGAGAAGGTGGCCCCTTCCCAAAGCACTTTCCTATGGCCTTATTATCTTTTAAAGGATCATAATTAAATAATAGCATGTAAACATTGTTAAAACAGATTTTTTTTTAACCTTTCCACATATGAGGACTCTTACTATACATAAATATTATAGGCTATTACATGAGAGCTATAAAACCATGAGAAAACTTGCCTGTATTTCGAGAAAGCTTTCACGACGGCGGGAAAGAGAGCCGTGAAGAACACCCTCTGCCAGGAGTTGAGAGCTGCTTCTCAGAGACCCTGGCCAGTGCTAACTGGTTGCTTTGCAGGGCCGCAGTCTCCTCAGGACATACATTCAAAAGATTGGGCCTGTTTAGAGTCCTCCATGGGCCAGTAACTTCCAGCCAGCCCAGGCCTGGTGGAGGAGGTAAGATTAACCCGGGCCCCCTTGACTCCCCCCAGTGCAGCCTCCACACTGCTGCCCCACCCAGCACAGCAAATGCCCTCTTCAGGAACTCAGAAACAGCTTCTTCTCACTCGATAGTGGGGAGTTTCTAAGCTGGAGGGTCGTTTTCAGTCTCTGTCCCATTTCGTTAGCCATCTTCACCTCCATGCAAGGCCAACTTATCCCTTATACACTGTAGAGCCCACAAAAATGTTTGCATGCCTTAATCAGATGGGGAGAAAAATGAACTTGTAGGTCAAAGAAAACTTTTTTTCAGTACAGGATACTAAATATTTGTCTCTATACCCATACAAAGTCATCAAGTGTCGTCAAGTATCAGGTTTAACTTTCTTTTTATGAAGGAGGGGACCCACCAAGGTAAAAGTGCCAAGGGTCTGTGAATGTTGTAATGCAGCCCACCTCTTTTGAACTCTGAAGACAAATACTTTTTAGACTTGTTGCCATAGGCTTGGAGGAAGGTGTCAATCATGTTATGGAGGGGGATTAGACTTGTTTTTAACCATCTGTACCTCTCCCTCCAAGATAACTTTCAAAAAGCCTTAGAGTGCAATGGAACAGAACAAGCTAAAGAACTAAGAGGAACTTCCTAGCAGCCAAAAAGAAGAGGGAATTCTATTCTTTCACAGGAGGTGCAGTACACAGATGGTGAAAACACAGTCCTTAGGGAAAACCTTTCTTACAGATACTCAGACAGACTCTTGGCTGTGGGAGTAGAAGGTGATTGCTCCCCTTCCTTCTGAGCAATATTATCCAAATTCTTAGCCCAACATTTGAGGTCCTCGATGATCTGATCCCCACTTGGCTCTCTGACCTCAGCTCACTCTGGGCTCCCTCCCTCATTGTAAAGCTACTGAGCGTGGTTGTAGCTTTGAGTCTTTGTACTTGCAGTTCCCTCTTCCTGAAAAGCTTTTCCCATTGATCTATGTGTCCTTCAGGTCTCCCTTCCAAGGTCACATCTTCAAAAGGGCCTCCTCTGGCCTTCTGGCTGGTGTTTCCCCCATATCATCCTCTCATTTTGGCACTGCCCTGTTCTATTTTGTCTGTAATATTTATTATGATCTAAAATTGCCTATTGATGGGCTGATTGTTTGTCATCCATCTCTCCCGCTGGCCTGGAAGCTCCTTGTGACCTCTGCTATCATTTTCTGCATCTGTCTGCCTTCTGCCTAGAACTCAGTAGTCATGTGGTGAATTATCGAATGAATGAATTTGGGAAGACACATCCTGGTAGTCGGCAGGGAGCTGGCTGTGCTGTGAATTAGTGTCATGATAGAGTGCAAGTTGCAGGGGCAACTTTTGGGGCTAGGAGCTGGGACAGAGTGGAGTATTCTGGGTAATTATGCAGATAAGAATTTACAGTCCCAGGAATCCTGGAGGAGGAAGAAAAGGGGATGCTCTTAATTTTTTCCTAATCACAGGCGATAATCTGTCTCTCTATTAGAACATTTTTTGATTGAGTCCTCTTAAAAATCTGTCTCTACAGTGAAGGATCTTTCTGACCAAGAGAGCATCCCTTAGTTGAGCCCTGCCATCTCCAGGCAGGACTCTGATGGCGACACATGCAGGAGGACACAACCACACAGCCCCCACATTTTTATGTTTTCACGATATACTCCCTCTGATGGCGATGTAAACATCGTGAAATATTGAAAACATCAGCAGGTCACACTCAGTGCATTTGTTCCAAAGCCACATTCCAGCCAAGTCCTGGGCTTGATGAATCGTCCTGAAAGCAGCTATATTTAGGCCCACGAATATTTCTATTTGTCAGTGAGCCCCAAGGAGTAATTCCAGAGAACATCTCTAGTGTCCCGGTCTCCATGGAAACTGTTCTCCGGCTTTGCGTGCCAGCCCCAGGAACGAGGAGGAGGATCTGTGCCACTTCCTCTCTGCTGCTGACACAGAATCCGGATTCTGCTACATGAAACGAGCGTGGCCTGTTCCCTGGTCCCTAGTCCTGCCCTGGAGAGAGGGATCAGATAAGTTCAGGGCAGAACTAGCTTTATAAGCGTCTCTTCATCTCACTGTTCTCATTTTGACACCTTTGTTTTGAATTTCTACATGTTTACTAGTGTAGTAGGATAATTGGGAGTATAGAATCTATGTATTCTAAATAAAAGCATCTGAATGGAGAAAAAGAAAGGAAGGAGGGAAGGAAGGGAGAGAGGGAGGGTTGGAGGGAGGGAAAGGAAGGAAGGAAGGAAAGAAGGAAGAAAGAAAGAAAAGAAAAAAACAATAACTACGTGTTCATAGAAAAAGATGGTAACCAAATTGTTAACTATGTGCTGCTACCTGAGGAGGCCGGTGTCTATCCAGGGCACGGGGACACTCACATATGTTTTGTAGTATTTGCATTTTTTCCAATAGCAATCCTGGGTTTCTTCTATAATTAATTAAAGCAGGAAGAGTCATCATTAATGAATGCACCCTGAGTTGGTCACGTGTGCTCCCTCCTTTCCATTCTAACTGTTCAATCCCATTTCACCTTTATCATCTGGAATCGTGAAGAAATCATGGCAGCCCAGCAATAGGATCAAAGCAGATTTCCAAAGTCAACAGCAGAACCATTGATTTGTTTCTAGCACCTCACTCCTCCACTCACCTTGACCTTGAGTTTAGCCATGCCAGACCGATTGCCTGTGTCCCAGTTTCTCAAGATGCGTACCTGACACATGCACAGCTTTTGATGTGGCAGCCCTCAATAAAGTTAAAAGAAATAGACTGAAATTTTGTTTCCATCAAAGTTACAATTTGTGCATAGTTTAACAATCAAATAGGACCACAAGACTTAATGTATAAAAATGTGACGTAGATTGAATGGGTCTCCCCCTTTTATTCTAGATTTCCACTTCCCAGGGAAAAGCTGGTTCAGTGGTGTGAGCTCTTCCTTCTGGCATTCCCCTTTGTGTTCTAAGCAATGCATCTCTAGTAGTGTTTCCTGGAGTCCCAGTTTTAGACCATCCACGGACTTCTCACTATGAAAGATGATGCGGATTTAGATCTCTTCTACATCCTCCACTCCAACATATGCTTTCTCCCCACCCATCTCCCCAGTGAGGTTGTGCCAGAATGTTTAGTTAGAGTGAGTGTTCTCCGTGGGTCTCCTGCATTGCAGGCAGATTCTTTACCATCTGAGCCATGAGTATACCCTCTATATACACTTTTATGCTCATATATGTACTATTCACAGCTGAGTCTTGTATGACTGTATTTCCTTTCTTTTATAACTATTAGATATCTCTGGAATGGTCTCTCTTTTTCATGTGTTCAGTTTTTTATAATGCCTGTCATGAATTCATTCTAGAACTCTCTGACAAAAAATGCCAATCTCCTCTCAATACATACATCAGGGATGTTATTGGCTTCATCTTTCCATGGTGACGTTTCTAGCAGACACCTTCTCCTCTCCTACCGGCACAGGCCGCCCGGCTGCTTCCTCGGTTTTCTGTTCCCCACCCTCCTGGGTGTTCCTTTCCTTTATTTCTGGTTCTGCATCCCACATTTTCCTCTGTCTTGGATTTTCTCTCTTTAGCAGAGTACATCTTGCAGTTAATACCTGAAAAGGGAAGCATGTTTAATTATTGGATGGGTATAGGGTTCCAGAGTGAACACCATGTTCCTGCAGCTTTGAGAATGTGGCTCCAATTTTCCTATTGTTCTTGAGAATCCAATGCCATTCTGATTCTCTGCAGATACCCTGTATATTTCACTCATCTCACCCACTGATTTCAAGACTTAAATTTTTCCCAGTACTGTTAAATTTTCTTAATGAGGTGATTTGTCCTTTTTTTTTTTTTTTTTTTTCATTTTTATCCTGCATACTTAGTGGGCCCCTTGGAATTCAGTCTTAGAAAACTTTCTTATGTCATTTCTATGGTAAATTATGCTCCTCTGTTTTTATTTTTCTTTACTCTGAAACTCCTATTTTTATTAACATTGAGCTCCCAAACTGATTCTGTAATTTTTAGAAAACTTTATTTAAGTACAGCTAATTTACACTGTTGTGTTAATTACGTTGTGATTCAGTTATACATCTCTATGCATTCTTTTTCATACTCTTTTCCAGTAGGCTTGTCACAGGATATTGAATATAGTTCCCTGTGCTATACACTAGGATTTACACATTTCTATTAACTCTTCTTATTTTTTCTTCATTTCTTTTTCTTCCTGTTCTCTATTCTAAGCCATGATTTTTACTTTATCTTCCTAAACTTTCTCATGAATTTTAGTTTCTTCTGTCACATTTTTAGTTTCTAAGAAGTCTTTCTTATTCTCTGAACATTTTTGTTTTCTAGCCTTTTCTGCTTCATGCATGTTCCATCTCTCTTATTTTTGCCTTTTGAGTATATCTTTTGCTTTTTAAAAAATATTTCCTTCTACTTTCACTCCTAGTAGATTTCTGGTTGGTGGCTTGTTTGATTGGTTAGTCGGTCGGTTTGGTTTTTCTCTTGAATGGCTCAAACATCTAGTGGTACCTGGTGGTCCATTGGCATTACAGACTGAGGCACTAGAAAGAAGATTTGGAGCTCTTGAACAGGACTGGTTGACTAGCTGAATGGTGGTCTTCACTGTGGGGTGATTTGGCCAAGTTAATTCATCAGGGAGCAGCTCCCCACAACCGTAGTTTTCTGAAGGTCTTTTTTCTTAGATTAGCCTGTTTCCTGCAAATTAATCCTATTTCTTACTTGGAATTGGTAGAGTAGCCTGGGTGAAACTATTCTTATCCCCAAGATAGAAAAGGTGGCTGGTGGAGGAAGCATCGATTCACCTTGTAGCAGATGGATTTCCATCTAATCTCAATCAGTATGACAGCTCTAACCTCTTCCGTATCTGGAATCTCAGAATCCAGTCATTGTCTGGTTCAACACCACCAGGAATTGAAACCTCAGTCTTCTGCAAAGATGAAGGCGAGTCACATCTCTGGAAGAATGGGATGGGTCAGGGGTCCCAGTTGAACTGCTTTTTATGCAAAATGTTAGCTACATCTTTTGCTGTCAATCTCATCTTTCCTATCCAGGCATCTCTTTTAAGGAATTTACTGGAAGGTGTGCTCTGCTAATACAAGAGAGAGAAACTAAGTCTCCGAGGTTCTGGGGTGACTCAGGTTACATTTAAGTTCTCTCCACTCTTAGCGGAGAGTGCAGCTTTCTCTTCTGCCAGGTCACTGATCTCTTGACTTTCTATCTTCAAACTTCCAATATTTTATTTCTCTTGTCTCCTCTCCCAATCTCCATCCTTGTGGGTTTATGTCTGTTTTCAAATTTTTGTGGGATTTCAGGAGAAGGCAGAAGTAAACTTGTGTTTAAGTCTAAGCAGAAGTCTTCATAATGACATTTTCTGTGTATTCTGAACACAGGATGTATTTGCAAGTCTCTTTGCCTCTTGCCTGCCTGAAATATGCTCTCCCCCCTTGGCTACTCAGCAAGTTACCCCTGTGCATCTCTCAAGTCCCAAGTCAAATGGCATCTCAGCTCTCTAAGCAGTTTTCTCAAGCTCTTCCAGTCTCTTGTGGCACTTTCCCCCATGCTTTCCATCGCATATAGATAACAGCAACTATGAGAAGATGCTCCCTTTTTTGTTGGTGTCATGGCTCATAGCCATTTCTTTCATGTTTTCATAACTGAGTTTTATATGTCAATTTATTTCTAAGTTAGCTACTTTATATCAAGTACTTCTTTATATGGAAATGCATGTTGGTCAGTTTTTTTCTGAATGCTTGCTTTGCTGAGCGCTCACTGTCCTTCCCTCCCATGAATGTTACTCAAGCTGAGAAATATCCGGGAGTCAGAGCAGAGGCAGCCTTTGGGGAGGAGAAAAGAAGGCTCTTGCTCAAGTGCCTATATACGAGATCCTGTATATAAGACAGCAAAAGAGACACAGATGTAAAGAACAGACTTTTGGACTTTGTGGGAGAAGGAGAGGGTGGGATGATTTGAGAGAATAGCATTGAAACTTGTATATTACCATGTGCGAAATAGATGACCTGTCCAAGTTCAATGCATGAAACAGGGCACTCAAAGCCAGTGCACTGGGATGACCCAGAGGGATGGAATGGGGAGGGAGGCGGGAGGGGGCTCGGGACCAGAGGACACATGTACACTCGTGACTGATTCATGTCAGTGTATGGCAAAATCCACCACAATATTGTAAAGTAATTAGCCTCCAATTAAAATAAATAAATTAATTTTAAAAAAAGAAGGGTGTCTTTTCTGACTTTGTTGCTGCGGCTCTATTAGTTGAGGGGCATGTGCACTCCTGCTGATCCCCTTCTCTGAGGGTAGTGCCTTGGCAAGCTGTGGATGCCAAGTGGAAGCAGGGACAGTGCATAGGCAACATCACTGCTCCTGAGCATCGTCCCCCTTCAGTGCCAGCCTGTAGCAGCAACAGAATGGAGCTTGCCCACTGCTGTCCTCCTCCTAGTCCAGCCAGCCTGAGTTATTTCCGCCCAACAGCCTTTGCCTAAAAATCCTGTGGCATCTCAAGCAGGTTGGCACTAAAAATTTGGTTCTATACTCTGGGGGTTCTATACCCTAGAGTGATAATTCAGAAGTCACCCATCCTTGCTTTAACACTTGACCTAGGTGGGCCTCCTTCCCCACACCTCAGCTGAGCTGTTCATCAAGGTATCCAGCCTCCCAAAAGGCACAACTGACATGATTCAAGGGGTGCTCACCTGGTAAGAACAGGAATTCTTTTTCTTACGACATAGATTTCCTATGTTACTGTACCCTTTTGGTAATTGTGCTGGGGATTTAGAAGGAGTAGAGAATTCAAGGCACAGGTCTCTGACCTGGCCATATCAGTCGGTGGTTGAGAAAGCGACTCTCATCTTTCTGCTCCTGAGGCTTATCTGGTGGATTTGTAAATGCATAAACAAGGTACTTAAGGACTCATGTTCCCAAACGTGTATCCCTTCTTCTAAAGGTACACAACCCATTTCATCCAGGCTCTGGATGTTCACCATGGAGGACAGGTTTCACACCAGCATCCCTATCCTCGTGTACTTATTTTTCCTGGGATGGTCATAGCCTTTGCCTCAGTTTTGAGTGTGTCTGGGTTCAGAATCCAAATGCTTGAGTGACGTTCATATAAAGTGATGGCTTGCTGGCGAGTAGAATTCTCGGCCTCTCTGGGTCTGTCCCGTCCCATTTTGGTGGGTGGATAAAGTGACATGATCCAAACAGAAGTCCGGACTGGACCTTTCAAGGTCAGTTAGGATGGGCAGAGAGAAGCACAGGCTCCTTTCTTCCTCTCGGGTTGCAATGTGAGCCATGCAGTTGTGAAAGCCAGAGATTTTGAGGCCAGACTCCCCCCATCACAGGATTTGAAGCCAGAGTACTGTCTCATAGGAGCGCTTAGAGGAGCCACTAGCAGTGTTGGAAGGAGATGCAGAGAGGGCTGCTTTCCAATTAAAAGCTTGGTGGAGTGGCTGGGTGCCTTTCTAAGAGCAGAGGTTAGGAACTAGATTTCTCCACCACCATCATCTTAATAGCTACTATGGGCCTCAAACAAATATGGCTTCACTTATTTCCTATACTTACCCCATAAGGTAGGTGTTAATATTCCAGTCTATAAATGAGGAAATTGAGGCAGTGCTTAGCCAAGTAGGCATCCAATAAAGAGTTTGTTGTTTGGTCGCTAAGTTGTATCCTCCATAGCCCGCCAGGCTCCTCTGTCCATGGGATTCTCCAGGCAAGAATACTGGAGCAAGTTGCCTTGTCTTTCTCCAGGAGACCTTCCTGACCCAGGGATCAAACTGGGTCTCCCACACTGCAGGCAAATTCTTTACCACTGAACCACCAACCTCACTGAATAAATAAATGAATGAATGGATGAAGGGACTTGGCCAAGGTTGTACAGCAATTAAGAGGAGAGTGGAGAAAGTTTCAGACGAGTCCTTTCACCATGTGACAAGAAGGGCAGCGTAAGAAGGTCAGAGCACAGCAGGGTCACCACCCACCCTGGTTTTCCTGGGACTTGCCCACGTTTAGCACTGAAAGTCTTGCATCCTGGAAAACCCTTTGGACCTGGGCAAACCATATGGGCTGGTCTGCCTGATGTACAAGGTTTTCTCGCCTTTTGGAAAGTAAAATAAGGGTTGGTTCAGGAATGACTAAGATTTAAGAGAATGAAGAACATATAACCAACAGGTGTGGTACTTGGCAGCCACCAGGCATTTCCCGATCCATCATTTCAATGTTCAGAGGGTCCTGTGTGCTAGGCTTCTGTAATTTCCCATGGAAACTGAGATCAAAACTGTGCATTGGTATGCTCCAGGTCAACTTGTGGGTGAACACCGGACATGACGTTTTTCAGGGAAAAGGAGATCATTGATGAGGAAGTTGGTGCAGGCATGTGGATTTGGGGCAGTGGGGTGTGGACTCACAGCTCCAGGAGGGGCATCGGGAGCAGCCGTGTGGCCTCTTGCCTGCCAGACTGGTCCCCACTGTGTGATAAGGAGTCACAGGCCCTGCATTAAGGGCTAGCACATGCCGGCTAGGCTGTTTCTGGCTGTGCTTGACCTTGAACAAGTCATTGATGCCTGAATTTTGGATTTTTCAGTTATGCAGGGGGTTTAATGATTCATAGCTGACATGACGTTTGCCAAGATTGGATGACATAGATCATATAAAATTCCTTCGATAAGAACCTGAGAGAGGCCCATTCCCATTCAGAATGCTGGTATCTTTTTCTTTGTGGCAAATGGCAGAAATCCAATTTAAAACAACTAAAAAGAAAAGCAAATACATTGACTTAGGTCTAGGTGCTTTAAGGTTCAGCATGGCGCAAGGATGGAGGGGTCCTCAGGACCCCAAGCTTAGTTGCCCCCCTGCCCCTGTCTCTCTCTCTCTGACTCTAAGCTCTGCTGTCTTTGTGTACCAGCCCACTCTCTCTGGCCAGGCCCGCTCTATGCAGCTGCCAGTGGCTCCAAGCATACATTTTACAAAATAGTATCCAAAAAGTACTTCTCTCTCTCAGCCTTCACAAACCCCTCCTGGGAAGGATACAGATTGACCCTGTTTGGGCATGGTCTCAGTCCTGGGCCCATCCTTGTGTCCAAGGGAACTTGAGTCTTACTGAGGACATGGGTCCACCCTTCTCAGTATGACCTGAGGTGAGCATATCATTTATCCTCCAAACTGGAATTATCTGGGGGAATGAAAGGGGTGTCTTCATAACTAAGCCGGGACAACAGGCAGAAACCACTGAGCTAAGTAGCCTGGGACGCTTGGTGACCCTCCCAAGTGCCAAAAGAAGGGAATCAGAAAAAATATAGAGAGATCCCTGCCACACCCAACACATATATTCTGTATTTATAGTGTTCTCTGTGGAAGTGTTTAGAAAATAGTATTCTGTTTCCAAATGCAGTGCATCTGAAAACATTTGCCCTGCATCCTTAACTGAGACAGTGATGTTTCTAGTAAGCATCTTTCAAATCTTTGGGTAATTTAAGCAATGGTATACCTGGCCTTGATGATTCTTATTATTGATGCTTGCATTTGACTGTTACTGTTTCCTCTTCTATAGCTCCCACAAACTCCAGTACTTCTCAGTTTTGGGGAGAGCCCGAGGCCCAAGAACACAGCCTGAGGCCTCCTGCCATTAGCATATCCCTACTGATGGCTTCCAAATGCCTCCCTGCCAACCAGCCGTAGTAACCAATTTAGAGGTAAAATGTTCAGCATCCTTCTCAAGATGTTTGGAGATGGGGTGAATCCTCCAGAACCTCCTTTCTTCTCTTCCCTCCCCAGGGCCGCAGGGATTAAGAACTTGAGTTTTGAATCCACACCATCTGGAAACTCTCAAGATTCATCACTAACCTCATCATCAACAGCCTCAGATGCCTCATCTGTAAAATGAGAAACATCCCTAAAAAAACTTTTTAAAAAACTGGCATGAAAGGAGCCCTGATTTAATGGCAAATAATTTTATTTCCATTACTATTTGGCATAACTCATCACTGGATTTGAACTTTCCAGGGCAGCTCTTGTTACACTGGGAACACTTCTTTCATTTGTAACATTTATTCATGCTCTGGATGTTCACTGCTTTACCAGACAGCTCCATCCAGACCCATCTGAGGATTTCCCGCATCTGTTCTGGTTAAGCGGAATCATCTCGGGTATCTCCCGGCCCATGCCATTTTCTATTTAGCATCCTGCCCAGTGAATTCCCCACAATGCCTGCTGGAGAGGCTGGCTGTGAACAGGAGAAGGGATAACAAAGTGCTCTCCAAAGGGAAGGCTGAGGTCTGTTCTATACATCTCTGAAAATCCTTTTGGCAGTTCTAAGCTATCTTACGGTCTTGCTTCAGTGACCTGCTAGAGTGCATCCCCTAAGCTATGTCTCTGAATCTCCTCTTTACTGCTACTTTTTGACTCCATCGCCCATTTTTCTTTCTCTTCTCTGGTATCAAAATAGCAAGAGCTAAAAGTACGCTGTGCCAAGCACTGGGCTCAACACTTTACATCTTTCTAACAACGCTATACAGTAGGTTCTTTTATTACTCCTTTTTGCCATCAGAAATTGAGCACGGGAAGGAATCGTAGCTCAGCAAGTTCAGAGGTCTTGCAGATTGACAGGCAGCGGCGCCAAGGCTGGCATTCTGAACTCTGCTGGATTGCCTCCCACTGCAGTAGCATGTAGGTGGATGATAGATAACCTTTCAGAACATCTAGTACTAAACACTGCTTTCTTTTTTCCCTCTCAATTGCATCATGGACTTGCTGTGATGTTACTCTTCAACTGTACTGAGAAGGGAAGACAATGCCCTGTGCCACGTAGCTCCTGCACCAATAGAAAATACAGAAATAAGAAGATGGGAAAACTCTAAACACAGATGAGGATAGAAAAGACAGACTCCAGAAGAAAGCAGGAAGGAGGCTACACGGGAAAAACCAGGCTGTCAAGAACAATGGGTTCCAGCTGATCTAATACTTTAGTTAATAGTTACCAAAGGACTCAGGGTAAGGTAAATTTGCAAACAATAACACTCATTGTTCTGCTTCTCTGGAGAACCCTGCCTAATACAATAACATTCTTGAAAACGGACAATTATAGAAACAGGGGACAGATTAGTGGTTGTCAGAAATTAAGGAGATGGGGTCAGGCAGGAAGCAGGCAGGGTTATAAAAGGGCTACAGAAAGGATTCCTGTGGTGAGGGAGTTGCTCTGTATCTTGACCATGGAGGTGGCT